>NC_051069.1:88129283-88761783 GCF_004664715.2 Peromyscus leucopus
AAATCTCTATCAAAAGCACTGTCCTAAGACTTACAGGGCTCTGATTCAAGGTGCGGACGGGGAAGTGTCCAGAAAGCCAGGTACAGGTAACACATAGAGGGCTACTGCTGCTGTGGGAAACTGGACACTTCCAGGCTGCCCCACTCTCCACTGTCTCTAGAGGCTAGGACTTATCCACATCTTCAGGATTAACTTTCTCTGGTAATAATACATGCTTCAAAAGAAAAGTGGCTGTAACGTAGAACATATTTATCCTTCATGGAACAGCAAGTCTGAAGACAGATAATTTAAGGACAGGTATATTAATAGTGGCCATTAGAAGCCCAGGCTTGAATCTTTTGGATTGTTGTCCTAGCATCTGTAGACCATGTTCCAAGTGGCTGCTGGACCTACAGCCCATCATCGGGTTATTCTAGACACTAGGATGACAGAAGGAGGAAAGAAAATGCATTTTATAAAGACTTTATGCAAGTACTTTATAAGTTCAAATACCGTGTATCCTTGCATCTCCCTGGCTAGATTGTAGCTGCAAGAGAGGCTGGTAGTTAGCTAATAGGTATATTTATGTTCTGTTCTATTTAATATTGTAAGATTAATTTTAACACCTGTCAGAATGAAAGGGACATGGCTGTTATTGTTGTTGTTTTGATTTTTGAGACAGGGTCTCACTATGCAGTTCTGGCTGTCCCAGAACTCTCTATGTAGACCAGGATAGCGTCCAACTCACAGAGATCTACCTGCCTCCCACTCCTGAGTGCAGGGGCTCAAGGCATGTGGCATCATACCCAGCCCTTGACTTTGACATTTGTATTAATCCATTTTTTGCCACTATAACAAAATACTGGAACTGGGAAATTTATTAAGAAAAGAGGTTTATTTATCTCAGACATTTGGAGCCTGAGATCTTGACTCAGATGACTCTTTCTATTTGGTCTCTAGTGAAGCCCTCATGGAGGATGGCATCACAGTGACAGGACACATATACAAGAGGTCACATGGTAAGTCAGGAAGCCAGAAAAGTGTAGGAGCCAAGTCCCTTGCAACTCACCCAATGGGAGGGGTCAGAGTGAAGGCCTTGTGTATCCCAGGCTGCCCTAAACTCTCAGTCCTTTTTCCTAAGCCTCAGAGGGCTGGGATTACAAGTGTGTGCCACCATGGCCAGCTCAGACTTCCTCTTTTTGTAAGAACTAACTGGAATCCCATCAAAAGTATATTAATTCCTTCTGATGATGGAACCCTCCCATGACCTCATTGCATTGCACTTCTTCTCAAATGTTCTGTTTCCTTTCAACGTTGTCACACTGGAGACTGAACTTAAAACACATGAGCCCATGTGTAAACTACAGCAGTGTTCACCAATCCATTAAGTCAGTAGATATTAATTGATCTTCCTGTGTACCAAGAACTAATTTAGGGGCCAAAGATGCAGGTGAACCAATCAGTCTTGGTCCCAGCACATGTGTCCTAATTAGTAGTCTCCTCCCATCCCCAGCCTGCCTTCCCCACACTGTCCCTTTTCAATGTACACATTTATCCTACCCCAGCCTTTGCATAAGAGCAAATGATAAACTCAAGCTTTTTTTTTTTTTTTGAGACAGGGTTTCTCTGTGCAGCTTTGCGCCTTTCCTGGAACTCACTTGGTAGCCCAGGCTGGCCTTGAACTCACTGAGATCCGCCTGGCTCTGCCTCCCGAGTGCTGGGATTAAAGGTGTGCGCCACCATCGGCCGGCCAAAACTCAAGCTTTTTAAAGCTGCTTTCTCCACAGATTCAGATGAAAACTGACTTCCTCAAAGCATCACATTGTACACCATAATAAGCACATGTAATTTTTTTTATTTTTCAATTAAAATACAAATAAATTAACTTCTGCTTCTCAGGAGGCATGAAAATTGATATCATTATTTTTTTCTGTAAGCAGTTATCAGCCAAGTATTTCTAGAAATTTCATCTTGGTTGTTTGCTTTATGGAAAAATTTACACTTTTTTTCCAAACACAAAATTATGATGTCTTATGGAACTCTACATCCATCTGTTGCCTTTCATTGTTAAATTTCCCTTTTCAAGAATCATGGCCCTGATAGTCTTATTTAAAAAAAAGGTGAGATGGCTCACTGGGCAAAAGTGTTTGCTGTCAAACCTGATGACCTGAATATGAGCCTTGGAACCCACATGATAGAAGGAGAGAACCAATTCCTGCCAGCTGACCTCTGACCTCCACATCTGTGCTGTGGTGTACATGTACACACACACACACACACACACACACACACACACACACACACACAATGTAAAGAAACCAAACAACCCAAAACATTCACAAGTCCTGTGTCCTGCCTCAGGTTTATTTATTCCATTACTTGCTGGGTTTTCTGATATCTGACTCCCCATACTCCATGATGATGCCCTCTCTTTGTGTCCCTGAGACAGTGAACTCAGATGTTCAATGTTTCACAGATAAGAATTCCCGATAGCCCTGCTGGGGAGGAGCAGGTTGGTTCTTATTGCTGTATCTGAAGAATGCTCTCCAGACATCCCTGAACACAAAAATTTGAGGGACTTGAGTAAAAACACTTTAAACTTCTCAAAAATATATAGTGTTTCCAGTGAGACCAAATAGGTCAACGACAGTGTCATACATATTTCTTTGTGCTGGATTGTACTTGTATGGATTTTTTTGAGTCAATAATGATAATTTGATGTTTAGAAAGTCCTTTGTTTTGCAGTAAAATGAGTTTTTGATTAGTAAGTGTGGAAAATGAATTAATAACTTACGTAGGGAGTACCATTTGTATGGTAAAAGAGAATGAATTTAAAACACGTGTAGTGGTTCTGAGGAAAATGGGGCAATGTAATTTTCTGGTTCATTTTGGAAAGGTCAATTGTTACCCTTCATTTTTTATGTTGAGGTATTTTTTATTTTTATTGGTTTGTAACCACTCTGTATGTTAAGAACCCTAATATATTTTATTATGTTGCAATTTTTTCAGTCTGTTCCTTTTTTGATTTCGCTATTTAAATTAAAAATTATTCTTTGGTAATTTCACATAGGAATATAATGCATTTATATGATATCTACCCTCTGGTGTCCCCCTCTAACTCCTCATGTCTTCCTCCTCCTCTTCTTCTTCCTTTTCTACCCACTGAGTCCACTTAGTGCTGCCGATATGTACATGACTGTAGGGCATCAGCCACTGACACATGGGCAACCTGCCACAGGCCATACTGCTGAAGGAAGCTGACTCTCCCCATCTCGGCATCCACCAACTGACAGTAGATCCTCAGATAAAGGCAGGACTGCATGGATCCCTTCCTTCTCCCACTGGAGTGTTGATCAGGTTGATCTTATGCAGTCTTGGATCAGGACCTCCAGCTCCTGTGGACTCCTGAGAGCTTTGGTCCCGTTATGTCCAGAAGACATTAGTTCACAGCAATCCTCACAGACCTCTGGCTCTTCAAATCTTTCCATTTCCTCTTCTGTGATATTTCCTGAGCCTTGGCAGTAGGGAGCCATGATATGTATGTCACATTTAGGAATGAATATCCAATGGTCACTTATTTTCTGTATTTTGACTAGCTTGGAGTCTTTGTATTAACTGCTATCTGCATAATAAATTTATCTGATGAAGAGTCTATGGATATAAGGATAAGTATTTAAGTTGGGTGAAGGTAGTGCATACCTTTAATCCTAACACTGAGGTGGCAGAGGTGGGTGGATCTCTGTGAGGTTGTAGGGCAGCCTGCCTGGTCTACATATTGAGTTTCAGGTCATATAGGGCTAAATAGTAAGACCCTATCTTCAAAAAATAAAAAAGGATTAAGTATTTTATTTAAAAGACAATTTGATACTGTGACCCTTTAGCAAAATAACAGTAGTAGGGTGTTACTTCTTAGCCAAATTTGCAGTGCCAGGCATGGGTTCCCTCCTCTGGGGTGTACCTCTTCTTTCCTCTTCCTCCTCCAAATTTCTCCTTCTATTTATTCACTCTGCCTGCCAGATCTACCTATCCTTCCTCCTGCCTTGCTATTGACCATTCAGCTCTTTATTAGACCATCAGGTATTTCAGACAGGCACAGTAACACAGCTTCACAGACTTAAACAAATGCAACATAAAAGAATTCGACACATCTTTGCATCATAAACAGATGTTCCACAGCATAAACAAATGTAACACATCTTAAAATAATATTCTACAACAATTTCTGAATTATTGGTGTGGTCTCCTTAATGATGCTGGCACAGGGGTTTTGATGTGGGGGTCTAAGACAGTACATCTTTATTTTTAGTAACTTTAAAAATATTTATTTATTTTATTGGCATTTTGTTTACATGTATGTCTGTGTGAGGGTGTCAGATTCTCTGGAACTGGAGTTACAGACAATTGTGAGATGCCATGTGGTTGCTTGGAATTGAAACCGGAATCTCTGGAAGAGCAGCCAGTGCTCTTAACCATTGAGCCATCTCTCTAGACCTTTTATTAATTATTTATTTTTTTTTTTCAAGACAGGGTTTCTTTGTGTAGCCCTGGCTGTCCCATAACTCACTCTGTAGACCAGGCTCGCCTCAAACTCATAGAGATCTACCTGCCTCTGCCTCTGAAGTCCTAGGATCAAAGTGTATGCCAACTTGTAACATTGTTATTCTTTACAATTATGAATATAGCCTATGAGGCATAGCAGTATTTACAGCATTGAGCCAGCCCAGGTTGTTTTTAAAATCATAGCTACTTTCATATTGTGTTAAAATCATACATATATTGAGAGATTGTTTACACTGTTAGAAATCTAGATCAGTGGTTCTCAACCTTCCTAATGTTGTGACCCTTTAGTACAGTTTCTCATGTTGTGGTGACCTCAACCATAAAATTATTTTTGTTGCTACTTCATAACTGTAATTTTGCTATTGTTATGAATTGTAATTTCAATATTGGATATGCAGAATATCTGATATGTGACCCCTGTGAGAGGGTTGTTAACCCCAAAAGGGTTGCAACTCACAGGTTGAGAACCACTATTCTAGACAAAATACATTTCATGAATTAAATGCTATGTATACAAAGCTGCTTTCCAACTGGGAAAAATGAATTTCCTTCTAAAAGACAGGAGTTCCAGGCAGGAAGTCACTGAGATAGGTCTGTCCTGATCCCATCATCTTCTCTGCCAGCTGAGTGGCAGATCAGTCAGCCAACTAGCTGATTCTGGCTAGGCTTCTTTCAATCTGTATTTCCATTGTTCTTTCAGAAGACACTTGTTTTCCTGAGAAAAGAGGTCTCCTCTGGAAGGGTAAGACTTCCTTCAAAGTGACATTTTCAGGGAGAGAGCTAGAGTGTAGGCTCCCTAAGGTCCAGCCAACTCCAGACATGTGAGTGTGTAGACCTATTGCTGCCAGAGTCTCAGATTTTTCAAGAGAAATGACCAAACTAGGTTTTGGGGTAAATTCTTCCTCTGACCATCTGCCTCCGTATCTCTGCATCAGCACTATGTAAACTCAACAAAGCACTTTTGCCCTAAAGAAACCCATGGACCATCTGTGGCCACCATGCTAGAGGGTAGGATGGATGCTGGCTTCTCTGCTCTAATGCCAGCAATTTTATGGGCTGCGCAGGCATTTCCTTCTGTTTCCTGAGGTTCTTGTGTGAGGTGTAGGACAGGGAACATCTATGACAAGGTCTAAGCTGGATCAAGTGCGGAAGTATGACTTTGGGTTGAGGAGGTAATGGACTGCAGGGCAAGGTGGAAACCACAGATATTGAAAACCATTCTTCTCCTTTTCAGTCAACAGTCATATCAAGTTTGCCTTAGCAAAGGAGGCACCAATTTATACATGGGGAAACTGAGGCTGGTGGAAATCACACACAGAAATGCACACATGGGTAGCTTTGGCTCCTTTATGTAAACTTTGAGGATTACAATGAAAAGACAGCTAAGAACCAATAGCCAAGAATGCTCAGTGTGAGCCTGGAAAGACATACCATGGATTGCCCTGGCCTGAGCTGAGCCTAGAGATATCTTAGCTAACTGGGTGCTCATTTACAACCCTGCTAATTAGAGTTTATTTTTTTTTTCTACTTTACAGCTAAGAAAAGCGAAGGTCAGAGAGGTTACTGTGACTTTCTTGAGGTTACACAGTTTGGGGATGAGGATATGGATTTGTCTTTGATTTCAAAGCCTGGACACTTGGCTCCCGGCTGTGGGGGGGTTCCCAGTCAGAAGGGAGGAAAAGCAAGATTTCCTATAAGAGGATGTAACTTATATTCTTATTTGTTCCTTGTCTTTGATCATCATTTCCCCTTACATTAAAAAAATTTGTGGCAAGATCTCTCTCTCTCTCTCTCTCTATATATATATATATATATATACACACACACACACACACACACACACACACACACACACACACACACACACACATATATATCTCATAAGGTTAGCTGTTTTAGCCTTTTTTAGTGTAAATTTCAGGACATTATACTTTCATATTGTCAGGTACCCATCACTGCTGGCATGCCTGGAAGTTGCTCACCATTCCCCAAGTGAAACTCTGCACTCATCAAGAGCAACTCTATGTCTCATCTCTACAGAACCCGGCAATCACTCTCCTACTTTCTGTCTCTCTGAATTTGACTCCTTTTGGTTATGTCCTGTATGGTGGTTCAAGTGAAAATGACCCCCATAGGCCCATAGGGAATGGCATTATTAGGAGGTGTGGGTAGCTGTTGAAGTAGGTATGGCCTCTCTGCAGGAAGTGTGCCACTGGGGGTGGGCTTTGAGGTGTCAGAAGCTCAAGCCAGGTCCAGTGTCACCTTCTATCCAACTGCCTGTCGATCTGGATGTAGAACTCCTAGGTGCCTCTCCAGCACTGTGTTTGCCTACCTGCTGTCATGATCCCTACCATGATGACAATGGACTAAACCTCTGAACTGTAAGCCAGCACCAATTCAATGTTTTCCTTTATAAGAGTTGCTGTGGTCATGGTGTGTCAAGATGATCTTCATAGCAACAGAAACCCTAAGACACTCTGTACGTGGAATCATACGACTCTTTACTTTTATGACTAGCTTGTTTACTTTGCATATCTGTTAGCTTTTGGTCAATATAAAACCAGTATATAAAAAAGCAGGTTTATTTTGGCTCACAGTTCTAGAGATTTCAATAGGGGGCAGGGTTGTTTGCCCCATTGCTTAGGCTTGTGGTAGGTAATATATCATAGCAGAGTGAAATCTCTTACTCCATGCCAGTAAAGCAGGAACTGGGGGCTCACTATCACGTTCAAGGTCTAATACCTTGAAGTCCATCTGCTAGGTTCTATCTCTTAAATGTCCCACCAGCTCTCAGTAGTACCATGCTAGGGACCAAGGCTTTACCACATGGACCTTTGGTGCAGGGTACTTAACCAAACAATAGCAGTGATGTTATTATGAATGGGGACTCTAGGAAGTGTAATATTAGGTCATGAATCCTAACCATGACCTCACAGCTGGATTCAGTGCCTTTACAGAAGAGTCTCCAGAGGACGACTAGATTCTTCCATGAGTCTATCAGGAAATAGGTGCTCAGCAAAGATGGAGTCTGCTCATGCCTTGATCTTAGACTTCCTAGCTTCCAGGAGCCAGAGGAATGAGTTCTTGTTCAGTCTGTAGTATTTTATTGTAGTAGTCTGAATGGAGTAAAATAAAGCTGATTCATGTTATAACATGTTATAACACATGCCAGTACTTCCTTCCACTTTAAGGGTAAATGATATTCCATTATATGTATAAACCATGTGTTGCTTATCCAATTAGCTGTCAATGGGCACTTGGATTTTTTCCACATTTTGACTGTTGTGAATAACGCTTTTATTTTATTTTACATTGTGTGTGTGTGTGTGTGTGTGTGTGTGTGTGTGTGCCTCTGTATGCCCAAATGTCAGAAAACAACTTTAAGGAGTTGTTTCTTCTCTTCCACTGTGTGGGTTACAGGAATTCAACTCAGAACATCAGGCTTGGGGACAAAGCCCTTTCCCTGCTGGGCCATCTTGCCAGCCGGATAGTGCTATTTTAAACACCAGTGTCCCATGGCCAAGGCAACTATTTACAAAGAATCGTATTTAATCGCGAGCCTAACAGTTTTCCGAGGCTTAGTCCATTATCATCACGGAGGGGATGGTGCCAGGCAGGCACAATGCTGGAGAAGTAGCTGAGAGATACATCCCGATCTGTACGCCGAGAGAAAGAGAGACTGGACCTGGCATGGGTTTTTTGAAACTTCAGAGCCCACCCCCGAGTGACACACTTCCTCCAACAAGGCCACACCTACTCCGGCAAGGCCACACCCCCAATCCTTCTAATCCTTTCAAACAGTGCCACGCCCTAGTGACCAAGCATTAAAATATATAAGCCTATGGGAGCCATTCTAATTCAAGACACCACAACATGTTAATTGCTGGATCATACAGCAACCCAAAGTAACTTCTCCTCGGAGTCACCATTTTGTTTTCCACAGCAGTAATACCATTTTGTATTCCCATCAACAACGCACAGAAATTTGAGTTTCTCCCCACCGTCGCCAACACTTATTTCCAGTACTTTCATCTTTGCTGTCCCAAAATGTAGAGCTTGGCATATTGAAGCCTTGGTGAGAGAAGGCCCTAAAACACAACAAAACCTCCCAGAACTTAAAAGTAATGAGAATCAACGAAAAGGCAGCAGGACCCATAATCAGGAGAGAGAAAATAATTCCCTCCAACTTCTGCCCCGGCTTTCTGGGATCTGCATAAGGGATCTGGAAAATGATTGCCATCTGATCAAACGGAGTACTCTCGAAGTGTCTCCTTATGTGGGCCTTGGCAATAAACGCTTTAGTTTGGCGGGCTTACAGAGATGCCTGCAGAGCAGCAGCCGCTGGCCTAGTTTACCGGACAGTGGCTGCATCCTGCCATGGGTGAGATGTGGAAGAGAAGGGAGGGAGACGAAGGTGTCTGTCCTGCCGCTCATCAAGGCCTGGGAACTTAGATGCTGGATTTTCTTAGCGAGAGTAAAAGAGGCATTCCCTCCTTCTTCCATCCCCTACAGCTCTAAAAATAGCTGTTCCGGGGCGCTGCGGAGAGGCTCCGCCTCTGCTGGGGGTGGGGGTGGGAGGCAGTGCAGACCCCGAGCCCTGAGCTACTAGCGTGGAGAGGCGTGCAGGATCCTTGCATTCGGCTAATAGTGTCCGCCTGGCTGGCAGCATCCTCGGGCTGCACTGCGGAGATGGGGTGAGTCTGGACCTGTGGGTGGGGTGAGTGAGGACGTGGCACCTTCCCCAGACCTCCAGTCTTCAGCCCCTGCTCCGAGTGACCCCCAGGGTGACCGAGGCCTCCCCGGAAAACTATGCCTGGAATCTAGCCGGGAGCCGCGGGAGGGAGCGCGGTTCCAGGCGGAGCTACTCCGCCGCTGCGCGCGCAGGTTAAACATTAGTGGCTGCGGTCACCCAGCCAAGGAACCGAGCTGCGTGGCCCAGGGTGCTTCACGACGTCTCCTTCCCTACGCCTCCATCCCAGCGGCCTCGGATTGTTCTGGACTGAGGTACCCTGCTGGCGAAGGGCTGGCATGCTTGGAGATGCGGAATGAGATGACTGACACCCAGGCCCCTTCCACATCCCCCCCCCCCCCCCTTCTTCGGGAGGGTGGTCTTGGGAATGGAGTTTGAAAACAGTCAAGTGATCTAAGGGGACAATGATCTGAGTTCTGTAGAGAAGGGGGCAGGGGCGGGGGTGGGGTGGGTTTCTAACAAGATGATTTTTAAACAAATATTGGCATCTCTAGTTCCTTCACTTCCGGTCCCAGGCTGAAGTTTAGCAGGAGCACAGCGTTAGGATCAGAGGTGGATGTGATTAGAAGTCCATGGGAGACTGGGTAGGTACAGGGCAATAGTTTAAGAGGCAGGAGCAGAGGACAGGGCTTGGGTAGGATTGCCTTTAGAGAGGATCCTGAAGGGCCCAGGGCCTGTGCTGTCCTGGCCAGCTCTCCAGGAATTGGTTTCTGTCAGGATTAGGTGAGGCCTAGTGAGTGTGAGATGTTCCAAACCTGCCTCCTCCATCCTCCTGTGAGGAAGTGTGTCTACTGAGCAAGATGGTTACTACCTCCTCCTTCCTTCCCCAAGGTGTGGTGTGGCATGTGAAAACAACAATTTTGCTCAGAGGTTGTCTGGCTGCCAACACCCAGCACCTGGAGACATCTCCCACTGTGGGCTCAGATGCATGTCTCAGGTTGGAGGCAGAACCTCTTTGTGCGGCTGGGCTTGTGGGTTCTGCCTGGGAGCTGAGCTTTTGTTAGAAAGTTAAGTGTGCTACTCAGAACACCAAGTGGAGAAGGGGAGCACTTGGTGGGCAGTTCTGAATGTCCTGTGGCCACTTTGCAGAAAGGGGCAGTTGTGGCCAACAAGGCTGACCAGTGAGTGACCACTTTCCTCTCACCAGGCCTGGCAATTCCAGTGAGGAGTCTGGCCCAGATGAAAGATGGAGAATTCTGTTAGGAAGCAACAACGCTTTAATAGACAAGGAACACTGGTACAGTCTGTCTGTCAGTTTTCTTTCTGGGGATGTGAAACAGGTTTTGTTTGTTTTTGACACTTCTGTACCTGGGATAGGTCAATGTCAGGCCTATTCCTCTTCTCTGAGATACTCTCAAGAGGCATCAGTTACGGCTCCACCTACATTTTTATTATTTATTTATTTATTTTGAGCTGAGGATTGAACCCAGGGACTTGCTCTACCACTGAGGTAAATGTGTGTGATAAACATTCACAATAGCTTTTATAAGTGTTTTTTTTCTTAATTCTTTGAGAATCTCTTACATGCATTCTGATCATACTCCCTCACCCTCTCCACCCTCATTTCCCTACCTGCCCAGCTTGTGAGTAGGGCCTGCCCTGGAGCATGGTTGACCTGCCAGGGGTCATGTGTACAAGGCCCTGCATTGGGTCCCCACCAGCACACCACACCAAACAAACTGTTAAGAGGAACTCATTTTAAAGTTGCTGGGCAGAGATGGGCAGCCACAAGGGAGATCTTTGTGCCTCCAGGAGTGAATCTCTCTTTTGCTGCTTGGAAGTTCTGAGCGTGGATGCAGCCCCGAGACCTGTTTTTAATGTTTAAGAAAACATTTATTTAAATAAACCGAGAAACTCGGAGATCTAGACTGAGGTCTGTACAAATGCTCTGCAGTCCTTCCCATCAGGGGCTCCAGCGCTCCCTTGCCTCTGGTGTGTGGAGAGCCTGTTTGCAAACTGTGGGAAGGTTTCCTTGGCAGCCATGACAATTAGCACTAATGACAAGCCTGGAGTTCCCCAGGGCAGGCACTGTGAAGTTAGCTTGGAAGCCAGGGCAAGTTGGTAAATGATTGCCCACAGCCCCTTAGAAGCCTGGCACTTCCTGAACTTTCTTCTTGGTTTCATTTTTGAGGAAGGAAAAGAGACAGTAAGATGTGTAGATGCAATGTCAATGAAAAAGAGAATTAGATGTTTGGGCAATTTTGTGAATACTCTCTTTGGTAGAAGAGTCGCCAGCTTCCAGGATTTGTTTTCTTACAGAGCCGCTGGCTTGGGAGGCAGTAAACACCGCTGCAGGTTTTTTTTTTTTTTTTTTTTTTTTTTAAACATTGAGTGTGGAATTGCTACGGGGGAAATGAACGCTCTCACAGTGGAGCAAGCTTGAAATACTAGCATAAACCTCCGTTTGGATCATGGGGGTAAAGTAGGATTGGGGAGTTTCCCCGAACCCCGTCAAAAAACGTGTAGATACAGGTAACACAGCCTCAGATTTCCTAATGACGGTGAATCATCTCTCCCTCGAGTTTCTGTTCCCAGATGTGGGAAAACAGTCTGCTGTAGCTCAGTCTGGAGAAGGCCCGAGTCCCTGTCCCTGGGGTGTGCTGTTTCTTGGTAACCAGCTACATGCTCAAGTGCTTTGTCTTCTGCTTATCCTTACCAGGAAGCAGGCTTTGGAGCTGAGGTACGGTGAGGATTTAAGGTCTCCAGCACTGACCCTGTGATGATTTGCTGTGAACCCTGGCAGCCCTTCCATTCTGCTCAAGAAATCTCAGGTACTGTGTTTCCACAGTGAAAAATAATCTGTTGTATCATTTGTATGACACCACTGCCATCATTATTGGGAGGTTGTTTGGTGTAATTCAGATTTGTGGGGTCAGACAGAAATAGCACCTGGCATGAAGGTGCTTGATAAATAATAGCTATAACCATGAGACCACCATCTGTATGAATTCTCATTATTTCTAGTCTACCTTTTGAAGCCAGAACCCTCAGACTGCTAAGAACCAGACTTCTAGAGTCATAGAACGTGATAAGAGTGATACTTTTGGGGGTGCAGTAAAACCTCATGAACCGAGAACTCTACTTCAGAATTGTATGTAAGCAGAGTGGGGTCTCCCCTCACAGTGTTTATGAAGTTTGCTTAGAATGTAAAAAGAAAGATTTGGAGACACTGGAGAGCATGCTGTGAAGCCGGATCTTGACGGCCATGCTGGGCACTAGGAGGGCTCACTGATGTGCCTGAGCCCACCCACGAGAGCCGAGCCTTTAGTAGCCAGTGGGATCCATCTGTGACTGCAGGTGGTCAGCTGTCTAGCACTACTACACTGTGACTGCATTTCCCCATAGTGAGTCCGAAGGAAAGACGGATAACTCATTTGTCCCGTTGATTCTAACTCTTGGTGGCCCTAGCCTCATTTCCCCAGAACCCCATGAACAGGGAATTTTGAGGCAAATAATATAAGGCTTTGGTAGTTTTGTTCAGTTTAATAGCCACCAGGAAGTGGGTCAGAGACTGAGGTGCAGTAGACAAAAATAAGGCAGTGTGCAGCCCCTGAAACTCTCAGACATGGGGGAGCAGGCAGGGAAGAACACAGCCGTGTCTTGGTGTGGACCCCTTCTTGGATCCTACCCTGATACTTAACCACTCTCTAGGGTAAGTTCTGCATATTTCTCTGTCTTTTCGGAGAATAAACTCTGGAGCCAGACACTGTAATTAGGTGATTGTGGGAAAATCATTCCTTTCCTTATTCACTTCCCCAGTTTCTCCATCTGTGTAATGGGTTGCTGTGAGAATAAGTGGGGAAACATATGTAAAACCTTAGAACTGTGCATGGAATTGAGAGATGTTCGCTTTCATTTCTTCCTCCCCCCTCCCCTCTTCCCCTTCCTTCATCATGGAGGGAACCATTGTCTGGGATCCCATGTATTCTGAATTGTAGTGCCTGGCTCTTTGCAAGGGCTTGGGAGTCATTTGCTGGCATGGACCAGACTGAATACTTAGTGCTCTGGATTCCCAGAAAAGAGCCAGGAAATTTGGACTCTGGCCTAGAAGGGATTTCTGGTGACAGTCAAGATGAGCAGAGTCTTGAAGCATGTGTCCATCTTGAGCAGGCACAGAAGGAAGTGACAGAGGGTAATCTATCCTGAGAGGCTGCAGAGACAGTGGCTGAGAGCCCAGGCTGGAGTTGAGCTGCTCGGATTTGAGTCCGGCTTCTGGACCTTGGACAAATATCTTTATTCTCCATGACTCAACATATGATGGCAGCTCTTGAGGAATTTTTTTAAATACATTTTTATTTTATGTGTATGAGTGTTTGCCTGCATGTATGTATGCATACCACATTCTTTTTTAAGACATAATAATATATTTTATTATTATTATTATTATTATTATTATTACTATTATTTTGATTTTTCAAGACAGGGTTTCTCTGTATAGTTTTGCGCCTTCCTGGATCTCGCTTTGTAGGCCAGGCTGGCCTCGAACTCACAGAGATCCACCTGCCTCTGCCTCCCGTGTGCTGTTATTAAAGGCGTGCGCCACCACCGCCCGTCTATTTTTTATTTACTTTTGAGACCATCTCAAAAATAGTGATCTCACATTCACTATGCAACTGAGGATGATCTTGAACTCCTATCTTACCTCTCTCAAGTGTAGATATTACCACATTTGACTTACTTAAGTTCTTTTTGGGTATACCACATTCTTGCCTGGTGCCTACAGAGGCCAGAAGAGGGCTTCAGGTTCCCTGGAACTGGAGTTATAGACAGTTGTGAGTTGTGTTGTGGGTGCTGAAAATAGAACCTGGGTCCTCTGTAAGAGCAGCCAGACCTCTTAACTGCTGAGCCATCACTCTAGTCTCTAGAAATCGTTTTGAGAAACATTCTCCCCATTGCCATAATCCTCAGTACTCCACTGTAGAGGTTCTCTACTGCTCTCTGCCTTATTTGTTGGTGTGTGTGTGTGTGTGTGTGTGTGTGTGTGTGTGTGTGTGTGTGTGTGATGTAGAGGAGGGGGCAGGACATGCACATGGAGATCAGAGGAAAACTTGGTGGAGTCAGTTCTCTCCTCCCACATCTATGTGGGCCCCAGGGATGTAACTTGGGTCATTAGAATTATGAGGCATGCCTTTACCTGATGAACCAACCATCTTGTGGGCTCTCCACCTGGGTTATTGAGGGTCTCTTGCTGAACCCAGAGCTCACTGATTGGCTAAATTGGCTGGCCACTGAATTCCAGGGATCTGCCTGTGTTTGTCTCCTACCTGGTGCTAGGGTTACTTGTACGTGCCATCATGCTTGGCTTTTATGTGGGTTCTGGGGAATGCAAATGTAGGTCTTTATGCTTCTGGGGGCAGATACCTTACAAGTAGGCTGGCTCCCAGCCCTGGTCCTGGGTTCTAACATGTTCTCAGGTGATGAACTAGGAGCTGACCCAGGGAGCGGAGGACTCTGAGAACCACAGCTTTATTGAGTTTCAGACACTGAGGCAGAGAATCAGTTTGTCATGAAGCATGTGCTGAGGTTTCTGTCTTACCTGGCATTTCCTGTATTTAATGCTACTTTTCTGACACTGTTGGAACTTGAGTTTGAAATCTAAGCAGTTTGGAAAAGTTGGATCCAAAATTCACAAGAGGCAGAAAGGACCTGAGCAAAGAAATTTGGGGGTAGCCCAAGGCTCAGTCAAGAGCAGAGTAGCTGAAACAGTGAGTATATGGACTCATCCGCAGGAACATGCAATGAGACATAGGCCGGAGGGTGAACAGTGGATAAATGTAGGGGGCACCCACACCTCTGCCTTAAAGGCAAAAGAATATCATTGCTGGATGGGTAGGCTGGCAGGAGAGAGAGAGAGAGAGAGAGAGAGAGAGAGAGAGAGAGAGAGAGAGAGAGAGAGAGAGAGCTGGTGATGGAGAGCTGTGGCCTTGTCACTAAAGAGATGACTGTTGGCTAAGACGGGAGGCCAAAGCTTAAATAGTTAAAGAGTGAGCTTCTCAGGCCTGGGAGGACAGGAAGCAGGTGTCCTGTTACCCTTGTGCACAGGACGCCTGGTAACCTGCTGTTGCTCAGAGGCAGGGCTTGTTGTGAGCAGTCGTCTCGGAGGCTCTGGTAGTGAGGCTGCAGCTTGGAGCTAAGCATGGTGAGTACCATGTCACACAACTCCTCTTTTGCTTGCAACCTGGCGTATCGAATAGTGTAGAAAATATACCGATCATGGCGGGATGCTTATGCTGGATGGTGTTGTTTTTGGAAGAGTATCTGAGAAATGAAGGAGAGGAGTTGAAACTGAAGAGCTAAGCTCAGGACATCCTATGACCAGTCTGAGGATCAACCAAAGAGGTCTGCAGCCAGCACAGTGGCAGCAAGGAGCCACACACTGAACCCCAAGGTGGGGAGCAGGGGTGTGGTTAATACAGCACACACTATTCACAATGCTGGCAGCTGGGCTAAGCCCAAAGAGGTATACAGTAAACAAGGGAACACTTTGTGAACAAATGAATTAGAGGCTTAAGGGAAAAGGGGTGAGCCTTGAGTTAAAGTAAAACTTCAAGAAGAGAGCCTTACCACAGTTGACAAGTTCAGGTCCACAAACGTTGGAGGGTCATGAATGTGTCGCTGCATTTCAGCCTGTTTCCCTTGTTGAGACAGACCAGACATTCTGTCCAGACTTCCAGTTTGTGGAACTGGCATAATGGTACTGTATCTGAAGGGAGCAGGCAAATGCGTCTTGGCCTGTGTGCTGCCATTTTGACTTCACACTTCATTTTACCTGTAGGGTGAAATTAATTTCAGGTTCCCAAGCCCTAGGGGAGCTGAGAACTTTCCAATGGCTGATCAACTTCCTCCCTAAACCATAGAAATAGTGGTTATGCATCTTTAGTTCTCTAGAAACATGGCTGGTCCTAACAACACAAAGAACCGATGAATCTGATTGGCTGGACTAAAAGGCTTGCACATTTGCTGGTTGACAATGATGGAACACTCAGGGAAGCCCCTAATCTTTGATTTCTGATTGGTGCAAATTGTAACTGTAACTTGGCAACAGGTGTTTGTGAATTTTATACTTACAAACCCCATTTCTGCCCCTGCTTGGGGCCGTTAAGAGAAACAAGACTCCCACGTCCTTGTCCTGCAGCCATGATTGATCAGTGACCCTCTTATGTAGTGAATTATTAAAATCTTTGGAACCCATAAGTGTTGTCTTTCTCCTTCCTCATGGTGCATAACAGGCTCGGTGTAACATATCTATTTGTAGATTCATACTTAGCTTAGAGATTGCATGAAGCATGTTGGTGTTACCTCTGAGCCTCTCCCCTGTCTCCCCTCCCCCTCACTGCTTCTCATAGTCCCTGGGAAGCAGGTGGAGCTGGCCTGGCCATTGCCACTGCCTTTTCTAGAGGAAGGCAGTTCAGAAGGGACAGGGACTTTCCTAGAGCCCCTTCTCTGCCCACCCAGCCCCACTGTTTCTTCAAGGCTTTTTTTCTTTCATGAGTTTTGTGACCTTTTGTGTTGTTACTTTTCTCGTTGTTTTAACAAATACCCAACAAAAGCAATTTAAGGAAACATGGGTCTTTTGGGGCTTACTATTTAAAGGAATACGGTTCATTACAGTGGGGTGGGGGTGGGCATGGCAGTAGGGGTGTGAGGTGGCGGACCACTGCTTCCACAGACAGGAAGCAGAGAATGCTGCCTTACTGAGTTTGGGACTCCAGGCCAGGGGACGGACCATATCCAGGGTGGGGCTTCCCTCCTGGCTTAATACTCTCTGGAAACGCCTGATAGACAAGCTGAGAGGTGTGTCTCCTAGGTGACTCCAAACCCAGTCAAGTTGACAAGGAAGATAAACTTTTCTTCTCTGCCTTTGGATTGCATTTCAATGACTGGATCACACAGGCTGGGAAGAACTTGATAAATGGGGAACTGTGTACCTTTTCTCATCTTAGACTGTCAATCCGCAAGGGTGGAAACTGTATTTTTTTTTTTTTAGTTCAAAAAAAAATAATAAAAGTAATAGGTAATGGTGGGAAGAACTTTGAATAACATAGAGAAGTGAAAACTAAAAAAAAAGAAAAACAAAAATCTAACAGCGCTTCCATTTCCTGTAAGTAGTCAGTGCTAATAGCTTTTAAAGGCTGTTTTAGAAAGTCTGTGATTATGAAATCAGGCATGTAAATGAATCTTGTGACTAACAAGCGTGCACATTTTACATAATCAGAACAGGTATAAATCACTCCGGTGGACATCGTGTAAGGCTCCTCTATCTATCTAACCACCTGCTGTTTGTCATCCATCTATCCATTTATTTATCCCATGGTCTCATTTTTGTCTTTCAGACAGCCATCCCAATGAGATCTATAGCTATGCAATTTTTTGAGTTATTATTAAATGTGATTGTATTAATAGTAAACCAGAAAGAAAGGCATATACATGTATGTGTGTAGATGTGCACATATGAAGCCATTATTCCCTATTAGGAATAATAATAATACTGTCTTGCCCTTGTAACAACAGAGTAGAAATACCATTTGTATCCCATATTGTACTTTTCATTCTTTTTTTTTTTTTTTTTTTTTTTTTTTTGGTTTTTCCAGACAGGGTTTCTCTGTGTAGCCTTGGCTGTCCTGGCACTTGTTCTGTAGACCAGGCAGGTCTTGAACTCAGAGATCTGCCTGCCTCTGACTTCTGAGCTGGGATTAAAGGCGTGCACCATCACTACCTGCTGTACTTTGCTTTCTTATGTATTTTCTTGTACATTACTTTTATAAATAATATTGCAATGGCAATTTTTCACAGGTACCTTTGTGCAAATGAGTTTGTCTGTAGAGTAAATTATAATTCACCTTTTTATTAAGAATTTCTCTCTCTCTCTCTCTTTCTCTCTCTCTCTCTCTGTGTGTGTGTGTGTGTGTGTGTTGTGTGTGTGTGTATGCTTTGTGCATGCAAGGTAGGTACTTTACCACTGAGCTACAGCCCCAGGCTTCTGCCCCTTTAGAGTATTTTTTGACAATTACTCAGGCTGGCCTTGAACTTACTCTGTAGTATAGGCAGGTCTTGAACTCATGATCATCCTGACTCAACCTCCCAAGTATCTGGGATTGTAGGTCCTCATGCATCAGGCCTGTCTTTAAGAAATGATTTTTTTTTCCAAAAATTTAATTTTTCTCTAAGTACTGGAGATCAAATCCAGGGTTTTATGAATGCTAGGCAGTCACTTTACTACTGAACTGCATTCCAGCCATAGTTATAATAATAATGATGGTGATGATGATGATGATGATATTTCTCCTCCTTCTTGTTTTTTTGAGACAGATTTCTCAAAATCTGTGTAACAACCCTGGCTATTCTGGAACTCAATCTGTAGACCAGGTTGGTCTTGAACTCACAGAGATCTGCCTACCTCTATCTCCCAAGTGCTGAGATTAAAGGCATGTACCACCACCTCTTGGCTTATAATTCTTAGTAGTAATGTATTAATTTTAAATTCCCATTGATATTGTCAAATTACTGTTCAAAGAGAAATTATATGCCTACCATCTTAGTTTGGGTTTCTATTGCTGTAATAAAACACTATAATAAAAAACAACTTGCGGGTAGCCGGGCGTGGTGGCGCACGCCTTTAATCCCAGCACTCGGGAGGCAGAGGCAGGCGGATCTCTGTGAGTTCGAGGCCAGCCTGGTCTACCAAGTGAGTTCCAGGAAAGGCGCAAAGCTACACAAAGAAACCCTGTCTCGAAAAAACCAAAAAAAAAAAAAAAAACAACTTTCGGAGAAAAGGGTTTATTTTGGCTTACAACTCTCAGGTCACATGCCATCATTAAAAGGAAGTCACTCAATGAAGTCAGTTCCTCAAGGCAGGAACCTCGAGGCAGGAACTGGAGCAGAAGCCATGGAGGAACGCTGCTTACTGGCTTGCTCCTATAGCTTGCTCAGTTTGTTTTCTTATTCACTCCTGGATCACATGCCCAGAAGTAGCACCGCCCACAGTGGGTTGGCCCCTCCCACAGCAATCATCAATTAAGAAAATGCCCCACACGCCTGCACGCCGCCTGATCTTATGGAGGCATGTCCTAACTGCAGGTGATTCTAGCTTGTGGCAATTTGATAAAAAGCTGGCAAATATACCTACCGAGAGTACAGGAAATAGAATCCTAGTCTTTTGGAAAAAACGAAAACAAAGCTCTTTTCTCTAATCTGTTAATGGGCGTGGAGTGAAGCTCCCCATTAGAGCATTTGCCTGGCACACCTAAGGCCCTGTGTGTAATCCTCAGTGCAGGAAAAAAAAAAAAAAGGCAACAAATAAACAATCAGGCCACCATAGACTGGGCACACTTTGTGCAGAGACATAGCGGCTTTCCCCCTGGCTGGGCTGGACCTTATTTCACTTACAGTCCACCAGAAAGAACTTGGTCACATGATCACACTTTACTGCAGGAGAAACTGGGAAATGTAGTCCAGACATGTGCTACTAGAATGTGGTGTAACACAAGGCACTATTGTGGCCATTAGGTGTCTCTGCCATTCCGGGAGAGTTGTTGGACTTTATCCAAAGTAACTGTAGTGTTGCCCTTGTACACTTGACCGAATTCTTTGCCAGGCACTACTGCAGTGGTCTGTAGGGGGTTCCTGAGGACCCCACCAGGTGCCAGGCAGTAGGCTGGGTGTGTCACTGGCCTCCTTCGTCACCACAGTCCTTCCAAGTGGGTTTCCTGCTCCCCACAGACACAGGAGGTTTACGAGGAAGAGACTTGCTCAAGGCAGAGGATTCACATACATATCTGTGCAATGGAAATCCCACCTTTCTTTCCCACACTGTAGCCATATGAACACAGTGCATCATACTGAGTAGCTTTTATATAGACGAATCACTGTGCTCCACTTTAAGGTTTGGCTGAACAGGTGTATGGAAGATACAGCCATTCGAACTTGTCTGACTTGGACCCTTCCATTTTCCAGGTCTTCTTTCAGCTCCTTGGCCAGTGGCCTTGGTGGCACTCTACCCCTGTGGTCAGTCCAGAGCCTCTCCTGCCCATGCAGTATTCAGCAGCCACTGTTGAGGGCCTTAGTGGCCCGCTGTCTGGGGCCTACACACTCCCCACCTTCAAGTTCCAGCCTCGCCGTGAGAGCATAGACTGGAGGCGCATCAGCGCTGTGGACGTGGACCGTGTGGCCCGGGAGCTGGACGTGGCCACCCTGCAGGAGAACATTGCTGGCGTCACCTTCTGCAACTTGGATCGAGAGGTGTGCAACCACTGTAGGCAGCCGGTGGACCCAGCGCTGCTCAAGGTGCTGCGCCTGGCACAGCTCATCATCGAGTACCTCCTGCACTGCCAGGACTGCCTGAGTGCCAGCGTGGCGCAGCTGGAAGCTCGGCTGCAGGCCAGCCTGGGCCAGCAGCAGCGTGGCCAGCAGGAGCTGGGGCGCCAGGCTGATGAGCTCAAGGGTGTTCGGGAGGAGAGCCGGCGTCGGCGAAAGATGATCAGCACCCTGCAGCAGCTGCTCCTGCAGACCGGTGCCCACAGCTACCACACGGTGAGGATTCTTTGCTGAGGGGAACCTGGGCTGTGCACCTTAGGCACCAGGCCAGATGAATGGTACTGCCTTGGGCCACGGGACTACTGGAGGCCACTCTCACCAGTGAGGGGCAGGTTTTAGAGGTGGCATTCTGAGAGTCTGAGGATTGCTGTTGGGTGCTATGCTATGTAAGTGTAGAATGGATGTGTGAGAGATGAGTGTACAGGGTTATGTATACGGAGTACTCCTGTGCATGGAGAGGATGCAGGTGTAGTGTGTGAAGGTGTGACTGTATGAGGTTTGTATCTGTGTGGGGGTGTGTTAAATGCATATATGCAAATGATTGAAGTACCTCTATGATATCTGTAGAATATGTATTGTGTAATGTGTGCTTGTACTGACTTACCACAATGATCTCAGCTGCGAGGTCTAATATAAAAATGTATTTATGATGTGTGTCTGTGTGTTTGAGGGGGTGAGGGATGTAAATGTCTGTCTGTACATATAGAGACTATAGGTAAGGGTGTCTATGTGAATGAATGAAGGAGATGTAGTATACATACCTGAGTATGTATGGAAGGTATGTGTGTTTGTGCATGTACAAGGATGAAGAGTTTGTATGTATGCAGAGTGTGCCCTGTAAAGGCATGTGTGCATAGAAGCATGTGGAGGTTGACTGGGTGTGTGGCAAGGCATAGTGGAGGCAGGTTTAGACAGATTATTTCATAGTTCAGACAGATTATTTCATAGTTCAGACAGATGGCCAGTGCAGCGCGTAAGCATTTGAATCCACTGCACCAGAAATGTAGGTTGAGATATTAACCCTGGCCATGGGCCAGACTCTAGAATGTAGTTACAGATCATGCTGGATTTTAGGTTTTTCAGGAGATTCATAGTTTGGGGCAATGTGGGGTGCTAGTATGGGGTGGGGCAATAAAATGCCCCATCCAACTTATATTCCTCTTACAACTAGAGGTTTATTTCTGTTAAGTATGCAGTGGGCAGAACCTGTCAGTGCAGTCTGTCCAATGTGATTGTACTGCAAGTGACAGAGATCTGCCTGGCTCTGCCTCCTGAGTACTCCAGGTAAAGGTCTGTTCCACCAGGACTTAAATAAAAAGTCACTTCCTAGAAATTGCTTTCTGCTTATATATAATGACTAGAATTTAGTGACATGGTCACATTCGGTTGTAAGGGGCTGGGGCATGTGGTGGTTCTTTCCACCGGCCTTGTATTCTACTGAAAACCAGGGTTCCTATTTTCCTTCCCTACCCACTCCCACTAATCTTTCCTTATCTATATGGTGATGGGAACCCAGGGTCTCACACACTCCCAACCCTTCAAATTATTTCTATTTCTGAAGCAGCCCACGGGCGCCGTGGAGGCAGATTTTCAATGCAGGGAAGTCCCGTGCTCTCTGGGGGATCTAACCCCGCTCTTTCAACTGCTTCCCCTCTGTGTAGTGCCATTTGTGTGACAAGACATTCATGAATGCCACCTTTCTCCGGGGCCACATCCAGCGCAGGCATGCAGGCACAACAGAAGTCGGTGAGTCGGGGCAGCATCTGGGAGCTGCTGGGCTGGGATTTGGTGAGTGGGGCACATACACATGAACCTGCTAGGGAACAAGAGGGATCAGACAGGTTTCATTGTATCTTTTTCCTTTCTATGAGTGACAGCGGTTAGCACTTTGCCTCTGAATTTTTGTACCTTTCGCTGTGCCTGAAGCAGACAGTGACTCTCAATGGCCTTCGGTCTCCTCGGCCTCATCTGAAGCCCTCTGAGGCTGGCTTTGGGCATAAATGGGGCAAATGAGCCGTCAGACCAGTTCTTTGGCCGTTCTGTGTACTGGAGCTTATCATGACTTAATCACTTTATTTAATTTTACCATTTCAGATTCCAAAGGCGCAGCAAGGCCTTGTGCTGTACTCATAAAGTTACATGTACTTTTTGAGTTCAACAGAAATATCAGTACAATAAAATAAATGCATAAATAATGTAAAAATTTCATTGAGGAAAACATCGTTATTTCCCATCATAGTAATTCCCTTTGAAGAAAAGAATTTTTAGAATTGAGAATGTAACTCAGTAATGTAGGACTTGCTTGTATGAGTGAAGTTCTAGGTTCAGTCCTTAGAGACACACACACACACACACACACACACACACAGAGAGAGAGAGAGCATGCTTAACGCAGTACCATTTAACTATGCACTTACATCTCTCTTCATAGTTCTATACTGGGGATTATTAAGGAAAAATAGTCTATGTCTTAAATACTAGTTTCTTGTAAAAATATGTCTTAGATATGGAAACTTAACTACATGGTGATACATAGGAAAAGAAAAATAAAAACAATGGGCATTATCACTGGCAGTTATTATTTTGATGTATTTTTCTCCATATATTTGCAAGCATATAAAAAATCACTTTTGCCAGGCGGTGGTGGCACATGCCTTTAATCCTAGCACTCGGGAGGCAGAGCCAGGCAGATCTCTGTGAGTTCGAGGTCAGCCTGGTCTACAGAGTGAGTTTCAGGAAAGGCGCTAAGCTACACAGGGAAACCCTGTCTTGAAACCCCCCCCCAAAAAAACAAAACAAAACAAAACAAAACAAAACAAAAAAAACCCAAAAAATCACTTTTGATGATTGCTTGAGAATATACTACAGTTTTTTTGTTTGTTTGTTTTGAGACAGGGTTTCTCTGTGTACCCTTGACTGTCCCGGAACTTGCTCTGTAGACCAGTCTGGCCTCAAACTTGCAGAGATCCACCTGCTTCTGCCTTCCAAGTACTGGGATTAAAGGGATGCGCCACCACTGCCTGGCTTTTTTTTTTTTTTTTTGTTGTTGTTGTTTAAAGAGTTGGTCTTGAACTAATGCTAGCCTTGAACTCCTGATTTTCCTGCCTAAGATTCCAGGGCACTGGGATTTCAGATGTATGTTACCATGCCTGGCTTATGCAAAGTAATGGGGATCAAAAAGAAGGCGCTGTGCACACTAGGCAGGACTCTGTGAGCCCTAAAACATCTTTGAAAACACAATTTTTAATAACTGAACAGAATGTCATGATGTGACCATCAGTTTCTTTTGCATTGTTCTGCAGAATATCTGAGTAACCAAAAAATCTCCTTACTGTGTAGCAGAGGATTAACATTCTCATATGTAAATCCTTGTATCTTCTAGAAGGAGAAGGGACTGTTCTTTTTCTATTTTAAGATTTATTTTTATTTATGTGTATGTTTCTCTGTGTGTATGCCACAAGTGTGTGTGTGTGTGTGTGTGTGTGTGTGTGTGTGTGTGTGTATTTACCTACAGGGGCCAGAAGAGGGCGTTGGGTCACTTAGGGATGGGAGTTACAGGCAGTTAGTTGTGAGCCACTCAACACAGATGTTGGGCACAGAACTCAGGTTCTCTGGAAGAGCAGCAAGTGCTCTTCATCACTGAGCCATCTCTCCAGCCCTGGGAAATGTGTTCTTAAGTCAATTTTGCTGCCGGCTCTTCTAGTCTACACTTACCTTTGATTACTTTACTAAAACTGAAATAGTGCTGCATTCCAGAATTGCTTGTTCTGCCTATCTGGCAGCATAGGCTTTTAATTCCAGCCACTTAGGAAGCTGAAGCAGGAGAATTGAAAGGTCCTGCCAGGGCAACTTAGTGAGAGCCTGTCTTTTATTTATTTATTTATTTATTTATTTATTTATTTATTTATTTATTTATTATGTATGCAGTGTTCTAATTGCATGTGTCCTTGCCAGAAGAGGGCACCAGGTCTTATTACAGGTGGTTGTGAACCACCATGTGGTTGCTGGGAATTGAACTCAGGACCTCTGGAAGAATAGCCAGTGCTCTTAACCTCTGAACCATCTCTCCAGCCCGAGAGCCTGTCTTAAAACAGAATGTTAAAATGGGGGTGGTGGTGAAGATGTAGCTCTCTAGGGGGCTTGCCTACAGTGTAGTACTTATTTCAAAGTAAATATTGATTTTTACTTTTATTTATTTATTTGAAAACATTTTTTAAAAAAAGATTGATTTTATGTGTATGAGTATTTTGTCTGCATATATGTGCATCACATGTGTGCCTGGTTCCCACAGAGACCAGAAGAGGGCATCAGATCCCTGGAACTGGAGCTACAGACAGTTATGAGCCACCATGTGGGTGCTGGGAGTCGAACCTGGGTCCTCTGGAAGAGAAGCCAATGCTCTTAACCCCTGAGCCATCTCTCCAGCCCCAAGGCTGATTTTTAATAAGAGTACTTGGTAATTTCCATTTAGAAGTCACTAAATGTAGTTTTATATTTCATTCTCTATCTGTTATTCAAATACAGTGGTTCTCAACCTGTAGATAGCAACCCCTTTGGAGTTTGAACAACCCTTTCACAGGGATTGCCTAAGACCATCAGAAAACACAGATATATACATTATGTTTCATAGGGTAGCAAGGTTACAGTTATATAGTAGTAAGGAAATAATTTTATGGCTGGGGTCAGCACAGCATGAGGAACTGTGTTAAAGGGTCTCAGCATTAGGAGGGTTGAGAACCACTGCTCTGATAGTTGCATGTCCGTCTGTCATTACTGTCAAAATACTCTGAAGTACAGTTGCTAAGGGCTCACATTTAGGGACCTGTCATGCCAGACACTGTGCTAAGTAAGTAAGCACTTTGTGTTGTCACATTTCATTCTCACTTCGTACCCCACTCCCCACTCGAGTGCTCTTCTGTTTCTGTTTTGCAGTTTGGGGGACCAGAGGGACAGGGAGGTGGGGGATATGCTCTTCGTCCCAGGTCAATGAACTGCTCCGGGACAAAGCTGCTCTCAGACCGAGATGTGATTGCAGAGGGAGGAATGTCCCATCGTTGCCTTTTCACCTCTCCTTGTGTTGACCCCAGGAAAGCAGAAGCAGGAGCAGCCACTGGGGGAGGTGCTGGAGGAGCTGCGGGCCAAGCTCCAGTGGACCCAAGGGGAGCTGGAAGCCCAGAGAGAAGCTGAGCGGCAGCGGCAGGCCCAGGTAGGCGTGCAGGGCAAAGGTTGGGGAGACTCAGGGCGTTGTGCTCAGCCATGCAGAAGACTCCTGCAGGGTCCAAATTCCCATTGGTGTCCCTGAGCCAGAAGTCAGATAGAGGGCCACCTTCTCTTATGTGGGGCATAGTTATCATTTGTCCAGAAAGGACCTGTGTGGCCGAAAGTGGAGCGGAGAGTCATGGTCTTCTGCATAGTGATGCTGAAGGCATCTGAACTTGAATATAATGTTTTGTGTTAGTTGGCTCAGCGTTTTTTGGCTAATTGGTTTTGAATCTAGCTCTGGAATCTAGGCTGGGGGTGGTGGGAGGGGGAGTGTGGTGTAAATATTTACGGAGTGAAAACACTAGCCTTCATTCCTCCACGTATTCCTCATTGTTTATTGTGTTAGCAGGCGTTGAGTACCAACCGGCCTTGTAAGGAGTGTAAAGAAAGAGAAAGTGAGTCTTATCATCAAGGGAGTTTACAGTTTAGAGAAGACATGTCTGCAGGGGACCACTCTGGGTCTAAACCACAGGGGCTGAGGGTGGAGAGTTCTCTGGATCCCCGTAGGTTATACATGTGTAAGAGGCCTTCTGGGGTCCTCAGCAAGTGTTTGCTACAACGTGGAAGAAGTGACTGACTGTATTGCTTTTTCTCTCTCTCTTTTGTAGGAAGTAGAGATGACTCGTCAGAGGGAAATAGAAGCTAGAAAAAAGTTTGATGAATGGAAAGAAAAAGAACGAAGCAAGCTTTATGGGGAAATAGACAAGTTGAAACAATTATTTTGGGATGAATTTAAAACTGTTGCCAACCAGAACTCTACGCTAGAAGAGGTAGGTTCCCAACACAAAAAGCTTTCCAAAATTATTTTGTTGAAAACCTATTTGTTCTTAAAAATTAATTGTGTGTGTGTGTGTGTGTGTGTGTGTGTGTGTGTGTGTGTGCAGATTGGCTTGTCCCATGCACATGCATGTAGAGATCAGAGATGGACATGAGTTGTCTTCTGCCATCTTTCTGTATCTTACTTCTTTTTCAGATTTATTTTTATTTGTGTGTGTGTGTGTGTGTGTGTGTGTGTGTATTCACACATATGTGTGGGTACCTGTGGAAATCAGAAGAGGACATCAGGTCACCCAGAACTGGAGTTACAGGCCGTTGTGAGCTGCTTCATGTGGGTGATGGGAACTGAACTCGGGTCCTGTGTAACATCAGCAAGTGCTCTTCCCAGCTGAGCCATCTTTTTAGACCTTCCACCTTAGGTTTTTTAATTCACTGATTTACTTTTTGGTTGTTTGAGACAGGATCTTTCTCCATAGCCCTGGCTGTCCTGGAACTTGGTATGTACACCAGGCTGGCCTCAGTCTCATAGAGATCCGTCTGCCTCTGCCTCTGAGTACTGGGATTAAAGGCATGCGCCCCCACACTCACATTCCGAACCTTAGTTTTTGAGACATGGTCTCTTACTAAACAGGGAGACCAAATTTTGACTTGAGTGACTGGCCAGTGAGCCCTTAGGATTGGCTTTTCTCCAGCTCTAATCCCTGGTTTTACAGATGTGTACTGCTGCACCTGGCTCTTACGTGGGTGCTGGGATTTGAGCTCAGGTTCCTTTTTTTTCCCCTTTTTTTCACAATATGTAGCTCTGGCTATCCTGGAACTCACTATGTAGATAGACCAGGCTCGCCTCTGCCTCCCAAGTGTTGTGTTTAAAAGCATGTGCCACTATGTCAGGGTGAACTCAGGGTCTTAGGTTTGTACAAGCACGTTGCCCACGGAGGCCTCTTCCCACCCACCCTCGGAAGTCATTACTTAGTCTGCGCTGGTCTTACCGTGCGGTTGTCGGAGCTGACACAGCGTAAGCTTGGACAACAGACGCCAGCACTCAGGGAATCCCACAGTGCTCAGGGAAACACGCACTGCTCTGTCACACGCTTGCTGTGTGATCTTGGGTGAGTTATTTTACCTCCCTGTGCGTTAGTTTCTTTTGCGTATGATAGATTTTTAACAACTTTAATTTAGCATATAGTACATACCACTATCTGGAATTTAATTAGAACTCTCTAGAAAATTAACCTTATTTTGCAAAGAGTTCTCATTACTGGGCAAAAAAAGTGATAGAAGATAAATGAATACATTTTTCTCCTGACTTATATCTGCTGAATTCTGGCTATATGGGGCGGCGGCGGCGGCGGCAGCGGCGGCGGCGGGGCGGGGTGGGGTGGGGGTGGGTGGGGGGGTGTCCTATGGTAGTTGCATACAATAGGTAGCATTTACTGAATGTTTCCTGCCTCTGTGCAGAACACTGTTTTTGTTTGTTTGTTTGTTTTGTTTATATTTTATTTTACTTTATTTTGTTTTGTTTTGAGACAAAGTCTCTGTCACCTGGCTGGCCTGGAACTTGTTATGTAAAACAGGCTGGTCTCACACTCACAGCAATCTTCTTGCCTTTGTTTTGTGAGTGCTTAGGTTACAGTCTGAGTCATTATGCTCAGCCACAAAAAAAGTGTGCACATCAAACTTTTTATGCAGCCCTGACAGGCCTTGAACTTTCTGTCCTCCTGGCTCAGCTTCACAGGGCACTGAGATTACAGGCATGTGCCATTTTGCCTGGCTAAGTTTCATTTGGGGAGGCGGGGAGGGTGCGTGCGTGCGTGCGTGCGTGCGTGCGTGCGTGCGTGGAAGGCAAGCTGCTATTCCCTGGCATGGCCCTCTGCTCTCATCACCGTCTACCCATTGTTCCCCATTTTCAATGTCCCCGATCCTATATACTTCCCAACATGTTGCCTGCTCAGTAGGCATTTATAAATAACTTGATTTGAATCAGAAACCATGGTTCAGAAATCACCTCATCAAGGGCCAAAGGCTTACGTTTGGTTAGGAAATCAGAGTTTCAGAAAATGAGGACACGATCTATTACCAGCCATGGCTCCCTTTCTCACTCAGAACACATTCCTCTAATACTGGAACATCCTATGATTGTATTTATTTTTTTGTGTGCCTGTAAGATTATTCATGTTGTGTTTTTATGTCTCCCACCTCCTTTCTACATTTTATTATATTAAAGAATAGGGACCAAATTGGACACAGCATTCTCAGTATCACTTGATAATTATTTTGCCAATTCATTCTTTTTTTTTTTTTTTTTTTTTAATTCTGGGGGAAACAAGGTAAGATTCTATTTAGAATGATTGAAAAAGTACTTTGAGATAGTCTTCAAAACTACAAGCAGCAGCATCCTGATGTAAGGAGGGCCACTGAGAGCTAAGTCCATTTTGGAAGTGTTGCTCCTTGGAGCTTGCCTGGGACAGAGGTGTGAGCACTTTGGCTGTGTTTCCTGACTGCCGAGAGAACATTAGGATACATGGGGTTGATGCAGCTGCTGGAGGATATGCTACCAGGAAAGACAGGCCATGGAGGTCTGTGGTGCAAAGAGCCAGCTGTGTGCTGTCCTGTGGCAGTGACATAGAAAGCAGAAAGCAGAGGTGGACCCCCCCTCCCCCGAGTTGTTCAGGCCTAAAGCATTTGCCAGTGAAAATACTCAAGCTGGGAAATGATTAACATTTGGTCCTGGTATTGCCTAAGCAGTGCCTGAGAAAAGTTATCAACAACACCGAGTAAACTCGGGCTCAAAGATTCTTAAAGCTGTATAAGGCTTATCATAAGGTTGTGCGTGGGGATAGACACGGGCTTTGTTAGTATAACATGGGTAGGTAGAAAGGGTCTGTCTTTGATCCAGTTGTGCCTGCCTGCTCCTCTGGTCACAGTGCTGGCTCAAGGATCACTGTGCCAGTAGAGCTGGCCCTGGTGGTGGGGGAGTGGGTGAGCCCGCCCAAGGGCACGAGAGCAGGAGAATTGGCCCTGCTCCTTGCTGTCTGCTGCAGTGGGTGAGCTAGCCGGGGCAGTGCTGGAGAGCTTGCCCTGGTGGTGTCGATGAGTGAAAGCTGGCAAGCTGACCAACCCGGGTACCACCTAGGTCCAGAACCACCGCTATGAGTTGCCCACCCCGACAACATCCACCTTATCTATGAACTGCTGGAGCATGTGAAAGGGTAGGAGCTGCAGACCCAAAGCTACAGGATCTCCATGACACAAGGCAGCAACAGGTGATCCAAGAGGAGTCCCAGTGAGGGCCCAGCACTGAGAGTGTAGCAGAAGCCTGGGGCCTTGACCCAGATCAATGACTCGTTATAATAAACACAAGTAAAGATGTATGGACTAAAGGGTACACTGTGTGACTCACTGTGTCACACTACAGCTTCTACACCAAGAATTTTTTTGTTTGTATGTCAGTTTTTGTTTTTATTTTAAATTTTATTTTATTTTGGGGCTGGGACGTTGCAAGAGAAGATAGAGGATGTGAAGGGATGGGGAGATGAATGTGATCGGGATGCATGATGTGAAATCCACAAAGAATCAATAAAAAAAAAAACAACTAGGTATAAGTGACATGGCTCTGAACACTGTAAAAATACCTGTTTCTGGTGACAGCTTGCGTGTGTGTGTGTGTGTGTGTGTGTGTGAGTGAGTGTGTGTGTGTGTGTGTGTGTGTGTGTGTGTGTCTAAGAAGTAGGGATCCTCAGGGCATGAAGACTCTCACACATGGGCTCTCAGTGTGGCTCTTTTCAGCTTAATCTAGACCTGAAGAAACTGACCAGCAGATGGGCAAGCTTGGAGTTGGGGACAGCAGAATTTCTCTGGAACTGAAATAACACTCAAGTTTGTTATTCCCATGGGTGCTTATTTCTACTGTGCAGGGGCTGAGCCTTGGGAGACCCCTAGTGAGGGGACTGCTGATTTGTGTGGATGTTTGTGGACAGGCTCTTGATTGGGAGAGTTCACCCTTCTGGTCCTGTATTGGGGTGTGGTAAATAGCCAGTGCCACATCTAGGGCTTCCTGTAATGAAACGATTCTTGGCTTTTTCAGAAGCTGAAGGCGCTGAAGTCCTACAGTATGACCGAGTCCCACCTTGGGTCTCTGCGGGATGAGGAGTCAGAGGAGCGACTCAAGCAGGCCCAGGAGCTCCAGGCCCTTCGAGAGAAGATGGAAGTTCAGGTGAGCTGATGGTTGCTTGATGCCTTTCTCTCCAGAGCAAGTCAAGAATCTAGCTGTCCTCACTGAGGCCTCGGTTTTGCCTTGTGGATTCAGTGAAGTTGAGAGACATCACAGCTTTATATTTTCAGGTTTTGTTCAGTATGAAAGCACTGAATATGCTTCCCAGGCAAGGCTGGTGACGTGGTAGTCATCGTATTTATCTGATATGTACAAATATATGCAAATACAGGTGGGTTTTTTTTTTTTTTGACATCTTTGTCCCAACCTTTATTCTGCACAGTTGAAAACAATTCAGAAAGTATGACAGTGTCCTGGGATGTGAAGATATTTGTAACAAGTCTGTGGTGTAGTAGTCAATGCTTAGGTATCAACTCAGAGCCAGAGATACCACTTGCCAGTTTCTGTGGCGTTCAGACTCCTAACCGGCCATCACCGTGAGGCCGGCTACTGAACGGAGCTGGGAAGATTTGTACCCAGTTTACTCTGGTCACCACTCGGAGAACCTTTCTCAAGTCCAGGCAGTATAGGTCAGTAACAGCTCTAAGGCCACAGCAGGGACAGTCAGCTACAGCCCAACATGAGCTCCTGGGTCTGCTCTCCAAGGTGGTTGAGAAAGCTGAAGTCTGTTTGCAGAATGACAGCCTTCAGAGTTTCTATTGCTGTGAAGAGACATCGTGACCAGCAACTCTTATAAAGGAAAACATCTAATGGGGCAGCATATAGTTTCAGAGGTTTAATCCATTATTGTCAAGGTGGGAAGCATGGTGGCATGCAGGCAGACGTGGTACTGCAGAAGGAGCTGAGAGTTCTACATCTGGATCTGCAGGCAGAAGGAAGAGACAATGAGACACTAGGCCTGGCTTGAGCTTCTGAGACCTCAAAGCCCACATGCAGTGACACACTTCCTCCAACAAGCCACACCTCCTAACAGTGCCACTCCCTATGTATGGGGGGGCATTTTTATTCAAACCACCACAGATGTTTTCCTAGTTAGTTTTCTATTGCTGTGTTAAACACCATGACCAAAAGCATCTTGGGGAGGAAAGAGGACTGTTTGGCTTACACTTCCATGTCACAGTACATCATCAAGGGAAACCAAGGCAGGGACCTAGAGGAAGAACACTGCTTACTGGCATGCTATTCTCAAGGCTTGCTCCAGGACCACCTCAGGGATGACACTTCCCACAGTGGGCTGGGCCCTTCCACATCAATCATCAATTAATAAAATACCTCACAGGCTTGCCTACAAGCCAATCTGGTGGGGACATTTTCTCCATTGAGGTTCCCTCTTCCCAGATGACTCTAGCTTGTGTTAAGTAGACAAAATCAAAACAAAACAAAACCCAAAAAACTCTAACCAACAAAGATGGTTCATAGATTTTTATATCATAAAATCATTTCCTGGAGAAATGGCTTGGTCAGTAAAATGCTCACAATGCCAGCATGAGGATATTAATTTAAATCCCCAGTGCCCACATAAACGACAGGAACAGCATGCATCTAGAACCTCAGAGCTAGGGGACAGAGACAGGCAGATTCTGGGACTCACGGCTCACTGCTCAGTCAGTCTAGCTAACTGGTTTAGCAAGAGACCCTGTCTCAAAAATAAGATGGAGGGTGAACCTGGCCTCCACACACATGCAAGCATACCTGTACACACACACACACACACACACACACACACACACACACACACACACACACAGCCTTTCTTTTCCTATGATCTTGAACTCTCTTCATGTTGTTCCCTTTCTTCTTTTGCCCCCTCTCTTTTCTTCCACCTTTTGAGACAGGGTCTTATGTAGCTTGGACTGACCTCTACTTGCTGTGTGGTGTGTCTGAGAAGGATCCTAACCTTGAACTCCTGACCTTCCTGCTTCCAGCTTTCAACTGCTGGAGTTATAGCCTTTAGCCACTGCCTTGGCCTTGCTTCTGCTTGTGGAAATCAATCCAGCCTTTGGTTATTTCGTTATTTCCCCCCCCCCAGTCTTCTACTGGTCTTTCAACTTTACTTTATTGTTGTCTGGCCATGCAAACGTAAAGTTTCTCTGGTAAAAGTTATCAAATGATCAGCTCTTTAAACAGAGTCATTTTTATTTTTATTAATGTGTATGTGTGTGTCTCTGTGTGTATGCATATATGTGTGAAGACATATTCAGGAGCTAGAAGAGGGTATTGGATCCCCTGGAGCTGGAGTTACAGGTAGTTGCAAGCCATCTGATCTAGGTGCTGGGACCTGAACTCAGGTCCTCTGCAAGAGCATTGAGCTTTCTTGACTGTTGGACATCTCTTCAACCTCTCTGTCTGTCCTTTATTATTGTGTCTATTCTGAGAGTTAAAAAGAAAATATTCCTTTGTTTTCTTGAGTCATTCTATGTCCTTAATTATTACTATTATTATTTTGCTGTCTTGATTTTTATGTGTAATTATCTGATCTGTCTACAGTTGATTTTGGCGTACAACAGGCATCCAAGCTTTTTTTTTTTTTTTTTTTTTTTTTTTTTTTTTTTTTTTTTCTGGTCAATTAGCCATTTGTTCAAACACCAGTAGTCAATAATCCATGCCCCCATTCTCTCTCCCACTAAGTGTCCATTTCCCCCCAAATTGGTTTGGTTTCTTTATTCTATCCCACTTGTCTTTCTGTCTAACCAGGAGCCAGTACTTTTTTTTTACTCTTCATAGTTTTATAGTTTGTATTTATTTATTACCTAGAGGGCTCCAATAAACAAAGCTTTTACTCTTTTTCAGAAAACAGAATGGAAGAGAAAGATGAAGGCACTCCACGAAGAGCGGGCAGCTGAGAGGAGAGAGGTAGCTGTTGTTTGGTAGCCAGAGGGTTTGGTTTCCCATGACCTCTCTCTATGCAGCATCCCCTCCCGCTCACATTCTCTAGAACTGGTTGTCAGGTGTATTGTTGCAGATCAGTGTGCATGGCTGCCAGTCCCCTTTAATGTACAGATGGAGTCATCTGCCTATCGGGCAGATTCTCTAGCCAGGAGCGGGCACCCCCAGCCATGTTCCGAACCCCATGCATCCTATACTGAGTTTCAGGCCCTCTTGTGTTCTGAGACTCTGATGAGTTATCAGTCACATCACTCATGTGTGGACTCTTCGAAAAACCTCCACCTCCAGGGACAACCAGGTAGAGCAGAGCCTGGTGATATTTCAGAGGGAGTCTAGTGAAGGGCTCACATACTGAGCCCCGAGCACAGATAGCAACGTACTTCTTTGTAGATTGAGGAGGAAGTGAGTTAACTTTCTCAGGTTCTGCTGGCCGCGGCCCTGGAGATGCCATGAGTCGTGGCAGAGCTTGGCCCATGGGGGACACTTGCTCCCACTGCCTTGCAGGGTGACCCAGTTCCCATGTGATGGTTTTATTTCATTCTCTAGAGTTCCTTTACACAAATACTAATAAATAACCTCCTTTACCTCGGCTCTCTCTGTCAGAGGTGGCATGGCAACACATTTTCCTCACTTCTTGTTTTTATCTGAAAAGAAATTTGATGATTTTTGAGTGGTCTTTTTTCTTACCTGCATGTCCTCAGTAGGTGACTACATCTGACAGAGAACCTTCTTCCATGATCCTTTTTTTTTGTTGTTGTTTGTTGTTTTTCGAGACAGGGTTTCTCTGTGTAGTTTTGGTGCCTGTTCTGGATCTCGCTCTGTTGACCAGGCTGGCCTCGAACTCACAGAGATCCACCTGCCTCTGCCTTCCAAGTGCTGGGATTAAAGGCATGGGCCACCACCGCCTGGCATTCCATGATCCTTGAGGTCTACATTCCATTTCTCTTCTCATTTCTTCTCTGGCACAGCTCAAAAATGTACCCAAACTGGAAGGCAGCTACAGTTGTTTGAAAGCCATCTGCACAGTCTAGAAATCCAGTTTGGCCTTAGGCGAGACCCGCCACCAACATTTGGCCATAGGGACTCGCCCTTCTCACTTGGGGTACTTGGGTTCATACAGACATCTGACTGCCCAACCTTCCTGTGCCCACCAGATGCGGGAAGAGAATGAGAGGCTCCATGCCACCCTGTCTCAGGATCAGAAGAAGGCAGCCGCTCAGTCTCAACGCCATATCAATGCCCTCCGTGCCCAGCTTCAAGAACAAGCCAGGCTTATCGCGTCCCAAGAGGAGACGGTAGGTTGGTCCTTTCCGTAGTCACTGCCCACAGCTGCCCGGCCTCTTCTCTGTGAGGATGACTTTGGATCCTTCTGAGTTCATACTGTTGGCGTCATTAAGCTCCTGAAGGGGAGTGAAGAGGGGCACAAGGTTATGAGGCTACAGCCACCTCCCTCCCAGTAGCAAATGTCTCACTCTGTCACCAGAGACCACATAAGATACCAGGTTGGCGCTTTGCATGTCACCTCATTGAAACCTCAAACAGCCCTTCATGATAGACCCCACTTTCTTCCCACCTTTATTTGATGGATGATGAAATCGGCACAGGGTTTTCTGTAAGTGGCGGGTGACATCTGACTCTAGCTGGGCTGCTGGGACACAGCTGTGCTCCTTATAGTATATTCACAGATGGAACTTACTAGCCAGACCGCTTTCCGTAAAGGAACAGCTTCGGATGAGGCTTTCTAATAAGCCAGCGAGATAAAAGTTGCTGGGTCTCTGAGCGCCTACTAAAGCTGGGTCCTGTGGCTCTTCACCCATTCTTGGTAATTCTCCCTCCACCCCCAGCCTGTACTCGGCTCTCCTTTGGAAGTCCAGGTCTGTGGGAAAGCTGCCCTTCTCTCTCTAAGCCCCACCTGGGGCCTCAGGTTCCTGTTTTCCACAGAGCCCTGGAGTTATCGCCACTGCCCAATCCCTTCCTCCTGTCCTCTGCCCCTTGTTAGCTGTTCTTTTCTGCTTTCTAGCCACATTATGTCAGTCACTGTGCCCACCTGCCGTGTGACAAAACTTTGCCTGGGTGACACAGCACGCACATCTACTCACCCCAGATCGGGAACCCATGACAGACCAAAGTACAGATACCGCCCAAGTCCAACTTGGTGATCTGTGCGTTCTATTAGGGTTACTTATAGGAATATGGGGGAGGGGTCACTTACAGGAGCAGCTACAAGATAGTGTGGAAGCCCCAACCATCACAGTCACATTTGATGGATGAAGTTGATAAAAAGGCCCCCTCCCAAGACATTTCAAAAGAATTATTTATTCTGTGTGTGTGTGTGTGTGAGAGAGAGAGAGAGAGAGAGAGAGAGAGAGAGAGAGACAGAGAGACAGAGAGGGAGAGGGAGAGGGAGAGGGAGAGAGAGAGAGCACATGTACACTCCAGCATACATGCAGAGCTCAGAGGGCGGCCCAGTGAAGTCCATTCTTTCTTATACCTTCACGTAGATTCACCAATCTGATGCAGGTCACCAGGCTTGGGCAGCAAGCGCCTTTATCTGCTGAGCCATCTCACCAGCCCCAGGCTTTGGAGACATATTATCACTTAAAGCTGTGTCAGTGAGCAAATATAACTTTAAAGAAACTGGGAAAGAGCATAGTTTTTAAGAAGGATTCTTCATTAAAAAAAAAAAAGATTTTTATTTTATGTGAACGATGCTTTGCCTGTGTGTGTGTATTGTACCGTGTGTGTCTGGTGTCCTTGAAGGTCAGAAGAGGTTGGGGGTAGGGGGTTCCCTGTTCCTGGAATTATAGAAGGTTGTGAGCCAGAGGCTGCTGGGAACTGAATCTGGGCCCTTTGCAAGAACGGCAAGTGCTCTTAACTGCTCCTTCATCTCTCCGGCTCCACATAATTGGTTTTCCGGTTGCTGGAGTAGGCAGGTAAGGAGAAGCAGTTGGGGATCAGTATTGGATGAGAACTACAGCAGTACATGATGCAGCAGGTGCCAGAAACCCAAGCTGAAGCGGAAGAGAGGGTGCACCACATCGGTAAACAGTGTCTCACAGCCCAAGGCGGAGAAGCAGCTGCATTTGTGAAGGAAATGGAACTGGGACTTGAGTGTGGACAATAGTTTTCCTCCTTAGCGTTTCTCTCTTCTGAAAGTGTTTCCTTTATTCAGAAGCCAACGTGCTTCTTGCTGGTCCCATGTGACAACACAGACAAACCAGGAAACCAAAAACAGTTGGCCACTAGCACTCTTGACCCTTTGCTGGTTCAGAACTCTCCATCCAAACGTGGACAGGCAGCTGTTACTGTGGTCTGAGGTCATGTGGACCATATTCGGCTGCTCAGTCTGCAACCTGTGAACGAGGAGGAAAAGGCCCTTGTTGGGAAAGGGGTGCTGAGCAGATTTGCCAGTGCCTGGGTCAGGCCTCCGGGCAGGGATGCTGTCCGGCCTCTGTGTTCCCATGAGCCCTCAGCTCAGCTGGCTGCACCCCTGGCTAGAATTCCTATCTTTTCCTGGCTGTCTTACATCAATTTTATCTCCATACCAACTGTACTCCTGTCCCATTCTGCTTCCGTGGGCTCCTGCCCTGAGGGGACAGCCCTCTGAAGATGGCATTCTGGTCTCCCATCCCCGAGAAAGCTGAGCAGGGTGTCATCCAGGACTCCTAGCAACTGCTCTTCCTGGTGTGGTGTCTTTCCACAGTGCACGGTGGGAGATGAGATGTGCTTGGGGCCAGGTAGTGAGCCATTCTAGTTCCATGCCAACCGTGGCTGCCCGCCCTTCCCTGTTCTGAGCAGGTCTGATGCTCAGAGCAGAGTCCCTTCAGTGTCCTCTGCTGGCTGTAACCTGCTCTCTCCCACCTTTTGCAGATCCAGACATTGTCCCTCAGGAAGACGGAGGGTAAGTCTGCAGTGGGCGGTTAGGATCAGTCTTTGGGGTTGTCCTGGGCTCTTTGTCTTTCATGCCCCAGGTGATTTATGGGTAGAAGACTGGTGATAGCAGTCCACGGGACATGCACTGTGATGTCAGGCTGTCCAACTGGATAAGGAAGAGGGCCTATGGGAGAGAGGGCATCTGTGCTGAAGGCGTTCCATCAGCTGCCAGAGACTCATGCCTGGCTTGGTTTTTCTCTAGCGGGAGGGAAGGAGTGAGGGTCTTGGGTATGGTGTTGATAGAATTGGGCCCTTGAGTAGTCTTTCTAACTCACCATGCCGCATACTTATGGTTCATCATCTCATGATGTTGTGATTTAATGTGGGATGGGTATCATCACTCTGTTTTCCACATAAGAAAACCGAGGCTTAGTGAGGTTCAGAGACTTGTCAGCTCATGCACAGCTATTGGAGGCAGAACTTGCCTGTGAGTCTGATGTTCTTGCTCCAGGGTCTGTGTTTGTGACCGTTTCTCCCACCCTGCCCCTCTGGGAAAGACGAGTCTATGGAGGGCTTTTCCTCACAGGCCAGTACACTCCCCTGGGGTACTGCACCTTTCTTTGAGTCAGGGGTGGGCTGCAGGGTTCTGGTGCCACTAATTGTTCTGTCTTCTCAGAAGTCCAAGAGTTGCCCAAGGCTGTTGTGGACACAGAGGAGGAGGACTCTTCTGAGGAAGGTGGGTCTCTCTCTCTCTCTCTCTCTCTCTCTCTCTCTCTCTCTCTCTCTCTCTCTCTCTCTCCATCACTGCAGAAAGCAGACTGGCTACTCTCCTCTCTTTTTATTTTCCCTTTAACCATAATCTGGCTACATGAAGCTATGTTTGGAAGGAGCTAAGGACACACGATAGATATTTCTTAAGCACTGCTTATGCACCAGGTATCTTGTTTAAAGGTGCTAACATGCAGTCTGCAGGGGCACTGAGTCACAAGGCTACAGGAGGCCAAGCCAGTGCCTGCCTGGCTTCTGACTCAGGTCCTGCCCTGTGCCTGCTCCACTGCCTCTCACTTGGTGCTGGTCCCTGGAGGGGAGCTCACCGCACTGGCCTTCAGATAGTCTCTGCTGCTCTTCTCCATGTGAAGGAGCTGTAGGTAGATAGGACCCAAAGTAACAGGACTGACAAGGGGCCTAGAGAGGAAACTTGGAGGGATGATCTTGTCTGCTCTTTAATCTGGGTCAGAACAGCACCAGATTCAGTGGTAGGAGAGTTCAATGGTGGGAGAGGGTATCAGGTGGAGGCTGGGCTAAGGCTGGAGCTGGTCTGGAATCCGAGACCAGCATGGAGTCCAGGGAACAAGTTGTTTCCAAAGTTTAATTCCAATTCCAAAAGCAATGGGTTGACTTCAGGATGGACTGAGCCCAGATCTGGGAGGTCTAGGCTGGCAGGGGATGGGGGAGTAGAAGCTGGGTGGCGTGTCTGAGACAGTGACAAACAGAAGGAAAAATGTGTCATCTTCTGGCCCAGGGGTGGACATGTGGGAGTGGCCTGCTTTGGACTGGGTTACTGGCAGGTACAGCAAGGCTCTCAGGGTCACTGGCAGGTACAGGGATGGCGGGCTCCGGGGGAGCACTGACCTTGCTTACTGTCTCCCCCTGTAGAGCTGCAGGAGTCCCGTGATGAGCAGCGGAAGGTGTTAGCAGCTCTGAGGCAAAACCCCACTTGGCTGAAGCAGTTCCGGCCCATCCTGGAGGACACCCTGGAAGAGAAGCTGGAAGGCATGGGGATAAAGAGGGTCGGTTCCTGGGCCACTGTTGAGTTATCATTTGATTATGTGTTTAAAGACAGGGTCTTGCTGTGCAGCTCGTGCTGGCCTTGAACTCACACCAATCCTACTGCCTCAGCCTCCAGGGTGCTGGACTTAACATAGTGTGCCACTACACCAGGCTAAGGGGTACTGTTTATAGGCTGAACCCTATAATGAAGACAAAAAAGTGTTCTCGCCCAGAGAGGTGATTGTTCGTTCTGTACCTTGCAGACTCATTTATTTCCTCCTGTGCTCGTTGCTCTCTGGGGACAGCTTCTGTCACCTCCCGGCAGAAGAGAGGTCTCTGCTTTCCTCCAAGTCCTCATATTGACCCTCTCAGTGTTCCCCGCTCATTGGTTACTCCCCCTCTCCCCCGTGTCTCTAACCAAATCTCCAACAGAGGGCATTTAGCTGGCTGAGTCTGGTCTATGGGCTAGTCCCGTTTGTATAAACCTCTCTCTCTAAGTCCACTATCTATGTATGGAACATGTGGCTGTGCCCAGATGTGCACAGATGGAGCCTGAATGCATCTATTAGTAAATAAAGGCACATCATGTTATCAAAGTAGCCAAGCATCATAGCATTGAACATACTATTTGCATTTCAGTGAGTAAGATTAGAAAAACAAGCAAAACAAACTCAGACAGCTAGTTGAGTTTTATAAAAATTCTCATCGAGCCGGGCGGTGATGGCGCACGCCTTTAATCCCAGCACTCGGGAGGCAGAGCCAGGCGGATCTCTGTGAGTTCGAGGCCAGCCTGGGCTACCAAGTGAGTTCAAGGAAAGGCGCAAAGCTACACAGAGAAACCCTGTCTCGAAAAACAAAACAAAACAAAACAAAAAAATTCTCATCGAGATTGGCCTGTCTTCCTATCCTGGTCCTGTGTTCAGTTTTGACTTAAAAATGTCTAATTTTGGTAAATCTTCGTCTAGCATTCAGATGCCTCCCAAACCCTTTCCTGGGCTCTGGATGGGTGGCAGAAGCCCAAGGAACTTCTAGTAGTATGCATTGGTTTTGAAGTTCAGTTTTCCAAACACTGTTAATCAGGGAGAACATGGTAGTGCCAGGAGGTGCAAGATGACGTAGGCTGTGCTCTCACCTGGTCATTCAGTAGGATGTTGGGAAAGTGCGTCCCCATCCAAGTCCCTTATGGTGTGATGTGGGTTGACTTGTGATGTAGCCCTTCGCCTAATGCTGTGTTGTGCCTTGTGATAGAGTTCCTAAACCCTGAATTCACACACTGGCTGCAATGTGAAGCCCACCCTCTCTGTTCCCCAGTCACCCCCTCCAACACAATAGGCTCCAGTCAGAGCACCCCCACGTCAGCAGCTTTAGGGAAGGGAGGAGGGAGCCTGTGTATGCAAAGGTGAACTTTTGTCTCCTCTAGGGCACAAAGGGAATTTCAGCTCAGACTCTCCGACATCTGGAGTCCCTGCTGAGAAGCCAAAGGGAGCAGACAGCCAGAAGCTTTCGTGAATTTTGGCGTCTGAGGGAAAAACTCAATAAGGAAGTGACCGGCAGAGCGAAGGAGAGATGGGAGAGCACGGCTGTAGCGTCCCAGCCAGACGGCCAGCCTCCAGGTAAGCGAGGGCAGGCGTGCTTTGAGACCATGAGAGGAGTATTCCATCCTGGCTGGGGTATTCGCACAGGAGGAGGGAGCTGCCCGTGCCTTCCATGGGATGCTTTTCTGACCAATAGAGCCTGTGGGATCCTCAAGGGTAAATGAGTAGAGAAAGCCTCTTGGGAGAAACAGAGTCAGAGTTGGGTTGAGACACTTGTGATTTGGGTAGAAGATTAAAGGATGCCTTCATGTCCTTTCCTAAGTCGTCATGGATGCACATGGCCAGAAGGATGCCAACGCTGTCTCATGTCCAGCAGATCAGGGTTGAGCTCTTTATGCACACGAAGTTTGCCAAATGCAGCCTGCATATCTCTGGGGGACACTAGAGATGATTTTAGTTGGTACATGGACCATTTATTTTACAACTTATTTTTTTCTTTTCCTTCACATGAATTGGGGGGGAAATCCTAGCATACAATCATATGAGGTAGTAGAATTATTTCTTGTATAAGTATAAAGCAGGTATTTTATGTGAAAAGTGCAATTGTTAATATAAAATATTAAAGAGATAACAGGACACAGGTAGTATAAGCATATGGTAAAAATTATGTGATTATCTGAGAGACCCCATCCTAGGTCAACTTTAAAGTTTCTAAAGACAGGACAGTTCTTGGTCTTGCTGATGTCTCTGACAGACAGGTGGCTTTCCTGCTTGGTTCTGAACTTGTATTCCTTTGCTCATTTGCCCAAATATCTCTAACTTAGTGTAGTATCTGCTTCGCCTGACTTTGTCCCAGGACCTGCCCTGTCACAGGAGAAAGCAGGGGTCCTGGGAGATGTGAGACAGACAGACAGACAGAGGAGTGCGGGACACTCAGGAGAGGGGAGAGCAGGGGGACGAGATGTGAGCAGCAGCAGACACAGGGGTGCTGGATGCTCAGGATGGGGAGGAAAGGGATTTGGAGAGAAAGAATGGAAAATGTCCTCAGACTTCTGGCTTTCAGGGGAAAGGAAGGGCGTCTTGCTTCTTGTGGGTACCACTTTTCCCCATTGCTGTCATCAGAAAGCCAGGAGAGAGCCTCCCCTTTTCCCATTGACCCTTTCCTAGCTTTGGGGTTCAAGTCCTTTACTGAGATGAGAGATCCATTTTCATGACACTTTGTAGACCTTTCCTTCCTGCTCTGAGTCTCCTTATCTTCACATTCCCCACAAGCCCTTTGCCAGTGCTCACCTGTCTGCTAAGAGTCCAAACAGTTCTCAACCTGTGGGTCATGACCCCTTTGGGGGGATTCGAACTACCTTTTCACAGGGGTTGCAGATCAGCTATCCTGTATATCAGGTATTTATATTATAATTCATAACAGTAGCAAAATTATATTTATGAAGTACCAATGAGGTAATTTTATGGTTGGAGCTCACCACATGAGGAACTGTATGAGGAAGGTTGAGAACCACCGACTTAGACCATGCCTCTTGTTCTGGAGCTTGCCGCGGGATGCAGTGGCAGATGGACGACCAGCCAGGTGTGTGCCTGTCACTTTGTTCCATGGAGCTGAGGGCAAGTTCCTCCATAGCTCCATGTCTCTGTAAAGCAGGAAAATGACACTGTTTGATGATAGGCTGGGGACTTGGGCGGCGGGCAACAGATGTATGCGAAGAGCCTTGATGAGCATCTAGTACACAGTAGCTGTAAGCTATTATTTCCTCTCTGCAGGCTTGTTTGGCTTTTCCCCTTCCTTCATCTTAGCCCTTCCCACTTATGAATAAACAAATTCTGAGAGCAGTGTATCACAAACGTTTTTGACCTTGAGCTACTACTGAGAGAAGCCCTTCTCAGTGAACCCAGTGCTAGGTGTTAAGTTCCATGGAAAGCACTTGCTCTAGCTTCCTGTGATGCACTTTCTCTCCAATTCACGGGCCATGAATAAACATCGAAGGGCCCCTTGTTTCCTAATGTGAACAGGGATGGTACCCAACTGCCTGTCTTGGGCACAGCAGCTTTGTCTGCGGACTGAAAGGTCCTGGCAGCTCTTGGTAGTTATGTATTCTTGCAGCGACCTCTGGTGGCAGCAGAGTTTTCCTGCAGGCTTTCTCCCATTCAAGGTTCTGAGTAGTTAAGGTTGTGACCAAAGTCGGCCTGGGTCTGCAGAATGACTTCTCTGGTCTTCTGTAATGATGGCGTGACCTGGAGACTGAATGCCCTACCAGTCTCTAAGGAAACTGGAGCTTTGTCTTAGCAGAGGGACTCAGGATATAGGGCAGCTGTCAACTGTGCTTGGCTTGATCATCTCTGGTGTTAGACTTTCCTCTGTTTCAGAACTACAGGCCCAGCATTGGCATGTTTTACAAGTCATTCCTTTCTGTGTTCATAGTCAAAAGCCAGCCGATCGCGCTGGCCACACGGGAGGCCCGGCCAAAGACCAGGACCCTGAATGTGGTGCTGCCGTCCAAGCCAGCCCTGCCTTCTACGCCAACTCTTCAGAGCCACAGCAGCCATGGCCCTGGCCTCACCCAGGTGTCCACCCCCATTCCACGCCCCCGAGTGCATGGACCCTCCAGTACCCCTGTTTCCCCTGGGCCCGGGCTGAGGTGAGCTCTGGACTTTGCCCTCTTATAGGGTCTGAGGTGATGGCCTCTGGCCTCAGGAAGCCTGTCCTAGACCCTCACAGAGCTCTGCATTACAAAGGAGGGATGGGGACAGACATATAGAAGGTGCCTCAGGTAGTGTTCATCCGGAGCCTCTGAGAAGAGAGGGGGATCCTTCACTCACAGTTCGGGCAGACCCCCCCTCCCCTTCCCACCTCTCCCTCCAACCCCTGGCTACAGAGGAAGGGTAGGGCCTCGGGAACTCTGGGCTTTGTCCTCTGCCTGAGAGAGGGAGCCAGGGCTGGCTTGGGACGAACCAAAAGGCCAAAGTCTGGCTTTTGAATTTTTCTTTCTGGCCCCTGTTCCCTTCATTTCATCTCGCAGCAGCACCCCCCCTTTTAGTTCTGAAGAGGAGCCAGAAGAAGACATTGTGCAGCAAGTGTCTCTTCAGCCCCCCAAAGCTCTTTCCAGGTCTGCGCCCCAGCCGGAGGACAAGTGGGGCTGGTCTGATTCTGAGACCTCGGAGGAGAGTGCCCAGCCCTCCGGCAAGGGCTCCGGTGGGCTGGCTTCCTCAGGTGAGTCCTTCTCCGGCCTCAGTTTCTCTGTGCCCTGGAAAACCCTTCAGCTTCTTCCAGAGAGTTTGATTCGGCATATCTTCTTCGTCTCAGAAATGCCAGGCGGAAGCTAGACCTGGGCGAGGGTAATTTTGCCCCTTGTTTTTGTCACTGAGTTGTCTAAATGTTGGAAGTTTGGGGAGCTCCCCTGGTCCTTTTGTTTAGTAGAGAAGACCATCTAAGGAATAGATCCCTTCGGGGCTATATGGGAGAAACAGAAGGTACCTGGAAGCCCTGAGTATATCTCCACCAACAGTCTTTGGACAGCAGCAGCATTTTATCTGTGTAGGGAAGTTCTTTGGCATTTTCTTCAGTGACAGGCAGGGAGGCAACTTGTTGATAAAAAGGGATCTATAGAGACTTAAGCTAAGCCTTCTGGTAATTGGAGTGAATTATTCTTAAAACTTACCATGCTCTATCTGGTAGGCGATTATAATGATGAGTTGAACATTCCTCTTCTCAAAGTAGTGGCGTCTGCTCCTAGCCATTCAAGTCCCCTTATAAAACTGCTGACAGAAGCCAGGCCCCTGCCTCAGGTTGTGTTTCTTAGCTCAGGCTAAGCTGGGGAACATGGGGCCTACAGTTTCGACTTTCCAAAACCAGAAGGAGAAGCTGTGGGGTTTGCAGTCTGTTAGCACGTGTCTTAATGGACTCTGCAATGCTTCTTCATGTCTGCAGCATAATCCAAGCCTGTCAACCCATCAGAAGGCACCAGGACTAGCTTTCTGGAGGCTTGATACCTTAGCTGGGAGGACAAGATGGAGAGATGTTAGAACTGGGAGTCACTAGTCTTTCATACAACTCTGGCTCTGTTGATCCTTGCCTGTCCTTGTGCAAGGTTCTGGTTTCTTTGTTGTAAAATGACATATTTTAACAAGACGATTAATAAGAGGTCAAAAAACAAAGTGCTTGGCACATACTAGGAATTTAATAAACATGTCTGTCTTTTAAAGATTCATTTTATTTTTAATTATGTGTAAGTCTGTGTGTGGGTATGCATAAGTGAGTGCAGATCCTGTGGAGGCCAGAAGAGGGCGTTAGATCCCTTGAAGCCTGGAGTTACAGGTGGCTGTGAGCTGACTGATAGTAATCAAACTCAGGTCCTCTGCAAATGAGGCAGACACTCTTAACCACTGAGCCATCTTTCCAGCCCCAATAAACACAATGATCAATCATCCAAGGGCTGTTGCAGCTCTAAAAGTCTGCCTTAAGAGCCTTAGCATTTGAGTCCAGAGAGCTGTGTGATGTTCATGCTGTGAGTCAGGGCCTATTGATGATCTGAGTTACTGATTAACTCCTGCTTCCTGCATGGAATTCATAGGAAATTGTGCCTGTGATACTAATATTTGATCTATGTTTGTCTGTGGGTGGAGGTGTTGAAGGAAGACAGAGGAGTCACTTTACTGTGACTGAAATACCCAAGAACTAACCCAAGCTTAAAGGGAGGAATTATTTATTTTGGTGCATGGTTTTCCAGATACCAGTATATCCTTGTAGGATCTGTGGAGCAGATCAAACCCTGGCAGACAGGAATCTAGAGAAAGGGATACAGGAAAAAGGGCAGTAACCTACTTCTTCCAAGTGGTTCCCACCTCCTACCTTTCCCCACACCTCCAGTCACCCCAGTATGAATCTATCAAGGGATCAATCCACCGATTAGATTAGAGCCCTCGTGACCTAATTGCCTTTGATAATGTCTCACAGACACACCTGAGGTGTGCTCTACTAATTCCCTCAACCATTTCCAGTGCAATCAAGTTGACAAGATTAACCATCACACATCGCCTGACGGTACATTAATTTTTGTAGTTCATGAATTAAACAGAAGGTCCCCTCAGATTCATTCGGGACAGTTCCACCAGCAGCCTGTCATAAGTCCAGTCAGCAGTTACATTAAGAAGACATTCACATATATGAATGTGTGTGTGTGTGTGTGTGTGTGTGTGTGTGTGTGTGTGTGTGAAATATATAATCAAGGCATTCTAAGCTGCTTATAACCAGGCTACTATTAGCCTGGACCTTCTCTGGGTCCTTTTCCCTCTTTGGGGGAGGGGAGTTGCTAATCCTGTCTTCTTCCTCTTGATTCTCCCCCACTCCATCTGTCTACCCTGGGGTCTAGATGCAGTCCAAAGGGACGAAGCATTCATTTTCCGGGCCTGCCCCACTCACATGGCTACTTGCCCCCTTCCAGGAACACTGGTGCAGTCGATGGTCAAAAACCTTGAGAAACAGCTTGAAACTCCAGCAAAGAAGCCGTCTGGAGGGGTCAGTGTGTTCTTAAGGCCCAACACTGCCCTACAGAGGTCTTCCACACCAGCAAGGAAGTCTCAGGTAGGATGCTTGAAGATGGCCCTTCATTCCACAGATAGCCAGCTCCGAATTTGAGGGCTCTGGGGTGAAGGTTGGGACAAGACTGAGCAAGTATGAGCTTTGACATGACTCGAGAAGGACATTGCATGTGACATTGTCTCGTTTGTCCCTATCTATGTGGAAAGATGACCACTTCAGATTTTTTTCTCTGCCCATGTTAATGTTAAGAAGTCCTTTGGTTTGTTAGATAAGTACTTTTCGAGGAGATGTAGTTATGGTCTCCTGCTGCTGTGAGCCTCCTGCCGTGGCTATCTTCCCGTGCGGTCTCTTCCGTGCTGGGCCCCTCCCCAGCTCTGACTTCACAGAAGACCCCAACAGAAGGCTGGATGGAAAACACTGTCCGCCATCAGAGTGGTGCCACACAGCACATCAGATAGGGAAACGCAGACACCTTTGCTCCATCTGTTCGAGGAGGTGGATGCCTCCCCACTGCACATCTCGGTGGCCTGGCCTCCCTCAGGCTGTAGCTGCCGTGGAATTTGCAGACGGAGCCCTCACATGGGTGCCAGACTCTTCGTCACCTTCTCCCTCCATCAGGGAACAGGTGCTACGTTCTGTTATTTTCTAGGGCAGGAGAATAAATTATACTTTTCATTTTGCTCCTGTCAACCGAAGAGGTCCGTTTGGCGATGATGAGGATGTTGCCCTAAGCAACGGTAGTGGCAGTGAGCAATGGTCTTTTCAGTGCTGCTGATGGAACCTGGGGCCTCCACTTGCTAAGCAGGCACTGTCCCTGAGCAGTCCCGCTAGTTCCTCACTTGTGTTTTATAGTAGCACCCTGCATCCCTTTTCTTATCACACGGTGTGCTTGGCTTATCTTGGCATTTATGCAAAGTGCTCCAAGCTCTCCTGTTCTCCATTGAGAAAGAGCACCATAGTCTAAAATAGACAGAGAGGCCGTCTAGGCCCTGGACGGTATCTTTTTACATGCCAGGATGAAATACATGGAATGGCCTATGTCAAAGCCCAGGCAGCCCCCAGAGGCGCTGAAAACCCTGGGTGGGAACTCCTGGCCTGGGCTATTACTGTGGTCTGGTTGTAGCCTGACCTTCCAGCAGACTTTAGTTTTACCATTGGCTGCAGCTCAGGCCCATTCCAGGGTGTCCTGTTGCTTCCCATCTCCTCTCAAGTTTAATGTTTACCAGGCAGCTCTGAGCACCAGTCTGTGAGGAAGAGTCCTTTCAACTAAGGTGCATTCATCTCAAGAGCTTCAAAAGTTAAAGGCCCTGGGCTTCCAGTTTTGTCAATGTTAGGAGTTAAAAATCTGCGTCTAATATTACCCCTCATCTACCTTTTTATTACATACTGTGTTGGTTTTATCATGGAGCACGTGTAACCATCTCCAAGCTCTCCCTCTCCTCTGTTGAGTGGGCCCTAGTAGTCTAATGCCGATAGACGATGCTGTGAACATGCAGACTGCCCAGGTTTCAGTGCAAATGTGAGCAACCAGATCTACACGTAAATCTCTCCAAGGTGCTTGCCTTGGCCTCAGGAGGATGCCAGACCTGTTTCAACCACTGTGGCCCCGAGTCTCTGGAGCAGGTTTTCAGAGGCAGGGAGCTTGGAGGGCAGGACCAGGAGTCACCTCTCCCCATGGCTTGACTCGGAAGATTCACTTTCCCCCATTTCTATCTGGGATGCTGCTGAACTCTCTGTCAGCTTCCTGCATTTATCAAAATCAAATTTCTTCTCCTCTTTTACCTCTGCAGCTTTCTGAGGATGAGAGTGACTTGGAGATCTCATCCTTGGAAGATCTCTCCCAGGACTTGGACCAGAGAGGAACGCCAAAGCCTTTGTCTCGATCAAAGCTCCCAGAAAAGTTCAATGCCAGCCCTTGGAGTTCTGGCCGACCTAGGGTTCCTGGCTGGTGATTCTGCTGTGGTTGCCAGAGGGCTTAGCCTCTTTGCCTGGCTGGGCTCACCCCAACAGAAGAGGCTGTTAGGCCTGTTGCTCCCACCAGCAGCCAAGAAATCTTTCCCTTGAGGAGAAGCAGAGCAGGAGACAGACCTCTATGCATTCTCCCTGTATGGACTGCTACCTCAGAGGGCCGGGGTCCTGCTGCTACCCCAAGAGGCTGGGTCCTGGAGCGCTGTCTTGTGTAAATGTGAGAAGGATTATAACAGGACCTCCAAGTGTTTATTCCATGATTCCCATGTCCAGCCCAGACTTAAAGGAGTTACTATTTCTAGGCCTTTTGTAATTTGCAGGTCACCATGGAGATGGGTCCGGAGTCGTCAGTTACCTACTCTGGGCTGGACTCTCTCGCCTTTCACCACTGAGTTGGGGTGCAGACAGAGGTAGATGGTGTGAAGTGTCCGCTGCCAGGGCCGAGCGTAGTAATCTAGTGTTAGATATTAGAGAGTTAGGAGAGTATGGAGAGGCTGCCTGTCCTCATTTCATTTCTGTTGCTGTGATGAAACTCTGACCAAAAGCAGCTTAGAGGAGGAAAGGCTTTCTTGCGTTTACAATTCCAGGTCACAGCCTGTCGCTGAGGGGGGCAAAGGCTGGAACTTGAGGGTCAGCCTGCTTCCTCTTCCACATAGCATTACCTCTGACCAAGGAATTCACTTCACAGCCAAAGAAGCAGAGCAGGAACCATGGAGGGACTGCTTGCTAACTGGCTCACAGCTGTATATACCCAGCTAGCTTTTGTATACAGTTCAGGACCACCTGCCTGGGGATGGTGCCACTCACAGTGGGCTGGGTCCTCCTATGACCGTGAACAATCAGGACAGTTTCTCACAGACATTGTCCTGAAAGCATTTCTTCTACTGACGGTCTCCTCTTGGACAGTTCTCAGTTGTGACAAATTGATATTTAGAACTAACCAGGACACCATTCAACCCAGACCAGGATGACCTTGGAGAAGTTCCCAGAGTTGTTACACCTGGTGGAGCTTGTTGGTGGCCAAGAAGAAAGAGCAATTTAGATGAAGCCTCTTGTCCCCATAGGACCACCAATTTAATTTTTGAAATCATTTCTGACATTGAGTTTTTATATGTAGTTTTTTTATATGACTGAATTTTTTTTGGAGGGGGGAGTTGAGTTTTTTTGAGACAGGGTTTCTCTGTGTAGCACTGGCTGTCCTGGAACTCTCTATAGAGCAGGCTGGCCTGGACCTCAGCGATCTGCTTACTTTTGCCTCCTGAGTGCTGAGATCAAAGGTGTGTATGGTGGCATATGGCTTAGGCTTTCTTTCTTTCTTTCTTTCTTTCTTTCTTTCTTTCTTTCTTTCTTTCTTTCTTTCTTTCTTTCTTTCTTTCTCTCTCTCTCTCTCTCTCTCTCTCTCTCTCTCTTTCTTTCTTCCTGTCTTCCTGTCTTTCTTTCTGTCTCTCTCTCCCTCCCTCCCTCTCTCTCTCTCTCTTTCTTTTTTTGTAGTTTTTTGAGACAGGGTTCCTCCATGTAGTTTTGGTGCCTGTCCTGGATCTCGCTCTGTAGACCAGGCTGGCCTCGAACTCACAGAGATCCGCCTGGCTCTGCCTCCTGAGTGCTGGGATTAAAGGTGTGCACCACCACCGCCTGGATGATTCTATTTTTTTTAGTGTGAAAGTATTTATTTATTATAGTGAACATTTAAATATAGGATGGTGTTTGTACCTCTCTGTCGTTCTTTATTATGTTTTCAAGCTTTGTGGATTGAGGGTGGTGAAGAGGGAGTGAAGCAGCTTCCACCTCAACAGTGCCAGGTTAGTGTTGGGGACATTATTTTAAGGTGTGTTACTTTTGTTTATGTTGCGTCTGTTTAACTCCGTGAAGCTGTGTTACTGTGCCTGTCTAACACACCTGATGGTCTAATAAAGAACTGAACGGCCAATAGCAAGGCAAGAGAGAGAGAGAGAGAGATGGCGGGGCTGGCAGGCAGAGAGAATAAATAGAAGGAGAAATCTGGGAAGAGAGAATTAAGAAGGAGGAGCCAGAGAAGGAGGAGGGCTCCAGGGGCCAGCCACCCAGCTACACAGCCAGCAAACCACGGAGTAGGAGGAAGATTTACAGAAGCAAGAGAAAGGGAAAAGCCCAGAGGGAAAAGGTAGACGGGATAATTTAACGTTAAGGAAAGCTGGCTAGAAACTAAGCCAAGCTAAGGCCAGGCATTCATAATTAAGAATAAGCCTCCTTATGTGATTTGGGTGGCGACCCCCCCAAAAAAAATAAAAAAAAAAACATACGACAACAGTTTAGGGCCTTTGGGATGCAGTGATCAAGCTGTAATAAGCCAGTTTTACTGAGGTACTTTCCCTGGGCAAAGTAAAGGTGGCAGAAATGGGATCTGGCAGGGATGCAAAGTGGAAGAAAGAAGAGGCCTATCTTAGCGATCTATTGCTGTGAGGAGACACCATGACCACAGCAACTCTGAAAAGGAAAGCATTGAATTGGGGCTGGCTTACACTTTCAGAGGTTTAGTTCACTGTCATCATGGCGGGGAGCATGGGCGTGCAGGCAGACGTGGTACAGGTAGCAGAAAGAGAGAGACACTGCATGGCTCAGGCTTCTGAAACTTCAGAGCCCACCCACAGTGAAACACAGTCTCCAACAAGGCCACATCTGCCCCAACAAGGCCACACTTCCTACTCCTTTCAAATAGTGTCACTCCCTGGTGACCAAGCATTCAAATCTATGGGCCTGTGGGGACCTTTTTTTTTTGGTTTTTTGAGACAGGGTTTCTCTGTGTAGCTTTGCACCTTTCCTGGAACTCACTTGGTAGCCCAGGCTGGCCTCGAACTCACAGAGATCCGCCTGGCTCTGTGCTGGGATTAAAGGCGGGCGCCACCACCACCCGGCTAAGGGGACCATTCTTATTCAGACTACCACAGGGCAGAAGCTAGGAGAGCCACACAGCTCTCCTGTGTGAGGAGGCCTTTCACAGGGGAGCTTCCGAGCTAGGACTGCCAACTGTGGAGTCCCCACGAGCTCGCCAGGCCTTTGTAACTGCACCATGCTTTGTCTTTGGCTGGAGGAGCCTGGGGGGGGGGGGAGGAGCCTGGGGTCATGTGACACCTCAGAGGAGTGCAGCTGAATTCTGTCGGTTTCATCCCTTGTAGTTGAATAGCAATTTTATCATCCTAAAAGAAAAGCAGTCATCAACACCTTCGCGTTTGCCACAAAAAGGTGTTTCTAACTCTTAATGGATGAAAATTTCAAACTTACAAAAGGAAGGAACAGTATGGTGTAGCCAAAAGGTGTGCTGATGTTCTTATGGGAGGAACAGGAAGAATGATGGGAGAAAAGTGCTGCAGAGAGCAAAGAGATGTGGTAGTTGGGGAGGGGGAGGGCTAGGACCACATCAGTGTAAAGGAACCAGTTTGGTGTGGTTAGAGCAAGGGACTTTTCATGGATGCTGGACACAGTTGGGCAGGTAGGTAATTGTCAGGGACCCCTCAAGCCTCCTGGCTTGCAGGGAGATGATCCATGTGATGTGAAGAATGAAACTCGGCCAGCACCAATTTTACAGGTGCTGGGTCAAAGCACCCAGAGGCTGACCTCTCAGTTTATTTTTTGTACACATTTAATTACAGCAAAACTTTGCAAAAAAGGTTCCACATGACAGTGATCACAGCCAAGCTTTAGGCATAGCTACAGAGAAACTCCCCAGCAAGGCGGCAAAGCACCCGTGACTGTTGCAATAAGAATGAGTTCTGTTGGCTGATAAACAGGGCCGAGGGCTATGGCCTAGAGAGGAAGGATTTGTAATAAGCACTAAGGATGGGTTCTGTTGATGGAGAATGCAAGGTACATGGGGCTGTCTTAGGGTTTCTATTGCTGTGAAGAGACACCACGACCACAGCAGCCCTTATAAAGGAAAACCTTTAATTGAGGTGGCTAACTTACAGTTTCAGAGGTCCAGTCCATTATCTTGGTGGGGAGTGTGGCAGCATGCAGGCAGGGCAGACATGGTGCTGGAGGAACAGCTGAGAGTCCTACATCTTGTAGGCAACAGGAAGCAGACTGAGACACTTGCTGGTATTGTGAGCATAGGAAACCTCAAAGCCCACCCCAATAGTGACACACTTCTTCCAACAAGGCCACACCCACTCCAACAAAGCCACACCTCCTATTCTCCCTATGAGAATATGGAGGCCAATTACATTCAAACTACCACAGGGGCTTCTTATAAGGATGAATTCTAGTCACCGAGAGACAAAGCCCAGGATTAGGGCCTAAACAATTCTCAGAATTTGGGGGAAATTCGGGTGAAGGCTGCCTCCATAGAATAGCAAAGGATCACCAGGTTGTTTGATCGCTTTCACTCCAGCATTCCAAGTGACCAGGCCCCATTTATTTCCTTCCATTGAAGAAAGTAGGACCATATGTTTGACAAGCAGGTTCCTCCAAAGTCTTGTCTAAGCTGAGCCTCCTACAGGTAATTCCCTTTGAGTATCTCATACCATTGACAGTTGACATGTCCGATGGCTACCCCAGTAGCTATGTGATAAGGAAGAAGGATCAGCATGTCTGGAAGGGTGGGAGTTCTCTTAGATCCTGCCAGCATTTTACTCATTTTGAGTAAAGTAAAAATGTGATACATCTGGAATATTGTCATCTCTGCAAAGTGCATGCTCTTGGTCAGTGTTTTCAAGTGATAGAGAAAGAAACCCAAGACAAAGGAGAAAAGAGGGAGGGGAGGAAGGAAAAGGAGATGGGAAGAGAAGGCAGGAAGGAGGGGGGGATGGGAAGGAAGTGAAAAGGGTTGATCTGCTCAGCTCTGGGAAATCCACCCATCTTCCTCACTCCCTGCATCCTCACCCCATGTAGCCCCATATTGGCCTCAAACTTCCTATGCAGCAAGACAATGGCTTTGAACTTCTGACCCTCTGGCCTCCACCTCTAAGTGCTGGGATCACAGGCTTGGTTTATAGAGCGCTAGGGATTGAACCCAGGGCCTCCTGCATGCTTGGCAAGCCCTCTACCAACTGATACTCTGACCTCACAGAACTCTTCACGGCACACTTCTAGTGCCAGCCTCTAGCACATGTGCTCTGGGATCTGCCCTTTTGTCTCTGGTTTGGGTCTGCTCCTGGGGACTGTTGGACAGTCTGCTTGGGGGGCAACTAGAAGATCAAGAGAACCAATGCTGGCAGGCAAAGCCTGTTAGATGTAGGAAGGGATCTAGAGAGGGGATCTACTAGGGGAGTTGCCTCCCACCTGGTGGAGGCTGAGAGATCCCGTGATAGGACACCTGAAAGCTGCAGACTCCTGGAAGACAATGGTATGGTTCCCTGCGAAAGCTCAGGCGTGAGAATCAGGAGAACAGAGTCTAGTTGCCAGTCAAAGGCCAAGGGCCTTAGGACCTTGGAGGTACATTTCTCAGAGAGAATGGTGAGTGAATCTGGAGGTTTGACTTTCCTTCCTTCCTTCCTTCCTTCCTTCCTTCCTTCCTTCCTTCCTTCCTTCCTTCCTTCCTTCCTTCCTTCCTTTTTTCTCTCCCTCCCTCCCTCCCTCCTTCCTCCCTCCCTTCTTTCCTTTTTGTTTTTTGTTTTTTGTTTTTTTTTTTTTTGAGACAGGGTTTCTCTATGTAGCCCTGGCCGTCCCAGAGCTCACTCTGTAGACCAGGCTATTCTCGAACTCACAGAAATCCACCTGCCTCTGCCTCCCAAGTGCTGGGATTAAAGGTGTGCACCACCCCTGCCTGGCTGAATCTTGATTTTCAAGAATAGGAAAAGAAGACAAAGCCACAGAAAGGGGAGATTGCTGGGCTAACATAACATTGGATGCCAGCACCTGACCCAAATTCCCTGTGAGTATCAACTGGCTTCGCCTCACAGCAACTGTCCGGCTGCTGTATGCATTTGAGGGCCGAGGGCAGCACTTGAGTTTTGCTACCAGCAGGTGGCGCAACTGGACTGCGGCGACCTGAGTAGCCTCGTCCTCCATGTCTCACGCCCATTTTTGTCTTCCAGTTGGCCACATGTTCCCTAGAAACTTGAACCAATTTAGAGATTGAGTGTTCCTGAGCGTTGCCTTGGCGTCCCCTTGCCACTATGGCTACCATTCATCTGGCAGTGTTTTAGCATTGTGATCCATGGAAAATGCAATTGTTTTCTGCAGTTAGATTCTTTTTTTATTTTTTATATTCTCCATTTTGAAAGCTTTCATCAGTTGCCCAATGATATTCAGAAGCCTCCCGTGAAAAGCTGGTGTGGTTCACTTTTTGTTGCCGTTTCCATCTTTCTTATGGAAAATGTCAACATCTATAAAAAATAATAGAGCAACGAGGTAATGAGCTTGATGTCCCTATTTCTCAGCTTTAACAATTATCAGCACATGGAGACTTGGTCTTCCTGTGTTCCTCTCCTCACCTTCCTAAGTAATCATCTGAGCACAGCTACAAATATTTCTCTATTTTTGAAAGGCACTCCCTTTCCAAAAATAACCAATATACCACCACCACAGTCCAGCAAAAGTTAATACGATTTTTCTAAATACCATAGAACATTTAGTATCCCTAATTTCTCATTTTTTATGCAAGTCTGTTAATCTACAGATGCCTTTTTTATTTCTTTTTCCTGGGACTAGCATGACACTAGTTTTTCCCCCCCTTCCTCTAGTTTTTATTGTCATGGAAACATGCAATACAACATAAAAATGACCACTCTAACAATTTTAAATGAACAGTTCTATCCATTATTTTTCAATACTGAGGTGATCAAAATATCTGACAGAAACCATTTATTGAGGAAAGAATTTTGGCTCCCACTTTCAGAGGATTGCAGTCCATCACATGAGGTGGCAGAGTCTGTGGCTGGTGTATGTGGTAGATTCTTCACAGGGTGACTGGACAGGAAATAGCTCAAGAACAGGGGTAGGTAAAACCTTGGAAAGCTGGCTCTTAATGACCAACTTCTGCTAGTCAGGCTCCACCTTCTAAAAGCTTTACAGCCTTGAAAACTGGGGACCAAGCATTCAAAACATGAGCCAGTGGGGACTGGTTCTTGGACACTAAATACATGCACACTGTTCTCCCATCGTTATCATTATCATCATTTACACTAAAGAAGGTTTGCATCGTCCTAAACTGAAAATGTGTGCTCATGAATGATAACCACACCACTCCTTTCCCTACGTTCTTCAACACTTGGCAACCACTTCGTTTCCTTTTCCATGGATTTGACTGATCTAGGGAGCATCATATAAATGGCATCATATGGTAATTGGCCTTCTGTGGCTAGCATTTTTCACTTAGCATAGTGTCTTCAAGGTCTATCCACATTGGAGCCCATAAAATAATTTCCCTGTTTTTAGGCTGATTAATACTCCATTTTATGGGAGCTGAAGAGATGGCTCAGTGTTAGGAGCACTGGCTGGTCTTCCAGAGGATCCTGGTTCAATTACTAGGGGATCCAGCACCCTCTTCTGGCCTCTGCAGGTACCAGGCACACAACTGGCACACAAACATACATGCAGGCAAAACACTCATACACATAAAATTTAAAAAAGATTTAAAAAAAAAAGTTCCATTTTGTGCATATACCCCACTTCATTTATTCACTGGTGACACAACACAAAGAACTGATAAATGTTTGTCATGACAGAAATGATGATAATCACACATTTTATCATTACTTATTGTATACATGTATTGGTGTATGCTATAATTCATAAGTATGCAAAATGATTATTATATTTAGTGAAAGATAGAAAAACACACTACAAAACTAAGCATTAAATTACCATTCTATTTGTTAATTCCTCTAGTGCTACATGTCAAAAGCAGGCAGATACTTGTGGGCTCATGCTCAACATCCACAGTGAAGGGCAAGAGCAACTCAAGTAACCTCTGTCTTAAAAACATTTGTTTTTTAAGTCAGGCAGTGGTGGCACGCACCTTTACCCAGCACTTGAGAGGCAGAAGTAGGCAGATCTTTGTGAGTTCAAGGCTAGCCTGGGCTACAAAGTGAGTTCTAGGACTAGCCAGTCTGTTGTACAGAGAAATCACGTCTTGAAAAACCAACCAACCGAACAAACAAACAACAAAAACAAAACACCCCAAGACAAACCATTTGTTTTTCATTGCGATAAAGCACACACGAAACTTTCAGTACTAACCATTTCTAACTGGGGGTCTGTTTAATAGTATTAAGCGTATTTACATGGTTGGGCAGCTGATTGTCAGAACTTTTATTTGGGGAAGATGAAACTTTATTCCAGGCTTTAGAGTCATTCTCCCTTGGCTGTATCACTCTCTGTCAGATTGCAAAGGCAAGGATGTGAGGCGGGCAAGCGTAGGAACAGCTTAGCAACCATGGACCCTACTTGACTTAACTATGCACACATACCTCTTTCCCACAATGCACTTAGTGGCCTGTGATCCCACCTGTAGCATACATTTTAGGGCCTAGGGCTTCATTTGAGTTTTGCCTCTGTAGGTGGTGGCAGGGCAAAGGCTTGTGGTCACTCACACCCATAGCTCCCTAGTAACCTCTAGTAAGTCCCCTTTTGTGGTCAAACATGTCCTGAAACATAGAACTGAGGAACAGTAGGACAGTCCAGCCTGGACTAGTTTTGGGCATATGCACACTCAACAAGGCAAACTATGTCCACAAAGCAAACTTTTAGGGAAAAACTCCATCTTAGGACTATGTCTGGTTGAGCAGGCATGTGATTAAAACCCGAAGCATCGTTAGAAAGGACGTGTGAAGGGAATAAAGGCTTATATAACTCAAGCCTTTCAAAAAACTGGGAAACCACCCATGCTTTACCCCTTAACGCCTGCTCCTCTTGGACCTACAAAAGCGTCTCACACAGTAACTGGGTTCTCTTGAGAACTCTACCTCAGGTAGCTCACTGTTCTCTTGAAGCATATCTAGGCTGTACATCTGCTTTGCTTTGGAATAAAATTCTTTCCGGTGTTGCTATTTGTGTTCATTTACTCCTTTAGTTCTTTGACCGAGATTCCAAGAACCTGGAACCTCCTGGCCCAGACAGAGACAAGAGGTATGCAGTAGTAAGCGGTCACATTGACAGACAAGAAGTCAGAGAAAGCCTTGGTCCGGCCATCCTTCTCGAGAGCAGGGCTTCAGTCGGCCTAAGAACCTCTGACCAGATCCCACCTCTTTAAGGTCAACCACCTCAACACTGCCACACTGAGGCCAAGCTTCTAACACATGGATCTTTGGGGAACAAACAAGTTCCAATCATAGATGCCACCATCAACATCACCTCTACAAATCACACCACTGCAGAGTCACCCAAGTTCTCTGGGGACCACTGTCCACTCATGAAAGTAACTCCCACTATAGAATGAGTGGAGAGGGCCCGAGGACAGGAGACTGGGTCCAGATTGGAATCCTGGCAGCCTCAGACTTATGACCTTTGGGAAGTTATGCAACCTTTGATTTGCATGTCTCTGAGGTGCAGAGGCTGGCCCAGACAGTCCCCTAGACTGACAGTATTCTGCTATTTCAGGAATGCGTCTGGTTTCAGAAGTTCTTTTGTGCCTTTAAAAAGGCTAGTCAATTTACTAATTGTAACCTGAAAGTCCTTTTGATATTAAAAAATTCTCTTGCTTTTTCTTTGTTCTTTGAAAAATTAGAGCTGCAGCGGTTCACAAAGCCTCAAGCCTATATTTATAATCAGCATTTATTTCATGGTTCTGAGCCATTTGTCACAATTCCTTTTTCTTCTTTAGAATTAGTTCTCTAGTGGTTAATGGCATGCAGCAGAAACAAAATCACTTTTGAAAAGGTCCTTTAGGAATTATCGGATTAGGGTCCACATGGCTCTTGGACAGAACTGGGTCTCAGAAGGGAAGGCAGCCCTGTTGTGGAATATTAGTTTAAAGATGTTTTACATTTATGCTGTGGAATATCTGTTTAATGATGCAAACATGTGTTATATTCTTTTATGTTGCATAACTCTTGTAAGTTGTTTAACTCTGTAAAACTCTGTAAGTGTTACTTTGTTTATCTAAAACACCTGATTGGTGTTTTAGAACTGAACGGCCAATAGCGGAGGCAGGAGAGAGAAATAGGCGGGGCTGGTAGGCAGAGAGAATAAATAAGAGAAATGTAGTCTTGAGAGAGAAGGGAGGAGCAAGAAAAGGAGAAGGAGAGAGGATGCCAGGGACCAGTCACCCAGCCATACAACCAGCCACAGATTAAGAAAGAAAGGTATATAGACTAGAGAATGGTAAAGCCCAGAGGCGAAAGGTAGACAGGATCATTCAAGTTAAGAAAATCTGGCTAGAAACAAGCCAAGCTAAGGCTGAGCATTCATAAGTAAGAATAAGTCTCCATGTATTTATTTGGGAGCTGGGTGGCGGGCACCAATAAAGAAAACCCAACCAATTGCAGAGTCCTGTCCTGACGGGACAGAGAAGAGTACTGAGGGTAAAAGTGGGCGATGCAAAGCAGATTTGCTTCAGTGCTGGTTTGATGGCTGCAAGGAAGAAGGCAGAAAATGTCAGTCAGGACTCCAAAGGAGATGGCTGAAATGTGTTCAGGGTGGCCATGGGGGTGGCAAGCCATATAGCACAGGGTCATATGCAGGCAGTGGGCCTTATAACCTGTAGGTTAGAGGACCAATAGGGTGGATCTGGTTTAGTGTGCCTTTCACGGGTACTGCTGGTTACATCCTTAGGGGATTGAATCCTTCGTCATGCCCCCTGTAAACACTGGTTCCAATGACTTGAAAATACTGATGAGCACAAATACCAATTTTATCCAGTGTGTAGAGGAAAATGTGGAGGGTAATTTTCTGGCCTTGTGAATGAACATTCCTCAAAATAAACTGTGTCTGAGTGTGAATGAAAAACTCCTTGGAAAGAGTCTGTGTCTGCAGAGATTGATGGACTGATCGGAATTTCAGTACTGTGGAGAGATTGGAATTTTGTAGGTTCAGAGGCCAATTACTTTATCTTGGGCTAGTTTTGCCTTCCAGAACAGCCATTCCGTGCTCCACTCTGTATCAGAACTAACATCTCTGATAAAAAAATAAAATAAAAGCCCCTTAGAAGTTGTTAACTTAGCAGGCCACTAGCATCTGCCAAGCCCAGGGCTAGGAGTGCCATCAGAAGCATCTTAGACCTATACAATAGCTCCTACATCTTGTTGTACCTGCCTCTCCGGTACCCACCAATGTATTTTATTTAAACTTGCTTTGATTTATGACTTTCTCTGTTCTATAAAACTATAAAAACCTTATGAAACTGCTTCCACATTGGAACATGGAATTTGGGGTAACCTAAATCTGTATTCCCAGGCTATGGTCTCTTAAATGGCTCCAGGATAAACTATATCTTTTCCTCATCTCTTAAAGAGATGAGAGCTGCGGTTTTTACATCGACACTATTTTTACTCCTTAGAACTAAAGTATACCAATCCAGACTGACACATTTACTGACCCTCTGAAACTTTTAGGCTGTGACTGTTGCGTTTCCCAAACTAATCTCTCCCACTTTTCACAACCCTTTTTCCTTCCACACACAGTCACCTGCAGGAAGTGGAAATGAGGAATGCAGGGTGTGCCCATTGATCAGGGAATGCCCGAACACTCTCCACCAGGCTTTCTAACAAGTGTGAGAGAGCAATATCATCATGACTGGAGGCAAGAGATGGCATTGGTTGGAAGGGGCTGTTTGTGTAGTGTACTGAGTCTCAAAGGCCTTCAGAGAAAGTAGAGGTAAGACCATAGGCAGAAGGCTGCAGAGTACATGGATGGAGCCTGTGAGGGGTCAGGAGTCTGTTCTGGGATACCTAGGGAGAACGATGCCCATTGCCACTGGATGTTGTAGACCTGGTGAATGTTGTGAACAGAATGTGAGAATGGATGTGTAGCTAGAGTTTTCCTGCCTTGCCCACAGTCAGGACAAATCTCCATCACCCGCCAGTCCCACAGCCGCTCAGACCCAACCAAGTAAACACAGAGACTTATATTGCTTACAAACTGTATGGCCATGGCAGGCTTCTTGCTAACTGTTCTTATAGCTTAAATTAATCCATTTCCACAAATCTATACCTTGCTATGTGGCTCGTGGCTTACCAGCGTCTTCACATGCTGCTTGTCATGGTAGCGGCTGGCAGTGACCCCCCCCCCCCACGCCTTTCTCTTCTCTCAATTCTCCTCTCTGTTAGTCCCACCTATACTTCCTGCCTGGCCACTGGCCAATCAGTGTTTTATTTATTGACCCATCAGAGCAATTTGACATACAGACCATTCCACAGCATGGATGCTTGGGCTCACAAATGGTGATGGGCAGATCCCTGAGTTTACTATGTAAAAAAGCCGGGCTGAGCCTGGTAAATCTACCCTCTTTGTATTTCTAAGCCCATGAGAAGGGGGTATGTGTGTGGGGGACTGTGCTGTCATGGGCTTTTCCTGTCCATAAAGACATGAAAGTCCATCTTCACAGGCTTCTCCATCCTTCAGGACACTAAGATGTATCTTCCTGGGGTATTAATTTTGATTATCTGGATACAATTTAAGCATTTTAATTTGCAAATGCCTGTAACCTTAAGAAATCCCATCTAGCTACATTACAGGGTAGAATGCAACCTGCAGGAGTTCACACTTAGAGCGTCTCACTTAGTCTGGGCCTGCAAGGCCTGAGAACAGAGCTGAGGTTCCCTGTGATTTAAAACACATTTATTATTGTTGTGAAGCTGTCCAACCTAACCTCATCACTTTAAAGTGTAGAATTCAGTTATCTGCACAATATTATATAATTCTTTTCACTGTTCTTCAGTTTAAAGTTTTTTGTTTTTAATTAGAAAGTCCAGGAGGTCCCTGGCTCTGCCGCTCTGCCTCCAGAGCAAGATTTGCTGCATAAGAAGAAGTCAGGGAAGAACTTTTATTTGAAGGGTCACTCCTGTAGCTCAGAATGACAATAGCCGTGACGTAGGGCTTTGTGTCTTCAGTTCTCATCAAATCTTTTTCCTTAGTCACCGCCCCCACTTTGGAAGCTGCTCTTGAGAATTTGAGAGTTCATTATGCTGTGTGGATTATTACTAGAAGTAACACGGAGAGAGCCATCCTGCCGTGGAAACCACTGAACCACTAAGGACCACACAGCTTAGAAACGGAGACACCAAGGGGCTGGCTTTGCTTTTAATCCAGTCTCAATGTCCTGTCAGTTTCCTTGTTCAGGTGCACGTTTCTTGTGGTTTTAACAACTAAAGCCAGCATTCCCCCGGAGACCAACAAAAGCCAGACCCAAGGTGAGTTTGTGTCTTTCTGCAGAGACATGAGGTGGGATTCTAGGCAGCACAGACAATAGCCTTCCACCCAGTGCAGCTATCAGGGTGTGTTCAGGGTGGACCATATCCAGGTGATTCTGTTTACAAAACTTCACAAGCAGGCTTAAACAAAGGCAAGTCCTATCTCCATCCCTGGCCAACAGCACTGCCAAATAGAGATTCTGAAGGAGGAAAACAAGCCTTTGAACTTGCATCTACTGTGAGATTGTCTTTTATTGAAGACGTTCCTGAGAATTTGAGGACAACTATACCTTCTCAAAGCCATCTGGCAAAAATCTTGGTGCATAGATCCTAGATCTCCTAATTTCATACTCATGGCAAGTTCCAGGAATTCCATGTGTAGATGAATGGTGTCTATCTCTTTGAGAAATGGCACTTTGTGTTGCTCTGAGTAACAGTGGCCATTCTTCAAAAAACGAGTGTTTTTTTTTGGAGCAGCATTACATGGATCTTCAATCTTGACAACAAACAATCAAGGTTGTCATCAGACCTGGTGACGTGTTGCTGAGGTTCAGAGGTAAGTAACTGGATCACATCCCTATAGCTTTCTAGGAAGCCTCTGGGCCCTCAGTCTTCCAAGATCCTTCCCATGTCCTTTCTTGTGAATCCTAAGAGTGTGCTGAATAAAGGTCACAGCGAAAAGAATTATCATGGACCTTGAATTAGATGGATATGATTCAAATTGCACTTCTGTTAATCACTAGATGAGAAACCAGGCAAGTCAGCTTCCCAAGCCTCAGTTTCCCCTGCTCTAATTGTGATAATGATGCCTGGAGAGACTCTTGTGGCAGTGCAGTGGGCTGAACACTTCAAAGTTCCAGCATGGCATTGGTACATTGTGTCGCACATCAGAATATCAACAAATGATACTTCCTCATTGCTTCCATATTCATTTTTGTATGCATCGTAGCACCTGGCATGAAGTAGATACTCAAGAAATATTTGTGGAAATATTCAAACTATTCTCCATGGCCGTGTTCCATAAGGACGTCGTGAAGTTGGACCCTCTCCAGAAGCTCCCTGGGAGAACAAAAGGAGCCTTGAAACATGACAAAGCTCCTCGCCACTACAATCTTTGGGATGAAGCAGAGACAAGAATAATGCTAAAAATAACAACAGCACTAAAATCCTAAGTCAGATCCACGAGGTGGAGAGCTGTTGTTCTCTGAGAAGCGGCAGCAGTTGAGGACTGTCAAGTATCCTGAAGCACAAGGGACAATAATGTGACAAGAATGAGCTCCTGGGCTTGGTGGATTGTTGGACAATGACTACACTGGCCAGCGAGAGTGTGCTTTTGTAAATGTATCCTTGCTTGAGAGCAGAGAAGAAAAGAAAAGAGTCATAAATGTGCACCGGATGGTAGGGGGAGAAGGCACCCTCCCTGTGATGGAGGAGTGGCTGGCTGAGGTCCAGCTGTGGGTGGAGTCAGGAGGGAGTTTGTGTGACACAGTCTCCTATTGGTTCCCAGCCATGTCCCTGACAGACGCTGCTAATTGGTCAGGACAGGTTTTCATGCACCATCAGTTGGAGTCCATCTGATCCAACTACTTACTGCCCCTGTCTCCAAAAAGGGATGCGTTTGTGCCGATTTAATGCCCAGCATTTCAAAGGCCCTTTTCTTCCCCCAAGAAACTTCAGTTGGGCTTCTGACAAGGCTAGGTCTTAGCCTGAACAATTTGAGAATGCCAAGGGAATTTTAGTGAAGCAACCATTAATAGTTTTAGTTCTCTTCCCAATGCACCTGCCCTAGAACTCATACAAAAGCCTGTGCACCCTAGAGGGTAATTATAATGGCAACCATACCACTACATCTAGAAGGGGCTTTCCACATCCTCAATACAAACTTTTTCCATTTCTCTTCTTTGAGATGAGACTTTCTAAGATGTTCATTCCTTATACTCTGAATTATGCCAGATCAACAGTTATATCATGATGCTGGTCACCCTAAGCTGGTCAAATCCTACAGTCTGAAAAATACCCACCAAGCCATGCCCCTTTATCGTTTTTTTTCCCCTCTGGGACAGAGACTTGAGAAGCCATACTGTGCTGTGACTTCATAGTCTGTAATTTATGGTCCTACCTAATACCTGGCTCCTCCTTGCTCCTGGTCACACAGACTGAGCCATGTGGTGTGCACCTGCCATGCCCCCCACCTCCAAAGTCAGTCTTTTTCTTGGTCCAGGGTATTTCCCTGAAGGCTTTTCTCTGCCATCTTCTATCATCCTGTCCATGACGGCTTTCTCTCCTTCACTCTCCTTTAATGAAGCTTCTCAGTCTTCAATCTCTGGCTGGGCTTTTAAAAAAATGGAAGCTTCTCTTTTACTTGAAGGCCTTATACGTATTGTCTTGATATGATATTCTGTCCCTTTTTAAGTATATGATAGTCTGTCTCTTGCTTTCCCACACCAAGGCCCAATGATTACCCTTCACCATCACAGCAGCTCTGGGAAGCTCAGTGTTCTCGGACTGCCTCACCTGCAGAAATGTGGGCGGTTTGCCCCACATGTGGAAATGTAGACAATTGGTTCTCTGTGTCCATGGGCTCCAAGTCTGCTAATCAAAAATTTCAGGAAAAATTTGCATATATACTTAAACAGATATTTACATAATCTTCTGAGGAGCATGTGTAGAATTTATGTTTCAAATTTACAGGAATCTGAGTCTTATGGAACGTAGTAAGCTGTTCTAGGAGCTAGGCAATGCCAGCCTAGTTTTACTATTCATTTCCAGATTGTCTGGAATGGTTTACATTCCCACCAGCAAGTGTCTGCATCCTCACCCCAATTTGTTGTTATGCAATGGTAATAGTACTCTGAGAGGGTTTTTCTTAGGTTTAAAAAATATGTTTATTTGTGTTTATTAAACAATAAACATGTTTACTGTTTGTGTATGAGTATGTACATGTGAGTGCAGATGCCTGGGGAGGCCAGAGGCCTCAGATCTTCTGGAGCTGGAGGTGTAGACGTGAGTCCACTACAACAGCAATATATGTTCTTTCCACATTTTTTTTTAACGTTTCCTAATCCTCCTCTTCCTTCTTTTTAAAAATATATATGTATTCTTTTTGTTTGTTTGTTTGTTTTTGAGACAGGATTTTTCTGTATAGACCAGGCTGGCCTCAAACTCAGAGATCCACCTGCCTCTGCCTTCTGAGTGCCAGGATCAAAGGTGTGTGCCACCACACCTAGTTAATGTAGACACATTTTACCACACCATAGTTTAATTCCTTCCTTGCTGCTAAGACTTCCCCCTCCCTGCTCTAGATTTACACAGTGAAAAACAACCTTGCACTGAAACTCACTGCCAGGGCCCTTTTTTGGAGTGAGGGTGACTTACTTTGAGCAGATTCCTAAGAAAGCCTAAAGAGAATGGAGTCAAAGGGAACGGGCAGGTGGAGTCTTGCTGTGTGTGACCAAAGAGGCTGACAAGGTTGTTTGCGATTAGTGGACTCCAGGTACCTCTCTATGGGCATCTGTCCAGCTCCTGGCTGTGCCTCTTATGGATGAATGGCGTTGGCGTGTTTGAACTGATATGGTGTGGTGGGGAAGGGTAGTTGTTCCTACCGTCCTCAGAACAACAACAACAACAACAACAACAACAAAAACCATGGTCACGTCCACTCACAGAGTACCTCCACTCGTTCTGACCACACCCCTGCCTTTTGACACGTTGGTTTTGTAAGTTGGACATTTTTTTGTTTTTCTCTCTCTCTGTTAACGAAGACTTAGCTCCTAAGCCTAGGGCAAACACTCCTAGTATCATAGAGATTTGCAGGCTGGCTCCGCAGCCTATGCTCCATTATGGTATTTTATTCGCCCTTCAGCCAAGCTCTATCCTCTTCAGCAGGGGCATTGCCATGGCAACCTCCCTTCTTTGGGCAGTAAATATGGGTGGCAAGTCCTACATGCTTAATATGTTTGACATTTTACTTTCAAAATATTCTTTAGGGGAAGTTCAAATTGGCTGCTGAACAAAATAAATAAGATGTTTTTTTGTCATCAACAAGGGCTGGAGGCGGCAGCTTTGATAACAGGAGAGGCCAGGACTGGTCAAAAACTCGAAACCAGAGTGAGCTATTCACTTCTCACTGCACTTGAGACAAGAAAGGAATGGAAAAGCACTCAGCGCAAAGGGGCACTGACTCAGACTCCAGATACTGTTAGAGAAACCTCCAAGTTAAGGGCTTTGGGGCATCAAGTGGGCCTCTTCCAAAGCCGGTCTCGGGGATGTCTGGGCTTTCGCCTGCCTCCCCTGGAGGTATTTCTTCTGTATACAGCGCATTTTTGGGGTGCACGCGCGCAGTTCTCTTTAGACTGGAAGTCCTTAGGTGTGCACATGAGCATGCTAAGAACTTTCTAGAAGTTGATAATGTTGGCTCGGGAGATACAAGCTCCTGTTCTTCTCCACTGCATTGTGTAACTGTGTGCCATCACGGTAGACTTGCCCTTATTTAGCAGTTTTTGAAATCAGAGAATTAAAATAGAAAATTTGCAGCAAATCGCTTTAAGACTTAAAGTTTAAGTGTTGTGTTTCTTGGCTTCGTATTTCTTCCCTCTCCCCTTGTTTATTTATTTCCCCCTCTGCTCTTTTCTCCCTCCCTTTCTTTTTATGTGTATTTTTACATGTATTTTCCCACTTGATGGTTCCCTCTTGTGTAGTTGGGAGACACTGTGGTGTGACAGAAAGCACGCCTTCCTAGTCATTGGCGAGTCATAGGCTTGGATGCTCTCCTCCTAGTCCTCTCACTGATTTTCCAGAACACAGGACTTCAGTGCTGAGCCCAGCTCAGCCCTGGGCATGATGGGACAGTTACTTTGGCAAAATAATCGAGTTTTTCCAACTTTTGTGTCTTTAACTGTGAAGCAAAGATGACAACACCTTTTGGGAGTAAGGTAAGGGCTAGGGTTAGCGGTAGGGTTAGCTTTAGGGTTAGCGTTAGGGTTAGCTTTAGGGCTAGGGCCTGCGTTAGGGCTAAGGCTAGGGTTAGGGTTAGCGTCAGGGTTAGCGTCAGGGTTAGCGTCAGGGTTAGCGTCAGGGTTAGCGTCAGGGTTAGCGTCAGGGTTAGCGTCAGGGTTAGCGTCAGGGTTAGCTTTAGGGCTAGGGTTAGCGTTAGGGTTAGCGTCAGGGTTAGCGTCAGGGTTAGCGTCAGGGTTAGCGTCAGGGTTAGCTTTAGGGCTAGGGTTAGCGTTAGGGTTAGCGTCAGGGTTAGCTTTAGGGCTAGGGCCTGGGTTAGGGCTAAGGCTAGGGTTAGGGTTAGAGTTAAGTGGAAGGTCAGAATTAGGAATAAGGGTAGGATTATTGTAAGTTTTAGGGAATGTTAGGGTTAGGTTTATGGCCAGACCCTAGTTTATCTGTAGTTTTGAAATTATTATTCAGTAACCATTCAAAAATGCCCAAAATTATGTTTTCTGAGTTATTAATAGATGATAGTTATCACAATGTTAATATTGACTTTATTTACTTTTGGTATTTCCAAATGAGCTTTTACTTTCATTTGTTTTTTATATCAATGTTATTTCTATTTTCATGTTTCTGCCTATGATGTTGATTTCTTTTTTCTCCTTATACTTTTTATCCGCTACCTTCTTCTTCTAAATTGCCAATTTCCCCATCTTCCAAACTATCTGAATTGCTTCTACATAAATTGACACTTAGATGGTCCTTTAGACATCTTGGGAGACATAGTGAGGACCCCTAAACCTTCTCTATAGATATCATTTCCTTTGCACAGCTCATGTGGGACCCTTTGTTTATAGATTCTGTGTAGTGAATTCCAGTTGTTATATATTTGGTCGCTGATTGGGCTTTCCCCACACAACTGGTTTGGTTTGGTTTTACCAGCTGCCAATAAGAGGCTCCCCAGCTGGAAGCATCCTAACCTTTTCCCACTGACTGGCTCTTCTGGTCAGCAAGTGCTGCTGAGGTGAACTGGCAGGCATGGGGTGAAGGTGAGGTTCATGTGGCCTCTTTGAGCAATAAGAGGCCTAACTGGATCCTTTGGTTCTTTTTTGCCCCCTGCCCCGTGCCCCAAAGCTTGTCCTGTCTCCTTTGTGGTCCTTTTCCTCACCAGGGTTTGGGCCTGGCGATCAGGTGGAGAGATGGATGTCAAAGGGTCTCCAAAGGGACGTGGAGTAGAACATATTGTTAAGGGCAGTCTCTGGTTTCACGATTAGTTTATTTCCAAGGTGCCTGAAATGCATTTTCTGTTTTTAAAAAATCATCTGCTTTCAGCTTTTAGTCTAGATTTATTTAAAAAGACTTTTTTTTTTTTTTTTTTTTTTTTTTTTTTTTTTTTTTTTTTTTTTTTTAATGAGACAGGCTCTTACTGTACAGCTCTAGCAACTATGTAAACCAGACTGGTCTCGAACTCTTAGAGATCTGCTTTCTTTTTTCCCCAGAGTGTGGCAGTTCAAGGCATTCACCACCATACCTGTTTAAAAATTTCATTCTTATTGAATAAAGAAGAAAATTATATCTCTAACTAGAAGCAACCAATTAATATATTTCCAGGGCATTTTTCAATGTATTATTTAATAATCCACATTGGAAAAAAAAAACCTTAGAAATATATTTAAAATTTTATTTTTTTGCTTGTATATATGTGTGACATGGGTGTGTGTATGTATGTATGTATGTGAGTTTGCCTGTGTGGGGGTACGTGTGTGTGTGTGTGTGTGTGTGTGTGTGTGTGTGTGTGTGTGTGTGTGCAAGTGTGTGGTGGCTCAAAATGGACTTCATATGCCTTCCCCAATTGCTTCCCATTGCATTTACCGAGGCAGGGTCTCTTGCAGAACCTAGAACCTGCTGACTCCAGCTTGTCTAGGTAGCCAGCTTGTCTGGGGGTACCCTACTTCTGCCTTCTGGGTGCTGGGATTACAGGTTGGCCATCACATTGCCTGGCTCTTGTGGTTCTGAGAGTGCCCACACAGGTGCAGCCCAGTGCCCACACAGGTGCATCCCAGTGCCCACACAGGTGCAGCCCAGTGCCCACGCTGTGCAGCCAGTGCCCATGCTGGTGCAGCCCAGTGCCCACGCTGGTGCAGCCAGTGCTCTATCTGGTGAACCATCTCTCAAGCTCTATTAAAACATCTTACTAGTTTTAATAGTTGTATCCTAGCTTATTTATATATATAAACCATTTCAAGTCTTAGACTTTTAGAACCAGTTACACCATTCTAAACAATCATTTGGTAATAAGTTCACCATTTTCTTCCTTAGGAGTTTTTTTTTTTTTTTATTTGGGTCTTGCTGTTTTGTGATGATATCCAGGCTGGTGTCACACTTACAACCTTCCCATTTCTGCCTCCTGAGTGTTAGGATTATAGGCGTGTACCATACACCTGGCTGAAATGTTATCTTCAATTCTTGATTCCCTACATGCTCATTTCACGTTTGCTTGGGACATTATGAATAGAATACCCTGTTCCTTTTAAACTCTGGATTGTGAGGTGTTGAAAATCAGCCTGACTGAAGCTGGGAGGAATATAGTAGTTCAAAACCATTCCCAAGGCATGCATGCATGCATGCAAATGCTTAAGAATAGAAAAATCAAAGGAATGATGGTCCTTGAGGAAGACCCTGAAATCTTGCTGTGTGCATGTATGAGTGCATGAGCTTGTATGGGTGATTCCTGGTGACTGGCTAGAGGCTTGACCCTTCCCCCCAAATATTTTCTTGTTTCCCAGCTTTTGTCCCTTAAATTCCACAGGTAATATGTTCTTTTCTTTTTTTTATTTTTTTCTCTCTCCTGAGAGTTTTGCTGGGACATTATGCCCAGCAAAACCCCCATTTTTTCTTTTCTGTCTTTTATTTATTTTGGGTAGGATCTTACTGTGTTTCCCTGGTTGACCTAGAATTTGCTATGTAGACCAGGCTGGCTTTGAGCCCACAGAAATCCACCTGCCTCCTCCTCCTGAGTACCAGGATCAAAAGGTGTGTACCACCACACCCAGTCAAGACTCCCATTAGTGCATTCCAGGAGTCTCAGCAGGTCCAGATGGGAGCAGCTGGGCAGCCTCTCAGCCTCTCAGTCTGGCCATAGCCTGGAGATTATCCAAGAGGCCAACAAAGAAAGAAAATACAAAAATGTGTTATAAATAATTGTAATTGATCCTGCAAACACCAAATGATAAACCTGAGAACCGTTTCTCCCCCCTTCCCCTCCTTTCCCCTCTGTCCCTCCCTTTACTTCTCCCTTTCTCTTTTTCCCGTCCTTTCTGTTTTCTGTTCGGTGCTGGGGACTGAACCCAGGGCCCCACACATGCTCAGTGTGCTCGCTCTCTAACACTGGGTTACTGTGTGTGGGAGGACTGCCCATTTCTCTGTGAGAGGCCCCCTTCCACTTTTCCCCCAGGGTCCTCTTGAGGAGGGAGATGTGGGAAATATTTAGATGGAAGGATAGAGAAACAGATAGAAACACAGGATAGCCTCAGGAGGACCTGGATCCTTATCCACCAGCCCCTCCTGTCTCTCCTAAAGGGCTGTTTATAGGAATGCCAAGGATGGAGCAAAGACCTTCCCCTGGCTCAGCCGAGTGTAGACCCTTCCAATCACCTGGTAACCACACACATGGTCAAGCAATCCTCTAATGCAGCCCTGCTGGGTGAAGCAAGCTCAGGTCTTACTAGGAAACCTTTATGGGCCTCCACAGACTACACTCTTAGCCTTGAGGATCATCTTAACTACTTTTGTAATTTCACATACTTAAAATTGAATGCAAAGTTTTAAAATTATTATTTTCAATCACTGACACTTTTCTTTCGAGACCTGGGGGAATCTCTTAGGACCTTTTTTCTCTACATACGCTGTTTGGTAATTAGAGAGAGCCAGAAGCTAGAACTCTGAAATTCTGCTTGTAGTCCAGGCATAATCTAAGGAGAAAGAAATGAAGGAACCACACTCATGCCCAGGCCACTGGCCCTCGTTAGAATTAGTGAGTCAAAAATCAAAAAGAATATAAAAAGATGTGAACGTGGAATGGGGACTTGTTGGGAAGGGGCTTAGGGAGAGTGGGAGGAGAATAAGAGGATGAGTGTGATTGGAATGTATTACATATGTATATGTAATTATTGAAGAAAGTGTTAATTATAAAAATAAGTGTAAAGAAATGAAGCAAACAGCATCCTCAGGACACAGCCTTCCTGGCACATAATAAGTCTGTATCTTGGCTGGGCATCCTGAGCTTGGCCAGACTAGGTGCTGATGTTCCAGCTAAGGCAGTGGTTTTGGGATGTGGAATAATTCACAGTCCAATGGATTTTGTCAGGATCTCTTCTCCTGTGCGTGTCGCTTCCTGCCTGCAGTGTGACCAGCTCTCCCTACCACGCCCTCAGACGATCTTCTCAGGAAACAAACAACAGAGCAGGGAAGAGAACTGAGATGCAGGACAGAGCAAGGCAGACTCTTGCTCATGTCTCTCAGTACAGCTGTGCCTGAGCCAACCTTGGCTTCAGCTAGCCCAGCTATAAAAGCTAACATTCTGTTTGTCTTAAAGTTGTGTAAGTGTGCACCAGTTCCTTTCACAGGCCCTATACGTCATTACTACTGGGTCTTTAGTACCACATTTTTAGATAAGGGAACGGAGACTCAAGAAGGTGGGATGCTTTGCTCAGCCTAATAGCTGGGGAGTGGCAGGACTCAAGGCGGAGGGTGAGCTGTTTTGACTTTGCAACTGACTCAATTTCTGTCCCTGATACCGATTCAACGACTACAGCTTATCATGCTTCCACCCCAGCCCTAGGTCAAGAGGACAGGCACTGGCTCTCTTGTTTCACAGGGCTGTGGACAAGCCAACAACATTAGACACTTTAGTTTGGTGTATCCACAGTCAAACGGGTTAAACTGGTTGTTCCAAGAACCTCGATTCATTATGGCTTCTGACTCAGAAACCATTACCCAGGCTGGGCCCAGACCCGACTGGCCTCCAGGCATCTAGGCTTCTGCTCTGGCAGACACAGATTCTGCAAGCAGAAGCAATTCTGGAAAGATGCACTCAGCTTTTGAAGTATTGAAACATCTTATATCCTCATCTCAATGCTTAGGAAAAAAGAACAGAATTATTCAAATGGAAGTTAACATGTTTTTAATATTTAAGTAACAAAACATGGAGATTAATACTCAATGCATACAATACGACAGAGCAATAACAAAAAGATGACAAAGCACAGTCTATAGGGAAGCTTTTAAACAACATCTTAAGCTGGGTAGTGGTGGTGCACTCCTTTAATCCTAGCACTCAGGAGGCAGAGGCAGGTGGATCTCTGAGTTTGAGGCCAGCCTGGTCTACAGAGCGAGTTCCAGGACAGTCAGGGCAACACAGGGAAACTGTCTTGAAAAACAAAACCAAAACAAAAAATCTCCCCAAAACAACAACAACAACAAAACAAACCAATGATGTGTTAGACAGAGAACTACTAACTGAAAACACACTGCCTTTAATCTGACCAGGGACTTTCTGATGGGTGGTGGGTAGGTGGGGTTGGGGGAAGCTCACTGTGTCCATAGTCTCAAAGGACGACCTTCCATTTCGGACCCCAAGAACCTTGCTAACTTCCATTCCTCAGTTGCTCATTTTCACCTTCTTCTTTCCCTCCTCTCTTGAATTCTTTGATCTGTTCATTTTTTTCTATCACCTCAGATAATGAGTTTCAGGAAGACTCTCTTCAATATAGCCTAAACCACTGGTGCCCCAGTGGGAAGGACTCTGTGTGCTACCCTGAGACACCCCTGAGTATTCACTCACCCCCTGGAGGCCACTTTTATATCCACGATTAATGAGAGGACTGCCCTTTCCTCCATAACAACACTGTGGCCAGGCTCTTAGAGCACTATTGCTCTCTGGGCTTGGGTGGGTTTTAGTGAGCATCCCATCTCCGTTTCCTGGGAGCCTCTTCTGGCTGCACATTGGGATGGAGTTAATGTTTTCTCCTCCAAAGGGCAGTCCTACAAGCACAGAGAAGGGTGTGGCCCACATGCAAAGGACTGGTGTAGCTCTCAGAACCACAGAACTGACCGCAGGGCCAAGGGAGTGCCACTGTTAATGACAGTGACGATAGCTACACCAGTGAAGATGCACAGGCTCACTATTCTCTCTGAAAAAAGAACCAGTTTCAAGCTGCTTTCTAGGATTGGGGATTTGATTTTTTTTTTTTTAAACAAGGGCTGCACCTATGAGTACTCGGGTTGTGGAGACCTCAAAAGAAAACAATTAGGATCATAAGCGTTTCATGAAGTTTGGATTTATGCAGAACCTTATAGAGTACAATATAGACAATGTCAAGGAATGATTTCCATGCCCCCACCAGATTTTTCTGTATGTAAGGGTGAGGTTAATTTACAGCGATATTATATACCATTTTGCTAATGTACTATTTATTATAACTGTACACAGGACTCGGGTTACCAAAAACTCCACTTCTTTCTCTTCCAAGGAAAATTTTGACTTCTGACAAAAGGAGGACCTCAGGTGGAAAGCTTTGGGATGGTCTTGTTGAAATTAGCAGAGGCCAAGAGAAGTAAACAGGCTGGTTTGCCTCTACTGAAAACCACTGAGTCACCATGTGAGTGTCTCAGATGATATGTTGGGGAGACCTCAACTATCTCTCCTCTATTATTTCTTTTTCTTTAATCAGTGTTCATTATTATTATTATTATTAGTCAAGTTGGGGGTGGGTAAAGCAAAATTAGTAGGAAATAATGCCTTTTAATCTATTTTTTTCCCTTTTAAAATTTTCCTTGAGGATCAAGCTGGGAAATAGATCATCATCAGGGTTATTAAATATGAGGAGGGAAAGTCTGTCCAAGTCATCAAAGTATTAGACAGAGTCAAGTTACATCCTGTCATCTTATTTAAAAGTCTATAGTAAAAAGCAGAGGATTGGGCTAAGAGAGTGTTGTGCCTTCTAACTCATAAGTGATAACTCAGCTGTTTTGTGATGGAATATTTAGAGACAGAGACACGTGGCCAAGACTGTCTAACCTCACCATGGATGAAATCAAGGCTTAACCAACTTCTAACTGTCAGTTAGAAGCAATAAGGGACCAAGGTAGAAAGTTCTTGTTTTGGAGTGAGCTCTTCTTGGGGTAGGGTTTCTTCTGCACATGTTGGGGGGTATCTTAGAGCATTACACATAGTCATACTTGGAAGGAGGAGATTGTTCATCATCCTCTGTACGGGCACCCCCATCGTATATCTTCTTGTTTCTGATGTTGGACCCAAAGCCAGTGCTGGCCTTGAAGCCTCCAGGCCTGTAGGCAACATTTTGGCCAGAGGCATGGTAAGACACGGCTTTGAAGCTGAAAGCAAAAGAAACAATCCGTGAACACCAGTGTCTTTGGTAGGGAGACCGGCTTCTCCAGTTACTTTTTCTTCCCTGTCTCAGTCTCAGCATTCAACAGTTCTGTGTTTGTAGAGATAATGTTAGTCTTAGTCAGACCAAGGCACTGAGTCACCATGTTCTTAGAGGCATAAGCGGTCTGTGGCAGAACAGAATCTCTTGCTTTTACCCCAGGCCTTCAAAGAAGAATGGAGACTTGGAGAGGGGAGGGAGAAATTTAAAGGAAGAGAAGGGTGACTGAGAGAGGGTGATGGAATACATGTGGTGTGAAAGCAGAAGCAGGGGCTGTTGGAGGGGAAGGGTCAGCAAGGAGGGAGGGGACAGGGGAGCCTGTGGGGGGGATGAGACAAATGAGGACAAAACTGGACACAAGGATGAAAATGCCATAATGAGACCTGTCATGTTTCATGCAAACTTAAATAATTGCTTGTCCTTCCTTCCTTCCTTCCTTCCTCTCCTTCCTTTCCTTCCTTCCTTCCTTCCTTCCTTCCTTCCTTCCTTCCTTCCTTCCTTCCTTCCTTCCTTCCTTCCTTCCTTCCTTCCTTCCTCCCTGTCTGCCTGTCTGTCTGTCTGTCTTTGTTTTAAGGCAGTATCTCATGTAGCTCAGGTTGGGCCTCTAACTTGCTGTGTAGCTGAGGATGACCTTGAACTCCAGATTCCCACTGTCTCCACCTCCTCAGTGCTGGTATTACCAGTGTCTACCTCCTTGGCTTTTGTTTGTTTTTGGTTCTAACCTAAAAAAATTAATAAGAAATTCTGTCTGTCTGTCTAACACATGTACATATTAGAGCTGCAATGAGATGGTTGCTACTGACTACTGAGTTCTTTGTTTTAATTAAATGTCCAGTGGGACTTTGTTTTGACAAAGAATCACAGAATCTGTAGGCTGGGATGTACATTTGTATAATTTCTAATTTTCTTTTTCTTTCTTTTTTTTAACAGGCAAGGTATCAGAGGCTACTGTGGGGTGAATATGTGCTCCTCAAAATTCACAGGAAAATTTAATCTTCAGTGTGATGGTGTTAAGAGACCAGCCTTTGGGGTGGTGGTGGCACACAGCCTTTAATCCCAGCACTCCGGAAGCAGAGGCAGGTGGATCTCTGAGTTTGAGACCAGCCTGGTCTACAGAGTGAGTTTCAGGATAGCTAGGGCTACACAGAGAAACCCTGTCTTGAAAAACAAAAACAAAAACAAAAAACAAAAACAAAACAAAAAAGGGATAGGCCTTTGGAGACAGTCAAAGGGATCACTTCCTTGCCCTCCTGTTCCTTCTTCCATGTAAGCAAACTTCCTCTCCTGCAGAGAATGCAGAAGGTGCATCTGACATCAAGACTGGCTCTACCAGATACCAATCCCAAAGCCTTCATCTTGGACTTCCCAGATCTAGAGCCATGATAAATACATTTTTATTGTTCATAAATTAACTATCATAGGGTGTTGTGCTCTAACAATCCTAATGTGCTGTCAGAGGTCAGGAGAGCAGAAATGACCTGCCATAGTTACAGGGCCGGTGAGTGGTAGAACCATCACATAATCTGGCTCTATGGATCCTGGTCCTTTGCAAAAGTTAAGAGCAGTATTCTCAATAACAGGCTATGGTCTTGGAGCAATCCTTTGTGGAGGGATGCTCCTGTGCAATGCTGGATGTCCACCCTGGGCATATACCCACTAGAAACCAGATTCATTATCCCCTACCATCGTCAAAGCAATCAAATATTTTAGGTGTTGCCAAATATCTCTGCAGTTGGTAGTTGATGCAAAAATCTCTTCCAGGGAAGGATTACAGAATTAGGAAGTACTGGAGCTAGAAGAAACTTAGAGGGATTACTATTCCCCCACTCCCCACGCCCCAATTTCAAAGAGTATCCATCTTGAACACTCCCGGTGGAATCTTGTTCTATTCCTTAGATTCCCCATAAATGAGGAAGTTCAATGAACCCATAGCCGATATCATTCTTCCATCCATGTATGCGGATCAATTATTCTGGCTATAAAGTATACATCAAATGAAATTCTAGCCGCAGTGGGAGGGAGGACTCACTTGCTTTCATCTGGTGTCAGGCCACGGCAGGCGATGCACATCATCACTCCCCCAATTAGTGTGAGGCCTCCAGCGACCCACCCCACGAACAGAGCCGCACCGAAGGTGTACCTGAAGAGGGAGATGCTGTGAATACAGTTGACTAAACCCTCCAGGTTCTTCCCACTGCTTCCAGTCATGCCATCCCCCTTGTCTTCCCCCCCCCCGTCCCTCCCCTCTCTCCTGATCAATGAGTGAGCCTGCAAGGCTTGGCAAGAGAAGTTTAAGAGTGATGGAGTCGCCAGTCTCAAGTTATTTCTCAGAGAGTTTTGGTATCTTGAGTTTTCATAGTGGTTCTTATCTCGGGTGGCATTATATAGTGACTCTTCCCTAAGGGCCCAGGCATTAAAAACTTGATATCCAAGGTAGTCTTATTGGGAGTTGGTGAACTTTTAGGAGTTGTGACCTATGGGGGGGGGTTTAGATAATTGAGAATATGCTTTCAAAGGATGTGAGACTCCTGGTATTAAAATTGAGACAGTCCCAGGCAATCAGGAATGACTTGATCAGCTACTACCAGGTTGTTCTTATAACCAAGAGACTATGGGAGAGACCTGGAACAGAATAATGGCATCTTATGTGGTCACGTTCCTCCTCAGTCTTGAAACAAAGGAGAAACGTGAATGGGCCCTGGATTTCCAGAGTCAGATCATGACAGTTGTATCATCTTGATACCCTGTCTGTACCGCTTGCTGGGTGGCTGGAGAAATACCAGGCTCTTCTATGTAGAGAGGATTTACATCAAATTACATTAAAACAATACTTTCCTCCTTAGAGGTTTTGCTGGTGCTCATTGCCGAGATACATCAATTTGGCACTTGGTCCAAACAAATATAGGTGTTGGTATTGCTTTTCCATTAATCCCCCCCCCCCCCGGGATGAAGAGATGGCACAGTGCTTAAGAGCACTGTCTGCTTTTCCAGAGGATCTGGGTTCAATTCCCAGCATCTACATGGCAGTTCAGAACAGTCTGCAACTCCATTCCCATGGGATATGACACCCTCTTCTGGCCTCCTCAGGCATATGTGATATATAGACATACAAGCAAGCAAACACTCATACACATAAAATAAAAGAAAGAGTGGAAGTGGATGGGGAGTTGATGGAAGCAGGGGATGGTAATCTGGGAGGAGAGGAGGGAGGGGAAACTGCAGTTGGTATGTAAAATAAATGAAAAAAAAAGTTATTTAAGTAAAATAAAATAAATGTTTAAAAATCTTAAAAAAAAGAAATAAAATCTCAAAAAAAAATTGTCCTGTTCCTTTCAGGCATCAAATTATAGCAAGGTTTCATCTCCATCTCCTGGACCTCCATGAGAGTGTGGAGCTTGGGTGTGTCTCCTGCACTCTGGTCTCTGCCTGGGCCTCAGCAGGTGTTCAATACGTTTGCTGGATGAATGAATGAGTGAGAGAAACAGGCAACAGTCCCGGGAGGAACCAGGCCTCTTCCCACTCATACTGGACTTCTCTCCTTTCTATTGGGGGTTTTTCCCCCCACCGCTCCTGTTGAGCTTCCATTATGGACTGTGGGTCTAAGTTGATGCTCATTTACATCTTGGGTTAACCACGCCTGTCGTATCGCCACCACAATAGGGCCCTGTGTAAGAATGCTAGATAAATACTGTGAACTGTCACTGTATTTCAGTGTAAATGCCGGATCAGCCTCAAGTCATATCAGCAAGGGTATTTCATGGAAATGAAGCTTATGAATTTACAGATCATTGTTGAGTTATGATACGGCGTGGTTGCCGCTGATAAATGTTTGCTATTTCCGGTGCTGACAGTCACATTAGGCACATGGTTTAATCGTCCCCTCTTACAATGTTCTCTGTGGATCACCAAGAAGCCAACTAAGAGGTTACCTTGTCTGAACAGTCTGCACCATGCCACCCATGCCACTGTACATGTTCGCTGTGGACATCCAGAAGTTGGTAACCAGCATGTTGGCAAACACGGACACACCAATAATTGCACAGATTCCTGTGGGAAAAGAACAAGGACCAGTTTAGGGGACCACAATGTTTCTGAGGCAGTTTGTGCTGAAATGAGTTCAGGTGGAAAGACTGTAGGATATTCCATTCCTGTAATAGAATGATCAAGCAACCACTGACTGTTGAGTTCCAACTATGTGCTAGACAGTAGGCAAAGAGCTCATCTCGTATTTAATTCTGGAAGGATTCATATGTGTGTGTACAGAAAGAGATGTTTCCTCACACCTCAGGATCCAAGGGTAAACAAACCAAGCATTTGGGGCTGCTCTTTGGTTACTGGCAAGAGCTTTCCCCTTAAAGCCACTTTCTAGCATTTCACAAAGAAGATGCCTTTCAAAGGCCCTGTCGCATGCTTGCCTTAGGGTTGAACCTCTCCTATTGAAGTGTCAGTAGCAGCTAAGAGGGACCTTAGAATGGGTTATAGTTCTGTGGAGTGTAATTTGGCTTTCATGCACTCAGACCTTGAATCCAAGTGTGAAACACTCTGAGCTATGTTTAATAGTGGGGAGGAGCCACTTTTCTTCTATCAAAATAAATTGTTCTAACATTTGCAGGTGCATGCTTGAGAGTGGGAGTCTGGGTTTACCTGAGATGATGAACAGGATCCCTGAGGTCAGTGTCATCTTGGCCTTGGCAGGATCATCCATGCTGCCAATTCGAATGCACTTCAGGGCGAAGATGGATACTAGAATACCGAAGACCCCCAGAACAATGCCCACGATCATGAGGGCTCGTACTGCTTGCAACATGGCTGTAGAAGAAGGGGGATGACATAAGCCAACAAACAACGACACTGATTAGGTTTTATGTTGGTAAAACACAACAACCCCAATCCACCAATGCTGAACCTTTGAGGACTAGCAAGAATGTAAACTGTGAACTCTGACATTGTGCAAAAACGCGGAATGAAAAAAGGCATCACTTGTAGTCCTCTGAGTGATGAAAGATGTACACACAGATGTCCATAGAAAGAGAGTTATGGATGAGTAAGGTTCAGAGAACTCTGGGTATTTATTCTTACTTCAAAACTTGATATTCTGGCCCAGAAAAGGAATGCATTTGTCTAAAGTGATTATCAAATTAGTTATCAAGCTGACAGTAAATTCAATTAACCCATGCATCATTCTGCTTGTCTTTGCATAGAATTGAAAGCTTCATGCAGCACATACAAACTGTAGGGAAAGCTGAGCGGTAGTGGTGCATGCCTTTAATCCCAGCACTTGAGAGTCAAGGGAAGGCGGATCTCTGTGAGTTTGAGGCTAGCCTGGTCTACATAGCAAATTCCAAAGCTACACAGAGAAACCCTATCTTGGGGGGTGGGGGGAAGGAAACAAACTGTAGGGCAACTCAGCACTAAGTCTGGCATGAAGAAATGAAGGTACCGAGACTATACCAATAATCCTCTATTTTTGTCCTTCTTCAAAAGCAACTACTAAGGTCATGGGTGAACTGTAGGTTTCTAATTGCATAATGATCAGTATGTTACTATTAAGTCTTTCAACATGACCATAGTTTATCAATAGTGTCCTCTTTCTAGGAATCAATTGTTTCTGTAGGTCCTACTGGATCCTGCTATGGTCTCACCTCCAGGTGTGTCCAACATAGTTTCTAGTTTATATTAAAAGATGGCAACTCATCTTAACAGTCACTTATTAAACTCCCATACTAGGGATGGATGTCAGTAGTGAACACTATGAAAAGCTGAGAGACATTCATCAAGCTTGCCTATTGCAAGCATAAAGAATTTTATAAGGAAGACATATGACCTCTGGTGTCTCCCAGTGAGCAAGTCTCCTAGTGTGGGTCAGTCTGGTGGAGTTCAACTGATGAGCTATGAACCAATATGTACATATGAGCCATATGTTTGGTACATATAAAACACCACTGAGGGTTACATTACTATTTAGACCCAAGGCACCAAATCAGGCGCCAGGTAGAGATATAGATTCACAGGCCCTACACCATTCTAATGATGGGGGCGGTCACCTGAAAGAGATGTCATTCTTAGCCTCCGTGAGTCCAGTTAATAATGCTCAGGTGAAATTCAAATTTGGGGATAGAAAAGAAACAATAGAAATGCTTCCTGGTGACCTTCTTGCCACACCTCTTGGCTGGCTGAGATGAGATCTCCCAGACTCTAGCTTAACACTACAGACTTCCATATACTTTGTTCTGATTCTCATCTCCTTCAGGACCTTGAGATTGATTCTTTGCTTTACTCCTGGGAGGAGTGTTCTATAAGCACTGTCACTACCCTTGGTCTAATTAGCAGGTGCATTCTCAATACAAGTTTATGTGAGCTGGCGATGGATCATTCTTGGAAAATCTAATAAATTTGGCATCTTGAGATTACAGTTGAGTTCTGTGCTATTGTATTGGTGACTCCAGTAAGACACAGATAACACATGAGCATTGGAGGGGCACTAAGACACTGTCTACTCCTAAAATATGATGGCTCTGCTGCTCTACCTGTATTCCAGAGCCATGCCCAGTGGCTTTGCTGACCCTGCAGTGTGCTGGGAGCAAACACTTTGTTCATTTCCTTATTAAAAAATGCAAATGCATGCCATCTACTTGTGCATTCACTTCTGTCTTTGCGTATTGAGAGGCAGCACACACTGAACTATTGTAGCCATGAATTCATAATGCCTTGATATTCTTATCCATGGATTTGTTTATCTATCATGTTTTAGGGGTTTTCTTTTGTTGTTCATTTGTTTAGAGTTTTGTTATGTATTCAAAGATAGCCCTGAACTTACTATGTAGCTGAGGTTGGCCTTGACTTACCAACAATCTGTCTGCCTCAGCCTACCAAGTAAGGGATTACAGGTGTTCACTATGAGGCCTGACTTTCATCAAGTATTTAGAGCTCAAATCCTCTGCACCTCCTTCCGATATTGTAGAGGAATAAACTTTCAAGAGAAATGATCTGTCTTCAAGGCTTTGCATACTGAGATTACATATTTTCACAATCCTGAGCCTATATTTCTTCTTACCTTGGGAATACTCTAGCTGAATAAATGCCAAAGGACTTTGTGACAGCAGCCCATGGCATAGGTCAAATTGTCTTTTACACACACACACACACACACACACACACACACACACAGAGTTAAATCACACGGTAATTTTTGTGGTTCAGAACTGTGACTCAGAGGACTTTTGTGAGATAGCCCACACCCTCCGGAAATAAATATCCTCAGGGCTGTTCTGGTTTTAGATGTTGCTATCAGGAAACTGGATGTTTGAGAACATGAAGGAACATGGACATCCCTCTGTCTTACTCCCATGGTCCTCTTAGAAGTTTTCACTCTACCCAGGAACCTACTAATGATTTTAAAAACTGCTCTAACTTTGATCTTTCAAGTCCTAAGCTATTAAAAAAATATAATTTATCCATTTTGAGAAACACTTGGCAAGGCGTCTGGTTTCAGATAAAAAAAGCCAAGTGAGCACCAATAAACTGACCAAACAACCACAGAGGATAATGAAGATCCCTTCCTCAGTCTATGGACATTACATTTCTTCCGCCCTCAGCAGAGGTGAAGCCCCGACTCCATTGAGTGGCTTTAATAATCTGTTCTTGAAAACATATCCCATGTATACTATGTTGGGGGCTTCTCTGACATCATTGGATGAGAAGCAATGCGGGGAGCTGGCAGGCAGAAGGCAAAAAAAAAAAAAAATTGGGGAATGCTGCCTGTGTACCCTGGAACTCTTGGGGGTTGGAACCTGGACAGTCTGTCACATCAGCTTCTGTGGCAGGTTCTTAGATGCTTCTTCCTCACTTGCTCTTTCTTGACCTGTAGACTTGTGATGAAGGCAAGATCTGCTCTGAATCAGGGTTCCAGCATGGCCCTGAGCCCCTTCTTATTTTTCAGAACCTTTTACATACTTCTACCCCCTCTTTTCTATGAAGTTAGAAAGGATGCAACATTGATTTGTAGCTTGGGGTCCAGGAACCTAGGCTTATGTGGGTGGACCAAGGTATTCTCTGATTGGAAACCCCTTGAGATTCTTTTGGGAAGGGGAACTGTGATGGAGGCAGGTGCTAGGAAGTGGGTGGACAAGCTTTGTACCATCCGTAATGATCTTGGAGAGTCAGGAAGGTGATCTGAGCTTCCCTTTTCAACCTGAAGGCTCTACTATTTGGAATCTAGACTCTTCTCCATAGACAGGCAAACAGGAAAATTACCTGGAACCATAGGTTTCTTATTTGATATTTTGATCAAGCCACATAGGCTTTATCAAGTGATACCACATGAGTCAGCAGGCTCTGTGGTCTATCTCCCTGCACCAAAGGTGTGACTGCCGCATTCTTTCCAGTGAATAATTAGCCATATCAGCCAGAATGGAGGGCAAGACTCGGGGCTGATAAAAACAAACAGAAAGGTTGAAACTCAGTGTTCCCTCCCTGTTGCAAAATATCCCATTCAGTAAAGTAGCCATGGACTGATGGGTGAAGGGTACCAAGGTGTGGTCTCAACCCTGGTTGCCCCTGAGCATGCTTGGGAACCTTGAGAGAAATGATGATGCTATGCCTCATTTCAAACCTTTCATTTAGTTGTTTGGTAATGTAAGATTTTGAGGGTGAAGTGTGAAGACGGTCCTGAAGGGTGGCTCAGGGAGGAAAGAGCACCCCGAGTTGTCAGCACTGAGCTGGCAGTAGAGTAGTGCTGGGAAGACAGTCGTTCACTGGGAACCAAAGGCCCGCTGGTGGGGGCTTGGAGGAGCAGGGCGAGAACCCGCAATTTCGGGTAGCTGGGGCTCAGATTGGAGGCAGGAAGGGCTGGGAGGGGAGTTCATGTAGGGAAGTCTGTGGCTGACCTCAGAGGGGACACTTCAGAACAAGGCAAACTCGGTTTCTCTAAAGAGCTCAAGGAACCAGTAGGGAGGGCCTCATGTCTCTGAATTCTGCCACACTGTGATGCCAGCTGAGTGTCCCTGGGCAAGTCATCTGACCTCAGATGAAGTTCCCTCAACTCTGGAGTGAAATAAAGACCCACACCTTAATACCCTTCACCCATCAGATTTGCAAAGAGATGGCATGAGGATCAGGCACCACTCAGTATCTAAATAAAATGAAGCCAGGCTTGATAAATACCAGTTTCCTCTGTTTCCCTAAGAGAACCATTTTCCTAGCAACTCCACATGGCTTTGGCTTGTACAAACTATACATGAACATGTGATAAAACTGCCTAGAGTGTGTGATTGTGACGAGCAAAAGCAGACGGCTGAGAAGAGGGAGGCTGGACCTAGTGGCACTAGGGAGGGTTAAAAGCACAGACCAAGGGGGCCACACAGGATCGTGCCAGCAATGACAGAGGAGCCACAGCCACATGAGCTTAATCCCTATCACAATAGTATAAATAGTCTAGAGGGGTGGAGTCTCAAGAGGAGGGCTCAATCCTTAGGAATGGCAGTAGGTCTTATCAAAGGGGTCACGGAAGTCTGGCTGTACCTTTTGGCCCTTCCTTCCCTTTCAGGATGTGAGAACACAGCAAAAGCTAACATCTCTCAAGATAGGCACACCTGCCATCACCATGACCTTAGACTTTCCAGCTTCCATCGTGGTGAGAAATAAGCAGAAGGGCTGTTGTTCATCAACTTCCCAGTCTAAGGTACTTTTGTTGTAGTATTTTGTCAGCCTTTCAGGTAAGACTCAGCTATATAACTCTAGTGATATTAATGCCCTCTCACCAAGAAACGATGCTTAACCTGACAAGGCCAGCCCCTGGCAGGCCACATTGTGGGAATTGGCCCTGCCATTGAGACCAGGACCACCACAGCTCCAAGCTGAGCAAGGATTCTGGTTCTTTTGGGGGGCATTTAAATTATTATTATTATTATTATTATTATTATTATTATTATTATTATTATTCAGGGTTTCATTGTGTATCTCTCACTGTCCTGGAACTCACTCTGTAGATCAGGCTGGCCTTGAACTCAGAGATACGCCTGCTTCTGCCTCCCAAGTGCTGGGATTAAAGGCGTGTGCCACCATTGCTCAGTGTATTCTGGTTCTTAAACCTCAGCTTTGTTCCTGGAAAAACCAGGCAAGTAGACTCATTTTGATCCAAGTTACAGGTCCTCATGAGCTTTGTAGACATGGGCTCACCTCCCTGTGATATCTCCTTCCCATGTATGATGATGTATAAACACTGGAATGCTTGTCCTTATAGTTCAAAGGCATGCTGTGCTTCCCTCCCTCTCCACCCCCCTCCCACGTCCATCCCCCTCACCCCCTTTTGAAGGGAGGGAAAACAGCTTGTTTAAAAACCATGAGGCACTGCCAGACTCCCGCTCAACTTTATGACTAATGGAATCACTCATCTCTTAGGACCAGGTTTTTCCCTCAGCAACTGGGAATAGGCCAGCTGGTTTTATATGACCATGTGCATTAGACTTCATGAGAAACCATTCAGCCAAGGGCAAAAAGAAGTGAGCAGGACAACTTTAGAAAAGGTTCTTCAGAATAGCCATATTGTTTCCCCTTGTAGATTTTTGGGTTCAATGTAGATTGGTTGAAAACCCTCCTTCTGTGTCTATAACTGTGGTTGATGGGAAAGTTCCCAGTTCTCCAGTGGTGGTTGATTTTACACTATGATGCAGAAAGGGGAACGGATACTTCTCATATGGAAACCCCCGAGATTCTTAATGTCTGATGTGGGGTTGAGAAATACTGAAGGACTCATGACACAGATGTGACAGAGATGGGGAAAAGAAGTTATCTTTACTTCAGATATTGTGGGTGGCGTAGCCACAATGATGATTTAGAAATGCCAACAGCCAGATCTTGTGACTAGGCTGCCTATTTCTTCACATACATGCCACACAGTGTGGTGTTTTAGAGGTGGGGAAAATGAAGCCAGGAGATGTGAGGAGCCAAGATATCCTGGACACACCTGCCTCTAATCCTAGGGCTTACCGCTGCCCCAAACTTGGTCCAAATGTTTGCAAATACATTAAGCAAATAGTATCTGAGTGCAAAGTCTTCCTGGTGGCAGCGGCAGCAGCATGAGGTTGGTAGAAGTTTGCTTTCCCTCTGCCCTGCTTGCTGACTGATCTTTTCTTCGATGTTCCACTGTCTCTAGGAAGTACTGGAAGCAGTACTCAGACCACCCTCTGGATAAAAGGGATACTCTGTTGTGCACAGTTAATTTTGCTATTAAAGGGATGTGGATGGTGTATCCTTTATGCTTCTTGTACTCAAATCCAGACCCCTCTCTCTGGAGGTTTCAAAAACCCATTCCCAGCTGGAAGTCGAAACAGGCCAGGCAGGAGGAAAGGACAGTTTAGAAAAACCTTTCAGACTTGTGGCCATCTTCTCTCCATGTGATTTTGGCCATATTCCATTTCCTTCCTCTCGGAGTCTCAATTTCTATCTTGTAAGAATACATCTGTACATATTTCCCTGTAGGAGAGCCTAGGTGCAGCCTGACATATGGCCACTCGCTCCACTTCCGTGCACTGCATGCTGCTTGGACTGGAAATCAGCTGTTAGGTGCACAGAGCTGGTGGCCTGCCCTGCTGTCACCAGCACCTCCTCTCTCCCTGTCCTCTCTGTAGGAGACTCCACACAGCTTGAGCTGAATCAAATCGTTCTATGACTGTAAGCACCAAACAGGCATGAAAAAGTTTCTTTGGAGATTAAGTGAAGATTTTGCAAGGAAAGAGCTTGCACTTAGGAAGAATTTAATAACTGGTGGTGATTGTTGTGGTTACTAACCAAAAGTATGATTGGTGTCTGCCGTGATGCTCTATTAACACTTCCAGGCATTTCCCCCCCTCCGGTTCTAGGTCAAAATTCAGCTACCCACACCATCTCTCTACTGCTTTCATATTGTCTCTATTTCATCCACCACCGAGGAGTCTTCTCTCCTCTTGCCTGGGTTTTGGTCCACACAGCTGTTTCAGATGACAGGTCTCCTCTGTGCTTTGCATTCTGGTTGGTAAATGTTGCTCCCTCAGAGCCTTCACAAGTGTCCGCAGACCCCTTCTACTTCCCGTTTGGAAGCCCCGTCTGCTTATGTTGTTGCCTTTAGCTGACCTTCCCACCCACTCCTTCAGCCAGTCAAATCTAAGGCACATGAGTCTGGGTTGCAATTACAGTCACTTCTGCTGACGAGACCAGGGCCTCCTTACTCCACACTGTATTCCACGGCAACTCCCAAGCCATGTTTCTCTTGGTTTTCAGGAGAATCCTGTTCCTATAACCCAGAGTGTTGGGGGATCTGTGTGGCTACTGGGAATTCCCCTGTCCCAACACTCATTCCTATGATGGCTCAGCACAGCCTAACAGAGGAGAGACCGTATAGAATAGCAGCCCCATCCCATTCCCCTACACTGTTGTGTGTGTGGGCAATGCAGGGTAGCGTGGGAGATGCAGACAGGCAGCTCAGGGTCCTCTGGCCACAAACTTACCAACAGAGAGATCAACTGGACCTAGCATCACTAAGCACATAACTATGGGACCTTACATTCATCTTTGCAGTCTTTGGGGTGTGGTTTCTGCCAGCGTACTGCACCCTAAAACGCTTTCGGCATAGTCCAGGACCTCCTCTCCCTTTGAGGGTTTGAAACATCTCAGCACTTGCTTGTGGTGGTAACTGGGCTGCCTGTCTAAAAGCTACCTGTCTGGCCTGACATGCAATAAAGGAATTGCCACATTTCCCTTCCCTCCATCTAAGTTTTTGGGGAAGAAGCTTGTGCCTTTGCTCCATGGCCGTGTTTACACTCATCTGATTTTAAGTCCTAAGGAATTTTTTCTTCACAGAAACTCCTCCAACCTTCCCTCCTTCCGGATTCCTGACCACTCCTATCAAATGTCTGCCCTCTGAAACCATACCCTTGTCTCAGACAGCATACTACACACAGAGGAATTTAGCAATATTTGCTGAAAAAAATGAGTATGAATCAATGGCATGCCTTCTCCTGAACTCCTTTTGGTTTTGACCATTGTGCAGTTGAGGGATTACCTGCTTCGTAGAACTGAAATCAGCATGGTGGTAAGGCTTCGGGATGTATGTAGCTCAGTGCAGAGCAGTTGCCTAGCCATCACGAAACCTGGCCCTAGGCTCCAATAAAGCAAGAACCACAAGCAACTAACAAACAAAACAATGGCAAAGAAAACAAAGGGGGTGAGTGGGAGGTCAGCATGGGGGCCAGCTGGCAGCCTTGACAGTTCCTGTTCAAAGGACCTTTGCAGCCGAGCTGATCAGTGCTTACCAAATAGCCATAAGCCCCCACATTTCTCACCATTCAGGGCATTATGTCTAGTTCTAGCCAATGCTTTCTGAGCGGAGGTGACGTGTCACTTTCAGGCTGACATGTTTAAAAGCCCATGTGCTCCCTTTAGGACTTTCTCTTGCCTCAATTTCTATGAATAGCCCATCGATGATCTTTTTTCCTATGGACTTCATGTGCGCAGGTAGTAAACCTACTTTGTGTGAAGCCACTGAATTGTGTAGTGTGGTTGCTGCAGCAGCTAGCATTAACTACTCTGACTAACAGCTTCTGACGCTCTACCAGGTAATACAGTAAGTATGCAGAAACTTATCAATAACAAGACTGGGTGATCATGTGACTATTTTAGAAGGAGGAGGACCAGGTAGGTTATTTCTACACATGGAAACATGACAGTAAAAACATAGTGCAAAGGCAAAATCAGTCTTCCGTCTTTTGGGAGAGGAAACTTCTTATCTGTAATTTTTGTGTGTGTGCAAATGGCTTGCATAAACATCAAAATAAATGTTTATTATTCGGTTCAATGTATTTTATTAACCATGTTCTAAATAGCCTCCCTACCAGGCTCCATGGTTAGGACTGGGAGGAGACTCTCACTCTGTGTTAGCACAGAACTGAGTGAGACAAATGTATAAATAATGAATTAATAATAATAACATTGTATTTGTTGTAACAATTAACCTAGAGTTCAGACAGCCCCCTCTCCCCGGAATAATCATTGTCTTCCTGCTTTGCTAACACCCATGTAAAAGTACCATCAACTCCACTGCCTCTTCATTGACATTTTGACTCACTTATGTCCCCTGAACTGGGATTTACAGGTGCTCACAAGGCCAGTTTTGCTTTGTGTACTGAGATATGCTGGAAATACTTCTCAGCTCCATGAACAGTGTCAAAGGGACTGGGGAGTTCAATGCTGTGAACATGTGCTTAGGCTGCTCTGGTTTGTGGGATCCCATTACATTTGAAGACGTGGGAAAGCTTCAGAAAAGATGTGTGGAAATGGCAGTTGCGGGTGGTGAAAGGGAACATTCTGGGCAGCTGGGCCAGAAAACACTAGAAGAGAGGGAGAAGAATGGAATGGGGCCTTGACCTTAGGAAGAGAGAGCCTGGAAGGAAGGAGGGGGTGTGGAAAGGCTGCTGTGTTGGACTGTCACGTCTGCTCACTAATCAAGCAGGGAATAGAGAATCACGGGGATTTCTTGGGTTTTGCCATGGGTAGGAGACTGAGGAGTGGGAACTGGAGGTTGGAAGGATCACTCCAACCCTGTGCTGTGCTCAAAGGAGCAGGTTGCCAAGACAAAGGTGATGAGTTTGTCTAGAAGTGGTGGGAAAATGTCCTCTTTCAATTTGGTTGTCAGTGATTAGGAAGGAGGCAAAACTTAACAATGGTTAGAAATGAACCCCCCACCCCCAGGGAAGGAAGTCAGGAGCCCAGGCTAGCAGGAAAGGTGAGGAAGTGAGGCAAGGGGTGAATCAATGGGGAAGGATCCAAGACAGAAGGGCAAAGGGCCTCTAGAGGCTGGGTGGAAGTTACGTTTTGTGGAACTACAGAAGACAGAGGAGAGATTCTCAGGGGGGTCAAAGGAAAGGATCCCACCGTGGAACAGGGGTGAAGGTTCTATAATGGGGCTGAGCCATATGAGAGTGGATGGAGATGTTTGGAAGATTCAAAGCAGAAATTGTGAGAGAATACACGATCAGCAGTGTTTGGTGGGCGCTAGAAAGAGGGTGGTGAGCATGGGACAGCCACCTTGGGGGAATGTGAATATGATCTCAGTCTTTTTATCTCCATCTAATAATTAACATGGGTGTGGCTAGCCATGCAGCAATCCACGTTTTGCACGGCCTCCCCATGACCTGTCTTTTCTACATAGCATAGTCTCTCAGTCTGTTTTTCTCTCCTCTGGCTGTTTCTTCCTCCTTTCTCCCTACTCAGGTCTCACGAGTCGGTGACCGTGATAACCCTGCAATGAGTGACTCCCCAAACAGAACGCACCCTGACACCCAGCCTCTACTCCTTTCTCAAAATGAAGATGAACTCATTGAATTGCTTTTTTACAATTCCATCCCAAGGGCTCCACAACCTCTTTACAACTTGTCAATTTGTTTCATCTCTCTCTCTCTTTATGAGGGGCTGATTTCAGAGAATCCACACCCTTGCTTGCTGTTTTTGTTAAGTACAGATTGAGTTCCTATACTATCAAGAATGCAAAGTCACTACTATGCTTGAAATAATTATCTGTATTAGAAGCAAAATTCAACTTCATCTTTGAAGGTGAAATGGTGTCATATATTTGTAGTCTACATTGTTATAGTATTATCTTCTGACAACTCTGATTTTTAGGGTAAGTATACCAGATATTTTAATCACAAATGCAGAAAGAGAAAATCCATAATTTAATTATAATGATGTTTTTGCACCTCACAGAGACCCCAATTAAAAAAAAAAACTTTAATCGAATTGAAAAGACAATTGAAGTCACTCTGGATAAATTTCTCTGTCTTTAACGAAATACCACCCCCTTTCCCTACTTTCATGTATATGCAGGCAGAAGCGAGTCTCCTGCTTATAGAAGCAAGCCATTTATGGTCTCCTTAAGTAATAAGGTTCAAATTAGCCATCACCAGCATGTCCTTACATTAGAGCCATTTTCTTTGGCTGGTGTATGAATTCTCTCAGACGTATGGCTATTGACCCCTTTGATGCCCCCTTCTCTTATTCACACCTTTTCTTGGGAGCCAAGGCTGCCAGGGTCACACCCGAGGCAGGGTTATGGTTCAGTCCTCGGAGTCCCTTACGGATGCACAGCCCCTCATCCTCTCCTGCCCCTCTGTGACCTCGCCTACCTGGAAGGCCCAGGATGGTGAAGTATGGCCGGCACTCGGTGAACCCCGAGCTCTGCTGCACGCAGCTCCTCCAGAGCCCTTCATACTGGAACACGGAGGTGACCGGGTTGTCGTACAGGTCCTGGGTGCTCCACATGTCCATCCCGGTGGCAGCTATGCAGCCGGCCAGACCCAGGAGGGACAGGAGGAGCCCCACCACCTGGCACGTGGTGGTGGCCATGGCTTCAGCTGCTGGTCCCAGGCCTCCAGGAGCAAGCCACCACCTTCCTGCTGGGAAGGCGTGCAGCCTGGCTGGCGGAGGGGAGGTCTCCTAATCAGAAGGTCCCCTCAGCGCAGTGTTTGCTCACACTGTTTTCCTTAGATAGTTCAGTTTCACTCCTGCTTCAAGGACATAGCTTTTCATTTGTTGGGGAAGCGGCCCCAAGAGGCACTTGTCTGGTCAAGCTTCACAGCCAGGGTGGTTGGAACGCCAAGCAGGCTGAGTGGACAGAAGTACTCTCCCCTCGTCCAGGCCTTACCAGCTCTGTCTCTGCCCAGAATGCACCGTCTAAGGGAGAAGGGAGTTTGTCCGATCCTGGAGAGTGTGAGGAGAGACCGCTAAGGCTGACCTTAATTGCAATAAAACATCCCTAAGATGCACCCATTTGGCTCTATCGTAAGTCAGATTGTCATACATCATCCACACACTCCCACGTCACCTTTCTGTTCTGATCTCAGATGGAGAGGGCAGCTGATATTATTTCATTTGTAAAGAGGAGAGATGTAGTCTAGTCCTCCCTCTCTATCAGTAGGAAGCCAGGTTCTAGAGACGCTACCTAGATTCCGGGGTACTGGGACACACAAGGAGCTAGGTTCCAATGGACTCTTGCTGTCCTTCATAAAACAGGAGCTATACAAATACTACACACACACACAGAGGTTGCTATGAAGGCTGAAAGCTGGCCCGAGTCTCTGCCTGGCCACCGAGAGGTTGAGGAGCTGGTCCCCACCCTGTCCCCAGCTCTGTGCCTTTGGTGATTTGGCCTTTGTAGGTCAGTTTCTTTCTTTTTTTTTTTTTATTTGTAGTGTGATAGGGAACTATGAAGAACATATCAGAGCACTTTTTGATCTCACTAGCTTCCACGTGTTGTAGAAAAGTTTTCACTACAGTTGGTGAATTTCTGGGAAACGGTATGATCAAGTAGAGAAAAGCCTGACTGAAGAGGTCAGAGCTGGATTTGTACTCTACAGCAACATTCTGTTGGAGAATTTCTTAGCCTGTTGCCTCAAGCTGGTCCTGAATGCCTGGCCTCTGAATTCAGAGACATTTTAATTAGAACTTCCCTTTAGCTCAGTGGTAGAGCACTTGCCTAGCAAGCATAAGGCCCTGGGTTCGGTTCTCAGCTCCGGGGTGGGGTGGGGGTTGGGGGGGGGGAAGAACTTCTCAAGGTCCTGAAACACACGCATGCACAAACAAACCAATCACATTCCTGCTGCCAGTCTCTAGCCATGACAAGTTCTCCAGGAAGCCAGCCCATATTTCAATGATATATTGGATGCACTCAGCCTCGACTCCTGAGGCTTTATCCCCATACACACAAAAATGGTTAATGTGGATGGTCTTCCCCTTGTGTGAATAGAGGCAACCCTGCTCTTGATTGCACCCCACTTTCTGGGGTCGATATTTGTAGAGAATGAAGCATGAACCAGAAAAACCTGAACAAGGGACTAAGCCAGATTTATATGACAAATGAGAGGTGCATCATGATGGCTGAGTGTCCCTGAGCTGAACTACTGGCCAAGTCTGCTACAAATGATACTGGTTTCTGCTGGTGGACTGGGATTGATCAATCAGATTGAATAATGCTGGTGGAATGATTCCAGAATTCTTCTGGCATTGCTTCTGGGGGACATTGTCAGCCTTGGTTCCACCAGGGGACATATTTGTCATTCCCACAAAGCTCCATGAGTTTGGTTTTCAGCTATCTGGTTTATCATTCACTCCTCCTAAATACCGGTTGTCACGCCACCAAAATATTAAGTCGAAAACAGAAAAAAATAGATTATTTATTTTCATTTGTGGTAGTTTCTCAATGATGTTTTACAGTAAATTTAAAAGTCAGGGGGAAAAACTTATTAGGTAAGATGCTTTCTTTCTAGGTTAAGATATGGCAATGAAATTTTTTTTTTTGGAAAAAAAATTAATTTCAGTGTCAAACTAAAGCTAACCCTACGTACACAGAATTCTGAATGAAAAGAGAAATTATATACACACTTTAGAGGATATGTTTATAACACTTAGCAGGTGGATTTTTCATTTTCTGGGGTGGTTTCTATGCTCTCAACAAGTGACCACTGCTTTAGCTGACTCCCTCAGAGAACAAATGGTGGTCCGTGGAGGAAGATCTGGTTCCTTGTTTGTGGCAACAAGTGTTGTTAAAATGGACCATGTATCCCTGTGTTAACCCATGACCCAATTCTGTTTACAGTAATAGCTTTGGTACAACTCTGTTTTATAACCTCTAGAATGGAGCAAGATGTTTGGCTGACATCCTTGGGGAAATCACCCCGTGTTCAGCTCAAACACAGCTCCATGCAACTTCAGCCTGTGCTTTTCCAGGAGCTGATGCCGTTTTGCCGACACTAGAGAAATTATCCTACCAGTTTTCTTAACCTTTTCAGCTACAACAGCAACTGAGTAATTTAGCAAGAATGGTGATCCAAAGAGCAATGAAAATATTGTAGGTAGGTATTAGCTGAACTAGCTAAAAGAATATTTGACACATTTATTATTTCAAAAAGTTATCACATTGAGTATTCCTAATGATTCTAAAAGTGTTTGGTCTTCATAGTAGAAGATTTGGAGGCATTTTAACAAATTACTCATATTTTTAAACTCTAGACAAACTGTTTCCACTCATACAGATAAACTCTAGACATACTTTTTTCTTATCAGTTCTCTTTATGGCTAACTTTACATGGTCTAAATTGTATGTTTGATAATTTACTCCTCCCACTTATTTGTTTTTTTGTCATTAAAACTCTTGCAAGAATAACTTATATAAATTGCTAGTCCTTTATATAGAAGTACTATTATTCACATAAAAATTACTTTTCTCATATACTTAGATTTATCTTCCTCTAATTTTCTTTCATATTAAAGCAATGTAATTAATGATAAGCATTTAATGAGTAAATTTTTTTGCCAGCGTTTTTGGTCATTCTTTTCAGATAGATTCATAGGAGAACTTAATTGTCAAAGAATGTGAAGTATTGAAATAATATCTCCTTTATGCAGAATAACATTTTCCATAAAGTTTATTCCCAGCATCAGTATTTAAAAAGATTGTTCTAGGGCTGGAGAGATGGTTCTATGGTTAAGAACACCAGCTACTCTTCCAGAGGGCCAGGGTTCAATTCCCAGAGCCCACACGGTGGTTCACAATTGTCTGTAACTCCAGTTTTGGGGGACCTGATACCCTGTTCTGGCCTCAGAGGCCACTGCAAGCACACAGTGCATGGACACACATTCAGGCAAAACATCCATACATATAAAATAAAAACAAGATGGAAAATATAGTTCTATATCCTTACCTACATTTGTTTTAATTTATTGCCCACTGAGTTTGAGCACTTAAAAGATTTTTTAAAATTTTATTTATTAGTGGTGTGTGTGTGTGTGTGTGTGTGTGTGTGTGTGTGTGTGTGTGTACACAGTGTACTTCTGGTGGTCAGAGGACAACTTACAGGAGTCAGTGTCAGCTCTCTCCTTCCAGCTTGAAACCTAAGGGTTGAACTCGGGTCAGCAATACTTACACAGCATGCACTTTTACTCCTGAGGCATGCATGCTACTGGCCCCAAGACCCTGAAGGTTTGAGTTTTGTTTTTCCTTAAAAAAAAAAAACAAAAAACCAAACAAACCAAAAAACCAAAAACTTATGGGTTGGGTGTGATGGAGCACACTTTAAGTGGGGGTGAGGGTAGAGGCAGGTGCGCCATGAGTTCAAGACCAGTATGGTTTACAAAGAAAGCACGTTCTAAGCCAGTCAGAGGCACACAGTGAGACCCTGTCTCAAAAAAGTCATAACAACAACAAAATATTTATGAAGATTATTTTCTTTCTTGCGTTAGCAGCCTGCACTGTTTATCAGTCCATTCACTAGCACTTTAACATCTTTTACCATCAATTTGTGTGAACTATTTGTTAATTATAGTAACACATAGCAGTAAGTACAACAGTCATGCTTTTGATTGGTTACTGGGTTTTTAGATTCATTTACAGTTTTGGTAAAAAATACAATGTATTCCCTTTTATGGGTTTTCTAGTATCTGGCACATAAAATGTGCTCAATAAGTATTTGTTGAATAATGTAGTCAAATGCATTTATTTATTTTCCTTTTATGCTTTCCAACATTGTTTTCATCCTTAGAAAATATTTTCCACGTAGGGGGAAACATTATAAATTATTTTGTAATTAAAAATATTTACAAAGTAGTTAATGTATTTTTCTTCCCATGAAACCCACTCAATAATTTCTGCAGCATTTTTGAATAGCCTTCCTTTCCTCCAAGTAAAACTTCCTGTACCTCACATGAAACTCACTTTTCTGTTGTTCTAATTTTAGTTTTTTTTCCATTAATCTGTTCATCTTTGTGGCAGAACACAACTTTAATTATCCAAGTGTTAGAATTGGGTTGACTATCTGGTAGAGTTAGACCACCACTTCATTGTTCTTAAACAAGAAGTCAAACATTTTTCACTTGCATCTTCTTATTGATAAGCACTCTGTCAAATACTCCTGAGCCTTTGATCAGAACTCCTGTACTGAAGAGGGGCCCAGGCTCTGTGGAAAGCCAGCTTGGTGGAACCCTGGCTGCCATTTATATTGCATGGCGTTTAGCAAATTCTTTAACCTCTTTGTGTCTCAGTTCCCTCAGTCTGCGAAGTGGAGGAAACAACAGTTTTCACCTCAAAGGATTATTGAAAGCATTAAACTACAAGCCATTGAATTCTATGAATATATAATAATGTAAGATATATACTAATATATATTGATTTCTTAAAATATTGCCCAGTACACAGCAAGGACTGAAACATCCACTATTATTATATACTATTAGTTGGAGGCAAAAAAAAAAAAAAAAAAAAAAAAAAAAAAAAAACTGAAGACCTTAGGAAATGTCTCTGGGCTTGACCTTTTTTCCTTTTTCCTTTGGACTCTTGTCAACTGTCATGGGTGTTACTCGCCAGGCATTGTTGCCCGTCACTGCACTGTGGCTCCTCCTTCCCTAACCCTGGTCACACAGAGCCTGGCTCTTTCCATTCTCTCACACCATGCTGTCTTTACTCAGATAGGGCTTTCTCTGTTTGGAAAACCCTTTGCCTCTCTGTCTTCTTTTGTTTCTTTCTTCTAGAAATGAATCGTCTTTAATATATCCCTATGAAATAGCTCACTACAAGTATGATTACACAAATTTAGCACACATGACCCAAACTTTTAAAAATGATAACATACAAAGCATAAAAAGGACTATTACAGTAGTTGTATGTTAAGCATTTTGGATTGTCGTTTTTCATCAGTTAAATTTATTTGTTTGACATTTTCATATATATGAGGCAAGCAGATCTCTACAACTTTGAGGCTAGTCTAGTCTACATTGGGGTTCCAGACCAGCCAAGGCTATGTAGTGAGATCCTGTTTTAAAAAAATCAAAAATAAAAAAAAAATTAATCGCTTCTGTTTGCTCTCACTGTCTCCACTTCCTACAAATCCCCTTGTCACAGACATCTTTGTTCTGTTTTGTGTCCTTTAACTAGAGTAGCTCATCCATGTAGCTTTCCTCTGTGGTGTCTGCTTGATGGTTTGTACATGTCACTGTGGTTCCTTACCAGAGATAACCCCTCACCCCAACGATATTTGGAAATGTCAGGAGATATTTTTGGTAGTGACAAATAGACTTAGGAGACAATGCTATTTCCACCTAATGAGTAAAGTATACTAAAACTCATAGGATGACCCTCAAGAGAAATATACATCCATAGGTATTGATATGATAATGGTCTATTTTCTGACTATCTCTAGATTTTCAAGCACCTTGATAATTATGTTACCCTCACCCAGAAAGCCCAGCAAATGTTCATTGAATAAATAAATATTTCTTTTAATGTCACAATTTCTACGTCATTGTTTAGTCCCCTATGATTTACATTTGGGAGAGGGAATCAAAGGGCTTTGTTTTTTCTTCCCCCAAGAAGGAACCTTGTCATTTTGGAACAGGTTGACCTCTGGCAGTGAGCCTAGTTGAATGCCTCTTGTTCTAGGAAGGCAACTGGCAGTCCTATGACTAGAGTGCTTCTGGAGAAGAAGTTTTCAACCAGTGGGTTGCAACCCTTTGGGATGAATGACCCTTTCACTGGGGTCATCAGGTGTAAGACCATCAGAAGTCACAGAGAATTACATTACAATTCATAACAGTAACAAAATTACAGTTATGAAGTAGCAATGAAAATAATTTTATATTTGGGGTCACCACAACATGGAGAACCATATTAAAAGTTCTCAGCATCAGGAACATTGAGAACCACTGATCTGGAGGGTTGTGTTGAGTATGACTGTTTCTTGCTGAGCCTGAGAATCTATCTTTGCATTCCCAGTAGAAATTTTAAAACATCGTTGCTTTCATTTCAAGGACAAGGAAAAAGAAACTCAGTCATGTGCTGGGTTCTCTGGCTAGCTACACACAGTTGGTGTTTCTGCTGCTCCCAATATTTCTACCCGGGTCAGCCAGCTGATATACTCAATCACTAATGAGCAAAGTGGCTGGAGGGACTTCTCTTCACCCAGTGGTACCAGGGCTCCAAGCTTGAAGGCTCATGTCTAGCAGTCCGTCTATTGGTGCTGCTTGCTTGCATTTCACATCCCACTTTTGCACATACTCGATTGCAGCACTTACAAACAGAAATACAGAGTAAAGAACTTTATCTATCTAATCCCAGAAATAACTGTGTTGATGTAGCCATTGGAGCTAGATTTCAGGAATGCCATGGCAGCCTTTCCTCAGATGAGCAAGCCCATTACAAGGAAGCACTAGGTCTCAGACATCTTATGGCCACAGACATTTTGTAAAACAACCCACTGAAATAGGGTCGAAGCATCAACAGTTGGGATCACTCCACAAACAGATAGGGAATCTATGAAGGGACAAATCTCCATATAACTGCCATCTTCTCTTGCTTTTTTTCTGGGTGTCTAAATCTTGACCTTGTGGTCAAATGGCAAGTCCCACCTGGGGAAAACCCCATGCTATCTCTGATCCTTCCTACAATACTCATCTTAGATCAATTCTCCTAGTAAGACATAGTAAGTATATCTATGGAAGGAACAAATAAGCAATATTAAAATGTCATGTTCACTCTTTTTCTTACTCAATTGAATGAGCAAAAGACACTTTCAACATTCTCTTGTGACTTGAAGTTCTCTTCAAGTTGAAATGACCAATCCACTAAACGAAAACAAACAAACAAACACCTCCTCCCAATCTTGTGTGGTTACCCTGCAAACAGGGGGAAGTGCCTTGGCTGTCCACAACACCTTTCCCTCACAGCAGAACTCATTTGCCAGGTATACATTCTTGTGTTGAGAGGTTCTAGAGTCTTGTTCTTTGAGGGCAATACTTTCTGGAGGTCAGGCACCTGGAGGTCAGAGCCTCTCCCACCGCCAAGCACAGGCCCCTCTCATGCAATGCTGAGAACTCTGTGTCTTCCCTTCAGGTCTTTTCCATGGCTCCGTTTCCATTCTTGCTGCTAGCTTCAGAATTCCTGAAAGCTGGAGTGGGCACAGGAGGCCTGGATTTAGAGTCTGTCCAGGAGCTCTGCAGTCTCTGTCCCAGCAAGGGGGCTCTTGGCTCTAAGGAGAAAGTGGCAAGTGTCTGGGTCTCCTGTGTCTTGTTCTTGAGAGTAATGGAGACTCTGCCCTTGCTCACATAAAAACAATTAGAAAAATGTGTCCTTGGAGGAACTGGACACCAATGACTAAAGGAACAGACATGCCAACAGCTCCAGAAAGTTCCTCTCCCTATACTTCCACTCCAACCACAGTGGTAGGGGCTATTGCTCTTGTCAAGATTGAATATTAGTTTCTCTGGCTTCTTGGACCTTCTTTTGGGGTCTCAGGTATTGGCTGATCCCTCTTCTCTACCCCATCCACCTTATGAGCCAGGCACCCGGTCCTTACCTGGCAACCCCAGCAGGGTGAAGTAGCCTCGGCACTCCGTGAAGCCGGAGCTCTCTCGGACACAGGAGCGCCATAGCCCTTGGAAGTTGAATACAGCTGTCACTGGGTTGTTGTATAAGTCCTGGGTGCTCCACTGGTCCATACAAGTGGCTGCAATGATGCCTGCCAACCCGATCAGCGACACCACAAACCCCAAGCCCTGGCAGGCAGTAACAGACATGATGGAGAAGAGTGCCCACACAAACTCGGAGGACAAAAAAGACAGACAGGTTCTGAGGGCACCGAGCGTAGGGATGGCGTTTTCTCAGAGGCTGGTGCACACGTCACAAATGGACCGTGTAATGGAGGGGGGACTCACCAGTGCCACCTGGGCTGGCCTTGCTTCTTTATCTACCTAAGCGAGATAATTTCCACAACATGGTACCAAGAGCCATTTGTTTTCCACCATATGTACACTCTACTCACTGTTTGCCTTTGAAGGGAGTTTCTTTTCTGATTAACCAGGTTCTCCTCTGTAGAGGGTGAGCAACTGCAGGGATTGCTGCTCAGGAGGTGTGGCATGTTGGTCAGGAAGGGCTTCCAGGGGCTGAGCCACAAACCCTTGAAGACCCAGTTTCTCAGCGATCCTTCAAGGGAGGACACTGAACTTCTTTGGGTACTTCCTAGGGCACTGCCACCTTAGTTAAAAAAGCTTTGGCAAGATATGTTGAAATAGAATTGATTCTCATTCATCCTGGTCATTATGTTAAAAAATCACAATATCAAATGAGTAAATTCTGGAACGTTGCCTGTAGGGGAAAATATACCCTTAGGGTCTTGTGAACCTATGTTCACATTTTTATCATCAATAGATAACCTTATTTTATGTGTACTTCTATTTAATGATACCTAATTTAATACATATTTTTGATTCATTAGCATTGAAATTATGGTCAGTAGCATAATTCATGCCTATCATCTCACATAAGTATTTTCTTCATGGGGGATGTGGTAACCTACTCATGCTCTTAAACAGCAGAAAGAACTTCAGTACTGTCCATGGTGACCATTTTAAACAGCAAATAAACAGGAAGTGAAAAAAATGAAAAAGGAGTCACTACATATACTTCAGAAAGGACACTTATTTACAATATGGGAGCAAAAACATGAAGGCAAGAGTTACTCTGCTCTCCCTCTCCTTTGGCAACTCAAAGTCATTCTCTCTGCACACTCCTAGATATGGATGTGGAAGTGCTGTCAGTATGGACTTTAGTTAACATAAATTTTAGCAAAATTTGAAAACATGGAGTATGCATGTAGTGAAAATCAACTTTAGCAGATGTTTGGTGGGAGGGACTAGTTAATGTGGCTAAGTCATTTGCAGCCTCTGTGGCATCAGAATGAAGTCTGCATGAACCAACAGACAGATCATGGTGGAAGCATGAGAGAGCAGAAGTAAGCTGCAAGAAGTTCTTTGGGTTCTGGAGCTGGGCATCATGGACTCAATGTCCATTTCATTGCTTACCAGTCAAATGCAGACAGACAACAGCAGACTTCTTAACCTCCATGAGCCTCATTGTCTCCATCTACAAAATGTAATAGTAGTAAATGTAATAATAGTAATAGTGTTGGATTATCTGGGTTGTTTTGTAGATTACACATGAGAATAAATGTGCAATGTTGAACATCATACACAGAACACTCCTCAGAAGGCACTGGCAAATATCAAGATACCGGGAGATGATGATATTACCAGCAAATGCTTTAGCTATTGGTAATAACTGTCATGTTGTATTTCTTCATGTGAATCACAAATTAAACCCTAACCTTCTCTCACAAAATATCTCTAGTTACAGAAAGACTTAAGTTTTTGGTCCACATATCATTTCTACTTTGTGTTTTGTTGGTGTGTGTGTGTGTGTGTGTGTTGGTAAGTGTATGTGGTGTATGCGAACAATGTGCATGGTAAACTCTTGTTCGCAGTGTTTCTCACTGAACTTGGAAACTAGGCTGGAGTCCAGCAAGGCCCCCTCCCCCTGCTTCCCCCTCCCTTCCACAGGGCTAGAGTTACATACATGCACACGGCCATGTACAGATTTTTATGTGTGTCCTGGGGATCTGAACTGGAGTCATTGTGTTTGTACAGCAAGAGCTCTTACCCACAGATCTGTGTCCTCGGCCCCATTTCTATTTTGGCTCTGGGCTCAAGAATCAGCTCTCTTCTCAGAGAGTGAGGTTAGACATCATTAGTTAACATTTCTGTGCTCTAGTTTCTCTACGTCTATTTTTTTTTTTTTTAGTTTTTTTAAACAGAGGTTTCCATGTAGCTTAGGTTGGTCTTGGGGTCACTACATATCAAGGGATGACACTGAACCCCTGTTCCTGACATCTCCACCTTGCAAGTGTTGAGATTACAGTTGTGTGCTACCACATCTGGAAGATTTCAGTAGCAGGTGGAGCATTGCATTTAGGGGGTGGCTACTAAAATGTAAGATTTTTAGATATTCTGATGAATCTTGGAGAGGGCAGAAGAATTTTCTAGCATATGAAATGAGGGCTCAAACCAGTCTCATTTAGGCCTTCAAGGATGGGAGAACTCCCAAGGAAAATCTAACTGTACAACGTGTCAAAGGGTCTTAATGTTTCAAACGGGGACTGTATCCTGGTGACATACTCTGCCATAGAGACAACAGAAGTCAGTTCATCCATTCAAAATGCCAGTAATGGCAGCTGTGAGGACCAAAGTGGAAAGAGAGAATCCTGACTTAATATGCCTTTCAGTGCTGGAAGGAAAGTTCACTGTAGTTCTGCCTTTCCCTGGTTGTTACTGTCCTAAGGTGTCCTTTCAAAAGCACGCCTTGGTCCTGTGTTTAGGAGAACACTACTCATATCTACCTTCTGACCAGACTGTCATCAACCAAAAATGCTTTGGAAACTTGAGATTAGTTCCTGTGGGTTTTTTGTTCATTTTCATTCTGCTTTTTATCCAGTCTAGAAATTAAAACTCAGCTTATGTGATAATGAGAATAAATTCTTGTTCCAGCTTTGAGAGATTTTTATTTACACCATAACAATCTGGGTTGGTACATGCTCTCCCTCCCTCCTTTCCTCTTTCCCTCCCTCCCTCCAACCCTCCCTCTCACTTCTCTCTGCCCCACCTTTCTTCTGACAGTCTTCAATGTTGTTGCTATGTTGCCCAGTTTAACTGCCAATTCACAATTTTCACTCTTACAGATATGTATCACTATGCCTGGTTGAGACTATTTCTTGTCCATAGCATAAAAACACCTTGAAAAATAATAAGCAGAACATCATAATATTTAGAGGTCTTTAGTATTAAAGGTGGGCTCCAATAAGCAAAGTAAAATTTCCTAGAGTGGAATACCTGCCCTCTCCAGGTGAAGCAGTTATCCCAGATTCTTATGAGAAATTGAACATGTTCTTGTTATGAGTTCATAATGCCAACTTAGATATGACTCAGAGAAATGACCATCAAACCTGAGTTTCAGTCTAATGTGGGTGTTCCCAGAACACGATTCAGCCAAGCAGTGACTCATTTCCACTTGGTTTAGCTTGTGGGAGTAATGAGATAATACTCCTGTGGCTATGTGCTGGAGTATAAATGCCCATTTACTCTATTTCATTCGATTCAAAATTTTAAATCCAGAAAGCATGAATAATCCAAATACTGCCTAGCATCAAGTAGGTTTCTGGTACTAGTTATTGTCTTATGCACAGGTCAAGTGACTAACAGCATATGAATTTTCAACAAAGCTTAAGATCAAAAGCAGCTCACAATGGGCTGGTGAAATGGCTCAGGAGGTAAAGGAGCCTGCCACCACACCTCACCACTGGAGTTGGATACCTGGGATTCACATTATAGAAAGAGAGAACTGACTCTTGCAAGTTGTCCTCTGATGTCCACATACATGTCAGGCCATTCATGCACCCACACATATACACTTGTACATAAAATAAAATGTCATAAAACATTTAAAAGTCAGCTCATAAATTCAAGCCTGTGGCAAGGACTGGGTATCACCACAGAGAATCCCAGCTTCTCTGGTTCTCCCATCTGTCTTTCTCTAACACCGTCCTTCTAGCTGCTATTTCCTGCTCTAGTTACCTACTCTACCTTCTAAGCATGATGAAGGGCTAGAAAGTCTAGTTTGTAACTCCGTCTACAACGTCTCTCTCCACTGTAAAAACAAACCATATAAAGGATTTTGTGTTTGCAGATGATTTGGTGATCCCAAGCCTTTAAGGTTTTATGAATGAATACATTTTTATGTAAATTATTTAGGAACCCAAAGAAGACTGCCAACTCACTTTCCCAAGCAAGGACACTGTTAGTTACCACAATCATAAGAGAATGTTTTAATACAAAAGATAGAAAACTACAATATCAGAATAAAAGAACGTCACTGACAGCTAGACACATATTAATATTTAATATTATTTTTTTTTCTCAGAGAGGACAGCCTGATCATGGGCCAGGGTAGTTCATGGGCCAGTGTGGATACAGGAGTCTGGAGCTGCTGGGCTGCTGGTATAGCCAGAGATATTTATTGCCAAGGTTTGTCAAGTAGCCATGCCCGAGTATGAAGGACAAAAATACAACTCTTGAGCTGAAGGGGACAGTGGGAGTTTTGGTGAGCCTGAGGGGAGGTATTAAGCTTGGGGGAGGCAAACTTAAGGGCAAAGGCAGGCAAATCCAAGGACAGCTGAAGGGCAGGGACCGAGGTTGGGAGAAGTGCTGTCAGGGGAAACTAATTCATGTAAGGGATAGGCGAGAAAGGAAGGAACAAAACATCCCTGGGATGGTGTCTATGTGCTTAGAGGGATTCAGAGTATTCTGTGGACAGGAATGAGGAATGTCAGGGCAGGGAGTGACTGATGGATTTTGGTTGATAGATTTGATCCATTCACGGATGCATGAGTCTAAGAAGTCATTGTTGAGCTATGAAGTACACATCACCGCTGGTGATGTAGAAACAAATGCTGGTGATGTAGAAACAAGTACAGTTGTAGTTTTGTTCCCAGATATACATAGTTACATGTGTGTATAAATTGTAAATACGTATGCACTGCCTAGTTTTATGTCAACTTGACACAAGCTAGAGTCATTTTGGAAGAGGGAACCTCAAGAAAATACTCCCACCAGACTGGCCTTTGCGCTAGCTTGTAGGGAAATCCCTTGATTGGTGGTTGATGTGGGAGGGTTCAGCTCACAATGAGCAGCCGCCCCTGGGCTGATGGTCATTGATCTTGTAAGAAAGCAGGCTGAACAAGCCTTGGGGAGCAAGCTAGCAAGCAGCATTCCTCCTTTGCCTCCAGTTTCCTGCCCTGCTTGAGTTCCTGCCCTGACTTCCTCTGATGATGGACTGTGATGTGGACTGCAAGCTGAAATAAATCCTTTCCTGCCCGAGCTGTTTTTTGTCATAGTCTTTATCACAGCAATAGAAACCTTAACTAAGACAATGTGATGATGTAGTTATGTGTTATGTACTCTAGAACACTTGTCTAGCATGTGTGAAGCCATAGATTCAATCCCTAGCACCCCATATACATACATACATACATACATACATACATACATACATACATACATACATTTATACATACATGATATTTTCACATGAAAACTGAAAGAGGAAAGTTTAATATTGATTTTAAACAGAACTTCTTGATTAGTTTCCCTGCACCCAGTGGATTATTTTGTCTATTCCTGGCCTGTGCACAGTCTGGACTTAAAGATCATGGCCAAATCCACACTGAGAGAGAAAAAGGCAGGTAGGTGTGCAAATGACTTCGGGGAGGCTGAAAAAGAGAAAGAGCTCAAAGGCAGAAAGGCCTAAATTTCTTTGGGATAAAAGAGAAAAGAGTGTAATAAAGAGAAATGAAGTATAAAGAAGAGAGAAAAATAAAGTGTACTTTGGAATCAGAGGAAGAAGGAGAATGTTTAAGAAAACAGTGAGTTGCTGGGCGGTGGTGGTGCATGCCTTTAATTTCAGCACTTGGGGGACAGATGCAGGCGGATCTCTGTGAGTTTGAGGCCAGCCTGGTCTACATAGTGAGTTCCAGGACAGGCTCCAAAAGCTACACAGAGAAACCCTGTCTCGAAAAATCAACAAAACAAGTGAGTGATTGATGAGGCAGTGAGGCAGAGTTAAGCCACAGAAAGGCAGCTTGAAACTCTGGAATTCGAGCTTATTTAGACCCCACTACAGTTTGAGGCTGGGCCTGTGGTTCACCTTATTTCTGTATGAGATACACACTGCACTGTCTGATGATGGTGGCGGGTGGCTTCTGTAATGCAGAGGACAGAGTGGGAAGGGCTTACACGAAACCTGGGAGAGGGAAAAATTTTAAGCCTCAGTGATTCTGGTTTCCAGGTCAGAGGGCACAATGGCTCAGTGTTAGCATTTTGAGTCATCTGATAACAGTAGGGGACCAGCCAGCTTGATTTGCTTAGGAAGGACGCCCCTCCTATCACAGAAAGCCATTGGTTATGGAAAACCCCCAGTTTCAGACAAACTGGACAATTGACTAAGAGTCATAGCACTTTAATTGCTACTGTGAGGACCAGTGTTGTATCCCTGGTCAGTTCACTAACTCCAGGGGAGTGGCTGCTTCTGCAGAGGTGGGATGGGCAGAGGTGCTGCTGCTTGGTGCCTTTCACTTACCAGTCACAGTGATTGGGTTGTGGATGGGCACATGACACCAATACCAGGGAGACTCAATTTTAGACACCCTTTTAAAGCTAGAATTTCACATAGCCCATGATGGCTTCAAACTCTCTACATAGTCAAGGGGTGACTTTGAACACGTGACCCTTCATCCTCCCCCACCTCAGTGCTAGGGTTACAGGCATGTGCCTCCTGCCAAGTTTCTGCAGGGCTGGGGCTCAAACCTAGGGCCTCATGCGTTCTAGGCAAACACTTTTTTTCCCTTTTATTTTATTTTACAATACCATTCAGTTCTACATATCAGCCACGGGTTCCCCTGTTCTCCCCCCTCCCACTCCCTCCCCTTACTCCCAGCCCACCCTCCATTCCCACCTCCTCCAGGGCAAAGCCTCCCCCGAGGACTGCGATCAACCTGGTAGAACTCAGTCCAGGCAGGTCCAGTCCCCTCCTCCCAGACTGAGCCAAGTGTTCCTGCATAAGCTCCAGGTTTCAAACAGTCAACTCATGCAATGAGCACAGGACTCGGTCCCACTGCCTAGTTGCCTCCCAAACAGATCAAGCCAATCAACTGTCTCACCTATTTAGAGGGCCTGATCCAGCTGGGGGCCCCTCAGCCTTTGGTTCATAGTTCATGTGTTTCCATTCGTTTGGCTATTTTTTTTCAATAATTGAATAAAACCAAAATTTATTATAAGCCACAGTCGTCCTAGGGACCTCCATGCTATATATATAGCCTCCATGGTTCTATGGGCTGTGGTCTGATTGTTCTTTATTTTATATCTAGAATCCACTTATGAGTGAGTACATACCATGACTGTCTTTCTGGGTTTGGGTTACCTTACTCAGGATGATTTTTTCTAGTTCCATCCATTTGCCTGCAAATTTCATGCTTTCATTGTTTTTCTCTGCTGAGTAGTACTCCATTGTGTACATGTACCACATTTTTTCCATCCATTCTTCTGTTGATGGGCATCTAGGTTGTTTCCAGGTTCTGGCTATTACAAATAGTGCTGCTATGAACATAGCTGAGCATGTATCTTTTTGGTATGAATCAGCATTCCTTGGGCATATGCCCAAGAGTGGGATGGCTGGGTCTTGAGGTAGTTCGATTCCTAATTTTCTGAGAAACCGCCATACTGATTTCCACAGTGGTTGTACAAGTTTACATTCCCACCAACAGTGGAGGAGTGTTCCCTTTGCTCCACATCCTCTCCAACATTGACTGTCATTGGTGTTTTTGATCATAGCCATTCTGACATGTGTAAGGTGGTATCTCAGAGTCATTTTGATTTGCATTTCTCTGATGATTAAGGATGTTGAGCATTTCTTTAAATGCCTTTCAGCCATTTGTGATTTTTGTTTTGTGAATTCTCTGTTTAGCTCTTTAGCCCATTTTTTAATTGGACTGTTCAGTATTTTGATGTCTAGTTTCTTGAGTTCTTTATATACTGTGGAGATCAATCCTCTGTCAGATGTGGGGTTGGTGAAGATCTTTTCCCATTCTGTTGGCTGTCTTTTTGTCTTATTGACTGTGTCTTTTGCCCTGCATAAGCTTCTCAATTTCGAGAGGTCCCATTTATTAATTGTTGTGCTCAGGGTCTGTGCTGTTGGTGTTTTATTTAGGAAATGGTCTCCGGTGCCAATGCATTCAAGAGTACTTCCTACTTTTCTATTACATTTAGTGTAACTGGATTTATGTTCAGGTCTTTGATCCACTTGGACTTGAGTTTTGTGCAAGGTGACAGATATGGAGCTATTTGTAATCTTTTACATATTGAGATCCAGTTATGCCAGCACCATTTGTTGAAGATACTTTTTTTTTTCCATTGTATAGTTTTGGCTCCTTTGTCAAAAACCAGGTGTTCATATGTGCATGGATTAATGTCAGGGTCTTCAATTCGATTCCATTGGTCCATATGTTGGTTTTTATACAAGTACCAAGCTGTTTTTATTACTATAGCTCTATAGTAGAGTTTGAGGTCATGGATGGTGATGCCTCCAAAGGTTGCTTTATCGTATAGGATTCTTTTAGCTATCCTGGGTCTTTTGTTTTTCCATATGGAGTTGAGTATTTTTTTTCCAAGTCTGTGAAGAATTGTGTTGGGATTTTGATGGGGATTGCATTGAATCTGTAGATTGCTTTTGGTAAGATTGCCATTTTTACTATGTTAATCCTACCTATCCATGAGCATGGGAGATCCTTCCATTTTCTGATATCTTCTTCAATTTCTTTCTTTAGAGATTTAAAGTTCTTATCAAAAAGGTCCTTCACTTGTTTAGTTAGTGTTATCCCAAGGTATTTTATATTATTTGTGGCTATTGTAAAGGGTGATGTTTCTCTGACTTCTTTCTCAGCCCTTTTATCATTTGTGTATAGGAGGGCTACTGATTTTTTTGAGTTGATCTTGTATCCTGTCACTTTACTGAAGGAGTTTATCAGCTGTAGGAGTTCCCTGGTAGAGTTTTTGGGGTCACTTATGTATACTATCATATCATCTGCAAATAGTGAAAGTTTGACTTCTTCCTTTCCAATTTGTATCCCTTTGATCTCCTTTTGTTATCTTATTGCTCTAGCTAGAACTTCTAGTACTATATTGAATAAATATGGGGAGAGTGGACAGCCTTATCTTGTTCCTGAATTTAGTGGTATCACTTTGAGTTTCTTCCCTTTTAATTTGATGTTTGCTGTTGGCTTGCTATAAATTGCTTTTATTATGTTTAGAAATGTTCCTTGTATTCCTGATCTTTCTAAGACCTTTATCATGAAGGGGTGTTGGATTTTGTCAAATGCTTTTTCAGCATCTAATGAGATGATCATGTGGTTTTTTTCTTTCAGTTTGTTTATATGGTGTATTACATTGACTGATTTTCATATGTTGTACCATCCTTGCATCCCTGGGATGAATCCTACTTGGTCGTGATGGATAATTGTTTTGATGTATTCTTGGATTCGGTTGGGCAAACATTTTAACTAAGGTACATTCCTAGAAATTCTGGAGTTTTGTTGGGCCTGTTGGGAAAGAAAAGGGGGGATGCTTTCAGTGGAATCACACAGGTAGTGAGCCTAGCAAACATTTAAAGCTAGACTTTTCAATAGAAACTAGAATCAATCATGGCAGAGAGCAGCAAAGAGATGAAGAGAACCCATAGTTCCTGATATTTGAGCCTTTCTACCTGATTATGCCCAAAGGGAGCTCCATATGAGTGGTTTTCATTATGTGAATCAACATGTCTCCATCTACCCTTACCACCCAACCCATGCTCTGCTCAAGCTGGTTTGGTTGGCATTCTCTTTCAGTTAATAGAATCCTGACAAAGTTTGTAGTGATCCAATACAGACAGGAAAATCAGTATATAGTGCCCTACCCAGAGGCATCATTCATTCTGCATCTTGATGCTTAGAGAAAGGGGTGGAGGTAGTTGCCAGTTTTCCTTTAAGTATGACAGAGATTGTTAGCAGATTCATGGGGGTTAAATGATCAGGAATAAAAAGAGACAACTGTTCTCTAATGGGGAAATAATTGGGATAATTCAGAACCAAAGCTAAAGGATATTTAGAAAATTATAGATTTTGTTGATATACTGTATTTGTGATTTTAATTTCTCCCCCTACCTAAGGCAATTAACAGTACATTTTGACAAACTGTGTTAAAATTGACTTGGGGTGGCTTTTGAAGAGTAGCTAAATTGGGGAAAGATGAAATTGAGGAACAAACAGACTAATAATACATAGTTCTTTGTCCAATACAAAGTTTTTAAATATTTCTTCAACATTTATTTAGATTAAACAAAAAGAAAAACTCATTTTGATGATGAATTCACTTCTATTGGTGAGAGCTGATGTCAAAAATTACATGAAATGTTTTTCATTTTCTGAAGTTCTCATTCTCTCCTGTAGTAGCAAGATTTTCTGAAGCAGATATCTCACTGATACTCTCTAGAGAGTCTAAGGCTTTAACAACAGGTGTGAGCAAATGGCATTCCACCATCTCTGACATAGTTTTATAAACACAGATCTCTGTGTTACAAAGTTTAGTCAATTGTTGATGGCAAACTTTGGGTTGGTGACATTTAAGAGCAAAATGTAGATCATGGAGACTCTTGGTTGTGGTAATATTTTATTTGTGCTGAAATGTGGTGATATTTTATTTGTATGTTAATAAATAAAGTTTGTTTGGAAATCAGAGGTCATAACCAAACCATAAACAAAAGTCAGGCTGTGGTAGCACACACCCTTAATCCCATCACATGGCAGGCAGAGTCTCTGTGTGTTCAAGGACAGAGCCAAGCATGGTAACACACATCTTTAATCCCAGTTCCAACCATAGAGACCTGGAGGTCTGTATAGACAGGCAGTGATGAGAAAGTGATGTGGCTGAGCTTAGAGCCAATGAGAAGGCAGAACAGCAAGGCAATAAAGGTGCAGGTTAGACAGGAAGAAGCTGGTTCAGTTCTCTTGGGAAGTGACAGTGGTGTGGTGAGCTAAGGTTAATTTGGTGGCTCTCACTATTGCTCTGATCTCTATGGCTTGCACACCTGTATTTGGTTCTGTGTTTCTTATTTAATAAGACTGTTTTAGAAATTTATCTACAATTGGCGCCCAATGTGGGGCTCTAACCCATGCCCCTGAGATTAAGAGTCTCATGGTCTACTGACTGAGCTAGCTGGGCAGTTTTAATTAATATAAGCTTCTAAGTGATTATTTTATATGCAGCTGCAGGGTCTGTGGGGCTGGGCAGGACCAGAGAAAACTTCAGCTACAAATGGTGCCCAATGGCTTGAGTTTCTACCTGAAACCTGAGAATACTTAATAAACAATTCTAAATGGAGCCCAAATAGGTTCCTGCTTCATGTCTCATGTGGGCAGTGAGATGCCACAACATGCGGGCTTGAGCTACTCTTTGGCGGGTTCAGGGCATGTGGGCTTGACCTGTATGTTACACAGTGGTGTCTCCAAGCCACATAATATGATGCTGGATGAAAGCATAGAACCACTGCTTCCCATAGTCAGTGGTGAGCTCAGTTCCCTGACTGGGAATCGAACTTGGGAGCTGTGGTGAGAGCACCAAATCCTAACCACTAGACCAGCAGCGAAGCTTTTAATCTCAGGGTCATGGGTTTGAGCCCCACTATGGGCGCCATTTGTAGCTGAAGTTTTCTCTGGTCCTGCCCAGTCCCACAGACCCCACAGTCACTTATAAAATAATCACTCAGAAGCTTATATTAATTAAAATTGCTTGGCCATTAGCTCTGGTCTACCACCGACTAGCTCTTACATTTAAATTCAGCCCATTTCTGTTAATCTATATGTTGCCATGTATTCCATGGCTTTACCTATGTGTCATTACATGCTGCTCCCTGGACAGTGGGCTGGCATCTGCTGACTCAGCCTTCCAGCCTTCCCACAATTCTCCTTCTCTTCTTATCCAACCTATACTTCCTGTCTGGCTACTGGCCAATAAGCATTTTATTTATTAACCAATCAGAGCAATACATTCACAGCAGACAGAGTGATATCCACAACACTTCCCCTTTTCTTTTTTTTTCAAAAAGGAAGGTTTTAACTTTAACATAGTAAAATTACATATAACAAAACAATTATCAAGCAAGAATTATAGTTGTAATATCTAGTCTATTTGTATTTTGCAAAACTAAAGAAGATATCCTAGCTATCCTATATTTGTGAGTCTAAGGTTTCATATCTAACTTGTCTCTTATCATAACCAATGAAAATTATAATTATAATTATCTAATCTTCAACTACATCAAAGACCCCAGAAGGATATAATATTACCTAAGTAAACAGGAAATGCATTGTAAGCAACTTCCAAAAATCTAGAATGACAGAGACAGCTGCCTGCCTGGACAGTCATCCAAAGTTCTTCTGCAGTGTTGGGGCATCCATCTTCAGCCCATAGGCCTAGTCTCTCAGTCACTTTTTCCTGTGTCCTGTAGAATGTCTGGCAGTTTCCTCTGTGGAGCAGGAACCTGAAGGACCATCTCAACTTGCAAAGTTCAGTGGTCACCTTCCTATGGGTCCTGCATGTCCAGTCGACACAACATTGTGTCAAGCAGTCCAGGCAAGAACAGTTTCTTGTCCAAATGGCTATTTTTGTCAAGAAGAAGATAAACTCCATATGGTGTGTCTTTGATGCCTATCTTTCTCTTTGAAGTAAATTGGTGCTGCCAGGGGCAGACGTGTCTCACTGTCCAGAAAGTCTAAGTTTTTAAAACATTTTAGCCGGGCGGTGGTGGCGCATGCCTTTAATCCCAGCACTCGGGAGGCAGAGGCAGGCAGATCTCTGTGAGTTCGAGGCCAGCCTGGGCTACCAAGTGAGTTCCAGGAAAGGCGCAAAGCTACACAGAGAAACCCTGTCTCGGAAAAAACAAAAACAAAAACAAAAACAAAAACAAAAACAACAACAACAACAACAACAACAAAACATTTTAAATGCCATATTGTGTAGGTCTTCGAAGTGTTTGAAGATTACCTATCTATCTGAAATATATCTATGTATGCCTAGAAAACTAAACTAATATGACTATAAGTTTGATTATCATAGATGACTAATTATTAATCTGTATTTCTTAATTATCCATTACAATTTCAAATGAGCTGCACAAACATAATACCTTAAACTAAAGTAAAAATATGCATACAGTATAACAAAATTAACTTTAAATTTGTATCAATAAACTAAAATCTATACCAATGTAAAACATTTTAAACAAGTTGTTCTTTAAAAGTAGAGTCAATAATCTACCCTTTAATCCTATCTATCTATATCATATCCTCCTTTCTTCTTTTAGAAAGAGATTGACTATGGCCAATAACAATTTGTAACCAACACTTGATTAATAACTTTCCACAGAAAGCACAGTCTACTTTGGGGAAAGTGAGGCTATCTAGCTTTTCATCAAAGCAAGGTATTCTGTGAAGAAGACTGAATTAATGGACATCTGTGATAGTTTGAACATAATTGACCCCCATAATCTCATAGGGGATGACACTATAAGGAGGTTTGGCTTTGTTGGAATGGGTAAGGTCTTGTTGGAGGAAGTGTGTCACTATGGGGGTGGGCTTTGAGGTTTCACATGCTCAGAATACTGCCCAGTGTCTCAGTTGACTTCCTCTTGCCTGCAAGATGTAGGACTCTTAACTACTACTACACCACAATTGCCTGCATGCCACTATGCTCCTTGTCTTGATGGTAATGGACTAAACCTCTGAACTGTCACTGAACCACCCCAATTAAACATTTTCTTTATAAGAGTTGCTGTGGTCATGTTGTCTCTTCATAGCAATAAAAGCTCTAACTAAGACAACATTATATTTCCAATTTATTCAGTGATGGCTTGAAAGCCTCAGACTGTTAGTACTTCAGCTGCCTGGGTCTAATCCAGCTTTGGAAGGAAGGGGTGATGGAAGGACTTGAGGTAGAGAAGCTGGACTCTTGACTCTGCAACAAATTACACTACAAAGGGGCAGGGAGAGCTGGACCTGTCTCAGAATGGCTATTGGAATGCCATGTGGGAGGCTTCTGTGTCTAGGAATGATAGGGCAGAACATATGATCAATTTCTGAGCACAATTTAGAAAGCTGAAACAATATTCAGGGAAAAGCTTGGACTGTGATAAACTATACAAGTGAACATGAAGCTATTAGTCTCAAAGTGAGGGAAAAGCAGAGCCCCGAGCTAGAAATGGACACTGGAGCTACTACTTTTAGCTGAGGACATTGTTAACTCTCCTAAATTAAGACTTTTAATTTGACATCCTGTGGGTACAGGTACAGGGCACAAAATTTCAAGGTTTCATGGGAGGTAAGACTTAGGAGACAAGGGACTCTTCTACAATAAGCTCAGAGTCAATCTGCAGGGAAAGAATACAGAAGCCAAGAACTGTGGCTCAGAATTCCTCAAAGCTACAGTTCTAAACTTCTGTAGTTCCCCTTTCTGTGTGATCTTCAAATTATTCATTCAAATAATTTTTATGTATAGTCAAAGATAACCAGATATGTACAAATAGAATTTGAAGAAGAAGAGCCAACAAGCAAAACTTAACACAACATCACCTAAGACAGCTAAACAGCAAATTAATGAGCTGATAGGCCCATTAAAGGAATTATTCAGGGAACACAATGTAGGTATTAAGAAGAGAGGGGGAAAAAGATAAAAAGAGTGGCTGGAGAGACGGTTTAGCACTTAAGAATGCTTAACTGCTCGAAGGGGACTTGGGTTTGGTTCCCAGAACCTACACAACAGTTCACAACTGTCTGTAACTCCAGTTCTAGGCAATCTCATGCCATCTTTTGGCCTCTGCATGCACCAGATACACATGTGATGCACATACATACATGCAGACAAATATACACATACATAAAAATGAATCTTTAGAAAAAATCAAGAAGGGAGAGAGGTTTTGGAGGGAGGGAGGAAGAAGGTACAAAGGGGGCAGGGAGGAGCCTGGAAGACGACATGATAAGGTATAAGCATATGTTTAGTTGCAATTCAGATAGGAGAAAACAGAGTGCAGCAGATGCTGATATGAGTGGGTAATCACCAAGAACTCTCTAGAAGTACAGAAAGGTACCAATATTTTGCACCTTCAACAAGCCCCAGAACCATAACAAGATAAATCAGAAGAATACTCCTAACTACATCATTATGTTTCAGAAAATCAAAAACAAAGGGATCTAAAAATAGATTCACTTTATGGGAATGGCAATTAGCAGTAATTAGACTGAACAACAGTGGAAGACAGAAGGCGCCCTGGAACAACACCCTCTTGGACCTGAAGAAAGGTAGCTGCAATGTACAATTCTACACTTGGGAAACAAAATCTTACAGCAATAGAGATAAATTTAAAAATGTTTTCAAACCAATAAAATGAGTGAGTTTGCCAAGAGCAGACTTGTAACAAAGCAAATTCTAAAGAAATGTTTTAAGTAAAAAAAAAAAATGTTTATAAGCTTTCTAAGTTAAAAAAAAAAGTGGTGTGGTGGAGGAATAAAAAACGCACCACGGAAATCAGAAGTAAAAATAAAAGACAGAATATTTGCCCCATAAGGTTAAGGCAAATATGACTGTTTTCATCATTTTCCTGGTGGTTCTAGCCATCAAAATTAGGCAAGAAAAAGAAATGAAAGATGTCCAGATTGGAAGGAAAAGCAAAAACATCTCCATTTGCTAAGGAAATATCTTATATATAGGATTTTTACTCTTATACCCTTACATATAAGAAAAAACTTAAAGAAACCATTTTTAAAAAGCCAAATAATGGGGTAAGTCAAGTTGCAGGGTTCAAGGTCACATACACTTTGGCATGAAAAACCTGCAAATAACATTTAGAAAACAATCCCAGTGTCAAATCAGTATCAAAAGGAGAAAAATATCGGGCTGGGGAGGTGATGTAAAGCACTTGTGGTGTAGGTGTGAGGGTCTGAGCCCATATTCCTAGAACCTATGGAAAAGTTTGTCATGGTAGTACACACCTGTGATCCCATTACTGCTATAGTGAGATAAAGCATCCCTGGCACTTCATGGGCAGCTAGCCTGGTTTACAGTGGTGGACAAAAGGAGAGACATTGCTCTCCAACAAGGTATAAACTGAGGTTATCCTCTGACTTCCACATCCTTACACGCTTACACACAAACATGCATACATTCATATACACATACACACAGAACATAAAAGAAAAAAATATTTTGTAGTCAGTTTAATAAGGTAAGTTAAAACTTTTACTTTTGGAAAATTTATATTTATTTATTATTTTCATTTTGCATATGTGTGACTTGGGTCATTTGGAAGAGCATCAAATGTTCTGTATCGCTGAGCCATCTCTCCAGGTTCATTTTTACTCTTTAGACTCTTTAAAGTACAAAGCACCATTGAAATAAAATTTAAAGATAGAAATAAGTGGGAGAAATCATCCATTGATTGGGAGATTTAGTGTTATAAAGAAGCCAATATCTCCCCAATGGGTTCAATACAGTCCCATTAAAAGGTCAGCCTCAGCCTTGCTTCTCCTTTTCTTTTTCCTTTTCTTTCTCCCTCCTTACCTCCCTCCCTACCTCCATCTTCCTCTCCCCTCTCTCACTCCCTCCTCCCCCCCTCTCACTATGCACACCCAACTTGCTTGGAATTCTCCATGTAAACCAGAGTGGCCTCAAATTTGCCTACAGCTCCACATTCCTCTGCCTATCGAGTGACTTCTTTGTAGAAACTGACAAGCTTATCTAAACTTCAAGGAATCTAAGATAGTCAATGACAAAGAAGAACAAAATTGGAGGACTTCATCTTTCCGATTTTAAAATGTATTCCAGATCTACAGTGATCAACACAGTGTGGCACAGATCCAAGAACAGGTTCATGATTCAGTGAATGGAGCTCAGAATCCAAAAATAAACCCTCATATTCTGGCCAACTGCTTTTTGAAAGAGTTTTAAGACAATTCAGTGGAGAAGGAGAATAATTCCTTCAACAAATGGTGGGACAGCTGAATATCTGCATTTAAAAGAATAGAGTCATATCCCTACCTTACACCACACACAAAAGCCAATTCAAAATGGACCAAAAAACTAAACACAAGAGCTAAAACTACAAACATCTTAGAAGAAAACATTGACATGTATCTTCGTCTCAGAGCAGGGGATAGTTACTTGAGTATGACAACCACAGTATAACCAATAAATGTAAACAAAGATTTTATATTTTAACAAAATCAAATTTTTTGTGAGTGTGAAAGGACACTGGCAAGAAAGTCAAAACAATTGCCTGAATATGATGCAGTGAGAAGCCTTAAGAATTTGGAATAGCATTTCACTTTGAAGCTTGAAGATAAGCTGAGAGCCAGTATAGCTGGTCCTCTTGGGAAGATTCCGTATGTTAAACTCTCCTGGGGGAAGGTCTTATGTAGTGGTCCCATTTCTCGAACTGAGATGTTTGTGGACATGAACTGAGAAAGAGAGTTTGCCTCTGACTTTCTATTAATTGAAATGAAGCGAGCTTTTAAGTACAAAATAACATTATCATTAGCTAACATACGTAACACATTATCTCGGTAATGACAATAAGATGAGAGGAGAATGCCTACATGAGAAATAGTTGGGATGATGACCATTCATGTCTCAGTTTACCTGCCAGCACCCAGCATCCGCCTTATCAGAGCAATGTTTAGTATCAGGAAGCAGAGGACTGTTTCCTGCTCTCAGGAATCAGGAGCAGAGTCAGGTGAGAGCAAACAAGGTGGGAAGGCTGGTTTCTGTTTGACTAGCTGTCGGCCTGCTTGGCTTCCTGCCATCTCCCAATAGTCAATAGGTGAACTGCATGCTCACTTTGGGGTGCTTTTATCCAGGGGAGCTACAGATTTACACACAGTGTTTCTGAGTCATGGGAGAAACTAAGAATGCAATCTGATTTTCCCTCACAAAGACTTCCTTTAAATGACATATTTATTTTTCCTTATCAGAGATGTCATATGAAACACAGAAAAATAGAGAAAAAAATGAAAATTTTTTTCAACATCCAAACAAGGATGGCTGGGAGGAGCCCAGTGGACTTTCAGGGTATGAAACCGATTCATATGGTGTGCTATAGACACCTGCTGCTAAATATTTTTCTAAACTCCAGAAAGCATAACTCAAAGCCTGAATCCTGTGGCCTCTGGGTGATGACACAGTAACACAGGTTTGTGAGCTGTGAGAAAAGCATCACTGGTGGGGGACCTGGACAACAGGGGAGGCTCTGCATTGGATGGGTATGGGATAAGGTATGTATGGGAAGTCTCCTTCATTCCACTCAATTTCAACGTGAACCTACAACTACTGTAAAAATAAAGTGAAAAATAAATAAAAACCCTTTCCTCCCTCAAATTCCTAAAGCACAAAAGCACAGAAAATAAAGTACAATTCTCCCTTTAGGAGTTACTACTCATAACAATCTGTCTTTATTTACCTCCTATCTTCTTTCCCTAGTATTGTACATATTTTTATATAGCTAGAACCAGACTACACATAACAGTTTGATGTAGTGGGTAGCCATTCCAGCTTTGACTGGAAGTGCCACCCCCAATGAGGCTTCAGTAACTGTCATACCTACAAGGCAGAGCTGAGAGAGGACCCCTGAAGACCTGAGATCCAGATGGGCCTGTTCTCTTGATTCCTGGATCCTGGATCCTGGAGATAGACCAAGCAGAGTTCTCCCGGCTATCTCAGTTGGTAGAGCATGAGACTCTTAATCTCAGGGTCGCGGGTTCAAGCCCCACGTCAGGCACCAGATATTGGTTTAAAGATCAAGGAAACTCCACGTAGTTAAAAGGGAGGTTTATTTTGTGGGGTAACTTACAAGTGAAGGGATAGGTAACAGGGTCTGGGAAAGGCAAAGAGCAGTCCAGTGGTGTTCTCTGGAGAACTCTGCTTGGTCTACCTCCAGTGTCCAGAATTCAGGAACCGAGAGAGTAGGCCTATCCGGATCTTGGGTCTTCAGGGATCCTCTCTCTGCTCTGCCTTGTAGGTGTGACAGTTACCAAAGCCTCAATGGGGGTGGCACTTTCAAGTCAAAGCTAGAACAGCTACCCACTGCAGTTTTTAGTCATGCTTTTTAAAATTTAACTTTATATTCAGGAAATGTATTACCGTCATTAAGAACTCATTGCCAGCATATGTTTCAACAATTTGTTCTGTGGCACCATCAAGTTGGTGGCTGCCTCTTCCACTCTTGGATATTTAGATTGTTTCCAGAGTTTGCTTTTTATGGATAGCATTAGTTTTTGAAAAACTAGAACCTCTGAATTTTGTAATATTGAAGGGTAGAAGTTGAAAGCTAGCATTTAAGATGTGAGCCAGTCCTGCATACTATTCCACAGGACATTTTTTCTGACTGAGGACTCAGCCAAGAAAGTCCAGCAGAAACCATGGGGAATGATACATGACTCACTCTTTCAGGCTCATGTTTAGCTAGCTTTCTTATACAGTTGAGCACCTCCTGCCCAGGGAGTGGTGTATCTATACTGGGATCGACTCTTCTATATCAATTAGCAATCAAGACAGTCTTTTATAGATATGCCCACAGGCCAATCTGGTAAAAACAATTGCTCAATTAGACTCTCTTTTTCAGGTGATTTGGCTGTCTCAGTTGACAGTTAATGCCAACTAGGACAGAAGGGCAAGAGAGAAAAAAATAATTAGGGACAGATCCCTAACATCTAGCGTTGGTATCTGAGGAGACTGTGGCAGATTGTGTGTGTGTGTGTGTGTGTGTGTGTGTGTTGTGTGTGTGTGTGTGTGTGTTGTTCCTTAGTTGCAGGGATCTGAAGGCACAGGCTTCTAAGTTCTCAGCACATGGATGACACCTGATGAGAGAGGCAAGATGATCATTTTGAAATGACACAGGAAGAGGCTGCAAGATTGGTTCTACTGAGAGCCCAGATCCGATCTTTGGAATGCTCTCAACCCTTATAAGGCAGCAGATCAAGAGGCATCAACAAAAGGACTGGAAAGGGTTGAGCAAAGAGGCAGAAAGAATTTGTGGGTGTAGGGTCACAGAAGTCAAAAGAAAAGGGTGCTTTGAGGAGAAGAAGAAGGGGTGAGACACTGTTTTGTGCTGCTAGAAGCCAAACAAGTGGAGGGCTGAGGGGTATCTTATGGGTTGATTGACAAGGATGTTCACAAGCGCCTTTCCCAAGGATGTTTTCAGTACAAATGTTAAGGAAGGATGCTGGAACAGAGAGAGAAGGAATGTGTAGGACATGAGAAATGGGGAAGTTACAGTAGAGACTTTCTATCAAAAATCTGTTCAGGAAAGGGCAGATGAGAAATAGCACCATGAGAGAGAGAGAGAGAGAGAGAGAGAGAGAGAGAGAGAGAGAGAGAGAGAGAGAGAGAGAGAGGAGGCATGGTTAGCGTGTGCAATTGCAGATGGGGAACCAGAAGAGAAGTAGAGATGCAGGAGAGAGGGTCACTGAGGGCTCAAGTCTCTGTGATGACAAGATGAAGTTCAGACAAATAGGACATTCATACCTTCTGTTCCTAATTAAGTTTGAATTCCAGAAGATGAGTTTTATTATAAGTATAATCCAAACTTTAGAATGAACATATTTATACTTAAACATTTATTTGATATACTAAGAAATTTTGTGTCTACTGGAAATTCATATTTAACAGGGCACCTAGTGTTCTTATTTGTTAAGCATGGCAGCCTTACATATGGTTCAAGCAGCAGATACGAACTACATCTGTAACACTAAGCTTTCTAATAGCTATATTTTAAAAAGTAAAAAGAAAGAAGCAAATTGAGTAATGTCATTTATTGAACCTATCATTAAAAAAAAACTTTTGCCGGGCGTTGGTGGCACACACCTTTAATCCCAGCACTCGGGAGGCAGAGCCAGGCAGAACTCTGTGAGTTCGAGGCCAGCCTGGGCTACCAAGTGAGCTCCAGGAAAGGCGCAAAGCTACACAGAGAAACCCTGTCTCGAAAAACCAAAAAAAAAAAAAATAAATAAAAAAAATAAAAAACAAAAAACAAAAAACAAAACAAAAAACAACAACAAAAAACTTTCAACATGTATCCATACAGAAATTCTTTTCTAGTCCTGTGGTTCTGGAATCCAGTGAGTATTCTGCACTTCTGCCGCAATTAGAATGTTCATTTTTTCCCTACCTTATTGTCAAAAGAACCTTTGAAAATAAACAAAAACATTACAGACCAAAGTGAACCAGACTCACAGACTGTACAATTTAATGAACTTATACACAGGACTGACAATGAAAATGGAAGCTCTGAATCTTCACATTAAACTTCTGCACTCAATCACCACCAAAACAGACAAAACCCATGGCAGAATTAGAACTAGAAAAACATTAACTTTATATATATAAGCTCGTGTCCATTGTGTGAGTTCAGTCCTTCCTAATTCCATTACATTTAGCTTTTCTTGGTCTCTTTTCCTCATGTTATACTGTACCAGCATGTGCATTTGTTTACACACACACACACACACACACACACACACACACACACACACACATATATATAAACACATGCAAACACATGCTCACTTGGCTCAATTTTGCACATGAGATTGTGTGATGTTGCGTTTCACTTATTCTAAACCCATCCATTTTTCTGCTATTTTTTTTTTTTTTTACTTCATTTTTCTTTAGAACTGAATAGTCGTCGATAGCTGTTCCTGGCTGCTGGTGGCAGTATTGGACAACACAGATCCAGTTGTCTCCAGGTTATTTGGAATGCAGTGGCTCTTGTCTCAGAGCATGTTTTAAAAGCCCTTAGGCCCTGAGCGGATTCCAATTCACTGTCTCCAACCTCCCAAGGCGCCAGGAGGCGCGCATTTCGGTGGTGGCAGCCACCACGAGAGGGAGCCAGCAGCTCAGAGTAAAGCCTCCTGCAGACCTCAAGTCCCTGGCCAGCCTGAGGCTCAGGAAACTCACTGCCTGCGCGGGTTCTTCAGCATCTGTCACACTCACTTTCCCAGCCAGGGTTTTCCTGTCTGAGCCACTCTGGAGGATTCTGTCCAGTTGTTTGTTGGTTCTTTCTCTTGGTAGAACAGATCGTCCCCTCCCACTTCCTATGGCTGTTCCCTTCAGGCCAATGGGAAGGTAGGAAGAGGAACCAGGACCCTGCCATCCTGCTTTGCTCACCACGAGGCCGTTTTGAGCTTCCTCACCGGTGTAGAGACAACGCCCGCCTCTCAGCTGTGCCCAGGAAGGGCAGCAGGTGACAGGGTACCGAGGGCGAGGTCCAGGAGCCATGCTACTAAATCTCAGTTCAGTTCTCCCTGCCTACAAAGGCGGTGAGGGTAACCGACTGGCTGGCTGATGTGTGAGTTCCCAAACCTCGAGGCCTGGATTCAGTTCAAGCTGGGGGTGCGCCTAAGGATTATTATGGATTAGAGTTTGAAAGTTCCGCAGACGATCCTGAGTGCTGAGGAAGACAGAAGAAGGAACGGGGGATTTGGATCCCGGGTCCTGGGTTCAGTGTCTTGCTTTGCTGTGTAGTTAACCTCTCTGAGCCTCATTTATGCTCTTTGTTAAAGGAGGCTCACACACCCAGGGCTCTGGAGAAAGGAATGCCCATAAAGCAGCTAGCCCACCAAGGGCGGGCCGCGCATCTCTGCCCCAGAGGTGGAGATGGCTTGATGACTAATTCTCTTGCTGCCAACACAGATCTTTCTTCGCACTTCTCAACCACTCATTGTCATCTTTCTCAGGTAGTTGGGGTGTCTTGTTCCGTGTGCCTCCACCACCGGAGCTGGCCACATAACCAGGAGCCTTTGGACTTCAGATCAAATTTTATCCGTGGCATGGTAATCAAATCCTGGCTTCTTTGACTAAGCAAAAAGGCCATTGTCAGAAGACTGGTAAACGTGAACTCCGTCCTGCCCTCAAGGAGCCCGACAGCTGGTGGTCTTCATGGAAGGGAAGGAAGCCTCGGAGCAAAGTGGGGGTGCGGGGCGCTCCTGCAAGGAAGAGTGAAGAGGACAATTAACTGGTCATTTTCCAATTGCAGGCTTCTGGATGAAATTGGTTTGCTATACAACAAAACATCAGAAACAAAGACAAAAGACAAATGCCAAATTGGCCTAGAGATCGGCCCAATCAGATCTGGAATTTTGTTTACCCACAAAACATTCTAGTTAATATATATATTTTGGTGTGTACCCTGCTGCTGGGATACAGTCTTTCCTACCACCACGTGGGTCCCCAGGATTGTGACAAGTGACTTTACTAGCTGAGCCATCTTGCCAGCCCCATTCTCCTTGTTTTTACCTGAGGTGGTGGGAACTGTAGCATAAAGTGACTGCAGGGAAGTCTAGTAAGCCCAAGAGAGTGAGGGAATCATGAAGGTGCTGCGTTCACTTTTAGTTGGTGAAAAAAAATGAACACCCCCCTGTCCAAATTATAAAATGCCAACAAAAGGCAAAAATTAAAATTGCATTTGTGCATGCGCATACATGCTCCTGTGAGTGAGTATGTGGACACCAGAGGTCAACACTTCTTTAATCATCTCTCCATCTGACTTTTGGAGATGCTGTCTCTCACTGAACCTGGTGCTCATAGATTTGGCTGGTCCAGCAAACCTCAGGGATTCTTCTGTTTCTGACCACCCAGTGCTGGGATTGCGGACACACACTGCCAGGCTCAGCCTTACACATGGATGCTGAGGGTCCTGCCCTGTATGGAGTGAGCCATCTTCCCAGTCCCTGACTACATTTTTATTATGTCAACAGAAGCATCTATTCAATGTGCTGGTCACATATCCTATGCCTTTTCATTTTTTAAATTAATGGCATAATTTAAAATTTTATTACTTATTTACCTCAAACTTTCAAAAAGCTTAATATTATCTCAATGTGTGACTGCATTATAACTTAATTTAATTAGCACTGTATTAGTGTATGTCTCTAATATTTTCTATTGTGAATGATAATGGTGCAGATATCTTAGAACACCAATTATTTCTCAATTGTTTCATTATTTTCTTAGGATAAACTCTCTGAGGTGGGATATTTGATATGAACATAAAGTAAATTCAGATTTAAAAGGATCAGTTTTTATTCACTTAAAAACTAAAGGTTTTCGATTATTATTATTATTATTTATTATTTCAGGAACAAGTAGGTCCCTCCTCCCCAACTTAGAAGTTCTTGATTTGTCTACTGATGAACATGGCTTCCTGCCTTGGTAGACATTTTTATTTCTTCTCTTTTGACTTTCTTATTCATGTTACTAAGTAAAGTTTTAATCAGAATAATAAATCCATGACAAGATTGTATTTAACATCTTCTAAAAGTAAATTTAATGTCAAATGGGTAGGCAGAAGTAGTTACCCCAAATTATAGATAAAATGAATACTTACAATCAGATTACTTTTCAGATTTTTAAAATATTATATTCTTTTTGTATTATTTCTTTTGTAGTATCATATAATGAGTTTTGACCACATTGATCTTCTCCCTCAACTCCTCCCACATCCATCTCTCTCCCTCCCTCCCTAACTTTGTTTCCTTTTTTTCTTTCACCTACAAAGAACAATTTGTGCTGCCCACGCATTTATGAATGTGTGGCCTTTCATTACAATTGGTCGACCTACAGTGGCAGCCACTGGGAAGGAGAAAGTCGCTTTTAAAGAAAACCAACTTTCTCCTTGCCAGCAGCTATCAATTGCCAATAGCTCTTTGCTTAGGGGTGGGACTTTACATCCCCTTGTCCCCTCCATGTCGTGATTTGATCTGGCTTGAGCTTGCACAGCCCTTGTGCATGTGGTCACACTGCTAACACAGTTTTCAATACACTCCTAATGACTTACTGTTACACCCACAGGTGAGTGAATCTCTCAACCCTCATCATAGAAGCTTCTGTTTGTAGTCGATGGTGCTTAACCAGAGAGACCCACAACTGACCAAGAGAATAGGAGCCCGTGGAATGCTCAGGCCTAAACGGATCATCTATACAGCACCCCACCTCCCAAGACTAAGGGATCATCACCAAAAAGGAGGCAGAGGAGTGTAAGAACCAGAGATGGTGAACAAGTACAAGGGATCTTAAAGTAGTTTGAATCTACATTCCCCTGATGGTTAAGGATGCTGAGCATTTTTTTAAAAAAAGTGTTTTCCTGGCCATTTGTGTGTGTGTGTGTGTGTTTTTAAACTCTGTTTAGTTACATAAGCCATTTTATAATTAGATTGTTTATTTTTTTGGAGCTTAGCTCCTGAGTTTCTTGTATATTCTAGTTATGAACACTCTATCAGATGTATATCGGGCAAATATTTTCTCTCATTCTGTGGGCCACCTTTTCACTCAATTACTAGTTTCCTTTGCTGTACAGAAACATTTTAGTTCTACTGTGATCCTTTTGTTGATTGTTGATCTTATTTCCTGTGTCCTCATCAGAAAAAAAAGTTTAAAAAAAATCCAATTATTGCTTTTACCTCTGGCAGTTTCTGGATATCAGGTCTTATATTGAGATCTTTGATACATTTGAAGATTCTTTTTTTCTTTCTTTCTTTCTTTCTTTCTTTTTTTCTTTCTTTCTTTCTTTCTTTCTTTCTTCCTTCCTTCCTTCCTTCTTCCTTCCTTCCTTTCTTTTTATTTTTTTCTTTTTATTTTGGTGCAAAGGTGAGATACAGGGACCTAGGTTCATTCTTCTACATGCCGATATCCAGGTTTCCCAGCACCGTTTATTGAAGATGGTGTCTTTTCTCTAGTGACAACCTTTGGGTTTTCGTCAAATCAGATATTTATAATTGCATGGACTTTTATCTGGTCCTCTGTTCTTTTCCACTGATCTGTGTGTCTGTTTTTGTTCCACTATCATGCTGTTTTTATTACTATGATTCTGTAGTACAACTTGAAATCAGGAATGGCAATACCTCTTACAGTGTTCATTTTGTCCAAGATTGATTTGCCTTTCCTTGGTCTTTTGTGTTTTCATGTGAATTTTCAGATTTTTTTTCCTGTCTCTTAAGACAGTCCTTGGAATCATGATTGGGATTGCACTGGGTCTGTAGATTGGTTTTGGTAAGGTTGGCCATTTTTACAATATTGATTCTTCCAATCCATGAGAAAGAGTGATCTTTTCCATCTTCTGGTGTCAGCCTGGATTTCTTTCCTCAGTAGCTTCAAGTTTTCACTACAGAGGTCTTTCATTTCCTTGGTTATGTTTATCCCCAGATTATTTTGGAATTGTTCTGCTGTTTTTCAGTGTGTTTGCCATTGGTATTTAGGAAGGGCACTGATTTTTGTGTGCATACTGGCTGGTTTTGTGTGTCAACCTGACACAAGCTAGTCATCAGAGAGGAAGGAGCCTCAGTTAAGGAAATGCCTTCATGAGATCCAGCTGTAAGACATTTTCTCAATTATTGATCAGTGGGGGAGGACCCAGCCCATGGTGAGTGGTGCCATCCCTGGGCTGGTGATCCTGGGTTCTATAAGAATGCAGGCAGAGCAAGCCATGGGGAGCAAGTTATTAAGCAGCTCCCCTCCTTGGCCTCTGCATCAGCTCCTGCCTCTAGGATCCTGCCCTGCTTGAGTTTCTGTCCTTGACTTTCTTCAGTGATGAACAACAATGTGGAAGTGTAAGCCAAATAAACCCTTTCCTCCTCAACTTGCTTTATGGTCATGGTATTTCGTCACAGCAATAGAAACCCTAACTAAGACAGTGTGTTAAGTCTGTATCTTGCCAGTTTGCTGAAAATGTTTATCAGCTTTAAGAACTGGTTTTGGTGGAATCCTTAAGAGTTTTTTTTTTTATGTATAGAATAACATAATATGAAAAAAGGACCCTTTAATCTCTTTTCTTCTTATTTGTATCCTTTCTAATTCTTTCTTTTGTCTTATTGCTGTAGTTAAGACTCCAAGCACCTTATTGACTGAGTAAAGAGAATAGATATACCCACTGTGGTCCTGGTCTCAGTGAGAATGCTTTGAGGTTTTTCTCCGTTTACTGTGATGTGGGCTGTAAAGTTTTACGTATAACCTTTATGATACTGAGATATGCTGTCTCCATCACTAACATCTCCATGCCTTGAATCATAAAAGGATGTTGAGTTTTATCAAAGATCTTTTCTGCATTTAGTGATGATCATGTGATAATTTTGTTTACTGATTTAGTATGGCAAACCACTCTTTCATCCCTGGAATGAAGTCAGTTTAATCATAGTGAATAATCTTTTTGATATAATCTTGAATTTGGTTTGTAAGCATATTGTTGAAAAACTTTGCATCTATGTTTATCAGGAAATCAGTCTGTAATTTTCTTTTTTGTATGTGGTCTTTCTTTATCTAGCTTTAGTATCAGGATAATACTAACTTTGTTAAAAGAGTTTAGAAGCATTTCTTCCTTTTCTATTTTGTGGGATATTTTAATAGTACTGGTAACAGTTTTTCTTTGAAAGTTGGGTAGCATTCTGCATTGAATCCATCTGGTCTTTGTGTTTTTTTTTTTTTTTAAATTGGAAGGGAGATTTTTTATTACTGCTTCAGTCTCATTGTTGGTTATAAGTCTGTTTAAGTTATCTATTTTATCTTAATTTAATTTTTGGTAGGTCATCTGCATCTAGAAATGTATCTATCTTTTCTAGACTTTTAAAAATATTATAGAATATCGGTTTTTAAGGCATATCCTTTGGTTTGAAGTCGATTTTGCCCAATGTTAGAATAGTTGCACCTGTTTTGTTTCTAGTTCTATTTGCCTGTCATACATTTCCTTATCCCTTTACTCTAAGGTAGTGTCTATTTTTTTCAAAAATAATTTTCTATTTTTTTTAATTCAAAAATTTTTATTTATTTGTTTAATTTTTTTTATGTGCATTGGTGTTTTGCCTGCACGCAGTCTGTGTCTGTGTGAGAGTGTTGGATCCCCTAGAGCTGGAGTTACAGACAGTTGTGTTAGCTGCCATGTGAGTGCTCGGAATTTAACCTGGGTCCTCTTGAAGAGCAGTCAGAGCTCTTAATCAATGAGCCATCTCTCCAGCTATGTTCTATCTCTTAAAACTCTCTCTCTCTCTCTCTGTGTGTGCAGATGCACGCGCAGATGTATTCAGGGGCTTACTGGGGTCAGAGGCTTCAGGTTTTCTGGAGTTACAGACAGTTGTGAGCTACCTAACATGAGTTCTGGGGATTAAACTTGAGTCCACTGAAAGAAGAACACACACTCTAAAGCACTGAGACATCTCTCAAGTCTCAGTGCAATTGATCTTTGATAGTGAAGATCTTTGATCTTCTTATAGGCAGCACAACAATGGATCATGTTTTCTAATCCAACAGGCTACTCTGTGTCTTTTTATTAATGAATTGAGACCATTAATATTCAGAGTTATTATTGAAAGGTGTATATTAGTTCCTGTCATTTGAGAGTTTGGTGGGTTTTCTTAGACATTATTTGACTGTCTTGGTATTATTTTTTCCTGTGTCTTCTTGGGTGTCTCTATCCTTCTCCAGTTTGGAGTATTCTTTACTATCTTCTGTAGAGCTGATTAATGGTCATAAATTCCTTTAGTCTGTTTTTAATCAAAGAAAATTTTAACATCTTCATTTATAAAAGATTGACTTGCTGAGTATGTTTTTGGGTTGGCACTTGTGATCTTTCAGAGCTTGGAATACATTTTTTTTTAAGGCTAGCTGTTTTCAAATCAGTCTGTCTTTATATGATTTGACTTTTCTTTTTTGCAGCTTTTAGTATTCTCTATTCTGTGTTTTTAGTGTTTTAATTGTAATATGTCATAGTGGGTTTATTATCTGGTCCTGTCTGTTTGGTGTTCTGCGAACCTCTCTCTATAAGATCCTTCTTCTTCTGTGCCCCCAAACTTTGCTCTTTTCATGTTGTCCCAAATATCCTACATGTTCCATTAGTTCATTAAAAAAAAAACCAGTCATTTCCTTTGTGTGAATAATCCTATTCATCTACCTTGTCTTCAAATCCTGATATTCTATCTTCCATATGATCCATTTTGTAGTGAGGGCTTTATTGGATTAATTAGATTTGTCCACTTCCAGCTTCATTTCAGTTTGAATTTCTCTTTATTAAATTCTATTTTCATATCTTGATTTGTCTTCCTCACTGCTTGTGTTTTTATGGGCTTCAATCAATTTATCCCTACCCCATCTCAATTCATTCAGGAATGTTTTTCATGACCTCTTTAAATTCTTTGAACTCTTTGGACATGTTTATAGTTGTTTTTTATTGTGATTCTCAGTTTCAAATTTTATTTAAGTCATTCTTCTTGGGGACCATTATTATGGATTGGTTACTGAGAGACATGTTTTCTTACTTATGTTTTTCTGATGAAACCTGGACTTGTGGGGTTGGGTTATTGGTTATATCTTAACCCACTGGGCCGGAGTCTGGAAGCTGGCTGTGGGATGGGTATTTTGAGGAAGATTAGAAGGGACAGAGGTGGGTCAGAGTAAGGGGGCTGACTTACTGGGTCCATGGTAACCTGAGCTACTTGTGGAAGGTCAGCTGAAGAGGGCTCTTGGAGTTGAGGAGGGGTTGGAGTAATTGAGGCAGGGGAGCTGTCTGTCTGTCTAGGCTAAGCTGGGCTGGGCCACATGTGGTTGTTCTGCTGGAGAGGCTCCTGGGGCTTGGGGCAGGGTGTAGATGGTTAATGTTGGGGTCTGTGCTGCAATGGACCGTACATGGTAGTTCTTTAGTAGATGGCTTTGGTGGCAGGTGAGAAGTTGCAGGTGATAAGACTATAGAACTTCCTTAGCTGATTCTCACTGGACTATGACAATTTAGCACCTTCCTATTGCTAGTTTTTGAGACAGAGTCTTGTTATGTGGCCTATGCTGTCTTTGAACTTGTGATCGTCTTGTCTCCACTCTTTGAGTGCTGGAGATACAGGTGTGTACTATTATCACTGGCTACAATACATCTATTTTTATCTGTATATTTAATTTAATTTTATGTATGTGTGTTTTGCTTACATGTCTGTGTTCCACATGTATGCCTTGTACCTGTGGAAGACAGAAGAAGGTACTGGATTCCCTGGAACTGGAGTCACAGATTGTGAACTGTCAGTCACAGGTTGTGAGCTGCCACATAGGTGCTGAATATAGAATCCAGGTCCTCTACAGAGCTCTTAACCTCTGAGCCATCTCTCTGGCCCCAATATTTTAAAATGCAAATATTTACAAATGAAGCTTGCATTCTTTTAATTTTAAAGACAAGCAAATCTTCATGTGGCTTTGTAAAATGGCAGAATTGTAGTAGTATCCTCATTTAACAATAACAATGCCATTACTACTCTTCCCCCACTTCCTGCTGATAGGTGGGGATAATAGCACCCTGGAAGCCGATCATGTTTAACTGTTCCCAAAGCAAACACATGTGATCCCTGACCCTTCAGCATGTACCCCTGAAACAAATGTGTCCAGCTATGTCTGTGTGCCTTGGGCCAACTGGGAATACTCTTAATTAACTTCTCAATAGAAAATGTTTATTCAAAGTTAAATAGTAAAAATGTGCCCATTTGAAACTTACATATGTATTATCAATACTTGAGCACAATCACAAAAATTATTTAGATGTTAAAATCACAAAAGATGCTTTAAGGAGGAATATTTATCACTGTCATCAATGGAAAGACCATATAATAATAACAAAACCAGAGATTAAGCGAATATGATTATTGCCTTTAAATTCTTCACAGATGCTTGTCTGTTTTCTTCACCCTTCACGAGGACCAGGGACTCTCCAGGTTCTGTCACGGAGTGAACAGAGTCTCACAGTAAACTTCATTTTTATTTATTAAACAGAGTTATTTTCTCTTGAATTGGAGTTCATGGTTGGAGACCTATGCCCAGCAATTTGTTCTTGTGGAAACTGCTTCTTTGTGCTGTGGCTCTCATCTGAGTGCTGGAGCTTCTCTATGCTGTAATCTTTCTTGTCAGGATAGAAAAGGTTTTTAAACTCTTGTTTTGAAGAGAAAAATCATTTCGTGAATGGGAACCAAACTGAATACAGACCTCCCACCTCACGGGCAAAGACCCAAATGTGTAACCTCAATATACAGTCTGCCAAACATTCGAGGGATGTCCACATTTCCATGTCCAGTGTCATCTGGGCTCAGAGGCCCTTTTACATCCTCATCTACCTCCCTGGGTTTGGAGCATGGCACACTATATCCTCTTTGGCTTTCCCGGCTTAAGGCTGTTCCTGGGGGCTAAAATGGCAGGCAAGCAGTTGACTCTTAGTGTCTAAGCTCAGGACAGCTTCAACCTGAATGCCTATGGCAGTGTAAGGGTCTGCAGTTGTAGAGGAGGGGCTTTCGTGTGGAGCCACAGCACCTTTCCCTGAGTGGTGAAGTCCAGCCAATGATCACTGGTGACCATGGTCTTCAATCAGAACTCGTCTTTGGTGATGTTTCAGCACACACTTATCTCCCAAGTCCTTGAGGGGAATAAAATCCATATGGTTTCCCATTGGGTCTGATAAGTCTCCAAAGCCTCCCTGGGTAGGATGCCCATGCCAAGAAGGCAGAGCAGCAACTGAAGGAAGGTTTTTCACCCTGAGCTCTGGGGTGTATTTATCTTCCAGTCAATGTTACAGTTGGTGCTTTCTTTTGCCAAGCTTCATAATAGCAGAAGCCCCTCTTCCTTCATAGCCTCATAATAAAGTGAGAGGAGGATTAAAAAAAAAATCTTCCTCTGGTGAGCAGGAAAGGACGCTAGTTGAATATCCATTAGATATAATAAGTCAGACTTATTTCAAAGGCATCCTGTTGACCTACCACAGGCCCTTCTGAAGCTGTGACCTAGAAGAGGCCCTGGGTCTTTTGTCCCCAAAGGCTGGTGGGAGGGAGGCTGGGCGGCCAGGATGATGCCCTGCTGGACAATGGGGAGCGTTGACGAAGTGCTCCCATTTATTGGCTGAGCGACTGCATCAGTCATTCATTCACAGACACAAGGTCTAAATTGCAGAACCAATTAACAGCACTAATAGCCCTTGCCTGAATTAATCTTTGAGACAAAAGGGAGGAGAAGTGGAAGCGCTATTAGCAAATCAAGCTGTACCATCCCTGCTTTATTGCAGGGATCTTACTGTCTGTATGTGGCTATTGTGTGCTGACTGCAATTACAGCCCTCATTTAAAAATGATTAAGTGGTTATAATTATTTTTCAATTAAAACTTATATCTTCCATTTATGCAACATTTCAGACTTCAATTAAACTTCTTTTTAAAATTGCCACAGAGCCCAAAGATTCGTCTTCTGCCAGGGAGCCTTAAACTTAACCCAAAAAGGGTTCTGATTTCTAGACTTCAAGAATCCATTAAATTTAGACATTGAGATGAAAGTTAATAAGCAATGAAAGTTGCAGGGCCTGCATGAATGGACCACTCCATATCAAGAGGACTGAGAGATTTGGGATACCTAAGAACAGGGTTCTTGCCACTGGGCAGCAATGTGACTGGATGAGTTGCTACCTGAGGCTCTGTCCTCAGAGCCGTGCCCTTGGCTAGCCTCTTATGACAGAGATGGGTGAACGTTTGAAAGATGTAAAAAATTTAAAACTCATCTTTATTTTGATGTGTCCATGCCATGGACACATGTGGGTGGAAGTCAGAGGGCACCTTGCAGGAGTCAGTTTTCTGCTTCCATCCAAGTGGGTCTCATCAGGCTCAGTGGCACGGGCCTTGACCACAACCCAAGTTGTGAAGTTCTGAGCAACTCAGTGCGTTTAAGATCTAGAGACATTTCATGGTACCACCTTTGTGATGGCTAGCCTTGGTTGTCAACTAGACTAGACTGAGAGATACCTGGGAAATTGGGAAGGCAACACTTCTGGGTGTGTCTGTGAAGGTGTTTCTAGGGATGGTTGGCATGAGAGCACAGAACTGATAGGTGAAGACCCATCCCAATGTGGGGAACACTAGTAAATAATTGGGGTCCTAGATGGAGCAGAGAGTGGGAAAAGGGGAAATCTTGCTACAGACAAGACTCATTCTTGAATGGGTACATTTTTCTGCCATGGCCTGTGGACATCAGATTCCAGATTCTTCAGCTTTTTGGTTTTTTTTTTTTAAACATTATGATTGTTTTACTACTTTATGTGTACAAGCAATTTTTTTCTGCATGTATGACTACATACCATATGCATGCCTTGTGCCCACAGATGCCAGAAGAGGGAGTCAAATCCCCTGGAACTGGAGTTACAGGTGCTTGTGAGCCACCATGTAGTGCTGGGAATGGAATCTAGATCCTCTAGAAAAGTAGCCAATGCTCTTAACCTCTGAGCCATCTCTCCAGCCCAATTCTTTAGTCTTTAGATGTGGTCTTGTGGTAACAGCTCTCCAGGGGGCTTACAGGCCTCCAGGCTTGGACCTAGGCTGTATTATTGGTTCTTCTTGCTTGGAGGCTTTTGGTTTCTTGGACTGAAAAGCTGTTGGTACTCTTCACTCTTCTTCCTGCAGACCAGCACAGTGTGGCTGTTCAGTCTTTCACTGTGTGAGCCAAGCTCTGTGTGTATGTGTATGTATGTTGCTGTGTGTGTGCATGCAGAGTACATACATGTTTCCATGTACATGGTTGTGGGTGGCTGTGCATGTGTGTAGTGGACAAAAGTCAAATTCAAGTGTTTCTTGATTGCTTTCCAACTTTATTTTCAATTTTTTTGAGACAAGGTCTTTCACGGAACCCGGAACTCATTGATTGAAGTAGGCTGAATGGCCAGTGAGCTTCAGGGATCCACCTGTCCCCTCGCTCCCTCTCCCACACTGGAGTTACAGACATCTGCCACTACTCCTGGCCTTTTTTTTTTTTTATGTGGGATCTGAGAATCCACTCAAGTCTCCATGCTTAGGCAGCAGGCACTCTGCTAACTGAGCTATGGCCCAGACCCCTCAGTCTAATAAATTCTTTAATAATTTTGTCTATGTTTTATTGATCCTGCCCCTCCAGAGAAAGCTAATATGCCTCCTTAAAACTGCTGTTACCCTGTGCTTCCTTGAAGGGGAGAGGTATGTATACATTATGGTCCATTTAATCTTATTGCCCATAATCCGTTCATGTTCTTGGGCTATGACCCTCATGGGGATATCGTGCATCTTGTATGTGGTATTGGGAGTCCTTTGAGGTTTAGACCTTCCAGTAAGGACTGTTTAAAAAGCCATATCACCAACTTCAGTGGGGACAAAGAGCTGTGAAAAGAAATTCTTGGGCTCAGAGAAGCAGTACAAGACGTTGGTTTTTATTCTCCTCCGGACTGACCTCCGCCTCCCATTTTAGCTGGATTTTTGGAGTTAGTAATCTCAGTCTGGTTCTGTGCTGTTGAAAGCATCTGTGTCACATGTAATGAGTTTCAGAAGCCAGACAATTAAAAGAAATTATTTCTAATTTTCTTCCTTTAGTATCAAAGTCATCACTTGTCTAGCATAATTGTGGCACTCACAAAGAAAATTATGCCTCAAGATAGAGGAGGCAATGGCAATATTAAAATCTGGAGCTGGCTCCCTGGACTAGACCCTGACCTAGAAACTCAGTGAAAATTTGCAGCCTTTTCCTGCGAGGAAGAGATGTACTTCTGCAATATATTTTTCCTTTTCAAAAATTAAATAATCTAGACATGGTAGTTCATGCATATAACCCAGAATTTGGAGACTGAGGCAGAAGGGCTGCCATGAGATTGAGGCCAGCCTGGGCTACTTTTGTGTGGGTATAAAATTTCTGATCTGGGCATGGCAGTGTAGTAGGAAGGCTGAGCCAGAAGGACTGAGAGTTCAAGGCTAGCTTAGGCTATTTGTATTAGAGAATCTTAACTGTAGAAGAACAGAACACTTGGTAAATAAACCTAGGCGGGGGAATCAAAGTGAACCATCTGTAAGCATGCTTGAAGAATGTTAATATCTTCTGTTGTCGGAGAGTTGTTTCTGATTCAAGTTAGACATCCTCACTATCTGACTTTCTCCCAGTCTCAGGTCAGCGAGGTTGTATATTCTCCTCCTTGTGTGGACTGGGCAGACTCACAGGAAAGGTCTGATGGTTTTACTTAGTTCTGTGTGTTAGAAAGCAGATAGCGAATGGGCAGGCAAAGAACACAATGCCAACCTCCAGATTCAAAGGCAGATGAGGAGTTACATTTGAAGTAAGCCAGCATCAGAAACAGAAGGAAGAAAGGAATAGGCTCAAGGGCCACTGGATTTAATCAATATTTTTAATAAAGCATATTATACCTTCATTACCGTTTTTTTAGTAGCTAAGACCAAACACATTTCTACTCTTTGAAAAAAAGTTCTTACTATTTCCTTCAGAATCAATTGCATTGCATCAGTTTTTCATGTAGTTTCTATAACACACCTACAATGTATATGTTTTAAAGCTGAATTTCCAGATGGGATTGGGGAAGTTGTTTGAGGAATTTGCTCCTGGACATGTTGCTAACTGGCAGCAGAGCTGGAACATCTCATCTGTGAATGGTACCAGGGCTCATCATTCTTAGTTACAATGGCTTTGTGGAAAGTCTGAAATCTCATGGGACAAAACCTTTCCCTCCCCTGCCCTGGCCCCAGTGGCCTATCCTTTACCTGTTCCGGTGTCTCTTCTTCAAATGTTTTTGGTCTTTATGCTTCTCTGTGTATTTAAGGAAGTGCTTGCCACTGTCTGCAAAGCAAGACCTCTTGCCTTCTACTAAGACCTCTGTTGAGATGTTGATTAGGCATTGATTAGAATTACAGTAAATGTATGGATTACTTTAGGGGAAGATGGCATCTTTATGGGATAGATGCTTCCTGCCTGATTGTAGACAATCTTGATTCCTTCAGAGCTGCTTTCATGAACTTCAATAATGTTTCAGTTTTTTTTCTCCCACAAAATATTATCTACTTGTTCCAAGGCTCTTTATATAGACTTTTATATTTTGGCAATGTGGGTGAGCTATTGTCCGATTATGTTTTCTAATAAATTATATGGAATAGACTCTACTGATTTTTCTATATACGCATTGTCTTTAGTGAACTTGCTGAATCCCCTTTCATTTGCAGTGCTGGAATTCAAACCCAGAACTTTATGTGTGCTAAGTAAATAAATGCTTGAGTACTGTGCTACGCCTTGAGTAGCGCCGAATTCTCTTGTTGGGGGATATGTTTCTTCTTTTTATCTCTTCTATGCATAAAGGATTAAATTGCTGGTATTCAAGACAGTGATGGACAGAAGTGATGACATAGGCATTTTGCCTTGTTTTTGTCTTAAAGAGACCTCTTCAGACCTCTTCCAGTACTGCATCCTTTAGTACACTGTTTTAGGCATTGACAAATGCTCTGTCTCGGTGAAATAAATGATTTCTGCTCTTGAAAAGGTTCAATTTCATCGGACTTTTTCCTGTATTTACTGGGATGCTTATATCCTGTTCTCACCTAGTGCTATATTGGATATTTGTATTAAAAGCTCTCCCTACCTTCCTGGGATACACTGTACATTATTACAATATATTCTGGAATTAAATTTGGTGATACTTTACCTAAGATTTTTTCATTTCCTTTTATGAAGTGATGAGTCTATAGCCCCCTCCCTTGTTTTCTCTCTCCTTTTCTCTTGTCATTTTCTCCCTGCTTTTCTTCCTTCTCTCATTTTAATATAGAAAGTATACTCACCTGCCATCTTGAATTAATTTTGACCTTTGAAACTGTTTGTGTTTATTTAGCAGAAGTTTATTGGGTGCTTGGTGTGCACCAGGCCTTCTTCTAGTCACTGGGGACACAGTGGTCAGCCTGCATGGGTCGGTCCTCCATTTGACAGGACTCTCCTAGCTCTAGGTATTTAAGAATGGGCAAAACCTTCTTTCATAGTTCTGTCCAAATTTTACATTTTTTCTTTTTGAATTTTAAAATGTGTGTGTGCGCGCATGCGTGCGTGCGTGCGTGCGTGTGTGCATGTGTGCGTGTGCGTGTGTGTGTGTGTGTGTGTGTGTGTGTGTGTGTGTGTGTGTAATATGTATATATGGGTGCAAAAAAAGAGTGGATCTCATGGCACTTGAGCTAAAGGTGTTTGTGAGCCCTGCCACCTGCAAGGATGCTGGGAACTGAACTCTGGTTTTCTGGAAGTTCAGGAAGCACGACATATTGAACTTATGGTATGATTTTTTAAATGTCTACTATAGATCTGGCTCTCTCCTCCACATTTCCCTTCACGTCACCACTTATTTCTGCCTGTTCATTCTCACTCAGACTGGTTCAAAGCTTATTATCATTAAATTAATCACACTAGTTTTTGGAAGTGTGTTGTAAGTCTTTATTTCTTCCCTTCTCTTTCTCCCCCCTACTGTGCTTCTTTGATGAAACAGTTTCTGTTTCTGGCATCTTGAAATTACTGTATAACTAACCAACTGATTTCCAAGCTGTCTGTTAGGAAATGCATTTCTCCACTCGTCACAGCACTGAACAGAACTAGTGCTTATAGCAGAATGGCAGAGTCCAGATCTGGGGAAGAAAATAGACAAAATGATCCTGGAGCATCTGTCACAATAGATAACAAGACCCTACCAAAGACTAACAGGGTCACAACAATAGACTCCTAATGCATAATTAAAGGCTCCCATTTTCCCTGGCCAACAGTGAGACAATATAACCATCAAAAAAGAATGGAATCTGCAGAGTATTGAAATACATCATGTATATTAAAACCCATGAGCTCATAATGATATTAAAAATATTCCTTACAGTAATGTTTAATGTGAGGATATCCTAAAAAACCTTTTAAATTGGGAGACTGTAGCATTTATTTTGCTTTTCTTATACAAACTGTACCTCAGGGAAAATAGTAGTTGATGGTAAGTTGTGTTTGGAAGAATTTTAGTTAATTAATGAAGAATGTATACACACCCTTCCTTTGCAGCCCTTAGTAGACATTCAGAGGCCAGCCATGGTTCTTAATGATGCCAAAGCCTGCTGCTTTGATGCAATTGGGAGTACACGCCACTGTCTGTGAAGTGTTCTTGAACCACAATTAAACCATGAGCAATTGTTTATAGGAAGAATAGGAAATTCTGAATATTTTCAGTGGGTCTGTGGGGCTAGAATCAATGAAATCCAAGAGGTAAGAAATTTTGTAGAGAAACTTTTTTTTTTTCATTTTTATTAAAGGGCTTTATTTGAAACAGCCTTAAAAAACTCTCAGTTTTTCACAAGTACTTTTTGTATTTGAAGTGTCACACTTCCACATTACAGGAAATAGTTCAAGAGATGATTACAAACAATTGTATTCGATACAATTTTTAATATGCTCAAAGTCAGCAAGGCATAGAAAGTTCATTAGCAGAAAGAAGAGAGAAAATGAGGTGAATAAATGACTTATTGTGAGAAAGAAACGTTTGAAAAAAGGTAATCTGCCACTGTGTTTTCTCATTTATAAAATGTGAATTTTATATCTCTTGTTTTAAGTTTGGGAATCCAAGGCATTCAATTTAGCTGGGCTTTGAATCAATACAAAACACTGGCAAACCAATATACACAACACATCAGGACATAGAATTGTGACTCATTTGTTGAGTCCTGAAGAACTATATGAGAAGTAACATGTAAGAGATTTTGACATAGCTTACTGATAGAACATTAGTGTAGCATGCACAAGATTCTGGGGCTTGATCTCCAAAAATGAATAAAGAAATATTCCAGCAAAACTTAACATCCAAGATTGCTACAATAGTTTAAAACAATACTGATCTAAATGTGAATCTTACCCTGTCACAATTTAAATGCAATACTATATTTGTAGTCACAGCATCATGTAAAGCACATGTAGAAGAGCTGCTTCACACAGAAACTTTTTTGTATGCTTCTTTTAATTAAAAAAAGTCTCTCTCTCTCTCTCTCTCTCTCTCTCTCTCTCTCTCTCTCTCTCTCCCTCCCTCCCTCCCTCCCTCCCTGCCTATCTGTCATCTGTTGTGAATGTGTGTTTGTGTGTGTATGTGTGTTGTCTGTTTGTATACATACCATAGTACATATGGATGGACATATGACAACTTTTGGGAATCAGTTCTTTCCTTTTCCAAGTCTTAGGGAATTAAACGTAGGTTGTCTGATTTGGCAGCAGGTACCTTTTTACTCATGGAGCCATCTCACCAGCTCCTGTAGGCTTCTTCAACTGGTGATTGTCAAGGAGGAAGAGAAGAAAGGGTGGCAGTTATAGATTAAAAGATACTTACAAACATATAAACCAAGGTAACAATCGAATCTTGTTTGGAATCCTGATTCAAACAAACTATACAGTTACTAGAAAATTATTAATTATTAATCATTTACTTATGATGATTAATAACATGCTAGGGCATATCTTTTAGAGATAAACACTGAAGGATTTGTGGGTAAAATATATATTTTTCTCTATATATAAATAATTGAAGATGGCCAAATCTTGATAAGAGTTAAAGTTGGGCGAAGGGTAGAGGTTTATTATAAGGTCCTCCTTAGTTTTGTGTATGTCTGAATTTTACTGTAACTACAAAGAACACATCTGGTGCTAGGGCTGTAGCTCAGTGGTAGGTCACTTGCCTTGCAGGCAGGAGGCTTTGATCCCCAGCCCTCCTTCCAAAAAGACTAATGAATGCATATATTAGCTTCCAAGTCCTGATTCTGCTCTCCTCTAAGTTTTTCATGCACTATTTTATTGGTCATTTTCAGTCTTCTCTTTGACTTTCTCTTTAAACTCTGAATTATTTAATCATGAATCTGTGGATGCACAGTTTACACACTTTACAGTTGGGTTTCTCCTGCTGTCAACTTGTTCACTTCTTGCTTGTGTTATATCACGGAGCATTGCTCACACTGTACTAGTTTAACTCTTTGAACCATTTGAGACTTTTTTTTGCAGGTTAATGTAAGTTTAGTGTGAATCATTTTAAAAATAATTTAAAATAATTAGTTAAAATTCAATTTGTAAAGAGCGTGTATTATATATCACGCCAAATTCTGAACCTGCAGATGCATCTATTAGATCAACATTGCATCGTCTATTAGCTGTAAATTTTAAAAATTCATTCCGTTGTTTGTTGACAGTTGTGTTAGCATTTTCTGTGATGGTTGCAGGGCCTTTGGTTTTATTTATTACTTCATAGTTCTCAATTTGCACACTTTGATCCTTTGTAGTTAGTTTTACTTTCTGAAACCAGCTCTGGCTATCAGCTCAGCATATCTGCTTGGCCTTCTCAGGCACCATTTTTGTTATACTTGTAGACTCCGACTCAGAAGTTTGGGTAGAGGACAGCAAGGGTGGCCATCTTCCTGCTCCAATGTGTGTTGGGCTCCAGCATAGGAGACACAAAGTGGTGGAGTTGTTGGATGCTGGAGTCACCCAGAATCTTCTATAGGTTTATGGCTTGTCCTAGAGTGACAGGACAAACTCCCAGTCCACTGCTTATGATTGGTCCATGGGCTTAGCCTTAGCATATCATGACAGCTGGGCTCTTGAGGGATCTCTGAGTGTGTGTCTAGAGAGCAAGCATTTCAGAGACAGGAAGACATAAAGGCATATGATGCTGTTTGCTCTGATGCAGGAAGATGAGACCATGCAAATGCTGGTGGTTGAAGGTCAGTTATTAATATTTACTTCTCAGTAACCAAATAGGCATGATAATTAGTAGGGTTAGTCATTTAAACAGTGGCTGTTCATTGTAGGACTATTGAGTATTGTTCTGGTGAAGGAATACAGTGATGTACACGCAAGGAAAGCACTGTCCTGTCCTTATAGAGACTAGAGTAGGGGGAAAGCATGTCAGTGAGTAAGGCTAATAGTGGGATCCTAGAGCTCTTTAGAGTCATAATCATCAATATATGCAAAGAAGAATGTAATAAGCAGAATTTTGGTTATCACGCCCACTCTCTGAAAATGTAGTTAAGTTTAACAATGGGCTATAAAAGACGGCAACTTTACTTTCTTGGCTTAACAGGGTGAGGTACTGTGGTGTTTTGAAAGAAAATGGCCCCATTAGAAGGTGTGGCTTTATTGGAGTAGGTGTGGTCTTGTTGGAGGAAGCATGTCACTGCGGGTGTGGGCTTTGAGGTCCCCTTTTCTCAAGTGATGTTCAGTGTGACACAGTTGCTTCTGCTGTCTGCTGATCAATATGTAAGAACTTTCAGTTCCTTCTCCAGCACCATGTCTGCCTACATGCCACCCAACATGATGATAATGCACTAAGCCTCTGAAACTGTAAGCCAGTCCCAATTAAATGTTTTCCTTTATAAGAGCTGCTGTGGTCATGGTGTCTCTTCATAGCAGTAGAAATCCTAACTAAGACAGGACTAATATAATCGGATGTTTTTTTAAATTCAGAGAATTCTCTGGTGACACAGAGGAGGGAAGAGATATGTGGCAGAAGTCAGAGAGAAACTTGAAGCAGGAAGAGTATGATGTACTTGGTTGGCTTGGTAATGCAAGGGGTCCTGGACCAAGGCAATGGGGGCTTTGATTCTGTAACCACTAGGGACTAAATTCCCAGTGAGCCTGGAGAAGGACTCTCATTTCAGGTGAGAGCCATAGCTCTTCCATTCACACCTCATTGGCCCACTCAAGTCTCATTGTTATGCATGAACCCAAGTGGGGAGTGTGTGCATTCTTACCAGGAACCTGGGTGAGTTCTTTTATCTGTAAAGACGTAAAAATAATGGCTGCACCTATTTCATAAGATTGTCATGAGAACTGAATGTGTGAATGCTTAGAATTGTACCAGACATGTGACCAATGCTTGTTAAATATCACGTGTTAAACTCCTATCTGTGGAATGAGCCACTCTACATCACAGCTGTGGGCATTCACTGACCCACTCTATAAACTGGACTAACAGCCTCTGAGGTATGAAAGCATGGACTGGGTGGTGAAGGCTATGGAAATGAACAACACAGGCGCCAACTACAAAGTAAAGAGAAGCTGGAGGCCATTTCAGTTCATGTCCCAAATCTTGACTCCCGTTAAGATGTACTAGAGAAGATATCAAATTCTTACAAAGGATTTAATAAGTCCACCAATCTGGTTCACCTTATGTCAACTAAATGTAAAGTATTGTCTAATTCAGTGGTTCTCAACTTGTGGGTTGTAACCCTTTTGGGGATTGAGTGACCCTTTCACAGGGGTCGCCTAAGACCATTTGAAAACACATATGTTGCCGGGCGGTAGTGGCGCACGCCTTTAATCCCAGCACTCGGGAGGCAGAGCCAGGCGGATCTTTGTGAGTTCGAGGCCAGCCTGGGCTACCAAGTGAGTTCCAGGAAAGGCGCAAAGCTACACAGAGAAACCCTGTCTCGAAAAACCAAAAAAAAAAAAAAAATAAATAAAAAAATAAAGAAAACACATATGTTTATATTATGATTCATAACAGTAACAAAATTATAGTTAAGAAGTAGCAACAAAAATGATTTTATAGTTGGGGGTCACCACAACATGAGGAACTGTATCAAAGAGTCGTGGCATTAGGAAGGTTGAGAACCACAGCTCTAACTTGTGATAGCAGCTGTGAGATTTTATTCTTTGCTTTAAATTAGCCAGATGTTAGTTTCAATTGCCTAACAATGTTGTGATATCCTAACAATATGTGAAAATAAATCTTACTTGTTCCACAGTTGAGAGAACTCGGTCCTTGTCCCTAAGAACAGCAAGTTGTCTTCTAACCACTAGAGAGCAGTAGCAACTTACTGATGGTGTATGGCAAGCACCTTTGGGAAAGAGAGCTTTAGAGATAGTGCCATAAGGCGGTACTTATCTAACCGACGAGGAAACTGAGTCCCGTGGAGAGGAAATTGTTTTCTGAAGTCCACACAGGGATGAGTGGTAGGTTTGGGCATTGAATTCAAGTGGAGGTTTGAGATCACTAATTGAAAATACACGGAAACACAGAAAACCAAGCTATTTAACCATTCAGACATAAGGAATACAAGTTTTTTAAAAAAGGAAAACTGATGAGGTTTAGTGTGTTACTTATCCTCGTGTGTATTCAAAGGCATCCTGGGACCTCCATCACAGGTGTAGGAAATTGTAATGTCTTAGAAGAGGCCATTACCAGAGTAGTCTCAGAAAGCCAGGGCATTAGAAGGGGAAGGAAGAATTTGGAGGGAAGACCAAGTCTAGAGCCAGGCATCCTGATATTAAAGCTGAGAATAATTTGGAATAACGACACATACACCTACATTCTAGGCAGTCACCATTGGGTAGTCAAGCATGGACTGAATTAGGGTCTGACCATTGAAGGACTGTAATGAGAATCTGATGCTCTGTCATCTTGCAAGATTTGTAATACTTATCTTTAGTTGTTGACTTGATACTGGGAAGAGGTGACCTCAGTTGAAGAATTGCCTCCAGCAGATGGCCTGTGGGTGTGTCTATGGGCATTTTCTCAACTGCTGATTTTGATGTAGGAGGGCACAGCCCTAGGTAAGTGAGCTTTGGCTGTATAAGAAAGGCAGCTACAGTTGGGGCGGTGGTGGCACACACCTTTAATCCTAGTATTTGGGAGGCAGAAGTAGGCGGATCTCTATGAGTTTGAGGCCAGCCTGGTCTACAGAGTAGTTTCAGTACAGCCAGGGCTACAGAGAAGCCTGGTCACAAACAAACAAACAAACAAACAAACAAACAAACAAACGTCATCTGCACCTGAACCTAGAAGCAAGCCAGTTCCTGTGTCCAGGTTCCTGCCTTGGTTTCCCTTGATGGTAAACTATAACCTGTAAGTTGAAATCAACCAGCTCCCCTCCCCCATTTATCTTGGTCATGGTATTTATCACAGTACCAAAAAACTAAGATAAGATCTAAGACAATATTTCTATACCATGGCTTCTCCAAAATGGAGAACAGTTACCTGTGAACATCCTACACCAGGAGAATGCTTAACCAGCATCCATCTCTACCAGTTATAGTTAACTATGGCTATTAAGAAAACAGAGACATCCAGGGCTGAGTCATAGCTTGGTTGGTAGAGAACTTGCCTAGCATGCATGGAGTCCCCAGAGTTGCATAACCCAGGCATGACGGTGCACACCTATAATCTTAGCACTTGGGTAGAGACAGGAAGATCAGAAGTCCAGAAGTTCAAGGTCATCCTCCACATTACAAGTTGGAAGCCAGACTGAACTACATGAGACCCTGTAAACAAACAAACAAACAAAAATACAGAGACTCCAGTAGCAACAATACAAATGAGATATACGTTATTTCTCTTGATTGTTTAGAGACTGGTAGTTCAGCCATGGCATGCAGTTTTGCTTCACAAAATGCCAAGAGACCTGGGCACTTCTGTCTGTTGTCTTGTACAGTGCATTGGTTCCCACAAGTAGCTCATGTCCCAAGAAGGCTGCAGCAGATCCTGACATTGTGTCTGCATCCTGGCCAGCAGAAGGGAAGGCTAAAAATAAGTCCAACTCTCTGTTACGGGAAAAAGTATTTGCAGAAATGCTCATGGAACTTCTGCAATATTACAATGCTCAGAACTTGATCACACAGAAATGAGTCTTGCAAGGAGGCTGGGAAATGCTCATCTAGCCTGTGCTTCACTTCCCTGGAACAATCTGAAGATGGTTTCACTTTTTCTTTGTGTAGATGTTTCCATCCTAGTCACCTCCATATTCTCTAATGTCCCATTTTCTTCTCCTTTCTCCTTCTTCTCTCTTTGTCAGGAGGATGTACTTTGAAAAGTAAAGACACGGTCATTGTCCCCAGGCTGCAGGGAATTCAAGACAATAAGCATATGCTCTCCAAGTGAGCTCTAGGCTGTTCCTGGAAGCATGGTGTGCAGACTCCAAGGAATGTGGAACTTGATCTAAGGATTGAAAGATGAGGAGAATGTACCTTTGCCCTACATATCCACAGGTTTCATATCAGCAGCTTCAATGTATTTCAAATATGTGTTAGGCATTATAAATAACCTATATTTGATGTAGAATGTATCAAAAATGTGCTTGGCTCAGATGAAACTACTGTGTCACTTTGTAAGGAGTTGAGCACCTACAGATTTGGATATTGGGGAACCCGAAGCCACTCTTTAGTAGCTACTAAGGACAACTAGAATTATGTGTATATCTGGATTCTTGACTACTTACAAATTTATTTCGAGGTATTTAACTTCTAGCTAAGCATTGCACAAATATTACTAGCTTGCCATTTCTTTCATATAAACAGCTGTTCTGATTGTCTGAAGAGTATTTGAGAGCAACTATTCCAATATGAAATTTCCAACCCAAATCTTCTCGCTGCCCTGTTAATTTGCTCCACAAACCACTTCATGCCAGGTTTCAGGAAAGTCAACTCCATCCTAGGTTTGGATCACATGGTTTCAAGTCTTGGGAAGGGCCGTGCTAACACAAGGAAGGTGAAGGACACACTCTGCATTTCATCTCAGAATTTTTAAACATTAACAATATTTGCAATTAGGACACAGTGTGCCAAAAGGTGCCATCTTCCAGGCCTGAGATTTAATGGTGTGGGGGCTGTGCTGAGGCCCCACATTGCCTGTGTGCTGTCTGTTTCTGAACACATGTGGGTATCCTACCTTCTAGGCTGCAGGTTCTGCATGCTTCCCTGATATTCCCAGAAACTGTGGACTCATGGAAATACCAGTCCTCACTATGCACCAGCTACCTGGCTTAATTTCTCCATTTTATTTCAGGGCAACAAAGAATCCCAGCTGTAATGACTGTTAATCTATCCTAATTTCTTTACAAATGTCGGATATAGAAACAATGAGTGATTGATCTCTTTATGGTATATGTGTTCATTACTTTTAAACTCATATTATTACTTTCATGTCACTTTAATCAGTAATTTTACTGGCACAGATTAACTATTGTTTAGAGCTAAGTAGAATTTATAAGTAACACACCTTCTACTACAACATAGTGTCCTAGCCTTTCCCAACATTCATAACAAAAATCAGTGAATAAAAAAAAATCTAAATGGTAGATAACATCTAAAAGCTAGCCACACTGACTTAAAAAGGGCACTGCTGGTTTAGATTTGGTCTAAATTTTACATCTTCTACTTAATACTTTATGAAAAGAAATCAGATTAATACTAGATTTTGAAAATCACACATTGGTTAATGCAGAACCAGTGTCTCAGAAACTGTGGAACACTACACTAAATATTTATCTTGGTTCATTCTAACTCCATTTCCCCTTCTTGTTGGTATCACCCATGAGTGAGAGTCTCAGCTGCCCAGAATCTTCACTGAGAAATGGCTGAAGCTTGGTCAGACCCTGGACAGCACCACGGGTGGCTTCTTAGTTAACCAGGGTGATGCTGTGAAAAGCCTTTCTTAGACAGCTAAGGCACATTTCACTACAAGGCCACCAAGCTACAGCCCTGCTTGCCTCACACATACATTGGAGTTAAAACAACACCCCGCAGTGTTGGCTCAGATTATGTCAAGAACTGCTCAACTGTCATCTACATGGTCAGGGTGAGTCTGAAGGATAGTGAGAAGTCCTTCAAAACAGCACACATCCAGTGGCCTCAAATGATCTGAAGTGCCTCTAAACAGTGGTCCCTCAGGCGTCTCTGTGGTGAAGTGTGCCTCTTTTTCAGGAACACATCAGACCCTGCAAATGAACCTTGATGTGAACATGCCTGCTTACAGTTTTACCTAGTCACAAGCACATATCCAAATCTTTGAGCAACGATGCTGCTTGTCCACAAAGCCCAAACAAATCAAACACTTGTCTCGTCCTCTGTTAATGCATTTGACATAAATTGCATTTCAGGGGAGCTAGGGTGTGATCGCATAGCTGTTTGATAGCAGCCATTTGTGCACACTGCTCACTTATGTTTGGTGTTTATTACCGATATTATTCTGTACGAAAAATGAGTCTTCTCATGTTGAAAAATTAACTTGGTCTTAATGGAGAAAGTCTAGAGGTCACCAGAATGCTACAGTTAATTCAGCACTTCTATCTCTGAGTGTCTACAGAGCAACAAATTATGAAGCATAATTATGGTTATAGAACATCAGAGCACTTGGAAAATTCAGGTAATTCTGTTGAGACAAATAATTTGGAATTGGATTTGGCCTTAGGTTGAATTACCTATGGTTTTAACTGCTACATTGCCATCTTGTCTACACATGAGAGGAGCCTTATGAGCAGGATTTTGGTGGGAATGTCAAATCTAAGAAGGGTATGAAAATGGTTATAAATACATTGTGGTTCCCTAAAACATAACTTTTCTTCTTGAAAAGAACTCTCCTGAAATCCAACGCATTGTATTTCAGTTTCAGTTTATAACACTCATTAATAGACAGCACTTTGGGGCAGAGGTTCAAGATCTGTAAGTTCAAAGCCAGATACACAGTGATAAAGAAACAGGTGACCTGGCTCTACCATACTGATGTAGTGCTCTGCTCTGCTCTCTCTCTCTCTCTCTCTCTCTCTCTCTCTCTCTCTCTCTCTCTCTCTCTCACACACACACACACACACACACCTCTCTGTCTGTCTTCGTCTCTCTGCCTTTCTCTGTTTATGTAAATTATATCATCATGAGAATTAAAGATGAGCAATGGAATGCTGATGCACAGTGGACTGGTATTGTGTGGACAACCAGGACTTTACAAGACGGTCTGCTCTAGTTCCAGAATCTGTGACTGAAAATCTCCCTGTCTTCTTTCTGTATTATTTTCATCAGGGGACAGCTGGGTTTAGAAGTTACAAAGCAGAAATTATCAGACCACATAAAATATCTTGGAGAAATACTTGAAACATTGCCACATGGTTGATCTACCTCCTAGCAAAAGGCAGTGGGGAACTAAAGCACCACAATGCATGCTGGGAAGTCAGATGAATAGACAGTTTGGTGCAAACATTCCATTCCCTTTCCCTTTCTTCCATGTTTCTCTTTCTTTTTTCACCTTGCTACCGCCCTATCTTTTTCCTCCATCCCCCTTTTTCCTCCCATCTCTTGCCTCTCCTACTATTTCCCCATTTTCCGTGTTCAGTACAGGGAAAGGTAAAGAGGAGGAAATAAACGCTCTGGACTGGGTGTTGGTCAGGCGACAGGCTTGACTAAATCAAAAGGATGAAGTCAGGAGTCAGTTCTATAATGGGCACATTGAGATGGCTTCCTGCCACCAGAAGCCAGCATAACATCTGGTCTAGCAGGAGGCAGAATGAGCAGGGGGAAATGGAATTGTCCCCAAAGACAGCAGAGAGCCTGACAAATTCTTGTTTAGGAAATTGATGTGATAAGAATATATTTATAAGGACACTGTGAGGCTGGAGATAGGGCTCAGAATGTGCAAGGCCCTAGACTTCATCCCCAGTACCATACACAGACACACATGTGCACACATGTGCACACACCTCCACCACCACCACCACCAACACCAAGACCCCCAGTAACAACATTCCAGTAGGGAGTGATCCAAGTCAGCTTTTCATTTTGAAGGTTCAGGGCCACCCCTCTGTCCCTGTTGTAGGTCATAGAATCTGCACGAGTTCTCATCAACCCAAGATCATATTGTTGACCGCTCCCAATGCTATGGAGAAAGGGTTCAATACCATCTGATGATATCTGCGATAAGAGCAAGGCAGAGGCCTACGGGAAAGGGTAAGCCTCACCCACTGTTGGAGTCTGAAGGAAGGGTGTGGGTTAAAGATGAGGTGTGAAATAGGAGCTGGATAGGCAAAGAGGTGAAGGCAGTGAGGGTATGCAAGCAGGAAGGGTTTCCACGTAGGAGGACTGCATGAGGGAAGCAATAGATACACATTTTAGTCTGAGATTGGGTGACTGGAGAAGGCATGTGATACTCAGCTCTGAACAACTTTAAGAAAATGCCGCATCTATTCCACCCGGACCATAGGGACAGAACATGTGACGCTAAAACCCAGGGTGAGCCTCCTATAATTTCTCAAAGTCACTTTCAACTCGAGGAATATGCTGATTATTTCCCCTTGACTCCTAAGTTTTCAAAACACCTTGAGCTCCCCAGAAAGCTAAATGACAAATCCAATATGTCTGCCACTCTTCTTTAGTGTTTTGGGGAGCACTGAGATCCACTTAAAGGGAAGAAAACACAACCTGCTTTGGGACACATATGTCTTAAAGGTGTGGGAAGCTGTTTAAAAAAGTGGCTTGCATCCTTCATTTCTTCAGAGATTATAGTTTCTCCATTAAAGGGCGCCCTTTCCTCCTGTGTTGGAGTCCATTAACTGGAACAAGCTTTGTTCAGTGAGCTCAGGCTTCCTTCTCTTCTGGCCTCTTCTCTATCTATACCTCTATGCTTCTGAAAGCAAGGACAGGTCACTCGTTCTTGTCCTTAGCATTTTGATGAAATGTTCTCATGAATACATGTGTGCGCACACACAAAGGCATGAAAGCACGTCTTTAATTGGAAGTGTTTTGTTTTCCTTGATTTTTAAACTTTAAATGGAGCTCTCACTCCCCCTTGTAGGCTGGTCTTCCAGGCCCCTTTACTTCCCCACATCCATGTTTTCAGTGCAGTATAATAGCTTTTATTTCACAAGTGCAGGAGAAGAGGACCTCAAATGACAGAGGTCTGGATAATATGCATGAAGTGAGATTTGGAGGGCAAAGCAGAGGTTAGGGGACAGTGACATCAAGTGTTTTCCATTGGTGAGCCCCAGTCCTTCTAGCAACGTGGGCACAATGGGCGCTGTTCTGAGCACACAATAGTCTCAGGCGACAGAAACATAGATGCACTCACTTGCATCTTACACAATGGGGTCGGCTCTGCAACCTTGCTCAACGCGATGGTACCCGCTCCCCAGGGGTTATTGTTACACAGACAAAAGAACTGTGTCTCCTGTGCATCCACTGAGCCATGTGTGTAAACATGGCTCCATTCAGAAAAATAGAATTTTGTTTTCCTCATTCTCTTCTTTATTCTTCTTTCTCTCTCTGAAGTGAACAGACTAAAGGAAATTTCAGCCTTGGATCCAGAATCAGGAAACCCCATAGAGAACTTGAAATGAAAAAGAGAAGAGAGCAGATGGAGGCGACAAATTAAAGACCCATTGGGTCTCTGAATCACACTACTAGTGAGACCAGGAAATGTAGGTGAGGTGGCCGTCTCAGCCCTGGAGCCACAGAGGGCTGGCATTCCTGTCTTAGCACAAATGAGTTGTCAGTGGCTGAAGGCAGCACACACCAGATGAGGTTACTCCCTTAGGTGCCAGGAACTTAAGAGCACAGTCCCTATTTCCTTCAGGAGACACTCCTCTGCCACGGAGACAAACTGGCTTTGTAAACCTCAGTATATGTAGGCCAATGCCATTGTCAAGGTGTAGTTTTGTTTATCATTTCAAGTCTTTATTGTAAATTTAAAATGTTTACTTTTGAAAGGTGGTGGTGGCACACTCCTTTAATCCTAATACTTAGGAGGGGGAGGCAGGCGGATCTCCATGAGTTCAGAGCCAGTCTGGTTTACAGAGAGAGTTCTAGGATAGCCACGCTGTTACACAGAGAAACCCTGTCTCAAAAAGTGAAAACAAACAAACAAAACAAAACAAAAAACAAAGAAAGAAAGAAAAATGTTTACTCTCTTATAACTGGCTTTCTTCATGTTTACAGTCCTTCAGACAGAAGTACAAAGCTCTCGGTTGTGTTTGGAACTCAGTTTCCCTGGTTGTCTGCTTGTTCTTGATTCACTGGGCACAGCAGATCTGTGCTCATGGAAGCTGCACCAAGGGAACATGACCGGGGTCAAGCACTGCCACAAGGCCTTGGGAACCAGGCTGATACTCTGTCCTGGGTTTTGACGCCACCGTTTTGTCTGCTGTTACGAGTCAACTAGTGGGTCAGTGAAATAGAAAACTGAGGCCAGGGTTGCTCTTCTGTGTTTTGAGCTCTAGCTTGTCCCTCAAGCTCTCTTCCCTCAGGAATCCCTAACTTCTCCAGCCATGGCAGACTATTATCTTCTTAAAGATTCTCCACAGAGGTTATTAAAAATAGGAATAGCTTTACTCTCAATTAAAAAAGCAGAAAGGGGGAAATTTATTTATTTAGACAATCACATTGAGATAACATTTTTTCAGTGATATAGTTGATTGAATTCCTTTCAAGATACCTGGTCATTGTGGTCCAGTCCTCATTTAAGACAACATGTTAGCACTCAAGAGCCTCTTATTTTCCATGAAACAAGGAAGTTATATGATAAGCCCTTTATTCTAACTCAAGTCTAGAAAGATTGGCTCTATCTACACTCATGGTTACTTGGGAGATTATAATAATTTTGTTATCAACTATCGCCCACTACATCTTAAAGAAAGTACCATTTTCCAAAACAGATGATCACAGCAACTGTGTACGGTGTACTGAAGTAGACGTCTTTCTTGGGTTCATATGTTGTCACTAAAGAAGCCAGACAGCATTGTTCTAGAGAGGGTGTTCTGGGTCTGAATTCAAGCTTTATCTCTCAACAGCTATGAGACTCTATGCAATTTAGCTGTTGTCCCAAATCTTGCTTTTCCTGAGTGTAAAACAGGGATAATAATAGTGCTTAGTTAAGGGTGATTGTGTAATTAATTGGGAAACTTCAAAAGTCCATGAAAGAGAGACTGGAGAGATGGATTGGTGGTTAAGAGCACTGGCTTCTCTTGCAGAGGACCCTCATTTGGTTCCCAGCCAACTCCCTCTCTGGACTCCATGTGCACCAGACACATACATAGTGAACATTCTTACCTGCAGGCAAAACACCCATACATGTAAATAAAAGTAACAACACAAATAAATAAATAAATACATGAAGGAGCATTTTTATTATTCTAGTGCTGCTGCTGATTTTACTTCACCCAAATTGCTAGCTGGAATAAATGAGGCCTAGCCTGTGTTTGTAGCCTTCCCTGTGGTTAGGAAGTCCATCTCTACCCATGCTCTGTATCCCTTTGATGATGCAAGTGGAACAGACAGTTCTAGTCTATGGATACCTGTGGTGGTATTGTGTTCCCCAAAATATCATGTACCTTAATAAACTTATCTGGGGTCAGAGAACAGAAAAGCCACTAGTTAGGCAGTGATAGCACACGCCTTTAATCCTAGCATTCCAGAGGCAGAAATCCATCTGGGATCTCTGAATTCAAGGCCACGTTGGAAACAGCCAGGCATGGTGACTCACGCATTTAATCCCAGGAAGCAAGCCTTTAATCCTAGGGAGTGATGGTAGAAAGCAGAAAGGTATATAAGGCGTGAGGACCAGAAACTAGAAGCATTTTGGCCTGGTTAAGCATTTGACTGGTTAAGCTTTCAGGCTTTGGAGCAACACAGTTCAGCTGAGATTCATTCTGGATGAGGACACAGAAGCTTCCAGTCTGAGGAAACAAGACCAGCTGAGGATCTGGCCAGGTGAGGTTAGCTGTGGCTTGTTCTGTCTCTCTGATCTACCAGCATTGACCCTAATAACTGGCCTCGGGTTTGATTTTATTAATAAGAACTTTTAAGATTCCTGCTACAGATACCTGAGACATTTATGTCCTTGACCAAATGGAGGATCTCTCAGATGTTTTCTACCAAGCTGCCTTTCTCATTTCTGGCCAGTTAGATATTTTCATTTAAAACATTTCACTACAGTCCTTAATCATAGCTTTGGCTCAGAAGTAAAGGAAAAATAAGCCAAACTAACAAATAAACATCTGACATTCTAATGATTTATAATTGATTTTTCTCATGATGCTTCTTTTTACCTAATGAAAATAGTATTTTTCATAGGATCAATTTGAGTATGGTAAGAGAGACTTTCTGCCCATCCCCCTAAAAGGAATGGATAGTAATCTAAAAACTGGGTATGAATGCATATTTATAAGCTGTATAAAGAAACTACACATTAATTTTAATGACATGTGAACATAAAACATGAATTGTGGCTGAGGTTTTGTATCCAGGTAAACAAAATACAAGTCCATTTAGCTGGTGGAAGTGAGATGGAGCAGTAGAAGGGGTCTACAAGAGTTGTGTGCACATCTGTGGAAGAGACTGGATGGATGGACCCATCAGTAACAGAAAGTGAGTGACAGAGAATGTGTTAATAGAACATTCTAGATTAAAAATGGAGCCAGTCTGGTTCTATGTACCTGAGTCAGGGTGATTTGAAGTGGCTGTCATCAAAGGTGATCACATGGAAATTCCTGGATTTGGGTCCCTTCCTTACTTTTACTATGAAAATGGAATTAAGAGTTGGCATGGGTCTCAGTTGGAGTTTAAGGCATTTGTGGGGCCATCACTAGCGCTTTCTGGTGGCTCTAAGTGCAATAGCCCAATGTAAAGAGGCAAATGAACTTCCAGTTCTCTGTATCAGTTGCATAGTTGACAAATGATTTGTGCTTTTGAGTTTCATTTCTATCATCTGTAGGCTGAGAACAGCAGCAGCAGTTGTCTCCAGGATTGTTGGGAGGATGGGCACAGAGTTCAAGCTCAGTGTTGGTCATGTAGAAAGGATCAAACCATACTCATCAATCAATCACTACCATTATCATCATCATCATCATCATCATCACCATCATCATCACCACCATCACCACCACCACCACCATCATCATCATCATCATCATCATCATCATCACTATCACCATTGCTATCATCAAACAGAGTGGCAGCACTGTCAAGGACCGTCTCCATAGCATATGCTTGTACATCACTTAATATTAATCCAGTCCATCTAGAACCCTTGGACCTCCTGCTTGGTACATTGTCATCTCTAATACCCTACCAAGTAATCCAGGGACAACACCCTGCTGGTGATAAATACTTCTATGTCAAATATTTCCCCTTTCAAGTCAATGAATTAGGCTCATATTTGAAATTAAAATATTATCAGATAATTATAGGCACTGAGTGTTGGTCAAGAATGTACCTGGATGTCAACTTCAGCCACACGAACCATCTTTTACTCAAGAGAGGTTGATTAGTTGATGAAATATGCATCATCTTGATTTCAAGCCTAGAGGCCATCAAGGGTATCCTGATGCTAAAGATATCACTATTTTAATGATCTTGGTTGAAGAGTATTTAAAAAAAAGAGTGCTGTGCTTTCAGGTCTTAAGACTTATTGCTTGTATTTTCACAGCTTTCTTAAAGTAAAAAGGGGTGTTGTGGAAAATGATAAAATTTATCATTTATAGCGAAATATTAATGTAGCAGCAGGAGATTCGATGAGGCCATCTATCTATGAGCATTCAGACTTCAAAGGAAGCATAAACACGAAATTAATGGTTTGTCTAGTGTAAGAGACAAATAAATGCAAATGTGGGCTCATTAATATCAAGTGGATGACTTCTTGGTTTATGGGGTTTGGATTGATTTTGTCAAAGGCCAATAGATTTATTTTAAAAAGTCTTTGAAATTTAGCATCCATACACCCATTATTGAGAGAAATAAAACTCACAGCACTTCTGGACAGCCTCTCTTCCTCCTCCTCCTTCCCCCTTCCTAGATGTTGCTTTACTGAGATAAAGTTCTCACATTAGGACTTACTTTCACACTGAAATATGTCCCTTGTAGGAACTGCTATAAACGTCAGCATTTTCCGCAGCATTAGTTTATGGGCAGAGTGAATTTTAATGGCATCATAATCTCATGGCAATCAATTGTGGTGCTTGGGAAAAAAAGCTCTGGTGGAGCCCATTAAATGGGCTTTGCATCACTTTTAATGCTCTGAAATCTTGAAGTCTCTCTCTGTCTTCCCTATTTGTCTATAGACAAAATAGTTTTTCTTTTCCTCCCCATTTTAGGCTGGAGTAGCATTAAATACTTTTCGTTACTATTTAATTCTCTGACAAGGAGGAAAAAATGCCTTCCGCCTTTCACTTGAACAAGGGTATAGGTCTGTTGGTTCCGAGGCAATATGGGAAACCAAGGCAGAGTTTTGGTGGCCTCTTACTTATACCTCCACTATGGAGTCTAGCTGTTGTGGTCCAGATATGGTGAAGCAACCAAATACAGCAGTACCTACTCTCTTTGATCTGTACTCTGTGATGTCCATCTTCTTCTCTACCTCCAATTCGATCATGGACCACTTATCTGCTTCTGTAAATGTGGAACACAGCACCATGTGGGTCATAGTTATTTAAAGTGAGTCATCTGTTTTTTGTCTTTTTATTTTGGTCATTTGTTTTTGTCTTTTTGAGATAACATGAATTATGTATCTACTGCCTTTTTCTGATAATATTTTCAGATTATTCTTGTGTGTGTGTGTGTGTGTGTGTGTGTGTGTGTGTGTGTGTGTGTGAGAGAGAGAGAGAGAGAGAGAGAGAGAGAGAGAGAGAGAGAGAGAGAGAGACTTCCTTGTTAAAAATTTCTGATCCTTTTTAGATTTGTTTTTCTCACTACTGTATAGATTGATTTGGGCTTGGGTTTGTGGTTGGTCCTTCCTAAAAAATAAAAAAACACCACGAAGTCCTCAAAAGTGAGGGAAATAATACTAGCCATTGAGAGCTCAACTGTGAATATAATGCACAGAAGGTCAAAGATATACAAGGGAGCCACAGTGGGGAGAAGACCTGGAGAGGAGCAGAGTTAACAATGACTGAACTCACTGTCTCTACTAACTGATGAAAAATGTGTCAGTCAGGTGCTTAGCTACCAAATTGGAGAAAAGAGAATGGCCCAGAAACAAATGTTGTGGTCCTTTCAGTGCATGGGAGAGGTAACAGAGTCCAAGGATGGTAGAGACAATTCCTCTTGTAAAATGGCTGTATCAAGATACACTAGCTAGCACCATTCACAAAAGCCACTGCTTAGAATGTCTTTCCATCCTTTCCCCTCTGAGAGCCTGTCTCACCTACCCTGAGCCTAGGCTTGACTAAGGTTGATTGCACCAGGCTGGACCTCTCATGCAAGATATGCTCTATGGTATTTGATTCCTAAAAGTTTGAACTGTGATTCTGGAGAGTCTCAGTGGACCCTAACTGAGGACAACAGGATTCAGTAGCCTTGAGGTGATCATGTTTGAACGTGAGCATGTTCACCTCTTAGAATCAATTTAGCGTGGAGAAAGAGAAAGGGAAGGAAAGAAAATGGAATAAGTGGAGGAACAGGAGTTGGGATTGGAGATTTGTCAGTTTGAACGTTTAAGCCTGATGAAGCCAGGGCACACTATCTGCCTTAGAGATACTCTGACCTCATCTCTATAACCCTCAGCTTTAGTTTGGCTTTGGTGCCCGTGGAGGCGGGAGGGCATGTGATCTGTCTATGTAACCATCCTGGCAGTGCTCAAAGCTTAGGCAGCCTCCTGATTCTCACTGGCTCCTGTTTGAACCTGCCTTTAGCAGGAAGACATACTCTTCATGAAAACAGAAGCCTTCCATTTTGCTGTTTCTTCCTAAAGACAGGAAATTGATGCACTGATTGTTTAGATGAGACTTGTGCAATTGGTTCAGACCTTTGCATACGCCGGGTTGGTGTATCTTGCAGATACAGACAGAACCAAATTGCTGAGGGCTGAAGGTGAGCAGCGTGTTTCAGAATTAGGTTGAGTCACACCAGAATCCTGTTAAGTCTAGTTTCCTATTTTCTCTTGTTAAACTCAGTCTCACTGTCTGCCTGATATGAACAGCTATAAAACCTTACAGCTGATTCAGATGAGCAACATTACATTATTTTTCTTTTTCTAAACAACCATTCTTTTCTTTAAGGAGACAATGCATTAAAAAAAATAGTTTGGAAATGAATGAGGTAACATCTAGGGTTTGCTTTAAGATGCTGGGAATTAACCACGGGTGGGAGTAGAGGAATAAAATTGACAAAATGTTTTTGTTGAAGCTGGGTGATAAGTAGGTTAGTCTGTATTCAGAATATTTGGAAATTTCTATAATAAGGGACCCATTGAGACCGTCTGTATTGTGTTTGTGTGTTTGTGGGACTAAACCAAGTCAGCTCTGCTCTCTTTTCCCTGTTCCTTAGGAACAGTGGTTTGGTTCAATTGTTCTTGTTTCTTTTCTTTTTTAAAAAGATTTACTTATTCATTGTATATACAGAAGAGGGTACCAGATCTCATTACAGATGGTTGTGAGCCACCATATGGGTGCTGGGAATTGAACTCAGGACCTCTGGAAGAGCAGTCGGTACTCTTAACCTCTGAGCCATCTCTCCAGCCCCTGTTCTTGTTTCTTAAGTGTCATCTCAAGGATCTTTTTCCTTCAATGTCACACAGAAGGGCATAGGATCAAAGGGCCAGAAATAAAACAAATTAATAAATAAATAAATTAATAAACAAATAAATCTGGCTAGCTTAGACCCCTGAAGAAGGCATTTACTTTACATACTTATGTTCAACTGTTACATAAAAGTTCAACTTAGGGGTCTATGACTTTGGAAAACTTTTAACCAAAAGATAATTTCTGAGCTTCCTCATGCTTGAACTTAGGTATAAGGCAGGAGAGAGAGCCATGTTCTGATGCTAAAAGCTTATCCTAAATGAGTGCTCTGTCACATCCATGACATTCACTGACACAGTGCCAAACACTCTCCTACATGGAGGTATAGCTTTGATTTTGTAGGTATTATAATTAATTTTTAAACGTGACATAAAAAGGAATGGATTTTATCATGGCATTTCATATGCATGCCCTTTGTTGGGCTTTAATTAATTAACTAATTAATTAATAGGCAGACTTATTATTGCTTTGAGCGTGCTGATTGCTGTGGTTCTGTTGATTATAACCTTTTGTTTTAATTTAGTAGGTTGTAATAGGAAATTGTACTTTTCCTCTAGATTTTTCAAGTTTTGAAAAAGTTTTTAAGTATTTCCTTATTATCTGGATTTCACTGGAATCCATGGTAATCTGTGTTGTGTCTCTGATACTAAGAATTTGAGTCTTTTTTTCTTTCTTTGGTTTAGTTTGGTTATGAATTTGTCAATCTTATTATTATTATTATTATTATTATTATTATTATTATTATTGTCAAATAGCCAGCTCTTTGTTCCATTGATTCAGTGTATTGACGTATTGCTTGTTTAGTCTCCTGTTACCATCTGCCTTGATCTCACTATTTCTTGACAGTGACTATTATTGGGTTAGGTCTGTTCTTGTTTTTCTGGGACCTTAATTGCATTGTTAGATTGTTTACTTGAGACTGTTCTGGTTTTTAATTAAGCACGTGTAGCCGTAAATTTTCCTCATAAAGTTTCCTTAGCTGTATTACAAAGGTTCTCTGGCAAGGTTCACTTTTATTTTCATTTGATTCTAGGAATTTTTCTTGTATCCTGAATGTGGGTGGCATCACCTCATAGGGTGAATCTCAGGGTGAATAAAAAGAGAAAACAAAGCTGAACGTTGGAACTTGTCTCTTTCTGCTTCCTGACTGTGAATGCAGTATGATACATTTTCTTGTGTTCCTGATGCCGTGCTTCCCTGCCATGATGGATTTTATCCTCATAAAGGATGGGTCAAAATCAGCCCTTCCTCCATTAGTTCACCCCATCCCACCCAGGCATTTAGTCACAGGGATGAGAAAAGTAACTTAACATAGAAAACCGGTACAGAGGAGCGAGGCTGTGGCTGTGGCAAACCTGACCTTGAACTGGTTTGTGGGAGAAATGTGGAAATCTGTAAATGTGGGCTAGGGAAGTTCTAGGTGTTACAAGCAGAGCTTAGTGGGACATTCTGGTGGAAGTGTCAGAATGCTTATGGTTTCAAAGGAAAAGAGAAACAAGAACATAGCAGAGAATGACTGGACCAAAGCAGGATCAAAATCCAGCAGGGCAAAGAGCAAACCCTGCAGCACCACATCCAACATCTGGGACTTATGAAGGAATCATTTGGTCTCCAAAGGAATTAAGAGGTCCTATGCATGTAGGTGAAAGTTTCTGTGCTGCCTGCCAGTTCCCAAATAACCAACACAGAGGCTTACTATTAATTATAAAAGCTTGGCCAGTAGCTCAGGCTTATTACTAACTAGCACTTACAACTTGAATTAACCCATTTCTGTCTACATTGTGCCACGTGGCTTTCACCTCTATCTCATTTTGTGTGCCCGACTTGTTTTGTGTCTGGCTGGTGACTCCTTTGACTCTGCCATTCTTCATCCCAGCATCCTTAGTTGGGTTGCCCTGCCTATACTTCCTGCCTAACTACTGGCCTGTCAGCTTTTTATTAAACCAATGAAAGTAATATATATTCACAGTCTACAGAAGGATTATTCCACAGCATTTTCCCCTTTTTATCTAGTTAAAAAGGAAGGTTTTAACCTTAACATAGTAAAACTATATATAAGAAAAAGTTATTAAGTAAGAATTACAGTTACAATGTCCAGTCCATTTGTATTTGGCAAATTTAAAGAAAATACTCTATTATTTATCTTATTTTTATTACTCTAAAGTTTTATACCTAATTTACCTTTTATCATAACTAAGGAAAACTTTAACTATGACTATCTAGTCTTCAACTACGTCATAGATGCCAGAAGGGTGAAATATTATCTAATGACAGGGACATCTGGCTGTCTGGACAGTCACCCTAAGTTCTTCTGTAACATTGGGGCATCCATCTTTGGCTTACAGGCCTAGTATAACTGACAGACTTTTTTGAGAAACAAGGAATTTTGAAGAACTGCCCTACCTTGTCTTGGCAAAATTGCCTTTTTTTTTTTTTTTTTTTTTTTTTTTGCATTTTGCTAGTCCAGTTTGGATAGGATTTGTCAGCACTGAGGCAAGGGCAGTTTCTTTGCCCATATGGTTAGCTTTTGCTGTAAAGAAAACAAATTCCATATGGAGTTTATTTAATGCCCATTATCTTCTCTGAAGTAGAACGATGCTGCAAGGAGCAGACATGTCTCTCTGTCATGAAAAGCCTTAGGTTACTAAACATTTTAAATGCTATATTCTGTAGATCTTTGAAGTGTTTAAAGCCCATCTATATATCTAAATATATCTGCTTATGACCTTAAAAACATACCTAACATGGCTATAAGTTTAATTATTATAGATGACTATTAATCTGTATTTTATAATATGAAATTCTAAATGGTCTTTAAATAAAAAACCTGGAGCCAGATTTTGGGGTAAATGCTGAAAGATCATAGAGACAAAGGAAGAAGCCACAGCCACCACCTCTTACCTCACCAACTCCTCAGCCTGAAAAAGCCTTTAGTTCCTGTCTCCTCATGCCTTATATACCTTTCTTCACCCTGCTATATCACTTCCTATCTCAGCCTCTCTAGTGCTGAAATTAAAGGCATATGTGCTTCCCAAGCAAATACATGAGATCTCAAGTGCTGGGATTAAGGGTGTGTGCCACCATGCCTGGCTCTGTTTTTCTCCGAGACTGAGTCAATCTCATGTAGTTCAGGGTGGCTTTGAACTCACAGAGATCCATCTAGCCTCCCAAGTGCTAGAAGTAAAGGTGTGTGCCACCACTGCCTGGCATCTATGTTTAATCTAGTGGCTTGTTCTGTTCTCTGATCTTCAGGAAAATTTTATTAGGGTACACGGCATATCACCACAGTATTTCTTAATTATATATTACATTTTTAAATGAGCTGCGTAAACACAATCTTCTCAACAAGAGTAAAAACATGCATACAGTATAGCAAAATTAACTTTAAATTTGTATCAATATACCAAAATCCATACCAATGTAAATTATTTTAAAGTTAATAGTTGTTTTTTGAATTAAAGTAGATTAAATAATCTACCCTTTTATCTCACCATTCCACCTACACATGCCTCCAGATCTGCTACCTTTACAAGCTCTCTCTTAAGTCAGGTACTTTGGGTTCATGCTTCTTTTTGGGGAGGGGGTGGAGCCAAATCTGGTTCTGGCATCTCTAGCATACTGGAGTTTCCATTGCAAGTAAGGCTTCACCTTTACAGCTTCATGCAGTAACCTCTCAGGACTTCCTTATAGGGAGTCTGACTGTCACACATTGCTTGTCATCAGCAGCTCTCTGAAACTATAAAGCAAGAGTCTATGACCACCCACAGTATTAAATCTTTCGTGCTTGCAAATCCAGTGCCAACATGGATGCTGTTGCTGAGTTCTGCTGCCAGATCAGGGCATAGCCTGCCCCCCTTGGGTTGCAGCTGCAACAGCATGCATGCTGATGCTGGGATAAATATTTCTTTAGGCAGTTGCTTTTAAGGAGCATGGAACCCTCAACTAAGCCCTTGGTTCAGACTCTCTCCTTTCATGCCAAGTTGGAGTTTTTGATGAGTGGGATCTTGACCTCAGGACATTTCCTATTTCTCAGTACAGATCAGGGGGCTGGAGCTGAAAGTTTTCCTGTCTCCCACCCAGTTTGTAGTTGCTCAGACCCAAGTAAACACACACAGGTTTATATTAATGAAAACTGCTCAGTCATTAGCTCAGGCTTACTACTGACTAGCCCTTACACTTAAACTCAGCCCGTTTCTATTAATCTATATGTTGCCACCTGTTCTGTGGCTTTACCTGTGTGCCATTACATGCTGGTCCCTGGATGGTGGACTGGCGTCTCCTGACTCAGCCTTCCTCTACCCAGAATTCTCCTAGTCTGCTTATCCCACCTATACTTCCTGCCTGGCTACTGGCCAATCAGCGTTTTATTAAACCAGTGTACAAAAGCATTATCCCACAGCAGGTTTTTTTTTCTTTCTTCCTCCTCTCCCCTCTCGTCCTCTTCTTACTCCTCTATCTCCTTCTTATTAGAATTAAAGTTTCTTTGCAAGCATTTGCCTTAGTGCAAAATTTATCTTGCTCAAATCCATTCCCTCCTCAACAAATTGCAAAATTCTTGTGTTTTTCCATTCAATCTTTTGCTCTTTTTTTAAAACTATAGACTTAGGTAAGTACAGTAAAAAAATAGCCATGCTATAGCCTGCATGCTTTTCTGTCTTAAAATTTCACTTACCAAAAAAACTGGTCAGTTATCTTTTTTCTTTAACTTTCTTTTTATTTATTCTTTGTCTCTTTCACATCATGCATCTCAATCCCATTCATTTACTGTCCCTTCATATCTGCCCTCTGCCCTTGCAACTCCCCCCAAAAAATAAAATAATATAAAATTAAAGAGAAAAAAAGGTAAAATAAATTTTATCACTGAAGCTGTAGTTCAACATAGTGATTCAAACATTAAATCCTTATCTCCATACATCTTTACTTGCAAGTATTCATTGCAAAGAGTCATTGGTCTGGTTGGAGGCCTCTGCTTTCTGTTTCACTATTGATGCTGGGCCCTCAGTGGGCTTCCTCTTGGATATCCTGTTGTTGCTCTGTGCTGTGAAGATACTGCAACTTTGGGTCTGCAAGACCAGCCCCTTCATGTGGTCCAGCAGATCACACATGGGTGGATGTTGGGGAGGGCCAATTCATAACTCTGGTTCTGGGCCTAGGTAGTTGCAGGATTGATCAGCCCTCCAGCTCTCCTTGTCCACACCACCAGGGTGAACTCTCCAGCATTGCCCTGGCTACTTCACCCCTGGCAGTGTTGAATTTAGTTATTTTTGAATTAAACCTCACTTAAATTCTCAGGTTATGGGCAGAATGAAACCAGATTCTTGGCCAAAATACTGCACCAATAGTCTAGGTCCTCATAGAGTCCATGTCAACCCTGAAAGCTCATAAGCTGGACCTCCACTGTCTGTATTTCTCTCATCCTTCTTTTCTTCCAATACTCCACCAGAGTGGCTCAGTAAGTCCACTTACAGAATGCTAGGGTTTTTCTAGCCTGAAGTCCCAAACTCTTCCACACTCTAGTCATAACCCAGTTCCAAAAGCCTGAGAATCACAGGGTCTGGCTTATCACAGAATAACCCCACTTTCAATACCCATTTTACATCTTAGTTATTTTTCCTGTTCCTGTGATAAAACACCAACCATCTCAACTTAAGGGAGCAAGGTGTTATTTTGACTTACCGTTCAAGGGTATAGTCCATCATGGTAGGGAAGGCATGGTAGCAGGAAGCTGAGGCAGTTGGTCGCTTTGTGTGCACTGTCAGAAAACAGAGAGATGAATTTTTTCTCAGTTTTCTTTCTCCTTTTTACTGACCACATTTACGGTGGATCTTCCTATCTTGATTAACCCAATCAAGGAAATCCCTCCCAGGCATGCCTAGAGGCTTTCCTGAGCGATTCTAGGTATTGTCAAAGTGACAATACAAACACTCACAATAACAAGAGAGAATCTGTCTGCTGTCGAATGAAAACTCACCACTGGATTTGAAGCTTGTGACAGCAGAGGCTTGACCTGATGGAAGGACTGCCAATCTCCACTTGGCTTACTTTTGGAGGGCAGCTTCTGCTCCTCCTTCCTTCACCAGGATTCAGCTTGATTTTTACTGGTGTATCACTTGTCTTTTTCTCCATTTCCTTCTTGAATTCCTAAAGCTCTTTCTCTCTTTGAAATAGTCAGATTTTTTTTTTTTGTTTCTTACTCTGCCACCTTTAGGTCAGATAGAGATGGCTCTTAGCCCATCATATCTAAAAGAATTTTTGTAGCTTTAAATATCTTACAATTAAGCCATGTCAGTGTTTTGAGCTTTTTGGTGATCTTGATTTGTAGCTCTTTCAAGGATTCCCACACTTCTTTTAAAAGAATGTTTTAGAACTGGCAAGATGGCTCAGCAGGTAAAGGTACTTGCTACCAACCTGGTAACCTGAGTTTATTCCCTGGGATCCAGATGAGAGAGAACTGACTCCCATAAGTTGTTCTCTGATCTTCACAGAGATCTTGGCATGTTTGTATACACAAAGAAGCACATACACACACATACACACACACACACACACACACACACACACACACCCACACACACAGACCCACACACAAATAAATGAATGTAATTAAAATAATAAAGTAACTTTTTATTATAATTTGTACATAGCATAAAACTTACCTTTAAAAATATATAGTTCAGTGGCATTAAGTACATTCATACTTTTGTGTAATCATCATCACCATTCATATCCAGAATGTTTTCATCTTCTCTAACTAAAATCTAGTGCCTGTTCAACATCAGTATCCCACTCCCTATTCAACATTACACTTTCTGTTTCTATGCAGACTATAATAGGTACCTTGTATAAGTGGAACCATACCATATTTGTTCTTTTGTGACTGGTTTATTTCACTTATCATAATGACTAAAATTTTATTAATGTTAGGTAGTATGTATTCCATTTCTTTTTAAGACTAAATAATTCTCCAGTCTTCTCTATATATACACATAAAATTGCAGATATGTGCTTACATAATGCTTCCATCATACACTAATGGACACTTGATTTCTTTCTACTTTGCAGCTCTAGTGAACAATGCACTTGGGAACATGAGTGCAAGTATCTGCTCAAGTCCCTCCTTCCAATTTTGTCCACCTTTTCGATACTGTCTTTCTGGTGTTTCTTAAATTCTAGAATCCTTCATTATAGTGTTTATATGTCTTAGTTCTGTTCCTGTTTCTGTGATAAAATACCATGACAAAGTAACTTAAGGGAGAAAGAGTTTATTCAGCTCACCATTCCAGATTATAGTTCACCTAGGGAGGAATTTGAAGCAACTGGTCCTCAGAAAAAAGGATCAATCACACATGTGTGCTAGTGCGCAGCTCTTTCTCTCCACTCTGATACAGTTTAGAGTCCCTTTCCTGGGGTATGCAGGAAGTAGGCAGGTCTTCCCACCTCTAAAGAAGTAATCAGGATAATCCCCTAGGAATGTGTCCACAAGCCAAGGTAATTGGGGTGGTTTGACTAGTATGGCCTCAATAGACTCATGTGCTTGAGTGCTTACCCATAGAGAGTGGCACTATTAGATGTAGCCTTGTTGGAGAAGTAAAGATCTTTCATATAGATCATATGAAGATCTATAATGAAAAGGTACAAACTGAGCAAGGAAAAATACAAAATGTACAATTTGAGGAGAAAAGGGGTACCAGGAAGTGGAATGCAGCTAAGTTTTGTGTTCAAGGAGATAAACAGATTAAAGAAAAACCTGATGTTAAATGGAATAAAGAGAGTAGAGACCCTCAGGGCAAGACCAGCTAAGCTTCCAACTTGTAAAAGAAATTAAAAATAGTTTAGGTTCAGGCATGGTGGTACATACCTTTAGTCCTAGCACTCAGGAGAAAGAGATATGCTGATCTCTAAGTTTAAGGCCAATCTGGTCTACAGAGCAAGTTCTAGGACAGCCGAGCTTGTGCAATGAATGAAATCATGAAACAGAAAGCTGGTAAAGATGTAATTGAACAAATAGGCCATGGTCCAGCCCCAGGAAACAGCAGAACTTGGCAGCTTCGGCCACATGGTTTTGGCTTTAGAGTCAAGGATAGAAGAATGGGGGGGTGGTTATAGAATCTCTCTCCATGACTAAGGGATGGTGCTGAGGCAAGGTGTATATCAGGGGTGTCCCTGAATGGAGGCCTAGAAAGGCCATTGCATGAAGCTGTGCAAGTGAATCCTGGATTGCCTTGGAGACCCCAAGATGTTGGAGATGCCGGAGTTGGGAGATACCTGCCAAGGAGAGCTGCTAACAGGGAGTAGAACCAGCCCAAAAGAGAGAAGTGTGTTGCAGTCAACACATATGAAAGGAGTCAGAGATCTGAGGAATGCTTTAACATCAGATATAAAGATGCAGAGCTTAGAGTTTGCCAGTTGGTTTTAGGTCTTTCTTTGGTCTAGTATTTCCTCACTATGCTCCCTTTCCTCCATTTTGGAATGGTAATGTATATCCTGTGCCATTATATGTTGGAAGTATGTGATCTGTTTGTCGATTTTGATTGTATAGGGGATTATAATTAAGAGATTGTATGAATCTCAAAAGAGACTTTGAACTGACTTTTAAACATTGTTGACACTGTGATAGACTATGGGGGCTTTTGAAGTTGGACTAAATGCATTTTGTGTTTTGTTATGGCTACAAGCCTATGGGGGCTAGGTAGTGGAACACAGTGTTTTGAATAGGTATGGCCTTTATAGACTCATGTGTTTGATTGCCTGGCCCATAGGGAGTGGCACTATTAGGAGGTATAGCCTTGTTGAAGGAAGTGTGTCAATATGGGGGCAGGCTTTGAGGTCTCATATGCTCAAACTACACCCAAGGGTGTGGGACACAGGTCTCTTCTATTGCCTGAGGATCGAGATATAGAACTCTCAGCCCCTTCTCCAGCACCACATCTGCCTGCATGCCACCATGCTTCCTGCCATGATGATAATAGACTAAACCTCTGAACTGTAAGCCAGCCTCAATTAAATGTTTCCCTTTATAAGCATTGCTGTGGTCATGATGTCTCTTCACAGCAATAGATACCTTAACTAAGACAGTAACTTAGACTATTCCTCACTGAGAATCCCTTCCTAGGTGATTCCACACTGTGTAAAACATATGATTGAACTAATCATTGCAAAATCACTAATAGTCTCAAGGTATTACAGTCTTTTTTTTTTTTTTTTTTTTTTTGATCTGATTGCTATAGTGTTGGAAATCTAACCTTTGGATGCTAGGCAAGCACTATGCTTCTGATCTACAGCCCTAGGCCACTGTCTTATGTAGGGTCAGGCTAGCTCTTCCTACCTTGGAGCTCCATCTTCCCTAAATGTGTGTCCACTAGTGGAATGGACATGACAGGAGGGGTCATTGGTGGCCCTGGTGTCTTCAGTTGATTGTCTTTTGCCATGTGTCATTTGCAAACTGGCTGGAAGGAAGGGAGAAGTGGAGAGCAGATTGTCCTCACCACACAGCACTGCCTCATGTGGGTGCCAGTTAAGTAATGTAAAGGTAATGTTATGTGACTTTAATTAAATAGAAAATGAGGGTTGAAACTGTGGCTCACAATAGAAGTGTAAGTGAACATGGAGGTCAATAAGCTACCCTCCTCTCGCTCTCTTGGATGAGTGCCTCATCAGTTACCACACGAGGCAAAAAGAATGAAGATCTAATCAAGTATGAAAGGAAGAGAGGCAAACACAAGACCCAAGTTACAGGCTATGAGAGATATGAACTATACTCACTTCTATTCAAGAAAAAACCCGTTGCCCATGTTGTACAGTGACCTTGAGATGTTAACCAGAATTAAAAACTAGCAACTCATAAAATCTAGGTATTTGATGAGCATGAGGTAAGATCTTTATGATTTTTTTCCCCAAAAATGTTCAAAATGATCTTCAGAAGTACTCAAGTTTTATGATATTTGGTATATTGCTTAAAATTTTCAACTTAAATTTAATAATAGAAATAATTGAAAAATCTCTGTGAATTCCTTGGGAGTGAATACCACAGGAGGAACAGTATGGGGAAGGTAAGTTCCTGGCTGTGGTGGAACCAAACTAATAGTAATAATATCACGTGGTGACAAATTGGTGTGTCCCCTTCCCTTTGTCAACAAGTACTTCTGTAGACCCAGAAAACATGGCGAAGATTTGACTAAGTAAGTGTTAGGGAAAATCATGCAGTGTGGGGGTGTTTTCTGGACAGGTCAGTGAAAGTATGGATGTCTCCCATATATCTCATTTGATAGCATCTGCAGCAGAAGGCAGGTTCAGTATGTCAGGGTTCTGTGCTAGAGGAGGCAAACATCCCCAGCCTCTACACTGGCAACAGTGAGCTCCTGATGTTTCTTTCTTTTATTTTTTTAAATTTTTTTTACGAGCCCCCCCCTCTGTGTGTGCGTGTCTGTTTGTACATATGTGGACAAAAGTGCAAGCAGCCATGGATGGAGGGAGGAGGAGGCAGTGGATCTCCTGGAGCTGGAGTTACAGGTGGTTGTGAGCTGCTAGATAGGGTGCTGGAAACTGAACTTGTGTCCTGTGCCAGAGCTCATATGTGGTCTTAACCACTGAGCCATCTCTCTAGCCATAATATTACTTTCTTAGATATATGTTTATTTGTAAATACCCCCCATTAAACTGTATTTTATGCATAGAATACCATATAGCTATAAAAAGTGACTGAAACAACCTATGACATATTGACAATTGAGTTTTTAAAACTTGAAAACTTGTTTAATTTAGGCAGAGAATCAAACTATTAGTTCAAATGAATTAACAGTACAGTGAGGCAGAAGTAAGGAACAGGGGGAGGGGGAGGTAAAAGAAGGGATATTTGAGAATGAAAAGGTTTAAATGGGCACGGGGTGAGGAATAGGGAGGAAGAGGAAGTAGAGGGAGGAGTAACCAGAACTAATGGTGTACAGGAAGTCTTACAGAGAGTCACTTCTTTGTAAGCTCATTGAAACAGAAGTTTTTAAACAGTGGTAAGAGCCGGAAGACTGGGGCATCTGCTTGCTAGTGTCTTCTTTCTGGATAGGACAGAGAAGCTGCACCCATGAAACCTCAACAATCAGCCTACCTAAACAGGACCTGCATGATGACAACACCAGCTGACATGCCAATGCGGATGGGGGACATTTCACAAGGACCCGCCCCTAGATGGCTGCTGAGACAGGGAGGATCAGTTTTTTCCAGAGACAAGGTTTGTGATAGGTTGTCCAATCCCAAGTGGTCAGCCCTAAATATATGTACATAAATGCTACACTAACTCCGTATAAGTTGTGTATTTGTGTGTCTGTGTGTTTACAGTCTTTCTAATGCTTACTGGATAGCAATCTTCAGCAGTGTATCCTGAGAATTAAATCTAAACCTCTCCCCTGGTTCATTCCCAGGTTTTGGCACCAAAAAAACAAAAACAAAAAACAAAAAACAAACAAACAAACAAAAAACTCCCCCCAAAACAAACAAATCTAAACCTCTCTTGGTCACCAAGGTCATCATCCAGCTTACCACGCTGTAAGTAATGGTTATATAGAAAAGGTGATAGAAGACAGGGAAACTCTGAAAAGAAAGGAAATGACATGAGAACATAAGACATAGTACGAATAATAAAAACAGCATGTCATTAGTGAGGGAACAGTCAGACAAATGGCACCCAGAAGGAAATACAGAAGTAAATATTAACTGTACAGAATTCGATATAAAGAAACTCCTCAAATCAAGTAAAAGAGATTTTGTATTGTGACCACTGCGCAAGGATTTGGTTTAAAAAAATCTGAACCTCACAGTACTAGAAGCTCACTGTGTAAAGAGTAGACAGCCCATAACTGTATTGATAGAGATAAGATGTATGAGTAGTTGTTCACAAATGAATTAGTAACCAGGCGTGGTTCTTGGACACAGTACAGATGAAGAATGCTATTGTCAAAAACATGAAGCTTCCATGTGTCCCTCCTAGAGTCTTTCCCTGTTAGCCAGCCTCTCTGGAGCTGTGGATTGGAGTCTGGCCATCCCTTCCCTCACATCTAGTATCCACTTATGAGTGAGTACATACTATGTTTGTCCTTCTGAGTCTGGGTTACCTCACTCAGGATGATATTTTCTAGTTCCTTCCATTTGCCTGCAAATTTCATGTTGTCATTGTTTTTCACTGCCGAGTAGTACTCCATTGTGTATATGTGCTACATTTTCTTTATCCATTCTTCAGCTGAGGGGCATCTAGGTTAGTGTGAAGTCTTGCACAGCCTTGGTGCAGTGGGAAGGGGTTTGGACCTGCCTAAGCTCAGTGTGCCAGGCTCTGATGACTCCCCATGGGAGACCTTGATTTGGGGGATATGGGGATGTGGGGTGGCTAGGGAGGGAGCGCTGGAGGGTGGGAGGAGGGAGGAGGGGGGATCTGTATGGTATGTAGAGTGAGTAGAAAATTTCTTAATAAAGAAAAATGAAAAAAATGAAGCTTAACAGAATCTCTTCCAAGTCCATAATGCTATGGCTAATCTTCTCTGAACCACAGATGCATAACACAGCAAAAACCAAGAAATTTCAATTGTCCTCATGTAATATAAAAGTTCAATATGAAGCCAAGATCCAATCCAATTTTATATAGAAAGCCACTATATATAAATAATTAGAATACCCATCTAAGAAAAAGGAAAGAAAATTGCTTAAGTAGCCATTACAACAGTCGCAGGTACACTTCTGTGGTCTGTAAGGACAGACAAAAAAAGTCAGGAATGGAAAGAGCATATTCCTCAAAGTCATGAAGAACAGTGTGTGTGTTTGAAATTGTGGCACCCTCAGATGGTACAGACATGAATGTGAGCATTTCACAAAAGTGAGCCAACTAACACTGTATTTCTCCCATAGAGTGATTTTATGTGTGGAGAGTGATTTAATGAAGCACCCTTGTGTATAGGGGTTTGAACACATGATACTTTGTGAACTGGCACTCAACTGAAATGAATCATTGGATACGATATAAAAGGAAGCTAATTTTATTTGGTTGTGCTTTCAGTCTTCAAAGAAGTTGACCTTCTCCCACCACCTAGATTGACCATTTCAGAGTTATATACAGAAACTAATAGTCTCAATGACTAGTAATTATTAGCACATAAGCTGGTTTTGTGGCACTGACTTGCTGGTATCTATCGTGCAGAGCCCTCAGTTTCTGATTGAGATGGCAACTTTAATGACATCAGAGGACGGAGAATGCTTGCACTTGAGATGAATGAGTGGAGGGTGAGAGATAGTCAGACTCATGAAAGAACTGACCCACTTTCCTGCTAGTTTTCATGGGACAAGTGAGAGAAAGTGAGAAGTGGAAGATGTAATTAAGAGTTTGAAGATGTGTAGCAGTGAAGACAAAATGAATCTCTAGGGAAAGGATGTAGGGTTTTGTCTGGGGACATATAACTGGTTCCCATTACAATTTTGGAAAACTCAACCCGATTACCATCCCTCCCACCTCACCCCTGACACACACACACACACACACACACACACACACACACACACACACACACCACCACCACCAATACCTGTTTCCCTACACTACCACCAAAAGATTCATAAAATGGGACTCTGCCTCAAGCAATGTGGTAGTCAGGGATTTCAGACAGAACATGCCTCCCAAGTATTGGAAATAACCGAAGCAAAGAGAAGAGCAGTCTCATTAGGTCTGTCAATGGGACGCTGGTCTTTTTGATCTCCGCCTGCATGCGAAGGAAAGGGTAAGTGAGCATCCTTTTCATCTTTTCCATCACACTTTAAAGGGCTGCCGTAATGTTCCCACCAACTAAATCATTTTCATTTCCAACTCTAATCAATTTGTGAATAAATATCCTTTGGAGATGTGAGCTGCTTTAAATGATGGCTACCTTTCCACCTTTAATCTATGACACTACATTTCTCTTGAGGGAAAATAGCTCCTTGTGTCTTTATCCTTTCTGAGTTCATGTAGGCAGCACACCTCCTTTTCTATTATTACATAATAATGGCCTTGGTAGGTGCATAAAAGGTTGTACAGGTTTTACGAAAATGAGGGGCTATTCACCCTTGCTACCTTTAATCTCCTTCATTCTCCTGTTAATGAGTATAAATTAGCAAAGCCATTTCCCAGAGTCTTTATCTAACAATACCAGTGGCAGGTCATTCTCAGGAAGGGCTTTTTGTAAATATTATAATTGTTGGTATTATCTTTAATCTTTTGTGGTGTGAAAATCAAGGACAACATGAACCTTGATACAAAGTAGAAATTTGGTAAGTCTTAGGTGATGAAAACAAAGATCTGAATCAAGTCTACTTCCTCTAGAATGTTCTTAAAGACTTCAAAAGTAAGATAAATATAAACTTCTTTGGTACGACCTTTTCTATAAATTGTCTAACTGCTTTGATCAGATGAACGCCAATTAGATTCTCTGTCCTAAATTCAAAAGGACCACGAGCTAAGCATTTTCTGAAAAGGTTTGAATACATCAAACTAATTGCTCCTAATGAAGCATTTCCTTCTGGGGGCCTTTTAGTTGTTTGAAATGTATTTATGTCAAATTTCCAGCTGTAGTTGGTAAATTAAATCAACATAATCACCCCTCTTCTCCATCAAATTCTAAAGATGTATTAAGATTCTAAACCCAGTGTAGACAAAAAGGCCAGTGACAGCTTTTGAAAATGGTGTGGAGCATGATGGAGAGACTTCAAACTCTGAACAACTTGTGAGACATTAAAGGAATCTGGACAAAAACTGATGGACAAGTCAGTTGTGTGCTATAGAATTCATGTGTCATCGCCAGCTGAAGTGGAATACAAGAAAATGCAAAAATTTGGCTTAAGATGGATGAGGTTTGGAGGGGGTTGCTAAGAAAATTCACCGTACTCCAAGGTGAACATAGACAGACAGACAGACAGACAGACAGACTGACTGACTGACCCAGGCTGGCTTGCTGGAGGTTTCATACTCAGGTGTCAGTTGATAGGAGTCTTGCTAATTAAAATGGAAAACTTTTTCCCCTTTACAATCATTTTAATGCTGGAAATCGGTCTAAAAGAGAAGGTACAGGACTATGGTTTAAGTGTTCCAATAACACAAACCCGATCAATCAAACAGTGTCTGGCAGAGCAGTGAGAGTTCCCTAGACCACTTTACCCTTGTACAGCCTTTTTTACTTTCTACTGGCCACTGTGCCTTTAATTAAGACCCAAGAGTATTTTAGATGCCACTAGAAGAAGCTAGAAGAATGTTCAGGAAGAGAAGCATGATAAACATCTTTGAGAACTGTACCAAAATCTGAATACAAGATGGCTGGTTTCTGTCAGAGCCCAGTCTTCCCTTGGGTCTATGGTACTAAGGGGTGGCAGGACTTTTTAAAATGGGTGGTTCTCCAGAGCCAGTGGCCACACTGAAGGAAGAGTTGTGGACTTGTCATCTACTCAAGGGTCTAGAATCAGAAGGGACAACTGTCTGGATGCTTGTTTGTCTTCCACTCAGTTATAGCCAAATCTCTCAAAAGTATATGCTGTGATACAATTCCAGAGCCTGGTAATACTCCACAGGGTGTATAGCCATGCACTAGCTGGCAGGCTGTTGAATGTTTTGAAGTGAAAAATTGAAATATCATGTGTCACCATGGCTTTAAATTGCATGATTGCATGTTCACAGAAACAGCTATCAAGCTATACATACACATCCATACCTAAAAACTAAATATAATGCAGAATAGTATACTGACCATTGTGAGTTCTTTAGAAAACTCTGTTACCAAAATTGCCTAAGAAAATATAGTGTATATGGAAAGTATATAGTGTATATACAAACAAAAGAAACATTAAAGAAAAATAAAAGATTTACCAAAATAAGCTAAGGTTGTAGCTCAGTTGTGGTAATATTGTATCCCCCAGTGTATTGTGCACCCTAATAAACTTATCTGGGGTCAGAGAACAGAACAGCCACTAGATATAGAGGCCAGAAAATAGTGGCACACACACCTTTAATCCTAGCATTCTGAAGGCAGAATGGTCTGGATCTCTGTGAGTTCAAAGCCACACTTGAAGCAGCCAGGCATGGTGACACACGCCTTTAATCCCAGGAAGTGATGGCAGGAAGCAGAAAGGTATATAAGGCGTGAGGACCAGGGACTAGAGCCTCTTTAAACTTTTAGCTTTCAGCAGCAGTTCAGCTGAGATCCATTCAGGTGAGGACTCAGAGGCTTCCAGTTTGAAGATACAGGATCAGCTGAGAAGTTGGCGAGGTGAGGTCAGCTGTGGCTTGTTCTGCTTCTCTGATCTTCCAGTATTCACCCCAATACCTGGCTCTGGGTTTGTTTTTATTAATAAGACCTTCTAACAATTCATGCTACACTCAGTGGTTGAGAGGAGAGTTTTTAAGCAAGGTCTTAAGTTCAGTCTTTAGTGTGAGTGTACACACACACACAAATACTCACACATACATATGCACATGGAAATACATACACGCAAGATTTACAAGCATATATCTAGTGATGATTATTTATTGTCTAGGTTTGAATAAAATATTCAAAATTCAGACAATTCCTAGATTTTAAAATTCTTGCACTACAGAGAAAATGTAGAAATTTTCTCAATCTCTTTCTTTCCAGGCAAAATTTAAATTAAAAATATCACAAAAATGAGCTCACAATTTTGAACTACAAATTAATTAACTTTAAAATTTTGTATTTCTGAATATAGATATAGAAATCATAAGAAGGACCATGTAAAAGTTAGGATATTAATATAACAGTATTATAAAGCTGAAACTAGAGCCAAAATATACCTTTCCTCCTTTAAGTTATCAGTTAATATTTTGTCATGGCCACACAAATCTGACTAACACGGCATATAATCAGTTTGTGTTTCCTTATTCAGCCTTCCAATCTCTGAATTCTAATTGATAAATTCAGACTATTTTCATTTATACTATAGCCACAGATACTTTTAGGTTTTGTATCTATTATATTTGTTTGGGATGTGTGTGTGTGTGTGTGTGTGTGTGTGTGTGTGTGTGTGTATGTGTGTGTGTGCACGCACATGCCACAGCACACCTGTAGAAGTCAGAGGATGGCTTGCAGGACTCAATTCTTTCCCTTAACCATGTGGATTTTGGGGGTTAAACTCAGGTTGGCAAGCTAGGTAGCAAGAACTTTTGCCTGATGGTTTTATTTACTGATCTCACAAGCTGGTTTTATTTTTTTATTTACTGTTTATTTCTACTGTACCTCTTGTACTCTAGACTTATTTTACTTATATTTTATGTGGGAGTTTTTGCCAAAATGACCTATTTTGACTTCTTTTTCCCCCAAACATTTAGGGGCATTACCTACTCTGAGTTCACAGTCAAATCTGTTCTGAGATTGACATATTTTGAACCACTTGGGTCATTTGAATGTAAATCAAAATTTGTGGTTACAAATTCTTGAGGAGACATTTTCTCTTCACCTCTGATTCCATGTGATGCTTTGGTTGATCATGAGCCATGTCTCCAGTCCTCTTCTATACACTTCTCAAGCCAATAAAGTTGCCAGTCAAGACTAACCATTACCTATATCATATCTATGTAAATCTCATTTCAAATATAATGCTATAAAAAGTCAAAAGTAAAAGGATGGAAAAAAGATATGCCAGCCCACCATTAATCATTAGAAAAATGGAAATAGCTATATTTATATCAAATAAAATAGAATTGAGAGGAAAAAAATTACGAGGGACAATGGAGTATTATCATAACGACTGAAGATTCACCTTACCAAGATACAGCAACCCCACAAGTTTACACATAAAAAAAGCAGTGGAATATATAAGACAAACTCACGAGAACTGGGGATGGTGGGAGACAGGTGCACAAATCAGCATTTCCCACATCCATCCCTCAGTAATCATAGAACAACTAAACCGAGAATCAGCGAAGACACGCAAGAGCTGAATAGCACCATGAACTCAGTGGGCTGTTCTATACCTGTGAGCTGTCCACTCAATAAGAGCAGAATGTAGATTCTCCTCAACTGCTCATGTAACATTTATCAAGATAGCCAGTATTAAAATGAATTCAACAAATAAAAATAAGCTGAATTCACACAGTATACCTCTGAAGGCCTCAAAATAATACTTAGTAACAGAAATATAATAGAAAAATCTCCAAAAATATAGAGACCCAAACTGCAAAACAAAAAACAAACAAACAAACAACAACAAAAACCCCAAAACAAAAACAAAAACAAAAACAAAACAAAACAACCCTGGGGAAAGGAGTAATTCTTAAGAGAAAAATTAAATTATACTAAATACTGCGTGATAAATAATATAGAACATATCAAAATCTGTGGAACTCAGAGCTGAGAGTCAGATTTCTGGTACTACATCTGCAAAAGGGAAAGGTGTTTAATCAGTAATCTAAGTCCCTACCTTAAAGACAGAGAGAAATGAGGGGATAATCAAGCAAAAACAAGAAGGGAGAAATAAAAATGGCAGAAATCAATAATCAGAAAATAATGCAGAAATCAAGAAAGCCACATGCCAATTTCTTGTAAGGATAGTAAGACAGCTCTAACATGAAGCAAGGAGATTGTTCCTCATTCCAGGAATGTGACAAATGTATAAAGGACAGGTCCACTAACATCAGGGGACGTGTGGGGTTGCTGTGCTTGACTCCACACACTGAAACCTCACAACTTTGGTAAAATGAGTCAATACTTTGAGAAGCCCCAATGGCCACAGGTTCACCCAGTGAAGTAATGTGGCTGGTTGGACAACTCTTTTGAAGTGTAAATGCAAAACTTTTCAAAAGAGAAATCACCTGATCCAGTTTGTTTTACTGGAAAATCCTGCCAAATGTTTAAACGGAAAGTAATACAAATTTTGTAAATATCCTCTAGAAAATAAAGTGTGAGATCATTTGTGTGAGAGACTTTTCCTGAGTACACACACACACACACACACACACACACACACACACACACACACACACACACACCCCGACTCATCCCAGAGTGGGAACTTATGAAAGATCAAATCAGTGATTGCACCAGAGTTAAACTTGGCGAACCAATGACTGTTATTGGGGTTTCTAATAGCGTATGATTAAGGGGTTACTTACAGAAGCAGGGGTGATTCCAAAACAGTTGCATCACTCCAAACAACATGGATGATCCCTCTCCAAAGCTGCACCCCTGCAGCTCTCTACATAACTTCAGGCAGCCTCACAGGTGCACAGATTTCCTCTTGGCAGCTTGGCTGGTCTTCCTGTCCTCCTCCAGTGCCCCTTTCTGCTTCTCTGGCCCTGGAAGAGAGGCTCCCAAATCTTACAAGTTTCAGCTTTCCCAGACATGTGAAGTGTGCTTGCTTCTCAGTGTAGTCTCAGGAGCCTCACCCTTCCTCCTTAAGGGAGAGTTTCATTTGAAGTGGATATAAAACATTTCTCAGCTTGTTTTAGGAAGGTAACACGAACTCAGAAAAACAGAACCCTCCACAGGAAAGTACAGGCCACTATTCTTAATGAATGCTGGCACCCAAGTCCTTAACAGAATAAAAATAAATAGAATTACCAAAAGAGGTGTATGAATCTATTTGTGTACACACCATGGTAAACTATTTAAACTTAAAGGGAAGGGGATCTTGTCATTTGTAACCACACAGATGAACCTGAGGCTGTTATCTAAGTGAAATAAACCAGGTAAAGAGAGACGACTTACATGTGGGCTACTAAGAAGTCAAAACTCACAAAATAAAATCCAAGACAGTGGTTCCAGAGCTTGGGGTGACATTGGGGAGATATTGATCAAAGAGTACAAGGGTTTAGTTAGACAAGCTGTGGAGCGGGTCTGGAGGTCTATTGCACAGCACGATGGCTATAATTAAAAATAATGGATTATACGCTTGAAAACTGCTAAGAGAGCAGATCTTAAATGTTTTCCCTGCAAAAACGTTAGGTTAGGTACTCAATATGCTAATTCGCTTGATTCAAACAAATTACAGTGTTACATATATCAGAACATCCATCATATACCATAAATATATGTCAGTTATGCTTAACAAAGCAGGAAGAAGGAGTAGGGAGAAGAAAAGGAGGAAGAGGAGGAGGAAGAAGAGGAGAGACACTCATGTCACACTGTATCTGCCTTTAATGTGCTGGTCACTGTGAAACTGAACCAGAGTCCAGAGTAGGAACCAGAAGGCACCTTGCATAGGTAACCTAGTCAGCTTTCTACTAGAGTCCAATTCCCTTCCGAGCAGTCCTGTTACATGTCTTCTGCTGAAGCGTTTTTAAAGTCCCTAGTCTGCAGCACAAAAAAGGCATTTTTAAGCGACAGAAAAGAGGCAAGTGAGTGGCCATTGGCTAGAGACATCTGTCTGCCTATTCTAGCAGATGTGGTTCCTCAAAGATGAGGCAGGATGGGGCAGAAGACAGAGAAAGGGAAGGATCCTGGGTGGATACAAATAATAAAAGTTTGCCATAGTTTTCCAAACTGCCTTCAAAATCATTGTGTATTCTCTGTCACTTGCTTAAATTTTTTTAATTGCATTTTACTTATTTATTTATTTATTCAGTGGTGTGTGTGTGTGTGTGTGTGTGTGTGTGTGTGTGTGTGTGTGTGTGTGTAGGTCAGAGGACAACTGTGGGCACTGTTCCTCACCTTGTATCTTCGTGGTACGGGGTCTCCTTTATGTTCTGACCAGGTTGGCTGGCTCAGGAGCTTCTGGGCATTCTCCTGTCTCCACCTTCCATCTCTCTGTAAGGAACACTATGGTTACAGACACTTGTACTATATGTGGATTTTGCATGGCTTTTGTAGATTTGAACTCAGATCCTCACACTTATATGGCAAGAGCTTTTACTGACTGAGCCCTCTCCCCTACCCCTATACAACTTCAGAATATATCACGGCCAATCGCTTCAGCTGGTTGAAACTTCTTTATTAATTGAGAAAACAGTCACAAAGTCTAGGGAAGACAAAATAACAGGATGTTTTTGTTTTAAAGAGCAAGTGACTCTGTCTTGTTGATGTAACCAGATGTGCCTTGGCTTTTGTTTTTACATATTCACTGGATTTCATTGTTCAAAGTGATCTTGTAAGATTTCTGGCCAAGCTTTGCAAAACGATGTCATACTGGCCTCATTCTAAGGAAATTAATAATCTTACCTCTGTGGCTTTCCATTCTCTTAGCTGGGGGCTTCTAGGCAAGGTCACTGGTGTTGCCCTCTCTATGAATTACAAGGTGGTTAGGGCCTCCAATATTTCTATTGTAGAGCATTCTGTCTTTCATTTAAAAATTGCCTCTTATGAGTATTATTCTCTGTTCTAAAAAGACTTCATTGTTTCATTTCTATTCTACACTCCTTCTGTGTTCAAGGTCGCTAGTTACTCTATTATTCCTGCAGACAATCTTTCCATACTTTCTTTCCAATCTGTCTCAGTTCAAGGACTTGCATTCTCAATATCCTCCGTAAATCTCACCATTTCTTCTCATGAAAACATTCTCCATAGCGTCCTTTTCTTTAGTGGCTTCTATGTATTCAATTCTTCCTAATGCACTGTTGTGTGGAACGTAGGCAGGCCTTGTTTTATGGTGGGCTTTGTTTTTTGAAAAAGGTTTTCGCTTAGTATTTCCTTAGGATTGGCAACAATGAGAGTTTATTAACTGTATATTGGAGAACTTGCTGCTCTTGTCTCTTATCTAGCCCACAGGACTGGAATTCTAGGTTTCTAAGAGGTGAAAAATAAGGAGAGATATAGCAGAAATGTGGAATGCTCAAAATAGATGGAATGAAATGGAGGTTATGTGGGAAAAGTTCAGAATGCAAAAGAGTTTCTCCCTCCAAAGCAAAATTCAAGATGGTCCAAAATCATACTTAAACCAAAGTTGCCTGTGTTATTTCATTGAGAGACCTTCCCATCACTGTAGTAACTACCGATGAATGATAATCTATCATACATTGCCTCTAACTGGGAGAAGCAGTAATTAAAATCCCTATTGTATAAAACCTACCATCAGACAGCCAGTAAGGAGTGGATCTATTTAATCCCAAAGTCACTTATCTTTCTATACTCTGCTCCCTCATAACGCAGTGTGCGATGCTGATATATGCACAAAGCTGGCATTTCTGCTTGAGTAATCATCATAAGAGGAACTGTTTTAATGAAATTTGCTGAATCATGTTTGATAAAAGGAGTGCCAGAAAATTACACCTCCTCATTACAATTGTGAGAACCATGCTGAAAATGAACGTAGACCTTCTGCAGACAGTTGGAAACTTAAAAACAATGGTTTTGCTTACAATTTTTTATTTAATTAACTTTCTATTTTAATTATACGTATTTTAGGAGTATAGTGTAATCATTTTGTACCTGTATATAATATGTAATGGTCAACTCAGCATATGATTATGATTATTTTGACTTTAGGATGGTATAAAAGGAGATACACATTCAACAGAAACTATACTTTGATTTTTTTTTTTTGTGTGTGTGTGTTCGTTTTTGTTTTTGTATTGAGACAGGATCTCATTATATAGCTCTGGCTGTCCTGGAACTCCTATGTAGACCAGGCTGGCTTCCAACTAACAGAGATCTGTTTGTCTCTGCCTCTCAAGTCCTGGGATTAAGGGCATGTGCCGCTGCTCCCAGCTATACTTTGACTTTGGACCTTTTCTTTGTCTGTCATTCCAGGCAGGAGCAGTGAGCCAGGCAGGCTGTCCCAGGGCCGGACAACCCAAAGCTATACATAGTGTGCCCTGTGGCTGAATGCTGACGTAGTGTGAATTGGGTGTGTTGAGTGCTGTTTTGACTTATGATGAGATTGTCAGGATGTACCCCATGGTAAGCTGAGGAGCTATCATTTGAAGATGGGGAGGCATCAAATGAGCATGTAAACTGAGACCTTAACCTCCTACCACCATCATCATGCCAACCCTTGGGGGTGTGCCTTGTCATCATGGTATATATCTGTGCTACAGGACTAAACAGCTGTGGGAAGCCGCAAAGCCATTTGGCTGCTCTGAACCTCTTCTTCTGCATTTGTAAAAATGGCGGGAAAATGGTCTGTGTGGCATGCCAAACATGGCAGCCTTCTTTCCTCACTTTAAAACTTTATGACAGAAAAATATCTTGAAATCACAATAACCGTCCTAGAAAACAAGAAAGGGCAGTGTCAACCTATCAGAAACTAGACAGCTCCATCCAAGTCAGAACGCAGATGAAACTTGACAGAGAACTCAAAGTTCAAAGAACATTCTGCAAAGTTTAGTGGTAGGAGGTGGAAGGAATCAGAGGAAGACAATGCTATATTTAGCTACATATGCAAGGAGGTACATTGAGGTAAGGAGTTGAAAGATAGAGAAGGGAAGGGTCTGTGGTAGGTAAGGAGAGCAATAGAGAATCCTCTGAGAAATCTGGGACCTGAAGGGGTGAGAAGGGACCAGCAGCAGAAGGCCAGTGGAGATATTTCAGGCAGGGGACAGCAAGTATGGAGACAGATCGTAAAGGAGTATGTTCCCAGCCTGGGGACTGGGGTCAGAGGGACAGTGCAAGTAGAGTAGGGTCAAGTGCATTGGGGTTGGAGATGGCTAGGGACACTTAGAAGCGTCTATGTCTCTGAAGGATGGCAGGCTGTAAGAACTTCAGGGGTGTAAGGACCACATTCTTTGGTGCTGGTGACGTAACCTTTTTTTCTGTGCTGTTGCTTGTTGAATATCATGTCAGTGGATCTTCACCTCCAACCTTACGTTTTGTCCCAGGAAACCAAGGAGACACTGGGGGTACAATGAGAGACTCCTCCAATTCCTCACTCAGAGTTGAATTTGGACATGCTTGGGCTCTGAAAGAGAGGAGCTGGACCAGAACCTGCATGGCAAGTGGGAAGCATGGTGACAGGAGTTGAATGATTGTTCAACTGCTGTCATGACTTGGCTTGGGTGCAATTGCCTTTCTTGTCACATACATGCTTCTGCGGAAGGATGGTGGGTGGTTGTGGGTAGAATACCGTACTATCGAAGCTGCAGGGAGAACCTGCATTCTCTCTGACAGTGAGGTCTGATAACCCACTTATATCTGCAGTTTTTAGAGCTGAAGTGGGCTATTGAGAATACGTTTAAGAAGTAAGAATGGAGTAGCATTTTGAGTGTGGACTGATAACAGTGCCTCACTTATCAGCAGTAAATTGCATGCTGCCGGGCAGAACTGGATGGGAGGTCTAGTGGACAGTGATTTTCACATTCTTTCTTGGTAAGTAAGAGCTTAGTTGCAGAGAGGCAGGGACATTTGGAAAACTCAAGAGTCTGAAGATTGGCTAGGAAATGGGGCTGGCCAACACACTTCATTACTTTCAGGGATGCTCCCACAGATAGTGTCCATAAAACAAATAATTGCCCTCAGCTCCATGATGGGTAGAAGCTTCGGGGAAAGCTCAGTGGTGGGCCAGCAAGATGGCACAGTGGGTAAAGGCTCTTTTCACCCAGCCTGATGGCCTGAGTTTGATCCCTGGGTCTCACATGGTGGAAGGAAAGAACTAAGGCCGAGTTGTCCTCTGAACTCACCCATGCCTTAGGGCATGTGCACAGGTGTGTGTGTGTGTGTGTGTGTGTGTGTGTGTGTGTGTGTTAAGATTTTTTTTTTTAAGAACAAGAAAAAAATGCTGTGGGATGTCCTTCTGTACACTATGAATGTGTGTTGCTCTCATTGGTGGATAATAAAGCAGTTTTGACCTATGGCAAGGCAAGATAAGGTTGGGCGGTAGAATCAAACTAAGGAAGGGAAGAAGAAGGGTGGAGTCAGAGAGATGCCAGAAGCTGCCCAAGGAGAAAAATCTCAGAGCACCACGTGGCAATTCACAGATTAATAGAAATGTGTAGCTGGAGATTTCTCCTGTCCTGCTGGGGCCTGCCGCCACTCAGACCCAAGTAAATACATGGAGACTTATATTACTTATAAACTGTGTGGCCATGGCAGGCTTCTTGCTATCTAGTTCTTATATATTAAATTAACCCATTTCTATTAATCTATAAGTTGCCACATGGCTTGTGGCTTACCAGTACTTTATATCTTACTTTTCATGGCTTGCAGCTGGCAGCGTCTCCTGACTCAGCCTTCCACTTCCCAGAATTCTCCTCTCTCCTTATCCCGCCTACACTATACTTCCTGCCTGGCTACTAGCCAATCAGCATTTTATTTATCAGTCAATCAGAGCAACACATTCACAGCATCCTCAGCAGAAATGGGTTAATTTAAATGTAAGAGCTAGTTAGTAATAAGCCTGAGCCATTGACCAAACATTTATAATTATAAGTTTCTTTGTGGTAATTTGGGAAGTGACTGCTAGGTATAATCTGGCAGATGGGACAGAAAGCTTTGTCTCCATTTAAAAAAACCCAGCTCAATGGTGAATTACCCCTTCCATGAGGTTGAGAGCCATGGAAGGGAAAACTCAGGAGGGTTCTTCTACAAAACCAGTGTTCTTCTGTGGTGATATTTTATTTGTATGTTAATAAATAAAGTTTGCCTGGAGATCAGAGGTCATAGCTAGCCATAAACAGAAGTCAGGTGGTAGTGGCATATACCCTTAATCCGATCACATGGCAGGCAGAGTCTCTGTGTGTTCAGTACACAGCCTTTAATCCCAGTACCAACCATAGAGACCTGGAGGTAGTGATGAGGAAGTGAGGTGACTGGGTTAAGAGCCAATGAGAAGGCAGAACAGGAAGGCAATAAAAGTGCAGGCTAGACAGGAAGAGGTTCTTTTGGGAAGCAATGGTGGTGTGGTGAGCTAAGGTTAGTTTGGTAGCTATCACTATTGCTCTGATCTCTGTGGCTTGCACCCCTGTATTTGTCTCTGTGTTTCTTATTTAATAAGACTGTTTAGATATTTGTCTACATTCTTCAGTATTTCAGTATTTTCAATATCTTAGTCTGTTGGGATTGCTATAATAAAATACATTAAACTGTGTAAATTAAGCAACAGAAAGTTGTTTCTTATAGAGGCTGAGAAGATTCCATTTGAGGAGCACATGCATCCTTTGTAGTCAGGTGTCTTCTCATTGTGACCTGTACACGTGACAGAACAGAAGGATTTTGGTTTCTTCAGCCTCTTATAAGGGCAATAAGTTCACTCATGACCACTGTACTCTTACAACCTGACCACTATCCAATACTGTCACATTGGAGACTCAGTTTTGAAATATGAATTTGAGGTTGAGAGAGACACAAACAGATCATGGCAGTCAGTATTGCCAAAGAAAGCACTAAAGTGACAGAGAATGCATTGTACATAAGTAGATACAAAAGAATTTCATATATGACCATGGGCTGGGCTATGCTTCTTTTCTTTATGTTCCTACCCTAGGGAAAAATTGCAGAAACTGCCATATTTACAAAGAAGCAAATGCCCAGATAAAGTCCTCTGTTCCCAATTCTGCTGAGTAGGACATGATGACCTCAGTCACAGAGAAACTATGAGTGGCTATGAGTCCAGCTCCTTTCCTGTGGTACTGGGACATGGAAACCCTTCACCCAATAGATGAGCAGTGAAAGCCTACTGCAGGAGGAAGAGAGGGAGAGGGAGAAAGAAGAGAAAGACAAGAAAAGGGTAGCAATTAGTGCATGTCAAAACCTTAGGTTTTATGGTGGCAAAGCATTAGTCATGAATCCTATTAGGAATGAGAAATTCTCCATTATTACACACATAGTAGAAAAATTTCTTTAATCAGATAGATTGTCTCAATCAAGGGAGAGACTTGGAGACTTGGTTATAATAGAAAGACTTTTTTGGCATATGCTCAATCTATAATTACTTTCTAAATCTTAAAGAAGCATAGTTAAGGGAGGTAATCTAGGTTCTAAACTGAGGATTGTACCATTTCTCATATTCCTAACTTGCTTTTTAGGCTAGATCCCAGCCCTCTTGGGCCTTTGTTTTCTGTTTGGCTGTAGACAAGGGGGCTTAAAGTGCAATTGAATCTCACAGACTGCTAAACCGAGGCACATTCTCTATGCAGAGTACAGATGGGCCTCTGGGCCATGCCAGCATTGGAGTCCAAGGAATCACAATGAAGCACCTGTCCATGCCCCGTGGAAGAAAATAATAAAATCTCTTGACTGTATAAAACAGTAACATGGGCTGAACACAGTCAATAACATGTGATTTCATTGCACCCTGAACACCAGGGCCCTAGGCACATGGATCAGACCTGATACATCGAGAGAAGGGGCAGTGACTCTCAATGCCAGGCTGGCTTGTTACTCTTTTTGCAGGGACCTTGTCTCCTGCTCATTTTTGTGGACATTCTTTCTTTCCCATCTTAGCCTTGCCATCCGATTCCTCCAGACTCCAGACCACACTGCCACAGCCTTTGGGAAAGCAGACTGGGTTTGCTTCCAGCTGCTCCCCAACCCACTCTGCTTTCTCCTCCGCTACCTCATTATTCTTATTGGCCAGCCTTGTTGTGGCACAAGGACATGAAGAAGACATTCCTCCCATTCTCCAGTCATTGTCACTAATTGAAATGGGAAACAAGACAACGCTCCAGAAGAAAAGCTTATTATGGGCTGCCTTGTTGGAAGAAAATGAATCACCTAAGCAGATAGGTTTCCATGATCTCAGGCAAACCTCACTCTTTATTCTATACAACCCCGTCTAATTGTTCAAGAAATGTTCATCTGCTTCATAATGGAACAGCTACAATGGAAGTGTTGTGAAATCACTGAAAAGTTTATTCAAGGCTTGTTCCTGAAAGCCTAGTCATAATGCACGGGCTTCAGGGGAGTTAATAGAATTGGCTCTCATTGAAATTGCATGGATAACAAATTTCCCTAACATGCATCCTTTTAAATATGCTTGTTGATGGAAGTCAGAATTGGCATTTGGCAGATGCAAAACACTAACAAAAGAGGTGAATTCCCAGCTCTGCTGTTAGCTGCTCCCTTGTCACTAGAAACGCCCAGGGTTCCCATGACACCAAGCCGTTTGTAAATGGGGGATGTTGAACTCTGTACTCCAAGTACCAAACACAGAGAAAGGAAAGAATACTATCCCACAAAGCCCAAGAAAAATCCCCAGAAAAAATGCAATAAAGGACAAGTTATCCTGGGCTAAAATTTCTTCCAATGATGATATTGGGATGGAGAAATCAAAACCAGCCAAGGGAGGTTGGGAAGGTAGGTCAGTAGTAGAGTACTTGTTTAGCATGGATATAACTTGTGCCCAGCACTGAAAAAAAATTAACCAAAGAAAAACAAAACAAAACAAAAAAAAAAAAAACAATATGGCTGATGTCTGGACTCCTCATATAGTACTTAGTTCTTGATGATTAGAGTTTGGGGTACATTTCTGCCCTTGAGGAATCTGGTTAGATTCATTCATTTATCCATTCACTGAAGAAATACCTGCTTTCAGATAGTAGCCATCAAAAAGTGCTGATGGTGTTAAGATATAAAATAGAGGAAATACCTTTAAGTTTTGGGTATGAGCAGAAAAGGGAGGAAACTTCCCAAGTTTAGCATTTGAGGAACTGACTGGGAATCGGTGCTCTGCCCCTGTATACCTTCTGGGTCGCCTTTGAGTCTTACTTAGAATCCCCTTTGCAGAAACGTGCTAAACAGTATCTTAGAGTTTTTATCTCTGTGAAGAGATACCATGACCATGGTGACTCTTAAGGAAAAGACATTTAATTGGGGCAGCTCGCTTATAGTTTCAGGGATTCAGTCCATTATGATCATGAAGAGGAGCCTGGCAGCATGCGGGCAGACATGGTGCTGGAGCTGAGAATCCTACACCTTACAAGCAACAGGAAGTCAACTGACTGTCACACTGAGGGAAGCCTGAGAAAAGAGACCTCAAAATCCAACCCCCACAGTGACACACTTCCTCCAGCAAGGCCACACTTCCTAATAGTGTCACTCCCTTTGGGGTCCATTTTCTTTCAAACCACCACAAGCGGTAAACATATGGATGGTTCTCTTTGCTTTGTTTAGTGTTCCCAGGTATTACAGTACAAGGAGCCATTGTAACCTGGTTTCTCTTCCTCTTCCCATAATGAAGAAATACATGGTGGATACACACTGCATTTTCTTAGCAGTCTTCCCAGTGGTTGTGAAATCTGTGTCCCCTGGAAGGCTCCGTGGCTGCTTTTACCAACAGAATCTGGTAGACATGATGCTCTTCCAGAAGAAGAAGTGGCCACCACGTTCTGTCTACTTGAGTGTTCCTTCCTTGGAGGCTATGATACCACGTTGATGAAGCTACATGTAGGTGACCAGGTTGACAATCCTGGTTGAGCCTGGTTTTCTAGTCATCCTTTCCTAGGTACAAGATAAATAGACAACACCATCTTGGTTCTTCATAACATCTAGTGGTAAACGAATATTTAAAAAGGGTTTTGGTTTACTACGCAAAGCCAGTAGGTCACCCAACTGAGCCTTGCAGGAAATTCTAATTCAGCAGTCCATGAACCACAATCAAACGGATGTCTTCAGTTCTGAAGTTTTGAGGTAGTTTATCACACAGCAGCAGAAGTGGGGATCAAGAGCATAGATAACAGTGGTGTGACCCCTCCTCCCTGGAACAGTCTTTTTGTTTGCTTCCTCTACTTATGCCTGCATTCACCTGACTTCATTCACAGCACAAGACCATTTGGGTAACCTTGATGTAGCCAGAGTCATATAGTGATGAGTCTTCTACCTAATGCAAAAAGAAATGTTTTTCCCCTTCAAAGACATATCCTTAGTCAGAAGAGAGTTGTTCACACAAAGCTCTCTCTCTCTCCTTCTCTCTCTCTCTGTGTGTGTGTGCATGTGCATGTGTGTGTGCGTGTGTGTGTGTGTGTGTATGTGTGTGTGTGTGTACGTATGTGTGCATGCACCAGTGCATGCACACTTATTGTAAGAGATACATGTTTCACCACCAAACTTCATTTTCTGCCCTCAATGGAGCTTTTTCTTTTTCTTTCAGGAGGACTATAGAAACCATTTCAAAGCAAAGCCTTGTCTGTCCCTTTTGTTTTTTTTTCCCCTCTCTGTTTAGTTGGTGCCTTCACCCCCACATTCCATGCCAGCATTTCTTGAGGAGGTCAGCATTGTTCCTCTTTCCTAGGTCTGGCAGAACGCTTGGAGGGTCAGTTGGAAATGAAGCTCCTATTATCTGCGATCTGCCTCCCCCCCTAAGCTGGTCTGTCCCTGCACTAAGGCTCAGCCAAGCATGAAGAAAACTAATTGTCCCCACTCTCTGCTCTGCTGCACACCAGCCCCACTGCTTGTGCTTCCCTCAGCTCCCAACCCATCGCAGAAAACCTCCTTTAAGCTGAGGAACAGAGGGGCATGTTCCCAGGGACTGCTCTGTCCAGTGTGTGCAGCAGGAGCAGCCCGCGACTAGGATCTGTCCCAGAGCTTCTCAGGGAGCTGCCAATGCCAGGCAATGCCAGGAAAGGAGGGAGGAGAGGAGGGAGGAGAGGAGGGAGGAGGAAGAAGCCGCTGGCTGCATGTTCCCCATAATTGCAGTGGGCACAGGAAAGGAGACTAGATTAATTTGCTTGATGAATTATGCATCACTCCTGCATGCTGCCCTCCCAGCTCTAAAGCTTTATCATTCGCATTGCTTGAATCCAACCACCTTGCCTTGAAAGCTCTTGTCCAACGAGGACCAGCGAAGCCTTTGGCTTGATCGTTTAGACCATTTAACAGAGTGCTCCAGGGAAGTCTATAGGATTACAGAAATGTGAGCTGTATTAAATAAAAACAAACAGGCACGGAGCTGGAGTGATTCATCAGAAACAAGCCCAAGAGCTATGCTGTGAAGGGAAACTCAGACGTCTTTTGTAGTCTAGGACCAAATAAAGGTAAACACAGTAGCAGCCATTACTTTGTTAGCTGTTTTAACTGATACCACAAGAAAGAAAGTCTCTATTATAAAATGTACGAGCAACAGGAAGGCCACAACAGTGAGAACAGCTGGTTGTTTTCATGGAAACGGGTTGGCTGGAGGTTTGATCTCCCAATCAGTTTCTCTGGTCCCTTCATACATCTGTTTATCAAGAGGCCTTTTCCACGGTGGCTTCTGGAAATCTGGCCTTTCAATGGGACTTCGTGTGTTCTAAATACCCTAAATGCCCTAAATAACCTCCAGATTAATATGAAAAAAACTCTTTCTGAGTAAATGAAAGGCAGTATTTCTTGCAGAAGGCTGACCTTGAGAACTGAGGGAGAATAGTGAGATTCTGGCCCACTTCTTTGCGTTTTCTGGCAGAGCTTGGGGGAGAAGAGTAAAGTTAATAAGAGAAACAAATTCAGCTAATGAAATAAGAGTAGTATTTAACTTAAAACTTGTTACTTTTTGAAACAGCTGTATTCCCATCCCACCATGCCATTCATCCATATGGAAGCATATAATCTAGTGTTTTAGTGCATTCATAAATTTTTAACAATTTACAATAAAATTTTAAAATCGTTTCATCATCTCAGTAAAAGAAACCTTGTACTGTTTAGCTCTGACACTAGATCTCCCCTTTCCCCGAGCCCAAGACAACCACTTATTTTGTTATCTGTCTCTGTATATTGGCTAGTTCTGATGCTAGAAGATGGGGCTTTTGTGTCTGGCTTCTGTTAGTTAACACTACGTTTCAAGCTTCATCATAATCCAACATGAAGCTATACTCCTTTCTTTTTCATAGAGGTGTAAATAAATTTCCATTTTCTGAATATGCCTCATTCACCATTTGATGGCATGACTTGATGATTTTGCAATCTTCTTATTTTGGGTTATTATATTTTTCTGTCTCTGTGAGAAGAATCTCACATCAGGTTGGAAGGAAATTTTGTGGGACTGCCCTGGGCTACATGAAGGCTAGCATAAAATTCTAAGAAAGAAAATAGGTTCTAAGTTATTCCAGGGTGGAGTTCGTAGCAAATAGTGAAGCTTAGTGTATTTCTTACAGTGTTCAGAGGAAGCTTTACAAAATGAGCCCCCTTTCAAAGCATTAATTTAAAAAGTGTGTTACATTTGAACCAGCCTTTTCAAAACAAAAAAGATCCTATTGAATAAGCACATGCTAAGCGTTTATTCTGTTAGAGCAACTGACCTCAAGGACTTAAAATTCTAATGAAAAAAAAAAAACTAGCAGTCATAGATGAACCATGAAGCAAGTGACAAGTCACACACACACACACACACACACACACACACACACACACACACACACACACACAAATGGTCAGTTTTGATGAACAGTCAAGAAAACAGAAGCTGGACATGGTGATTAGCTTGTTTTTATTTCACCAAAACCATAGACTGGGGTTTCAAACCATTATTTCAACCACATCTTTTTCTTATGGGAGGCAGACATAGGTATTCATCCTGGATGTCTGTGCCCTAGTGGACCTTTCTCTGCCTGCATGTAAAGTGAGACCTTGGGATTGATAATCTTCAACTTCTCATAACAGGAAAAAGGGAATGGAAAGTCTCCAGAATCTGACTTTGCATTCTGATCCTGGAAGGTCATCTAATCCCTCCCCATAAGATTTTTTAATGGGAAGATTATAACTTATCTAAAACATTGTGCAAGAAAAGACAGAATGTAAGTGTCTACAAAGTGCCTTGCAATTAGCAGGCAACTGGTGAGAGTTACTTATGACTCCACTAATGACAGCAACCTCCATTTGATGAGACCAGGATGGGCTGGCTACTCAGACCGTACATTATTTACTGAGAACTTACTATGTGCTGAAAGACATGAAAGAATGAAAGATGAAAAGAACCTTATTGGCTTTGACAATGTGATGAGGAGCCCAGCCTATGTGAAATGGTGACCAGAATAAGATATGATCACCCTAGCTGGAAGTGGCTGCTGTCACTGGCTACTCCCAGTGGCCAGTGGTTTGTCCTTCTCTCAAGGTTCTTAGCACATTCTCCTTTGGATATCAAGTAGTAAGTTGAGTTTTATCTTCTCCACCAGATTGTGATGTCCTTGAGTATGGGGACTGTGTTCTTTCATATTTAAAATCTAGCCTTATCAGGGAGTTCCCTGTGAAACCACACTGTTTCTCTGGTTATCTTTTCTTTTCCTTTCCTCTTTGGAGTTATTTGTGATTTGATAGAGCTTCATTTTGAAAGCCTCTTGAGCCATACATATTTCCTTTCAAGGCACAGCCCTGTAGCCACCACTGTATTTCCTCAGAACACTCAGAGTCTGAATTTCCTAAGGTCCAGAGTGTTTCTCTGTTCATGTGTTTGACGTGATGGGCCACTTGCTCATCTCTGGTGGCTGTCTCTCATACTGATTAGCAAACTAGAACTGCTGATTATATTATCTGTTTTCTCAACTTTCGGAACAAAATAATTATAAGATAGGTAGGTCATGTGTCCTTTCTTTAGTGGGACATGCTTTCCACTGAGCTGTAGATGGCTGATGTCCCTCCTTGGTATTAGAGAGAGCTCCTGGTTAGTCCTGCTTAGCCATGCGAAGTCTTAGGTCAATCTGAGAGCCCACTGCCTCCAGAAAGTAAGGGGATGTTTAACAATGAATCTCCTTATTCTGGATTAAGTAGATAAATTAGGAGGGATGTGATTATGAATGTATCTGAGAGGATGATGTATTGAAAGGGTCCTGGGGTGGCTCGAAGGAGTGACAAAGAAGAACTCAGATGTCACAAAGAGTGAAGCCAGTGAAAATACTTCAGGAGACCTCAGCAGTGGGGTGGACCAGTAAATAGCCTTCCTTGGGGCCCACCAGACTGTTAACTCCAGCTTACAAAAATATAGGATTGTTTAGGTTTCAAGTTTCAGAAGAGGGGTCAGGATTCCATTTTTCAATCTACTGAGGACAGCACAAAGATAGTCCTCAGCCGCTCTCCCCTTCACCTGGAGACGTTCATAGGAAGGGGAGATTCGTTGTGATGTGGGAAGATATCCTAGTTGGTGTCTACCCAGTTCCAAATCGATCAGCAGCAACTGAGGCAGGGAAAACTTAACCCGAGTCTCTGGAGTCCACCAGTCTTTCATGTGGTGGAAGTTGCAAGATCAAAGGGGAAAAATCACCACCTTGTAATTCTCTGGTATCTATGATGCTGTCTTCTTTTACATTCTTACCTAGCATTTTAAGTCCTGTTATTTAACAGGCTGGAAATTCATGGGACCAAGTATTTATTGCAATATGCAAATTTTATGTACTTAACCTGTGCAGCTGGGAATAGGTATTTTCTTAAAGCATGGTGCAATCCTCAAGGAAAAGACTCTAAATCACCTCCCTCTCAGGGATTCCATGTCAACAAAAGGATTTGGGAAAAACTCCAGGCAGAGGTACAAAGGGCCAGGAGTATAGAAGCAGGACAAGATACTCTCTCAATTACATTTCTCAGTAGCTGCTTGCTAGGTGTTTCCTCTACATAAAGCAGTATGCCATGGGTGCAGGACACTGAAGAGATCCAGATGGAAATGGTGTACAAATGGCTACAGTGGAGATGGATGAGTCCATAGGATCATATAATGAGGTGATCTCATAGAGAGAGGTCTATGTTCAAGGCTGACACCTAAGAAGAGATGCACAAAGGTATATGAAGAGAGTAAGGGAACTGTGTCCAAGGAACTGTGTGCACAAAGGCTCAGGAGCAGAAGAGAACACTCAGTCAGGGAACTTTAGAATCTCAGGTTACTGGTATACAGACAGCCAGGAAGGAAGATGAGCAAACTCAAGGATTCCAGAGCTTTACCCCAGGTACATCAGGAGCCACTGTGGGCTTTAAATAGGGGCTGACATAAGGAGAGAGGTAGGGCAAACAGCTCTGAAGAGCAGGTACATACCATCTTGGTATAACAAGACTCCTAAAGATCAAGTTGATCCTTTTCAGATGTTCTTAGGGCTAGTGCTTGTCTCTCTACAATCTAGGAGAGACTTTTCAGAGACCAGGGCAGGCTGCTGGAGACCCTGGAACAGGAGATCCCTCTCTGTGGAAAAGCACTGTGGCTAAATTCAGAGCAATGCTAACAGAAGGGATTAAGAAACAGTTCCCAGTCAGCATGAGAGTTCTGCATGAGAACAAACGTGCAGAGCTCAAGTCGAAGAGCTGTATCCCTGTAAGCACCTTTGTAAGCTGTGTTGCTGGTCTTGATCAAATGGTCTGACTCAGGAACAGAGGTGCACAACACTACTGTGTCAGGCCCAGGCTTAGAACCTTGTGTTGATTTGAAGGCAAGAAAAAAGCTTGGGCTTCTGGTACTATCTAAGAGCATAGCATGGGCTCTCAGAACCATCTCATTTCTGAAATATTATAATTTGTTTGGTTATATCAAAGACTGACCAGATGATTCTCCAGTTCAGTTCCTACCCATTTATCCAAAGACAGTGGTTCTTTCTCTGAAATAGGCAGGTTGAATTTTTTTTGTTATTCATTCAATATTCATTTGGCACATATGCGTAAAGACCCATTGAGGAACTTGGGGGGCACAGGAAATGAATCAGATATAAATCTAGACTTCATGTAACCCATAGTCACATAGGAGATATAAGACAGTTGATTCAGCATATACGTATATATGTATTGGAAATTTATTGTATGTCTGGGTCCATGCTAGGCTCTCTTACATCTCCTTCAGGAAGCTCACATGAAAATAAAGGAGTGTATCAATTGCTAAGTGTTTTTTTTTAAAAAATCAGCTCCATGGTTATGAGAGTGGGGTCAAGGAGAGAGGGAGGGGGAAAAGAGGGAGGAAGAGGAGAGAGAGACAGAGAAAGACAGACAGACTGAGACAGAGACAGAGAGAGACAAATGGAGAGAAGCAGAGATTCATAGTAGAAACTGAGCCTTAGAGGCCTTGCACATTGAATGTGAGGGAATTGAGGAAGGAGCTATTCCTTAGTGCAACAGTGGGTAAGACTAGAATGCAAATCTTCATGGTAGTGTAAATTGAAGGGGTGATAACATAAAAAATCAGAGATGGGGACAAAAAAGACTTTGTAGTAGAGGGAACCACTAGGCGTTCATTGACTGAGTCTAACTGGCAAAAACCAAACAAAAAAAAAAAACCCTTCCAGGTAGAGGGAACAGAATGTCTACAAATAAAGCAGAACTGGTATAAACTTGGTGCTATCGTATGATGAGGTCACACAGAATACAGAAGCAAGTCTCTGAAGCTGTGTGTATGAATGTGAATAAATCTTAAAAAGTAATTCTAGTTAAAAAGGCAAGTGACAGTCAGAAAGATGGCTCAGGAGGGAAAGGAACTTGAGGCCAAGATTGACATCCTGAGTTCCAACCCTGGGACCCACATGGTGGGAAGAAAGAAGTGATTCCTTCAAGTTGTCCTCTAAAGTATCCTTCACACTCATCTGCACATCTGCACACACACACACACACACACACACACACACACACACACACACACACACTAAATGCAATAAAAATTTCAAAGGTAAGTGATAGAATTATATGCTTTCATATACAGTTGTGTGTTACATATTTTGCATGTGGATATGAATGTGTACATATGGAGAGAAATCTAAAAGGAAGCATATTAACTTCATCACAGTGGCTATCTCTGGGTAGGAGGGATTAAAAGAATGTGGAGTCTCAAGCTTTACTGGCACTGTTTCAGATTCTCCAAAGGAGAATGTGTGCCTGTCTCAATTCCAGGAGAAACTGGTCTGTGCTGTGGACAGACATATGTCTATGGGATACACTGAGTGGGAGAGAGAGAGAGAGAGAGACAGAGAGAGAGAGAGAGAGAGAGAGAGAAAGAACTTCTAGCTGTGAGGGGTATAGAAGAGTTCTTGAAGGCAGCAACCTCTGGATAAAGCTGGGCCAGATCTAGCATGGCAGGGCTGAAACGGGCCAAGGACAGAGGCAGGAGGAAGAAAGGACAAGATGGCTAAAGGAAAAAGCAGGATTTTTTCCTGGAATGGTTATGTGAAAGGGGATACTGGAGGTTAGGGAGAAAAGATGAGTTAGGTCTTAGTCACTGGGGTAGAGTTTGTTTTGGGGTGGTCTTGTGCTAGGTAAGCGCTCGACTATGGAACTATATCCACATTCACAGTTTAGAGGCCTTAGGGGCTTTGAGGCAAATGGGGGGCTCACCAGGGCAAAGGGCAAAGGGCAAAACAGGTTCAGAGCCCTGTCAAAAAGCCACCAAAGTGGCCTAGAAGCTGCACACACCATGTAGCCATGTGAGACCCTGCGGATGTGACTAGGGGCTGCACACAGCATGTAGCAGTGTGAGACCCCATGGATGTGGCTAGAGGATGCACACACTGTGTAGCAGTGTGAGACCTGTGGACACAGCTAGAGGCTGCACTCACCGTGTGCAGTGTGAGACCTGTGGTCACAGCTAGAGGCTGCACACAGCATATAACAGTGTGAGACCCTGTGGACACAGCTAGAGGCTGCACACAGCATATAACAGTGTGAGACCCTGTGGACACAGCTAGAGGCTGCACTCACCGTGTGCAGTGTGAGACCTGTGGTCACAGCTAGAGGCTGCACACAGCATATAACAGTGTGAGACCCTGTGGACAAAGAGGGCCAGGATAGAATGCTATGTTGAGTAGATTTTACAGTTTGAACTTCAAACACCTAACCAGTTTCATAGAAAGGGTCTTATCTATGTCTCCAAGCCTCGTCGAGACAAGAAGAGCTCAGAAGAATGGAATCCTGTTTCAACGACACTCTCAAGAAAAGCCCCACTTTCCTTGAAAAAAAAAAAAAACTTTATTAATTTAAATACCAGAGCTTTCTGCTAACACTAAGAGATTATACTATTCCAGTGGGACTTCCTTTGCTTAACATGAAAACAAACCTGACAGAAGGATTACAAAACTAAACATGGAACTGTACAAGAAGCACTAATTACCTCCTATTCTTTCTTCTCACTCACTAAAACAAGTATTTAGACACATGAAGCATTGGAGTGGAGGAGGGGGCAGAACTGAAGGGTATGTGGCCCAGCTAATCCCTGAGGCTTTGAGAGATCTGAAATAGGCTCATTTGATGCCTGAGAGGTGGGAGGTGCCCTTCAAGCAGTGATAAGATACGACTTGGGTTACCCTAGGAGACTCTTTGAGTCAAACAGCTTTGGATTCAACACGTAATTCTTCTGTGGAGTTGTCTTGAACCTCATCCTCTTCTTAATGGCCATGGGTAATTGCCTCTTTGGGGGTCTAAGCTCTTTGCTCCTTGAAAACTTCAGGATGAATGTGACCACAGATGAAGCCTAATACACCAGGGCCCAGGTAGAATCCACACTTGGTGCCCAACACCTGTAGGTGTGAGACTATCATGAATGAGCAGTAGATCTTGGCAAGGAGTGGAGGAAAGGGAGGAAAGGAGTGAAAGAGAGGGAAGATGGGTGGCCTGAGAGGTGTATTTGCTTCTGGAACTCATATGCTAGGTTCTGAATAATGCTGTACACCCAAACAGAAACTAGCTCAACCCAGTCTGTTCCTATAGAATGTTGCTGTTCCTCCATATCCAATATTGTATCCAGATCCATGTTTGGATCCTGATGCCATAGTTAATGGCTAACTCCACCCATTTTTCCTCAGATAATTTTTCTCTTTAGCAATTCTTAGGACAGCTCTAAGGAAGTAGAAATTTTTAATAAAAAGTCAAGAAGGCAGAACATGGTGACACAGTCCTGTATCTCAGCACATAAGAAGCAGAGGTAGTATGCTGTGGGATGTTTTGTATGGCAGATGTGTTGCTCTGATTGGTCAATAAATAAAACACTGATTGGCCCATGGCTAGGCAGGAAGTATAGGTGGGACTAACAGAGAGGAGAAAAGAGAAAGCAGGAAGGCAGAAGGAGTCACTGCCAGCCACTGCCAGGACAAGCAGCATGTGAAGATGCCGGTAAGCCACAAGCCACGCGGCAAGGTATAGATTTATGGAAATGGATTAATTTAAGATATAAGAACAGTTAGCAAGAAGCCTGCCACGGTCATACAGTTTGTAAGCAATATAAGTCTCTGTGTTTACTTGGTTGGGTCTGAGCGGCTGTGGGACTGGTGGGTGAGAGAGATTTGTCCTGACTGTGGGCCAGGCAGGAAAACTCTAGCTACAGTAGTATGATCGTCCATGAATTCAAGGCTAGCCTGGTCTATGTAGTAAATTCTAAGAATAGCTAGAGCTACATAGTGAGACCCTGTTTTAAAACACCCAAAATTAAACCAAGCCAAACCCAAACCAAGCCAAACCAAAGTCAAAAGCCTTGAGAGGACTGGAAGGGCGGCAGGAAATGAGCGCTATACATTTTCCATAGCAGTCAGCCTGGCATGTAGACAGTCATATCAGAAGTGTTGTAAATAAACATAGATCCTGGCCACTCTGGTATAACTCATGCATCCTGCATATTTTCCACTCTCTTCTCCCTACTCAGCAAATAGCTATAGTTGTCCCAGCCTATTGGTTAGGGTTAGAGTTTCTTCCTTCTTTCTTTCTTTTTTTTTTTTTTTTTTTTTCTTTCTTTCTTTCTTTTTTTCCAGTTTTTTCGAGACAGGGTTTCTCTGTGTAGCTTTGTGCCTTTCCTGGAACTAGCTTTGGAGACCAGGCTGGCCTCAAATTCACAGAGATTTGCCTGCCTCTGCCTCCCAAGTGCTGGGATTAAAGGCGTGCGCACCACTGCCTGGCAGGGTTAGAGTTTCTAGTGCAAGAAGGTAAGCCCTGAATCTAGAAGTTACTGGAGTCCAGAAAACAGCACAGAGTTCAGGGAGAAGGAGGGTGAAAAAAATTATCACGGCAGAATTAACAACAGAGAGCTGAACAGAATCCCACAGACCTGTCAGAGAAACTGGAAGGCCATGGAAAGAGCCACTGAGAAGGAGTGGGCAGAACACACTAAGCCCACACAGGCCTAAGAGTAGTTTGTGGTCCCCCTCGCACAGAGTAGCAAGCCCTCTTTACACAGTGGGCACTCACAGAGTCCTCTGAGCAATACAACAAAGTCAAAGTGTCCCTAGCACAGAGTGGGCCCACTGAACAAAGCTTAAAAGCAAGCCTGGGTGACTGCCCCAGGCTCCTAGGAAAAAGCACGTTCCTACCCAGTGCCATGATGGACTGAGTGGGACAAGAAGACACACATGCCTGGGGAAGTCCACCCTGAGTTCTGAAGAGAAACCATGGTCCCACCCAGCACCACGATGGACCGAGAAGGATAGAGACCCACAGACATGCCCAGGGCAATCTGCTCTGGGCTCTGAGGAGAAAACATGAGCCTGCCTGTGGCACTGGTCAGTTGGGCACTTTACGGTGAGCAAATGTATTGTGTGGTATGGGAAAGAGGGAGACAGAATGGTTCATTTCCTGTGGACAGAGGTATATCTGAAGAGGTGAAAGTGGTAAGGAGTAGGCTGAGGTGGGTGGCTTGATTGTCATCCAGGGCAATGGTGATGTCTGGGCCTGGGCTGCTGCTGGGGCTCATGTCTGGGTTCATGGCTCTATTATAGGTCTGTGTTGAAGTCCATGGCTTCTGATATCACCCAATACCCAGAGGATAGGGCTGTACAGAGTTGGCCCCACCCCTGTAGCTACAACACTAGGAAAAACTGGCCCTGCCCCTCACCAACTGAAACACTCAGGAGAGAGAGTCCTACACCTCACCTGGGCAGCACAATAGAGCTGTCCCTGTTTGTGGGGACATGGGTGAGCTGGTCCTGAGAACATGAGAATGGGAGATCAGGTCATGTTTCTCTCTTCTACCATGTGGTGGCATGGGTGAGGGAAATTTGTCCCCCTCCCCTCGCCCCTGGACACCTGTGGCAGGCAGGGGGAGCTGATCCAACCCCTCACCAGCTGCAGCACTCTGGAAGGCAGCCCTACACCTCTCTTGGGCAGCACAGTAGAGTTGACCCACCCCAACATGCACATCATCTGTGATCTGATGGAACACATGAAGGAGCCAGCAACAACGGAATACCCAAGAAGAGTCCCAGTGAGTGCCCAATATCAAAAGTGTAGCAGAAACAGAGGCCTCGAACCAGACTAATGACTCTGCAATGAACACTTGCAAGTAAAGATGTATGGACTAAAGGGTAAATAAACTGTGTGACACACTACAGCTTCCATGATGAAATTCTTTTTTTTTCTCTTAAATTTTATTTTGTTTGAAGGAGGAGGTTGGAAGGGCAGAGGACATATATGAAGGGATGGAAGATGAATGGGATCAAGGTGCAAGATGTAAACAACACAAAGAATAAATAAAAAGAAAATTAAAAAACCCTTTTGCTATGGCTGATTTTGAGATCTACAGGGTTGAAAGAAAATGTTTACTTGTACATCATTACAGAGAATGGATGCAATATGTGCAACTCACCGCCAGCACAAAGACTATAGTAAAATATTAAAGATAATTTGCAAAGAAGAAGGAGGAGGAGGAGGAGGAGGAGAAGGAGGAGGAGGATGAGAAGAAGAAGAAACAAGCCTGGGAAAACTTACTTTGTTTCTGAGTAATGCTGCTGCAGCCCAGAGTATGAACCAAAATACTTTTTTTTCTTTTGAAAAATCCTGCCTCTAACAGCCCAGAGTCAGTCTGTGGCATCTATTAAAATGGCATTAGACATGGAAAGAAGCAGGAAACTACAACCTGCAGTAGGAGAAAGGTCAGTCAAGGGTTACAGATGCAGAACGACACAGGTGACAAAATTAGCAGAGACAGCAGAAGGCGGTTATGACTCAACGCTATGTCCAAGAAGGCAGAAACAGGCACACGCAAGACAGAACCCCATTGAATGCAAGAGATGAGACTAGAGATGTGAGGCCTGGGATTTTTAGCAGAAAAGACAACACAGACAAAAAAAATAATGGACTTGAAGACACAGTGGTAGGAAGTATACAAAATCAAACATGTGGTGTGAGAACATCAGATCACTGAACTATAGGGTAAAACTCAAATGATACATCTATATCTATATCTATCTAATCTACTATCTATCTATCTATCTATCTATCTATCTATCTATGGAGGGGAAGGGGTGCGGGGAAGGTCTAAAATTAATTGGGAGGGAGGAGATAGCTCAGTGGACAAAGTGCTGGCTAAGCGCGTCTGACAGTCTGAGTTTTGATACCCAGAACTTACATGAAATCCAGACGCAGTCACATGCACTTGGATGGGAGGCAGAGACAGGAGAATCACCAGGAATACTTGGGCCAGCTAGCTGTGTTTACACAGCAATTAAAAAAAACAAAATACTGTCTCAAACAAGGTGGCTGGTGAGGACTGACACCTGAGATGGTTCTCTGACTATGTAGACAGGTCCTGCTATTAGTGTGGACACATGTGTGCTCACACTAATACACACACACACACACACACAACACACACATTGCTCATACTAAACACATACATGGTGCTCATACTAATACACATACAGAGATGCTCACACTAATATACTCACAGATGCCCCACACACACACACCACACAAACACCCAGGAGAGAGAGAGAGAATGCCCAATGTTTTTTAAACATGAAAGAATCTATAAGAACCCAGCTCCCAGCTCAAGATGTTTACATACAGTACTAAAGTGCCACAACGTGGGAGATTCTGAGCTCTCGAAAACTCAGGCATCGATTCCAGTTTTCAGTTTTCAACAGCCAGCCCATGTGACTTACATGGTTCACTTAAACTCTCTAAGCTTCATTTTCCTCACCTGCAAGGTAAAGATAAAAATTGTACAAAACTATTTATTGTGTCATGGTTCTTGATATGCAGATGTTGGTGACAATTTAAATATTCACCCATAAGGCATGGCAAAATTAATTACAGGACAGCTGTAGTACAGAGCACTGTACTGTCGACAAAAAGTGAGCAACATCTCTAAGAATTGGTTATGGAAACTCTCCAGGAATACTGCTATGTGAGGAAGCACGTCAAAGCACATTATTATATTGATATATTAAAAAAAATCTCATTTGGATAAAAAAAAAATGTTTGGATCGAGACATCTGCATGCACACACACACAAAGGGAATGAGAAAGGTTCTCGCCCAAAGCTTCTGGAGAAGACACAGGTTATTAGAGAAACAAGAGAACACTTCACCTTTTAAGCTACTATACTTTTTTTTGGTTGCAATGATTATGACATCGCATTAATAGAAGGAAAGAGAAGCAATATTGTTATGGGAGGAAGCCCCAGCTTCCTGTTCTGATGGGGGATGAATGAGAGGCATAAAGATTGTGACAGTGTAAATCTGAATGCATCGCTCCTTGCTTAGAGTCCTTCTGTGACTTTCTACTATCTGGGAACAAAAATTCCCAGTCTTTAGCAAGTTCACAGGATCCCAGATGGTCCAGATTGACCTGGTTCTCTTGGGTCTGTTTCCCACCACACACTCGAGGCACCCTTTTGCCTCTTGCTCAGTGGAAAACATTTATTCATAGCTCTGCACTTGGGTTATTAAGTATATTTATTTCCTGTTCTCCCCAGGAAGAGAAAATTCCTGGATATGTCTTACCCACATAGTCCTCCAACTTGGAGTTTGTTAAAAATATAGTGCCACTGTATGTTCATTATGAATCCTAGAGAAAGAAGCAGAAGGGGCCTCTTATTGAGGTCTCAGTGCCTATGGAAGTTCCTTTACTTTAATAGCAAATACAGAAAAGTATTTGTTGAATAAATAAATGAGTTTCCATATGAATAACATTCATATGGGAAAGATTGTAGCATTGGAAATCTAGCTGATTTAATTGGGATAATGATTTCTCCTATGAGAATAAAGAAAACTGCAGAACTTTTGGTCAGGATTTTCTATGTGGAAGTTGTGTAGCAGGAATCTTAACAGTTCCTATTAATAAAATCAAACCTGAGGCCAGTTATTGGGGTGAATACTGGAAGATCAGAGAGACAGAACAGGCCACAGCCACCTTACCTTGCCAGTTCCTCAGCTGGTTCTGTTTCCTCAGACTAGGAAGCCTCTGAGTCCTCATCCAGAATGAATCTCAGCTGAATTGTTGCTAGAAGCCCGAACGCTTAACCAGCCAAATGCTTAACCAGCCAAATGCTTCTAGTTCCTGGTCCTCATGCCTTATATATCTTTCTGCCTTCTACCATCACTCCCTGGGATTAAAGGCTCACTCCCTGGGATTAAAGGTGTGTGTCACCATGCCTGGCTGTTTCAATGTGGCCTTGAACTCACAGAGATCCCAGAGGAATTTTTGCCTCTGGAATGCTAGATTAAAGGTGTGAGTGACACCATTTTCTAGCCTTTGTATCTAGTGACTGTTCTGTCTCTGACCCCAGATAAGTTTATTAGGGTGCATAATATTTTGAAAATACTGCTGGATATCATCTATATAAAAAAACACTGATGCATGAAGGCAGGAAGTAAGGGGAAAGGAGAGAGGAGAATTGGGAAACAAAGAAGAAGAGAACTGCAGACCAGACAAGAGCATAAAGACCGTTAAGCAAGCATGTGAAGGTAAGATATAGAAATGGTTAAAAATATAAAAAGTTAGCAAGAGCCTGCACGCATACAGTTATAATAATATAGGTCTGAGTGATATATGATTGTGGACTGCAGGTTGGGAACCTGGAGAGATATCACCACAAAGTTGTGTACATTTGCTGAACTATGTGAAAAGGCACCACAGAGATCTCCTTTCTCACAGTTCTGGCACTGGTAGGCTTGCTTCCTTTTGAAGCCTCCCCTTGACTTGCTGTTGGTCACTTTCTTGCCAAGCCATCATGTGGTGTTTCCTCTGAGTAGCTTTTTTCCCTCCACATTATCTCTTTTTGTGTTCAGATTCTTTCCTACATAAGAGACTGGCCAGATTCTATTAGTTACCACCCTAAAGGTGGCATTTTAACTTGATCACTCCTTTCAAGGACTTACCTCCAAAAACAGTCATATTCTGAGGCACCGGAGAGTAAAAACTTGAATGTTTGAATTCTGGACAAGTAACCCCATCAAGAAATGCTGAGAAAAATCTCTGAAGAAAATAGCTATGTCATGTGGAGAGGTAACATTGATAGAAAGTGTTCCAAGTGATAAAGGGATGAAACATATGGGCTCTCTCACTCCCTTCCCCCCTCCCTTCTCACACACACACCAGGTAAAATCACACAGGTAGACACTCTACAAGGGATGACACTGCTAACAATTTTGTGGGCTGATATATAAGACAGTGTATTTGGGTAAGGTTGTTGGATGGGAATGCCCAATGCCCACTCCATGCCTTTCTTTTTTTTCTCCAAAATTTTATTTTATTTGTATCTGAGTGTATGTATATGCACTGCATGATACCTCATGGGTCAGTAGAGGGCTTTCTATTTCCTGAAACTGAAGTTATAGGCAGTTATAAGCCACCATATAGGTGTAGGGAACTGGACTTGGGTTCTCTGCAGGAGCAGCCACTGCTCTTAACCACCAAGCCATCTCTCTGGCTCTCCCCAGCTCCTTTCAGTTCTGCAAGAAGAAGTTTTTGTCCTGCCAGTAACTCCCAAACACCCAGCAGCCACTTCCAAAATAACTGACTGGGAGGCTTAATGCTAATTATAAATGCTCAGCCAGTAGCTCAGGCATATTACCAACTAGCATTTATACTTAAATTAACCCATAATTCTTATTTATGTTAGCCATGTGACTTGGTACCTTTTCTCAGCATGACAGTCTCATCTTGCTTCCTCTGCATCTGGCTGACAACTCCTGACTCTGCCTTTCCTCTTCTCAGAATTCTTAGTTTGGTCACCCCACCTATACCTCCTACCTGGCTACTGGCCAATCAGTGTTTTATTAAACCAATTCAAGTGACAAATCTTTACAGTGTACAAGAGGATTATTCCACACCACAGTTCTCAAGTTTCTTCACTCTGTATTGCTTTGTCTCCAGATTTCAAGACAGGGAAATAAAAATAATTTTCCAATCTAGTTTTCTCCAAAATGGATAGGAAGCTCAAAAGAAACCATCTGAATACTAGGACTGAAAGTGCCAGACACCAGTGACATTGACTGTGAATGGCCAGGATGATTTCTTGTGACTCTTGGTGAATCAGTGGGATAAGTGCTAGCTCTGTCATAACTTAGAAAGGAAGTTGGTTGTAGACTTTTTATGTCTTTGTTCTTGTGGCAGTTAGCCGGAGCCCTGCTGGGGCTCCTTTTCTATCACTTCTTGCTTGGTTACTGCGGTCCTGGGAGTAATGCACCTCTGCCAGGCTGAAGAGGTCCACCCTTGCTTGTTCCTATTCAGAGCCATAATGTGAATTGGAGTGAGATATCAGCTGCCCATCACACTTCATCTATCTGTGTTAAGAATCTGTTTTTGAAAGGAATATTGGAACTGCTGGGCTATAGTCTGCAGTAACCAGGGCTGCTTTATTATACAGTCCACTCCGGTTTTCCATCCTGCCTTTTTTCATTGAACTGGTTACCTAGTCATACTAAACATGGAATAAAGTGAAATAAATAAATATATAAAACTTGAAGTGCACAGACTCTTTTCTCTGTCAAGCTGGCTCAAATGTTTTCCAAGTTTATCAGAGAGCTTGGTTGCCCTGGTGAAAATAGCCTTGTGCAGTGAGACAGAAAATAAGATGTCATGGCAAACTAAACATCTTCACTTTCTGGACAAATATCTAAGTTGACTCGAGCATAGAGAAGGGCCTGGGGGATAGCCAAGGGGAGGAAGCTTGGGTACCCCATCCCATGTTTTAGACCTTCCTGGGTGTCAGGTGAGCAGGTGGGTGAAAATCCATAACACCTGGCTCCCCCTGAAGGTTCTGGCAACTTCCAGCTAGTTTAACTTTGCACTTAAGCATCTCCTTCCCGTGTTGTGAAAGCGAAGATGTTTAGTTTGCCGTGACGCCTTATTTTCTGTTCTACTGCACAATGTTATTGTAACCGAGGCTGCTCTCTTCCTCCCTGATAAACTCACTTTGACTTCATATTTCTGCAAGTGACTCCTATTAAAATGAATGGATATTGGAGTGTGTGTGTGTGTGTGTGTGTGTGTGTGTGTGTGTGTGTGTAAAAGAGGGTGGAACTTAGAGGAATGAGGAAGAGAGGCAAATGTTAGCCCCATCTTTATTTACTAGCTTATTTAATTTTAAAAATTCCTACTTAAAATGAGGCTAACAATGCTACTAATCTCTGAGGAAGTTGTGATTGTGACAAAAGCCTAGACCCTCTAAAGCATCCCGTAAACTAAGTAAAATGAGTGCCAGGCCACGGATGCTGACTAGCATCCACAAAATGGAAAGAGGAGACTATGAGAGGAGACTCAGATTTCAAACTAAAGACCACACTGCAGAACAACGAGACTGCCCTATTTCTTTGCAAAGACGGTTTCTATGAAGCCATATTTGCAATCCCTTTTAAGAAATTACAGCAAATAGCTGCAGAAAGTGTTTATTCAGTACTTACTCCATGGCTTATAGGGAACATCTTGGCTTCTGCTTCTCTTCCTGGCCGCCATCCCTACCCTTTACTGGTTCTTCCTTGATCATGTATTGAAATTAATTATGTTAGCATAAATTCTCATATTAGACACTGCTTCTCAAGATTTCGGTGAGACAAGGATATCCCCATCCTGTAACCAGTATTTTGTTTGTTTGTCTAAAGTTTTTTAAATCAGTTGCTTTGTAGAAACTATCTTAGAAATGTAGATCCATACATATTATTTAAACCATAGATAGTGTAATTAAATTACTAAACATTTGCAAACAAAACCAAAAGCCCCTAGAACATCATTGTTGACAAAATGATTCAGGGAGAAAATAAAACAGTAAAACAATGGGGTCACAATGGGACTTGGCTTTTGAGTTTCTAGGAATATGAGAAGTTGGTAGAGAGGGCCTTTCGGTCTGTCTAGTCTTTTCCTTTGTGCAAATGCACCATGGGTAAGTGGCCTAGAAAAGACAAACAGGCATGTGTCCCCAAGGGGCCACTCCAGGAGGTTGTTAGGTGGCAAACTCAGAAATAATTGAGTATAGAAAGAAAAGCCACAGAGAAAGGCCAGAGGAGATTCAAGGAAGGATTTCCTGGGACGTCATTTCTCTGGTCATTTTCTTCTTTGGGTTGAGAGTCTGCTGTACTGAATGCACCTTATCCACTCTTTCTGGAAGTTGACAGTAATGTAAAGGAGCTGAGTTTCTCTCTCTGGGGGATGTTTGAATTCTTTTCATACTATTGGATATAATTACTGTGTGGGGTGGGGTATGAATGCTTATTGAAACAATCATGACTTTGGAGAACAGAATAATCCACTTTGAGGAAAGTGAACTTTATTTCAGAATCACTGATGATTTCTTTGGGTGTAGAAAGTGTTAAGGTTTAGAAATACAAGCAAAATGCCTCCTACTTCCTTCCTCCCTTTCCCCAAGAACCGATTTCTAGAAACTAGAATTCCTCCTTCCTAAGTAGGCCATAGACCTTACAGCTCACTCACCCTAAAGGCCGTGTGACCCGGGAAGTTCACTTCTCCACTCCCTCCACTTGTTCCAGAAGGTTCTGGCCCTGCATCTGAAGAGGGGAGTGCTACACAGAGAGGTCAAGAAGGTTGCTGGGTTTCCCTCAGTCTGTTACCATTACTTTATCCACTTTTCTCCACTTTATCTGCACAGCTGTCCATTCTTTATCCGTGTGAACACACACACAAAAAATGTTTACCCTGGAACTTTGAGTCTTTCCTTTTAAAAGCTCCTGTGTCATGTAAATTCTTTATTGAATAAAAATGTTATTCTCTTATGAACTCAGCTTTTGCTATGGTGGGGACAGACACCCCAACTCTCCACCCTTCCCCAATCCCCAGTGCTCCTGCGTTACACAGTACAAGAGACAAGACACAAAGACAGTGCACATGACTTTGTGCCTTCAAGTGACTGAAGCTTGGAATGGGATGGGCATGGAGTTAACAGGTGAGGTGGGGACAGAGAGAAGAAAATGGCCAAAAAGAAAAAGAGAAAGGACACCCTAACGAATTTCCTGGGCTCAGAAACTCCTCCCTGTGAAGAACTCCTGGGAGAGTTCCACAAAGACTAACCTCTGGCATGCTTTGATGCGTTGATATATGCAGTATATAAGTGATATAACCTAGACTATTGAGAGACTCTGAGGGGAGACACCAAGATACTTCCTCTGGCACACCAAAAGAAGTCTGGTATAATGGCGAACTATGACACACCCAGGAATTTACAGTAAAAAATTTTAAAAGAAGCCTGAGCAGGCAAAACAAAGCATGATTAAGGACAGGATTCAGTTAGACAGTGGGCAAACTTGATACACAGGAGTAAATACTCATGTTATGCTGTTAGTGGAATACATTTGTTCTTCCTTCTCTTCTAAGTGTGGCTGTAAATGTCACCGAGACACATATTGCTAACATTATGGGACAACAGCTTCATCTTTCAATTAAACATGTACCAGCTTCCAGAATTTGGGATGTAATGGAGTTTACCTACATTCATGCTGAAGGAGCCTTGGTAACCTTTCCAAGCATATTATTGGACCACTGCAGCTATAGGACCAGGGGCTTTCTAGAGTTGAAAGTCGCAGTATTTTCTTCCTTAGGAGAACATGTACTGCTTGCTATTTCCTGATTTGATCCAGTGTCCTTGAAATTCTAGGAGCAAAAGAATATTCTAGGAAGCAATTTTATAAGAAGCTGTTTTCCATTGTATTCATCTGTAGGCTACACGATATTTGAATATAGAAGAAAATATTATTTAAAACAAAGTCTTCCAAAATATGGAAAGCTAGGAGTAGGTGACTATGTGTAATAAATTATATAAACCTTGGAAAACCCACAGTAATTAATCTGAAGTATGTTTTGCTAAATAAATATTTATGGTAGATTGCAGAACTGCTAGCGTTCCCCACTCCTGCTGTACACATTGTTGCAGTGTGGCACCACAGTTCTTCCCAGTACGAGGTAGTAGCATTTACTCCATACACTCTGAATCTGAGTCCACCTTGTGACTTGCTTAACCAAGAGCAGGCTGCAGATGGGGCACAGATAGTGCCAGGAGCTAAGTAACCCCTTGGCTTCTTCTTTCCCTTGTATAGCTCTGGCTAGGCTGTGATGTAAACAAGGGCTAGTCTCCTAGATCATGGAGGTATGTGACTCAATTGTCCCAGTTTCCCCAGCCATGAATCAAGTCTGAAGTGGAGCTGTCTACCTGACTGGAAGTCAACTGTAGATACACACATAAATAGCTAGAACCAGAACTGTACAACTGAGCCCAGTATAAATTGTTAACCCACAAAATCATGAACTAAATAGTAATTTTAATTCCCAAGTTTTGGGGATGTTTATTATTCAGCAGGAGTATAGGATTCAGTCCTGTTCATGATAATGTGTCTACTATCATAACATGCATACTAATTACTTGACAATAGCAGCATATCCAGTGTTTTCCACTTAATCAATAACACATATATACATACACAAACATGTACACATACATACACATGCACATATGTGCATACACATTGTCCTAGTCAGGGTTTTATTGCTGTGATAAGACATCACTACCAAAAGCAACCAGAAGAAAAGTTTATTTTATCTTACGACAGGGTCACAATCCACCACTGAGGGAAGTCTGGGCAGGAACTTGAAGCACAGACCATGGAGGAGTGCTGCTTGCTGGCTTGCTTCCCTTGGCTTGCTTATTTTACTTTCTTCTACATCCCAGGACTGCTTGCCTAGGGGTGGCACTGCCCACAGTGAGCTGGGCCCATCCACAGCAATTGTTAATCAAGACAATACCCCAAAGACTTGCCACAGGTTAATCTTATGGTGGAATTTGCTCAATTAAGATTCCCTCTTCCCAGATATATTTAGATTTGTGCCTAGATAACATAAAAATCAACACACATACACACATATACACATTATGTACACATATATTCATACATGCATAGATACACACATACACGCAAACACACATATATACATGGACATATGCCTATATCTACACATACAAACATACACATACACACATGTTTAAACACACAGAGTTTTCAGCTTATTTACTTTTTAATTCTTATTCCGCAGGCCTGGCCCAGACAGAAAACAGAACTACGTTAGTTATTTTGATAAAGGAAATGTGATACAGGGAATTGGCCCAGCTGGTTTTGAAAGGCTTGAAGTGAAACAAGGGAACATGTTCTACAGATGAGGCTTTCATTCCTCACACCAACTACACAGGATGGGGGTTGCTCACAACACTGTCATCTGAGAAGACTGGGGACACTAACAGGTTTCCAGAGATGCTCAAGGCCGGACAGCTAGTGAGTGTCAGTAGTGAGGACAAAACCCAAGCAGGTTTGGGCATTTACCATGACGAGTCATGTATGATGATTAATATTCATGGTCAACCTGACTGAATTTAGAAACACTTAAGAGACACGCTTCATGGTGTGTCCTTGAGGGTGTTTCCAGAGCAGTTTACTGAGGGAGAGAAGACCCCACTGTCCCACAGGCCTGAGTCTGGGACTGAATAAAGTTGAGAAAGCAGATGGAACAGGAGCAGTCACCTCCCTCTGCTTTCCCCTGGGAATACAGTGTGACCACCACCTCACACTTCTGCCACCACAGCCAGGGTCACTCTCACACAGCATCTTTCCCTCCCTGCTGGACTGTGACATCAAACTGTAAACCACAACGAACCCTACTTTTCTTGGGTTCTTTCTTTTTATTTCTTTCCTTCTGTGGTAGTTTGAAAGAAAATGAACCCCAAAGGGAGTGATACTAGTATGCACAGGTATGGCCTTGTTGGAGGAAGTGTGTCACTGTGGGGTTGGGCTTTGAGGTCTCATATATATATGCTCAAGTCAGGCTCAGTGAGTCAGACCACTTCCTGTTGCCTGCAGGCGAAGATATAAGACAGTTGGCTATTTCTCCAGCACCATGTCTGCCTGCACGCCACCATGTCTCACCATGATGATAATGGACTAAACCTCCAAAAACATAAGCCACTCCAATTAAATGTTTTTCCTTCATAATAGTTGCCATGGTCATGGTCATAGAGTATCTTCACAGTAATAGAAACCCTAAGACATTTTCTTTTCTTTTCTTTTCTTTTCTTTTCTTCTAACAGGAATTTTTTTTTTTTTTTTTTTTTTTTTTTTTTTTTCGAGACAGGGTTTCTCTGTGTAGCTTTGCGCCTTTCCTGGAGCTCACTTGGTGCCAGGCTGGCCTCGAACTCACAGAGATCGCTGGCTCTGTCCTCATGCTGGATTAAAGGCGTGCGCAACCAACGCCCGGCTGGAATTTTTATTACATCAACAAAGAAACTGACATGTGGCTGTGTTTTCACTCCTATGTAGTTGGGACTTTATGGCAAAGCACTGTACTAACACATCCAGATCAGCTGGGAGCAACGTCTGGTGAATTTTAACATTTAAAAGTAACACCTTGCCACTTTCCCCGCTCTCTGGCAATTCACACATCACTGAGTGAGGAGACCACATAGACTTTGGATTCAGAGATATTAAGATGTTTGCTTTGCAATTTTAGCTCTGTTTCTTATTCTTTATTACGGCCTTTGAAATATGGATAATGAAAACAGTCCACCACCTCTGAGTGCAATGCTTACCCTATTAGTTCTGATTTGTATAGCAAAGCAAAAATGCCTGGAAACTTCACGTGTCATTATCAACCAGATGTGTGCTCTTCTCTGCCAGTGTGAGAAATGGAAGGCTGTTGAAGACAGCATGAGCCGAGAGTCATCTCTGTGCTTCAGACTCTGATGTGGGGACAATAACCCAGGCTACAGAGGTCATAGCAGATACTTACAGGTCCTTACAGTAGTAGCAATGGTTATTTTTAATGGCAGGACAGGGTAAAGGTGGAAATAACAACTTCATGAGGCTGTCTAGGATGGCTGCTTTTTACTTTGGACAGAAGGTTTACAGAAAGACAATGATAAGCTTGTCAAATATGGTGCTACATGCTTATAATTCTAGTATATTGGAGGCAGAGACAGGACAGTTGAATTACATGTTCAAGGCCATCCTGAGTTGGGTAATCGAGTTCCAAGCTTGCCTGGGCTATGTAGCATAAATTTTGCCTAAAAACAAAACAAAGAACAAAGGCTGGAGGGAATGTAGCTCTAGAATGCTTAAAACTGAGGTCAGTCCCAAGTTCAATGACAAGAATAAGGGAGGAGGATGGGGAAGGAAAGAGAGGAGGAAAGAAAAGAGATAAGCTTGCACTTGGGCTTGAATTTCTCAATTCAAAGCTGGACCACAGTTCTAGGGAGCGTTAGCTATGGTACAAATGAATTCTGTCACCTTTTAAATAGAGGATGGATGCCATCCCCAGATTTGTTCCTGTATGCTAAACATCTGTCATCGTTTGTGCCTGTTTCCTCACCTGGACAATAGTGAGATGAATGATCCCCACCTTGCATAGCTGGTTTGGGGAATAAATTTCCTAATATGTGGATCTTAAAGATTAGTGCCTGGCTTCCCCAAGCTCAAGCAGATGCCCTGCACACATATACACACAGGTGGACTTGGTGAATTTGGGAAGAGTTGGTTTTGGGGCTAAGGGAGGATTGGAGGGGAGGGATTGGGGGCAGATTTGATCAAAACAGTCTATACTTGTATGTTCTCAATCAAGAAAGATTAGTGCATGGTTTGGAGAACATTCTCAGTACATCTAGTTACTGTATTGGATTGCCTTTGAACTCTAAGAGATTCCTGAGGACAGAACATCATTTTCCTAACCATCAGTTATAACTAACAAGTACCCTGAAGAGACATGGGTGCAAAATGCCTTAAAGGAAAAAGGCAAGATAAGCATTAGGTTTTACAAAGGGAAAGGAGAGGCTTGAAGGATAAGCAGGCCAGGGATGGTGTGTGTGTGTGTGTGTGTGTGTGTGTGTGTGTGTGTGTGTGTGTGAGTGTGTATGGTGGGGGTCTCCACTGTGAGGTGAGGATGCTTGGCAAGCCAGTGCAACCTTAGTCTTAGGCCACGCCTTATGCTAGTGCTGGGATAAGAGAACCAACATTGGCCACCTTCTGAGCAACAAATGGTGAGGGCATCTGCCAGTAAGAAGTGCAAGGCTATGACATGGCGACAGGATGAGAAGCCATATTCCTCAGGCACCCCAGCCTTTCTGTGGTCTGGAATACAATGCTGGGTGGATTGATGCATCCCTAGACTATGCGAGGTTGAGCCCCATGACTGTGTTCTAATAGGTCCATGCATCCAGGTGGTACCTGTGCTCTCAAAACCTCCATATCATTGGAATCTTTTGGATCATATCCAAGGTAACTGGATAAGCAATTGAATATAGCAATGACTTTCATTAAGTAGTGACTAAATTCAGCTCATACCACACATATCTTAATCCATGCAATGAGCTCATGAGACAGATTTGAATACAATTTACTTTTTTATAGATAAGAGAATTGACAGGCAAAAAGGTTAGACACCTTGCCTCATCACATAGGATGATGTTTTTATTTTGAGGCACATCTTGCTATGCAGCCCAGGCTAGCCTAGAAGCCACAATCCTCCTTTTTCTAAATCTAGAGTGCTGGGATTGCAGACATGTACTATGGTGTCTGACCACAGAGGAAGATTCTAAATGCAGATTCTGATTTCCTCCAAGAGAAACAAAGGAAAAACTTGGTTTTCTCAAGCCATCCTCTTTAAGGAATCCTCCTCAAGAGAGTAGCAAAGAAAGACATGAGTTCAGGTTACCTGTGTTCCCTTATGCAACTCTCTGAGGGCAGGGGAACATAAGGCTACACTTTCCAGCATCTAGTGGGGCTCTTAATGTCTCCAAGGGGTCAGTCACAACACTCCCCTCGTGTGTGTATGTGTGTGTGTGTGTGTGTGTGTGTGTGTGTGTGTGTGTACAAAAAAGTATCTGATTATGATGACATAACTTGTTAGACACTCTGGTGACCCCTGCATCCACCCCAGGAAAAAAAAATCTAAATCCACAACTTGCTAGGAAGGGACAGGCCAGATCACAGCAGAGTTTGGCCCACACTCTTGTCCCAGGTGCCAGGATGCTGTTCTCTTCTGGTCCTGTCTATTTTATTATTCATGGTACCTGGCCGATCGCACAGATAGGGTTAGGAAGGTCAGCGCAGCATTAATATGCTGAATTGGGAGATGGTATGGACTGGAGATGGAACTTGTCACACCAGAATGACTCTTACTGAGGGGGCTTGATTTGATATTAATATTAATTTGATGCTCCTTCACATCTTCAAGAAGTTTGTCCTACCCAGATAGGGAAAAGTCTGAGTGCTAGCCCCATGCAAAGCAGCAGTGTATGGTGGATTCTATGGCAGACTGGAGGATCTAGCGGTAAGGGGAAGGGGGAACTCAGGACTTTCTATAGTTTCTAGTTGTGCTCTCTCACGGATATTTTAGAAGACATGTATATAACCTTCAGTGGGAATTAACTAAGATCCACACTCCTACCCAAATGCATCTGCCTTGTCAGAAATGTAGGGTCAATAACTGTAAGAAGAAAGTTATTGCTCCTACTACTTAACCCTAAGGACAGTGCTCTTCAACATGGGTGCCGATTGAAGTCACCGGGAGAACATTTGAAAACTTGTTTATGTTTCGAGTACTGGACTGGCGCCGTAGGTGCAGTCTAATGCAGAATCAGTTTCTGAGGCTGGGCCTGTGAGGTGACAGGGAGTCCGGGGGGGGCGGAGGTACAGGGATGCTCAAAAACTTCCCATGTAGTTACTCTGCACTGGACACTGATAGGTTGTCCACGAAGTGGATAGTCCCACACCCATGTAAGGGCAACGTGAATCGAACTTGGGGGTTATCCATAACAACAACAAAAAAGAGGATATGAGGTTGGAAGGAAGACAGGGTGGGGGTATGGGGGGGGCTGGAGGAAGGTAGTGGTAGATGAATATATTAAAAATATATTGTATGAAATGCATGACATTTTCAGAGAATAAGTAAAAATATTACTTAAAAAATTTCCCAGGATGACTCTCATCTGAATTTAGGATTTCAAACAACCAGAATAGTCTTTCTTTGAAATCTCTTGGAATTTAAGTAGATAGATGAAGACTCAAGCCTGAGTACGTCTAGCATCTTCCCAGGTCTTCTCAAAGCTATAAACAAGGAGCTCTTCTGAACAGGCATGAAAAGCAGGAGTCAGAAGTGGTGTTCACTTGGCATACCACTAACTCTCCAGCTGAAACAGAGATCTCTGAGCCCCACCCCACAGTTTCTGAATGTGAAGGGCTTGCAGTGGGTCTGGGGATCTGCACTTGTATCCGGTTTCCCGGTGACTCTAATACTGCCAGTCCAGGAAGCGCTCCAAAGGCAAACACAGAGGATCCAGCCAGTGAGAGGAGCCTGTCTGGTGCTAAGCATCTCACTGGGCTTTCCTTGATAAAATGTCTTCTCACCCAGCTGCTGACACAGCCATTGAGCCCAGAGCCGCAGCTCCTGCTACCAGGATTCCTGGTGATTAGAAGAAGTTGTCGATATTTCCATGGTAGTTCAGGGTCAGGATTTGTGTGCACTTCATTTCAAATCACAAAAGAAAATGAAGTTGAAGGAATCTGCAGATCCAACCAATTATAAATGTGCTTTGCTACCCAAATAAACCAAGATCTTGTATGAAGCTGCACCAGAATGTAAACTGCCCAAGGAAGGGCTGGTTCCTTTCACATCTCTAGCATGCAGCCTGGGTGGAAATGTGCACTCAGTACCAGGCTGCCCCTGTGTGTAACCTTGATGAAAGTCTACCCCTGTCCACACACTACTGGGATCTGTTGAGAATAAAGACAGAGGATCTCTGTTGGCATCTATAGCCCATAAATCTTTGATCAGTGCTGCCAATGTCTGATTGTCTGTTCCTTTCAGAAATCTCAAGGGTTCTACCTCCCTTAACCCCCAACAGTTAGAACATATCATTTGTTGCATTCTGGTCCATGGTCTGTCTGTTAGGAGATGTGACATAGCCTCCAGACTGAGCTAACGAAGAGTTCTCATGCATTCTTCTTGCTGTCATGGTGAGTGTGGAGGGACCCTTGCATTCTAGAGAGGAGGGGACTAGATTTCGGGGAGGCTGCAGTATAGGTTTTGTCCCATATAGGACAGCTGCCCTGGGAAGTTGCCGGAAATCCACGAGTAAGAGTTTGCTGTGTTCCTGATCTTGAAGGTTAGATACAGTCTAGGTAGGACTTGAAGTACTCAGATCAAACTGAGGTCCCACCGAGCACAATTTGCCTGGACCATGAAAAACAGAAAATCGGGTAAAGTCAGAATATATTCTGGAGGATGATGGTCACTTTAGAAGGTGAGTGGAACATCTTATGTTGCCTCTGCCCCTGGGTATTTGCATTTTGCACTCTATCCCTGGAATTAGGAGTATATGGGAGTAGGGGATGTGAAGGAGAAAGAAGGCATAAGAAGAAATGTGGATGCTAGAGAGACTCTGTGAATTAAAGGGGGTTTAGGTGTCAGTGGTCTTGGACAGATAGAGACAGATGTGGCAGAATGAAGCAACATTGCACCACTGGAATCAGACAGTTTGTGCATACTTTATTGTTTGTGCTGGGGAACTGAACTGAGGAACTTGAACATGTGAGTAAAGAGTTAAACAGCTAAGTCGTCAGCTCCTGATGTAACCAAATGAAGGGTTGCTTTGAAGTCAAACTTCTTTTCTTGGCAAGACATAAAAATCAGCACATTATTCTTTCTTTCCTTCCCCAGTCTTCCAAGGCAGCTGGAAATCAGGTATCATTGCTGAGGTTACCCATAGGTTGCCAAGAGAGATAAGGTGATGTATTTAAGGTCATACGACTAGTAAGTGACAATGCCGGAATCCCACCTGTGTCTATCCCCATGTGTGCTAATGTCCTACACTGCCAGAGTCAGCTCATCTTCAGACGGGATCTCACAGTCTAACACGTGCCAATGTGTCTGAGGTTGCTAGCATCTGTCCCTGAGGATTAGGGCTGCTATGAGTGCAAGACCTCAGATGCCACTCTTCAGCTCTTCCTTGATCCCCACCCAGTCTTCATCTTTAACCCAGAATCCACCAGGACAGGGTCCCTTATATCCTCCCTCAAGGCTAAGCTCCTCCTACAGTCTATGCCTGACTGCCAGGATGCCAGAGGGGAGACTCCTGAGCCCTGTACATTGGAATAGCTGGAAGTACTGGATGACGTTGGCCTCTGGTTGGGTGGCCTGTCCATCCTGGAGGCTCCTTTACTCCTAAAGCAACCTCATCTCATTCCTTTGATATCCCACAGAAACACTACCATATTGTGTATGGGTTTTGCTATGGAGAAGGCTGGGGAAGGCTGTCCTGAAATACTCCACCTGCTGAGAGGAGAAAGCCTTTTTTTTTTTTTTTAAAGGATTGTGATCTGAGGAGAAAGGAGATAGAATTGACATATAATGCAGGTGAAGTTTCTGTAGATTACAGAGTACAAATGGCAGATGCTTGTGTTCTGTAAGTAAATAACGGGACTGCATTTCCAATCTGCATGCAGCTTCTATTAAATTAATAGTGCCTTGGATTCCTTCCATTTCCACACTCACAGACCTCTGATGTACTGTTTTAATGGCTGCATCTGGCTCATCCCCTGCTTGTACTGCATTTTAGGTAACTGGACCCTTATCAATGGGTATGATGTTGTTGCAAGTTTTTTCTTTTGCTATGGTAAAGTATTTTTCAGCAAGTATCCTCACATGATATCTTTTCTTTTCTTCCTGAGCGCATTTTATTTTTAACTATAGCTTGAGGATAAATTCAAAATTGTAATTGCTAGGTCAGGGTGTATATTCTTTTAAAATTTCAATAATTTGCTGAATTTAGAGACTTTAAGTATACACAGTCAATATTACTAATCTTTTTCCACTATGGTTTGTGATGGTGTCATGCTCAGAAAAACCTTCCCTCTACCAACCAACAAACAAAAAGTAACACACACACACACACACACACACACACACACACCTCCTTTCTGGTATTTCTATAGTTTTATGTTTAAATCTTCACTCTATCTGGAGTTCATCTTAATATAAGGATTAAAAAGGATCAAGTTTTAATTTTTTTTCCAATGGCTTCCTGGTTGTCACTGTGTACTGAATACTCCATTTTATTTTATTTTTTTTGCTTATTTGAAATTAACAATACCCCTACATGTATTGGGTCCTTTTGTGTGTGTGTGTGTGTGTGTGTGTGTGTGTGTGTGTGTGTGTGTATGAATTCTCTGATCTAATCTGATGCAAGTTTTAATGAATATAGTTTTTACTTTGATTATGTCTTCAGATGTATGATGGGGTGAATATCTCTCAGTTTTTCCCAAGGTTTTGTACTTAGTAATTTTGTTAGTAAATTTAAGTGTAATTTTGTTGAATAAAATGCCACAAGCATTTTGATATGAATGACACTAAATGTAGAGATCTGCTTAGGAAGAGTTAATTATATTCATTAATTTATTCATTAAGCAAGAAGGTTTTCCTTTCTTGAAGGGATGAAACAAAAGGATGATTTTGATTCTAATACTTAATGGAATATTTTCATTTTATTATGTTTCCTAACCGGTTATTATTTGAGTACAAGCAAATTACTTTTAATATTATCATTACTAATGCCTGCTCATATTCCTAACACCTTTCAGTTGATTAACTTAGGTCTTTCAAATATACCATCATGGAACCAAAAAAATACTATCCCATCTGTTACAATGAAAAGTCTTCTAGTGTTTTGACATTAACCAGAACGCTGGCTTTTGAAGTGAGTGTTTATGTATGCACCTATATATCAGCATTCACATATATACACACATTTGCATATGTACATGCTAACATCTTTGCACATTAATCAAGTTAAAGACATTTCCATCGATTTATATCTTACAAAGAATTGCTATTGTGGCTCATATTGCATTTTACCCAATGCTTTCTTTACATCCATCAAGATGATCATATTACTTTTTGTCATTCATCTTACTAATTACAGTGAATCATATGAGAAGATTTTTTTTAATTCTTTAATCCTATCATTCCTGAAATAATTCTACACTTTTCATGGCTTGATCATTAAAAGAGTTATTATATTCTATTGGCCTGTGTTTTATTTGGGTTTATCAACCATCCATAGAATGATTCATTTGTACATTCTTGGACTGTATTTAGCAAATTTTGGTAGGTATTTTTCTAGTACTTATGAAAATGATTTTGGAAGCATAGTGCATCAGGAAATAAAAGCACACACTGGGGGTAAAGAAAGAGGTGTATGTTTGGGTTAGAAGCACACGTATAGAAAACAGGAGCTTGATGTGTGTGTGTGTGTGTGTGTGTGAGAGAGAGAGAGAGAGAGAGAGAGAGAGAGAGAGAGAGAGAGAGAAGAGAGAGAGAGAGGAGGGAGGGGGAGGAGGGAGGGAGGAGGGAGAGAGAGAGAGAGAGAGAGAGAGAGAGAGAGAGAGAGAGAGAAGGGGGGTTGTATTTCTTTTGAAAGATCTGGTGAATCAGCTGAGCTAAGATTCTCCACTTTAGTTGAAGTGGAAGATACTCACTCTATCTTTCTATCAGCAAAATAAATTTAAGTCTGAATTTTCTCAGTTACTTATGAATGATAATAGGCTCACCTGTGGTTAATAGTAACAAATCTCAAGAAAATCCTTGAAGATTTTTTATTAAGTCCAATAAAATGTTATAAAAGTATTATGTAGTGTGTCCTGTAACTTAAATGATTTTCAAGGAATTGTAAAGTTTCTTCTAATGTGATAGTTTACCATTAGGTATTGGCTGAGATTACAATACATGCCTGGTGTGAGGTTTGATTGAAATGATAGTGAGTAAAAACCTAATGCTAAAAGCACCCTTCCTACATCTTCACATGTAATGCCAGCTTTATATCAGACCTGCTTCTCTTGCCGCTCTTGAACTAGGCTGCAGCTGCTGCCAAGTTTGTCCTAGGCACACGGGCTAACACTTTCTCACTGTTGGTGTGTGCTTCCATCCACAGGCACGAGATCTCATCTGTATTCCTATTTCTGTGGGCACTTAAGAACATACACCACACCTGGAGGAAATGTCTAGTAAGTGGAGGCATCTTCGCCTGCATTGTAGGACCTCACTCTCTTCTGTTGTGGACCTCTGAGGCCCTCACACAAGTGATCACTCATACCCAGTGAAGGTTCTATGTCAACTCACAAAAGAAAAGGTACAGCATTTCCTTCTTTCTCTCTTTGTGTGTACACACTTGTTAAGTGCATGTCCACGTGGTATGTGTGCATGAGTGTTCACATGTGTGCAGATGTGTGTGGAGGTCACAGGGTAACTTTGAGTATTGTTCCTCAGGAGCCACCCACCAGGCCTGGAACTTCCCAGGTGGATTAGGTTGGCTTGCTAGTGAACCTCAGAGATCCTCCTCTTCCTGCCTCCCCAGTGGTAGGATTAAAAGTACATTTCACCAGACCCTTCTGTGTGTGTTCTAGGGATTAAACTCGGATCCTCATGCCTGCTTGGCAAGCACTTTAACACTGAAACATCTCCCTAGTGCAGTGATTCCCAATCTTCCTAATGCTGTGGTCCTTTAATACAGCCCCTCATGTTGTACTGACCCCCAACCATAAAATTATTTTCATTGCTACTTTGTAACTCTAATTTTGCTACTGTTATGAATCATAATGTAAATATTTTTGGAGATAGAGGTTTGCCAAAGGGGTTGTAACCTACAGGCTGAGAACCACTGCCCTAGACTGTTAAAAAGACTAATTTCTTTTCAGTCTCAAGTTAAATATTATTGATCAATAATTTGTATTGCATTTATCAACAAAGACAATTCACAAAATGCTTCTAGGATTTTCTTCCATTATTAGTAATACACTATTTTGATTTCCTCATTTGGAGGCACTCAGGGGATCTAGTGAGCCATGAAGGGGATCTCCAAAACAAAGCAGCCCAGAGACAGGACTGGAGGGAAGCTGGTCCAGGGGTCCCACCACAGGACCATGAGGCCAACTATGTTGGACGAGCAGCCTGTGAAGGTCTGGGTGCATGACTGTGGCATACAGAAACTGCATTTCTATCAGGGTCTTGGTTGTAGTGAGGTCCACCAAACTGTTGCCCTTGTCTGTCAAAACCACAGTTTCACCTGGTTGCCTCCTCCTCTTGACAACTCTATTTTGTTGGCATCAGGTGTAAATATGATATTGTAAAAAAAAACTGGGGTCTCATAATAATTGCTACTCCTGAAGTTTTGTGGATTCATTTATTTTTTAACAGTTATTAACAGTGCAATAATCAGAGGACCCAAAACGGTAAAGATAAGCTTGAGAAAGTAGATACATGTCAGTCACTGTTCTATTGCTGTGAAGAGACACCATGACCAAAGTAACTCTTATAAAGGAAAAGATCTAGTTGGGGGCTTGCTTATCATTTCAGTTCTATTATCATCATAATTGGGAGCTTGGTGGCAAGCAGGCAGGCATGGTGCGGGAGTGGTAGCTGAGAGCTTTACATACTGCTCCATGAGCAGACAGGGTAAGAGATGAGGCCTAGCCTCAACTTTTGAAACCTCAAGGCCACACCCCCTAATTTTCTAATCCTTTCAAACAGTCTATTCTCTGATGATTAAGCATTCAAATATATGAGCCCTGTGGGGAACATTCTTACTCAATGCAACACAAGGTATTACCTGATTGGTCATCAGGTTGGACTTTAGAACTAGTCAGCCTGCGTTTGACTGCCACTACCTTCCTATAAAGTTTGGGGCAGGCTATTTAGTCTCTCCAATCCTCACTTTTCTCATCTATGAGATGGACACAACAATTTTGTCAGGTTTCAGTAAAACCATCCACACAAAGCTCTTAGCATAAGCATTCTCAGTCTGTAGAAGTAACCATCTTATTAAATAAGAAACACAGAGTCAATGTAAAGATAAAAGCCCAAGAGGTCAGAGCTAAGAGCCTTACCCTTCCTGCTTCAGTGATCCTCTTCAGCCAAGAGAGATCTACTTCCTGTGTGTTTGTCTTTATATAGACTTTCTGTTCTGCCTCCTCATTGGTTGTAAACCCAACCACATGACTGCCTCATCACTGCCTGTCTGGACAGACCTCCAGGTCTTCTGTGGTTGGTATTGAGATTAAAGGTGTGTGTCTCCAATGCTGGCTGTATCCTTGACCACACAGAGATCTACCTAGCTCTGCCTACCAAGTGCTGGGATTAAAGGCATGCACCACGAATGCCCAGCTCCGCTATGGCTTACTATTAGCTCTGACCTCCAGGCAACTTTATTTATTAACATACAAATAAAATTACATTTCAGTACAAATAAAATATCAGCATATCAGTCCATATTTGCTAGTTTGAAGGCTGTGTTTGGGTGACCTAAAGGCAGCATTGGCCAGAAAATCAGGTGGCTGGCCTCTGGTCAGGACCAGAGAGTTGTCATCTGTGGTGCCTGGGGTGACAGAGTCCGGAAATCCGGCATGCTTTGTCCAGAGAATCACTGCTTCCTCTTGGTTTTATAAGAACTTTTCATACACAGCTGTCATTTTAAATTCAGTTATTTACTAACAACTGAGTACCACACTTTCCAAACACAGAGCCGAGAAGAAATTCAGAAGTGACTTGGGATCTTTGTAGAACAACAAGAGATTCTTATATTTTCAGCTTGAACTAACTATGTGTGTTTATTCTTGCAGTGAACAAGAGGACACCTATTGAGGGAGCTTCAGGATAGATGAGTGGCCCAGATGTTAGATATCGAGAGGATGTGTGGGAAGAACACTTAGAATCAAGAGTATACTACTCCTGAGTTGACTTTCTGAAATGTTAATGGGCAAACTGCCATCTTTAATTCACATATAGAGCATATTTTCACTGGTGTCTGTCACGATGGTCCTAGGACCTCAATCGTTTGTAACAAACATGTAATGTGAAGATCTTGTAAGTTCTTCATGGCTCTGATTTGCACTGGCTAGGTGTATTTTAGTTGTGATAAAGCATGCATGACAAAAAAAAAAAACATCCTTATATTTTCACAGTCTTAAGGTGTGTAGTGCAGAGAGAAGAGGGCAGGAGTGTAGCAAGGCTATTCAGGCTCATGGCTCCAGTTCCAGACTATTTCTATCACCCTAAAAGGAAGCCCTAAGCCAGTTGAGCAGTCTCCACTCAGTCCTGTCATCTAGCAACACGCTCTCTGCCTCCACAAATTCCCCCATAGCTCTTCACACAGAAGGAATAACATGTTTAGGATAGTTTTGTGTGTATGTGTGTGTAAGTTCATTTGGGTGCACATTCATGTGTGTATAGAAGCCAGAGGTCAACCTTGGGTGTCATTCCCTAGGAACCATTCACCTTGTACTTTTGAGGCACAGTCTCTCAATGGCATGGAGCTTATTGTGTAGGTTTGGCTGGCTGGCCAGAGACCCCAATGACCTGCCTGTGTCCATGTCTCCAGCATTAGTAGTACAAATGAATGCCATCATTTCCAGTTTTTTCCCCTAGGGTATCTAACTCAGTTCCTCGTGCTCATAAGGCAAGCACTTTACTGATTGAGCTATTACTCATAAATTCAAGAAAATGTTTCAGAGCGGAAGGACAGACTCAGAGACTTTTGTTGAAAACTGACTAAAAGAACTTCAAATAGTAGATTCTAAAAGGGCTCGAAACCTGTTATGAAGCCCAGGGATGAAGGATGATCTTCCCTGTTTCCAGAGGAGAAGGAGAGAAGAAAATTCTCCAAGAGAGAGAGTCAAGACAGGCTCACACTTTACAGCAGCCTTGTCCCTGGAAGGCAGTGAAGGTCTTCATGGCTGAGGAAGACAGGATCCTCTCCAGATCACAGTCAAATGTGGGGAGAAAAGGCTGCTTTGTGCTTGCTTCATCCCCTATTTTCTTTTCTTTGAAATATTTAGACAAAAGGTGTACTAAAAGTACATGATTCTTTTGTAATCTTTTTTATCAGTATATTTAGATTCTATATAATAATGAGTTTATGACATTTTTATTCATGTATGTGATGTACTTTGATCATATCCCTCTCTTGTCCTTCTCCCACTTTTACTGACTCCTTCCTCTCCCCAACCAATTTCTCTTCTACTCTCATGACTTTTTGGAGGCTGACCCACTGATTCTAATTATGCTTACACGAGCTGGGTGAGGAATTAGCTGTAGGAGAATGGCCAACTTAACAGTGGCTCCATCACTGAAGAAATGTCTTCCCCTCCCCCAGCAACCTTTGAACTGTCTATAAACCGTCAGGGAGAGGTGGGCCCTTGACATGCCTGATCTTGTTCAGAAATAACAGCTGCTGGGAGTTTATGAGTATAATGGCATTGGTATGCCCCTGGATGACAGATTCCACCACAGGAGTCCTGTTCGCCAAGCTCTTACATTCTTTTTTTTAAAACACATGCCCCTACCACTGTGTGTATGTGTGTGTGTGTGTGTGTGTGTGTGTGTGTGTGTGTGTGTGTGTGTGTGAGAGAGAGAGAGAGAGAGAGAGAGAGAGAGAGAGAGAGAGAGAGAGAGAGAGAGTACATGCCCCATTGTGCCATTGTGTGTGTGGAGAACAGAGAACAACCTCAGGAGTCAGTCCTTGCCTTCCACCTTGTTTGAGACAGGGCCTCTCTTGTTCACTGCTGCACGTGCCAGGCTAGCTGGACTCTGAGCTTCTGGGTATTCTCCTGTTGCCTCCTGTCTTACTACAAGAGGGCTGGAGTTACAGACACACCACGTTGCTCTACCCGGGTTTAAGTGGATTTTAGAGGGATCTGAACTCAGGTCGTTATACTTGCACAGCAGGCCCTATACCCACAGAGCCATCTTCACACCCTCCAGCTCGTATTCTTTCTGTCTCTTCTTCCATGGCATTCCCTGAGCCTTGGAGTAGGTGATTTAGATGGCTGGTCACTTACTGTTAAAACTTTGACCGGTGATGAGTCTCTGCAGTAACTGTCACCCACTGTGAAAACAAACTTCTCTGGCCAAACCTGACAGCAGCCCAAATCTATGAATATAACTAAAAGATTCAGAAGGCATGTTGAGATTATGTCCATTTCACAAAGTGACAACAGTAGGTCTCTCTTAGGGCCTATGAGCTCCCCAGCCGTGAGTGTTTGACCAGGTTTACAGTGCCAGACCTGGATTCTTTCCTGCGGAGTAGGCCTCAGATCCAACTGGAAGGCAGCCGATTACTCCCGTGGCAGTCGTTAAAGACCTGGCCTGCGTGTGTTGGTCACAGAAGGACAGTGGGAGTTGAGGGAGTCAGTCAGACACCAGGTCAAACAAGACAGTCACGTGGATGGCTTCAGCTTGCAGAGGCCTCATTTACTGTGTCACGATGATGTAAACTACCGATTATTGATTTACCAAAGATGGTGAGATAACTATATTAGGAGGATGTGGACAGGTGAGGAGGGGACAGGCTGAGAGAGTTAAGTATTCATTCATCTTAACACCGTAATCGATAGATAATGTCGACAGTGGATAAATCAGGAAATAATAGTAGAAGCACATTATCTGGCAGTGTAGAAGGAACCAGAAGAAAAACCTGAAAGACATTAAAAGTGCTGGCATCAGGGGAATGGGCATGGGGGTGGGAAGGGCAGGATAAAGAGCCATTGTTTTCTTCCTGATAAAATGTAATTTTAAAAACATGTGCATGTATCGCACTGATAAAAAGAATAAAACCAATAACAAAAAACAACCCGGGCTGAGGCATGAAAGAAACAATATGTAAATGACACTCGAGAGCCAATTTATTTATGATTAAGACACCTATGCTACATAACTGCAGACAATTTTTTTTTAAAAAAATTCAAATCCTCTGACAAATGAAAAATGGCTCCCTTAGAAAAGACGAGTCTGTAGCCAGCAGAATGAACTCCTTTCCATTTGCAGGAGAAAATTCATTGCTCATTATGAGAATCCCTACAGGGTGTCTCTATCAACCTACAACCTGAGTTGTTAAAGTTAAAATTTAACAGTTTTAAAACTTTACAAAGACCATGAAAAGCTTTTATAACGCTGTAAATTCCAACCTGGGTGGAGGCATGAAGTCCATACAAATTCTGCTTTCCTTCAGCTCGAAGTAACCCAGCATGTAAATCCCGAGGGATCAAGATGAGTCTTAAAAGTGAAATACTTTCACCTCTGAAGAAGCTGCTGAGCGCACACAGGCCGGCAAGAAAGGAATTCTAAATTCCACTCAGTACACACACACACCCAGGTATGTCTCCCAAGGGGCTGGCCTGTCCAGGAAATTTGGACACCAAGTAAGACAGAATTCCTGTCTGCCAGAGTGAGTCATTCTCATTTCCAAAATGTGGTGAACATCACCATGTGTGTGGGCCAAGCAGGTCTGCCACGAGGAAGTCCTGTAGCAAGGTGACTCATGCAGTGGGAATGTCCTGTCTTCAGTTCCAGAGAGTGGACTTTCAAATCAGGGCAGGTGAGATGTTTTTTTCCCCTAAGACTTTTCTGCTTGTGTTACATACTGCTTGTGTTGTCTGTCCAAACACCTCCACTTTTCCGTATAGAAGACCCCTAGAGAATGTTTTTAAGGATACTAGTCTTATTGAACTAAGACCCAAAGACCACATCCTTATAATCTTGCTTCACCTAATTATTTCTTTAAAGGTCCCGTCTCCAATACAGTTGTGTGTGTGTGTGTGTGTGTGTGTGTGTGTGTGTGTGTGTGTGTGTGTACATGTGTGTATTTGTATCTACAAGAATCTGGGGGAAAGAGAACACAATTTAATCCATAATGCCATATATGGGCAAGGAGCTTTCCTACAGTAAGTTATGCTTAACTCTGGTAGGGTGACCAAAAGACCCTTTTTCAGATCCCTTACAAGTGCATTCCTAAATCTGGAACCTTCTGTAAAGCTATGTCCTGAAAGCTGTACCTCTAGAAAACCAGTTGTCAATATCATTCGATACCTTAGGCTACCACAGAGGTGAGAGCCACCAGAGAGGCACGCTCCATTATGGTGCCAGAGTACAGAAACATGAGACAGACAATCAGATGGCGTCTTAAGGGAGACCTACCTGCTTTCCCAGATCTCATTGAGGGGACCAAAACAACATCCTGAGACCCAGGGAGACCTGAGCAGAATTTTCTATTTCCATTTTCCACAGAAGGACTCTCCAAGCTGCACCGTGGCCCCAGAATTGCAGGAGGGCTCCCAGTTCTCTGGCAGATGGAGGCTGAACAGGAATGTCTGGGGACTAGCTTGGTGAGCAGTTATTTTGCTGTGTTGCTGAGCTGTAATTGTATTTACGTAGTCATAATAATTTGAGAATGCAATTATTAGTTCAACCAAAATGAAGACTAACTCTAGTGGAAGGTTCAGGGTGGGAAGGTAACATTTGTACTTTGGGAAGTAGGAAAGAGGCCCTTTAACACTATATCTCATAGACAAAGCCCAATAGATTCTCACATTTTTTTGGTAGAGGAAAGCCAACAATTAATTCCCCAAACTGAAAATATCATAAATTAACAATGTAGATATGTTATTTAGAAGCATTTTGAGTAAATCCCAAACTAACCAACTAACACAGGAGAAGGAAGGGCTGGGAGGAAGATGTGGGTAAGGAAGTTGTTGCTTTATTTTAGGTTTTTTACCCACAGACCTTAAAGCAGTGGTTCTCAACCTTCCTAATGCTTTGACATGTTGTGGTGACCCCTAACTATAAAATTATTTTGCTGATACCTCATAACTGTAATTTTGCTACTGTTATGAATTGTAGTGTAAATATCTGATATATAGGATATCTGGTATTTGACCCCCAAATGGGTTGTGACCCACAGATTGAGAGCCACTCACTGCCTTAAAGGATAACTGACATTTTCAGTTTGGGGCACTGTGTAAGTTGGATTTGAAATAAACAAAACAGGAAAGGAAACAAATGAAAAGGAAATAAATCATGTTGTCCCAACTTCACAGATTCCAAGATAACCAAGACAATGGCTTTGGACAGGACAGTTGCAATAGGGTGTATATCCACTAACACTTGAGTAAGAAAGGTCTCTCACCGAGTACTGCTGGGCGTTTCCCATGTGCCAGATTTCCCACGTGCTGGGATAGTCATTTCCTGCTTTCACAGATTTTATATTCTAGTGGAGTAGATTAAAAAGAAACACATAATCATATAAAAAATTTTCCTACAACATCACTTTGATTGCAGTAAAAGATAACGAGTTTGAGAGGAGAGGAGAGGAAGGAGAGCTTCTTAGAGCAATGACATCTTGAAAGAAATAAGGCTTGAGCTTAGACTCAAATAACAGAGGGCTGAGTTGTTGGAGGGGAAGAGTTAATAGAACATTCAAATGCCCTGTGTTCGGTAAAGCCCCCCCCCCCCCCTTATTTGAGTAACAGCCACAAGGGCAATGTGCGTGGATTATAATAAATAACAGTGAAGGAAGCTTGTTGGTAGGAGCCAAATCCTATGCTGTGTTTAGATGCTCATAAGGAGTTAGATTTTAGTTTAAATTTGGTGGGAAGACAATGGCAGAGTAGTTTGTTTGTTTGTTGTGTGTAGGTTTTAGGATTGGGTCACCTTAGCCCAGGCTGGCCTTGAACTGCCTCTCAACCATTGGGAATATAGGTATGCACCTCCAAGCCAAGCTCAGCAGAGTAGTTTTGAAATCTGATTTCTTTTTAAAAATGTCAAGTTGTTAGACCAATGTGGTACTGGGAGGCGATGGAAGGAGGAGGCAGGGGTAGGACAGAAAGTATACTTTAAAGACTCATTTTAGAGAGGATGAGATAGCCAGGTGGATGGACAGATAGTCAGACAGACAGACAGACAGACTGACTGACTGACTGACTGACTGACTGACTGACTGACTGAGAGATAGATGATAGATAGCCCCAGGGTGCAGATTTGGGCTGGGAATACTGAGTAGAGTTGCAAGGCACAGCTAGGAGGCCAGTGGGGCAATCTCAGAGCAAGATGGGGAGAAAGAAGAAATACTCCCTCTGCAGCTAGTCTCCCCAAATTTCCAGGCTCGCTTTAACATACATGAACAGAAGCTCAGGTGGGGGCAGCTGAGGCATCAGAGTGATTATGCAGGGAATAAAGACTTGCTAAATGGCTTTAAACTCAACCCATCTCCATCCTGGCTTTCACCACACTCGACATGAACGTGTAACAGAGCTTGTAAATAACTGTGCTTGGAGGCCGAGCTGGGAATTATGCCCCTCCAGACAGCTATTCAGAGGCTGAGAGAATAGGGCCCACTCGCTGTAATGCTATGCATTAAAAAGCACTTAGGCAGCTAAAACCAGCATTAGAATTGCACATCAACATTGCTGTCATGCTCTCAATGGGACTCTGGAGTCCAAGTGGGACTCTCAGAGTCTGCAGAGGGGAGAAAAGCCATCTCAGACAGTCTCTTTTCCTCAGCCCACCCAGCAACACCACCTCTCCCCTGTGGAGAATCCCCTCCATAAATGGGGAGAGAAATGAGCTTATTTTTAAGCCAAGATTAAACTGGGTCCATAGTGTGCAAGGATGATGGGCCTTCAAAAGAAAAGAGATGGATTCAAGCCATGACAGCGCATCCATCGAAAGGCAGCAGGAAGGGGTGGTCCAGGTGCTCCTGGGAGTTAAGAGGTGCTCTGGGCATCGTGTACCCCATGTAGCAAGCTTTAAGTGAATGAACAAACAAACAAACGAGTGAATCAATGAATGAATGAGGGAGTGACTCATACATTTCCATCCAGGTCTAGTCTCAACAATCCTTTATTCTTTCATTTTCTGTTTAAGTATCAAATACACTTCTGGGCTAAGTTTCCACAGAGTACCTTAGGGGTTACCTAAGAGCAGTTGGCTGTCACCCACAAATTTGGGCAGCACATACAGAGCATCCACTCCTTCTTAGAAACTCAGTTCCTAATGGGACCCAAAGTCTGGAAAGATCCATGATGCTGCAGAAGGAAGTGAGTCAAGATTGAGCAGCCATTTGGAACATGTGCGTTGGACCCCAGTCCACAGCAGGGGAGTGACTGTATCCAGCCGAGGGGTGGTGGTGGTAGGGATGCTGAGACCTGTGAGGCCAGCTCTTCTGCACTGCACTTCAGTTCTTACGCAGAAGAAGAAATCTAATTACTGTCAGCTTCCCAAGAATAAATGGGCCAATACGTAAGTACATGGTACTTCAGGTTCAAAGTATGCAGAGCTTCTCATGGGAGAGAGTGAGCAAGCAACAAGACCCACTAAGAACAACACACAAACTCCACCTCCATTTCCCAAGCAGTTATCCTAGGCTCTTGTCACTAAGAGGTGTGTCACCGGGTTCCACTGAGCTTCAACAACATGATTGTTCTTTAGCAAGCAGTTTAATTTTTTTTTAAGTTAGTATACAAAGCAATGGGTTCATCATGTCATTTTCATACATACCCACCATTTATTTTGTCCATATTCATCCTCTCCCCCATTGCCCTCTCTCATCCCACCCAGCCTATTCTTGCTACTGCCTGCTTCACCCCATACAGTCCCCTTCCCCTATGGTGTATGCATTTCCCATGTATTCCATTACTTTCTTCTTTTCCATTCCTCCTTCCTCCCTTAATGTTAGTTCCTCCCACACTCCCCTACACTAGTACCCTCATTTAAGTCTAGAGTCTACATACGAGGCACTTACATTATTTAGAGTAATGTGCTTCAGTGCACCCATTTTCCTGCAAATGTTGGGATTTTATTTTTCTTCACAAATAAATCCAACACCATCATGCATAGGTACCACATTTTCTTCACCTGTTCATCTGCCGATGGGCAGCTAGGCTGTTCTATTTCTTAGCTACAATGGGTAGTAGAGAGTTGATCTGGAAATGGCATAGCTGGATCATACGGTAGTTCTACTTTCAGGTTTTTGTTTGTTTGTTTGTTTGTTGTTTTGGGACCTCCTGTGTTGACTTTCAAAGAGGCTGAACTGACCTATCTTCCCATCAGCCATGAATAAGGCTTTGTCTTTCCTCACATTCTCATTAGCATTATGTTGTCACTTTAAAATTTTATGTGTATGTATCTCTGTGTGTCATCTGTACCTGGTACCTACAGAGGCCAGAAGTGGGTGTTGGACCCCCTGGAACTAGAATTACAAGTGGTTGTGAGCTGCCATGTGGGTGCTGTGAATCAAACCTGGGTCCTCTGGAAGAGCAGCTAGTGCTCTTAATCACTGAGCCATCATTTGATTTCTTGATGACAGACATTCTGACTATGAAAAGATGGACTCTGATATGAATTTTGCTTTTCATTTCCCTGATAGCTAAGAATGTTGGATTTTCCCCCAAATATTTATTGGTCATCTATATCTCTTTATTGCCTCTATCTCAATATTCAAGTCTTAAACTTTTTCCTTCACCTATTTGATGGTTTTTCTCTTAGCTTTCTTTAAGGGATTTATTGATTTCGTCCAAATTTTGTTTGTTGTTTTCATCCACTTCTTTAAGGGAATTTTTCATTTCCTCTTTAAGGGCCTCTATCATCTTCATAAAGTTATTTTTAAAGTTGTTTTCTTCTGCTTCATCTGTGTTGGGATGTTCAGGTCTTGCTGTTGTAGAACCACTAGGTTCTGGTGGTGCCATATTGCTCTTTATGTTGTTGCATGTATTCTTCTTACACTGGCATCTACCCATCTCTTCCCCCAATCAGTGCAGATGGGGCCTGTGCCTCCAGGGGTCACTGATGCCGCAGGAGATTATTTAACTTCCATCTTCTAGCCTCCAGTAGGTCCTCCATTTGACCTCTTACCCCCAAAGCTGGTCCTAGCTTCCTTCTGCAGGCATTCAAAGAGACCCACACTCAGTTTGGGAAGTCTGCAACTCGCACAACAGGCAGAGCCCGGGCTCCAGTGACAGTGGGCTCCTGGCTCAGTCATTTATGTCTCTACTTTGGAAGTAATTGGCTCAATTATTGATTGTATAAGTTGTTTTGGATGTTTAAGTTTTTGAGTTCTTTATGTATTCTAGCTGCTAATCCCCTATCTAATGTGTGGTTGGCAGTTTTCCCCCACTGTGTCAGCCTCCTCTCTCTTCTGGTGGTTGCCTTTGCTTGTAGAAGCTTTTGATTACATGTAATTCTATTTGTCAGCGTTTAAGATTATTTCTATACTCTTGCCCCCTCCCCCCGAAAGTCTTTGCCTATTCCTAGATCTTGAAGTGTTTTATCTATTTTCTTCTGTGGGTTTCAAAGTTTCAGGTCTTAGTTTTTGGTCTTTGAGTCATTGTGAATTAATTTTTGTGCAGAGTGAGAGATACGGATTGAATTTTATTCTTCTACAGTGATCTATCCAGTTTCTCTAGCAGTTTTTGTTGAAGAAGTTGTCTCCTCCCTCCCCAGTGTGTGTTTCTGACAGCCTTGTTGAAAATCAGTGAGGCTATAGCTGTGCGAGTCTATTTTGGGATCCTCTGTTACATTTCATTGATTTACATGTCCATTTTTCAAACATGTAGATATCTACAACTTATATATGACTCTACAACAAATTAAAGATACAAGGATTAAGAAAATAGACCTTAGAGAAAAAGGTCTGGTGTTAGCTAGAAAAATAATGGTAAGATCAATCAAAAATGGACTGGTGAGATGGCTCAGTGGGTACAGGTGTTTGACACACAGGTCTGGGGACCTGAATTTGATACCTGGAATTCATGAAAATGTGGAAGGAGAAAACAGACTCCACAAAGTTTTGCTCTAATTTCAGTATACATGTCATATAGTACATGCTACCACATACATGTATCAGGTCCACACACAATAATAATAATGAGTTGTTTTTTAAGAGTAGTTCCTGTTCTGTTTGTGTATTTAATAATGATACAGGGGGAGTATAGCAGGACAGGCCCCTAGGGCTGAGGAAATTAGCTCAAACCAGTTGCCAAGGCATGCACATAACATTCTTCCTTATGAGTCAACCTGGAGTCTGCCTGAGGGCCTAGCAACAGGCGCCACCAGAGTTTCTGATCGTGCTCAGCCAATGAGGGATGACCACACAATGCCACCAGATTGGGACACAGCTTGGGTGCTGGGGGGAGGGTATAAAAGGCCTTCCCCATTATTGAATAAACAAGTCTGCTGTTTGCCTTCAACTGACTCCTGGTGTCTGTGTCCTTGATGCTGCACCTTCTCATCCCCTCCCCCGAGGGAGCCATTAGGACCCAGCAACATCAGAGAAAACAAGGGGAGATGATAGAAAGTGGAATCACCTGCTGGCAAGATCCATTAAGACAAGACAGCATGCCAAATTTCCCAGAAATCTGGCAATAAAAAAGTCAAAATGTTCTAGACATTTCTGTAGGGTTCTAAAATGACCTATGTCTTGATTTGGGTGGTGGAGACACAAGTACATAGTTACATAAATATTAACCTACTTATTCAAGGCTTACATACTTAATCACTATCTGTACATTAAATCACAGTTTCTAAAAACCCTAGACAATAAGTAATTTGGTTCTAGAAAAATTCAATTACATGAAACATCTCATTTCCCAGGTTTGCCACATAACGAAGAATCATCCTACTTCTCATATGTGTTAATTATAAAGTAGCTGCCACTGACAGAGCATTTACCAAGTACCATACCCTGTGCTAATTGCTACATAATTAACTCATTTAATCTTCACAAATGTCATGTTCTTAGTAAAACTGAGGTTCATAGAAGCCAAAGCTCCATGGCAACAGCAAAACAAACCTGTGATCATGGCCTGCTTGTTTCCTAACATTGTTGTATTTCCAGCATGTAAGCTGGTGTGTGTAATACTGCAGGTGCTCAGTAAACATTAGTGAAACCACAGCTAGTTTGTCTTATCCAATATCATGTGACTAATATTGGAAGACCCGGGTTTGGGCCTTGATTCTGACTCTAAAGTCAGAACTCTTAGACATTTCTTGGCATGCATCCTCAGAAAGCACTGGAGTCAATATGTCAGCTTAGAGTCAGTGAAAGCCAACCTTTGGACTATCAAACTGAGGCATACAGGAGATTAAAGCATAGCTGCTATTTAAAAGATTATAATAAAATAAACACCCACATGCCCACCATAGCCAAGAAATACCACTATCAGTTTCTTAGGAGCCCCGTATCTCCCTCCACAGATCTCTAGAAGTAACTACACCTAAATTTCATGTTTATCAGTCTTTTGCCTTTCTGGATTGCTTTAAGACAGATCTAAACTTTTTTTCAATACTACAAGATTTTTGTTTAAGAAATATGACTATGATATTAACAGACAAGAGGGTTACTTAAAATTATGATTAAATCTACACACTTCATTCCTCATTACAAATTCTTAATCTTAGGATTCAGTTTTTTTTTTCTTGATACTTCTCTCAATAACACTGTTCTCTTATCTTAAAAATCAAATTACACGTTGGTATATTATATTCTATCTCCATGCAGATGTAAGTAAATGACACTACTAGGTAAGTTGGGTGGTTTTTGGACTTACTGTGCAAATAGTGGCTCTGTTTCACGTGTGACTTAATGTCATACGTGATAGGTGTCATCTGTCTTGAGTTCTTTTCCTAGAACAGTTAATTAAATACTCCTAAGAAGGGAAATAATGAAGCTGAGCTCTCTTCCACACACTGGTATGGAACTTGAGTATTACCACTGTGCCCAGAGTCTATGACTTAAGATATTGGGGTTCATCTTGTGCAAAGGTCTTCCTGATTTGCTTGCATCTGTCAAGGCGCTCACACCCTGGCACTTTAGATTGAGCAGGGAGCGATCTTAGACATAATCGAATCCATCTCTCTTGGAAGATAGACTGTGAGCGAACTGCCCACTGTCAGACTGCTGCTAGTGACACAGCTAACAAGGACTGAGGCTCTTTCCGTTGATCCAGAGTCAAGAACCACAAAGTTCCCTTACTCATCCGACAGACTCGAGCCTCCAGGAACCGCCTGAACCCCTCCAGACTTGGTCTTCACCTTGCTATCCTCTTCTTACATTCCTCATGGTCAAAATCATCATGGACCCCGTGTAGGAAGAGGAACTTCCAGGAAAGGCCTGGGAAACTACAGGAGCATTAGGTTTAATTGATCCATGGTGAAGTTTCCATTTCTGTGGCTTCTTCTCCAGGGAAAGGAAGGTGGATTGGTCTCCTGTGATGTCTGCAAGTTCCATCTCCAAAACAGGACAGCATCATGTGACCCTCTATGTAGGCAGCTCCACATTCGGATACTGGTTGTTTCAGACAGTCACTGTGCAAATCACTGGTTTGAAACTGGAAGTTTGTTTTCCCTGTCAAGACAACTCCAGGTGTCTTCAGTAGAAGCCCCTTCTGGATAAGGTATTGGTCAACTCTTCTCTCACTGTCCCCCGACCCCACTCCCTAATCCGTGGACTCTCTTCCTAAGAAATGTTCTTACTCTTTAAGTCAGATAATGCTTGCAACACTATTCTTTCTTGATTTATGCTCCTGACATGTGTGCCAAAAGGAAAGGGAAACCAGAAATAACAAAGGGATGCCTTATGTGAGAGGCTGAAATTTTAGATCTCCCAAGGATAATTAAACATGCACAACTTATATATTCAGAAGAGGACTAGCTATTATTATTATTATTATTATTATTATTATTATTATTATTAGAATTAGGGAGATGTAAAACTAGAGCCACAGCTTCTTAACAAACATGAGATTGGAACAAGCAGAAACAGCTCCTGACATCCAGTGTCATCCTCAAACATCCTTCATCTATTTAAAAGCAAACCATCTTACAAAGTCTAGCGTCCTCATCCCTTGGGCTGTGAAGTCTGCCCCAACACTGAAAGCAGTTAGTGTTGATCTCTTAGAAACCTTCTAAAGTCTGAGTGTCAGGATAGAGATGGGTCAAATTTGCCTCAACATTACTACAATCTTTTGCTTTGTTTTCTTACTGAATTTTTTTTTTATCAAATTAGGCACACACTCTTTAAAAATATAATTATCCTTGACAGATCTCAATTTTCAAGCCACATGATGATTTCTACTTCTGTTTTGCTTGTAAGCAGCATGTGGCTTTTTCTCTTCTCTCATGATTTTAACCTTATTTAGTCATTCAGTCCATTACTTCCCACATTGTGGGAATTTATCAGTCCAATTGAATTTTATGATTTAAGATTTTAATAATTGACCCTCAAAGTATCATCATTTCTTTCTCTATCCACTGAGTTTACTCAGTAGGTTGTTGGCAAATATTTAACAAGTCACACGAAGGTGGCAAAGGAGGAGATGGTTTGTACATTTGATTTCCTTGGTGTAAAATGTCCTAGTGAGGATAGTTCGAAGGTGTCACCAAGGATGTCATTGATGAGTGCAGGATGATACAAATTAGCTTCAGTACAGTGCAGAAGTATACAAATCCCTAGTCCTAGAGAAGCCCAGTTCAACATTCTCTCCCTAGTCCGTAACAGAGCAGAAAGCAGAGAACAGAGAAGCCAGGCAGGTTAGCATCTCTACAGTGAAGGATGTGCTTATTGACTTTGTATTTGAATTATAACAGTAACAACTTCCCACTTCCCACCTGTGGGTTAAGCAACAGAAATGTATTCTCTTACTGCTGTGGAGGCCAAAAGTTTGAAGTGTTTTTTACAGAACTAAAATCATCCTTAGGAAAAGTTTTCATGCTCCCTTTGAGAATTTATTGTACTTATTTTTTTTTAAAGGATTTATTTATTTATGTATACTGTGCTCTACCTGCATGTATGCCTGCACACCAGAAGAGGGCACCAGATCTCATTATAGATGGTTGTGAGCCACCATATGGTTGCTGGAAATTGAATTTAGGACCTCCGGAAGAGCAGCCAGTGAACTTAACCTCTGAACCATCTCTCCAGCTCCCCTTTGAGAATTTAAAAACAAGCAGTTTCCAGGCCTTTTCTGGAGTCTGAAGCTATGATGTTCTCCTTTCTTGGCTCATAGCCCCTTCTTCCATCTTCAAAGCCAGACCTGCATATCTTCTCTCTTTTGCTCTGAGTTTGATTCCTTCCCGTGGCCACCAACTCTTCATGCTCAAGTCCCTGATGCCTCCTTCTGACAACTGTCTTCTCTGTGTGATGACAGTTAGGGCTTTCTGGTATAATCCAGGGTAATTCCCCCATCTCAAAAATCCTGAATTTAACCACATCTCCAAGGTTCCTCTTGCCATAGATTTCAGAGTATGAATTGGGCATCACTGGGGGGCATTATTCAAGTTCCTAAGGATAAAGAAGGTAGAGAGTGGATCTGGGAGATCAAATAGAAAGTGCTGAGCATAATCTGCCCCAGTGCCTGAGAACATCCATTCTTGTCCTCCATTCAGAAAGAAGTTCATGTTTCTGGAAATTATTTATTTAAAGTCCCACAATGTACTATTACCCACTGGAATGATGCCAGTTTTGTTATTTTCTATCAAACCTTCCATATCACAGAGTGTTGGTGGAAGGAAGACGGGAGAAGCAATCAATGTGGAACACAGTTTATATAGTTCCCACGACTGCAGCTAATCCTGAGGTCCATGTTGAAGATGCTAGATCTAAATAACTCGGTGTTCTTGCTGCTTCTGAGGCACACATAGCTATCATATAGCATGATGTCATTGATATGGTAAGGGTGAGTATATTTTCTGGGTTGTCAATATGGTTGAAAGGCAACAGGGATGCTGCCCACCTTCTTGGAGGTTTTCACTGATGTGGTCCCACCAGAGCATGAGGCATAAGTCCTGTCAATCTATGGCCCCTAACAAAAAGAAAGTCTATCAAAATCAACCTAAGGCATGAGTGTGAAAAAAATCTGCCCAGAGGGTCTTTTATCTGAGCCCTGAAAAATGAATTGGTTCCTCAACTAGGTGTCTGTCTCTCTATTTTACCCCCAAACAAGTAGATTCTTAATCTAAGAGCCATGATTTGCTACTATGGTATGTCTGGTTCCACAGTGACCTCCTTGCACCAGAATAACTTATGATTCATGCCTAATAAGGTTGACTGAGAGGGGACAGGGGGAGGACAGCCTCTGAGGGCAGGAGGAAATCTGCTGAGATCTCTTCCTTATTTTCTTTTCCAAGACAATTTCTTTTTTTTTTTTCTTTTTTTCCTTTTTTTTTTTTTTTTTTTTCGAGACAGGGTTTCTCTGTGTAGCTTTGCGCCTTTCCTGGAACTCACTTTGGAGACCAGGCTGGCCTTGAACTCACAGAGATCCGCCTGCCTCTGCCTCCCGAGTGCTGGGATTAAAGGCGTGTGCCACCACCGCCTGGCCCAAGACAATTTCTTTAGCATCTCTATTTTCTAACTACCTAGAGGCCAGTAACTCACAGGCTTGTAGCTCTAGCCATGTGTGTGTGTGTGTGTGTGTGTGTGTGTGTGTGTGTGTGTGTGTGTGTTCATTGGTCTTATGTAGCTGGAGAGTTTCTCTCCAGCTCCCACCAATCCCCGGCAGTCCCGCACCCCACTTATAAAATAAACACACAGACACTTGTATTATTTAAACTGTTTGGCCTAATGGCTCAGGCTTCTTGTTATCTAGTTCCTATATCTCAAATTAACCCATATCTATTAGTCTATAAGTTGCCACGTGGCTCGTGGCTTACCAGTACCTTACATCTCGCTTTTCATGGCAGCATGGCGGTGTATCTCTGCCTCAGCCTTCCACCTCCCAGAATTCTCCTCCTCCTTGTCCTGCCTACATTATCCTTCCTGCCTGGTTACTGGCCAATCAACATTTTATTTATCAATCAATCATAGCAACATATATTTACAGCATACAGGACATCACACAGCAGTCTTAGTTTTCATTCTTTATGTCAGTAGATATTACTAAGAGTCTTATGTGTTCCAGGCTCTTTTCTAGATGTGTTTTGGGGTGTTTAAATGGGCTTTGGTCACTGCATGTAGAAACAGAGCCTGGGGTTTCTTTTTTACCTCTTTGAGCCCAACTCTCTACATCCTTTAGTGCTTCCTCACAGTAAGTATCATCATCATCATCTCTAGACCACACATAAGGACCAAGGAGAGAACTCCAGTTCCTCTGTCCTCATCCTCCATCACCAAGTGCTGCCAAATTATCTCCTAGACATCTCTCAGCTTTAAACTCATTCACTTCATTTCTTTATTTTTCCTTTTTATTTAAATTTTTTCATACACATATTTTTATCATGCTTTTCCCCTCCCCCCAACTCCTGCCAGATCCTTTTCACTCAACTTCATAGGGAAAATCAGTTTTCTCTAATGGAGTGTCATTGAGTATCTCATGATAATATTTATTTGCATTTTATTTATTTGTGTTCATTCTTTTCATTTCCAACTTTGTATTGCTGCTTAACTTAACTTGCTTATAAACAAACATAAGCAGAGTTCATCTTTTAAACTCAGCCATAGTCTGATTTTCTTCATAGCCCAACCCAGGTTTTTGCATTTTTAAATTTTTCTTTAATTTGGGTGTTATAATATAGTTACATTTCTCCTCTCCCTTCAAACCCTCTCATATATCTCTCCTTGTTCGCTTTAAAAAATGGCCTCTTTTTAAATTAATTGTTATTACATGTATATGTATATATGTATAAAGAAACATTGTCCCAAGAGAACTGAGAATTTCATTTGTATGAACTGTATTTATGTAATTTCCACCCTTGCAATTTGCTCCATTTCTACCATCACTTCTAGAGTAAAACTTCCTACCTGGCCCCTAAAAGGTGCTGATGGTAGTGATCTTTCTCCCCCTCACTCCAATAGATAGTACACTTGCGGAGACACAAATCTAGTCATATTCTGTGTTGCCTCTGACTTAAAATCTTCCAATGTGTTCTGTTTGCTCTTATCCAAAGCCACTGGAGGCCACCTTTCTGGCCACCTCTCTAGCCTCTTTTCAAACCACATTATCCTTTCCAGAACCCCTTTCTCCTATCTTCTTCCTATCTTCCTCCATTTCCTGGAACTGACCTGTTTCCCTCCCAGAATTGGAGAATTGGTTTCTGTGACTTTGGAAAAGCTATCACATCTGCTATCAGACAGCATTAAGAGTGGGGTCTGTGGTGGTGCCTACCCTTAACCCCAGCACTTGGGAGGCAGAGGCAAGAGGATTTCTGTGAGTTCCCAGCCTTGTGTCTGCACAGTGGAGAGTTATTTCTCATGCATTCATTGACTCGCAAAGTTCCAGGCACTTCTTTGCAGAGCTTAATTTCAAACTCACTTGCATGTTGTTCTGAATAATAAACTGTTAAGTAAACGTGAGTTCAGGAACACGGGTCCTGCTCAACCTGGCATTCTCCACTGACCGGCATGCAGCAGATGCTCAGTAAACAGCTGGGACATGAAAGTAGCAGGGACCAGGGAGAGTCAGCTAAGATCCAGGCTTACATCAATCCTTCCTGCCTCCTCTGCAGTTTCACCAAGGCTTTGGAGCAATTCTGTTGCCTGGACAAGTGTTGGTGCCACAAGGCAGTGGCCTTGTCTTTTACATGGTTTGAGTGATAGCCACATCGCTAACCCAGTAACCTGCTCAAAACTTCAAAAGGAAAATTCTTCCTTAATTTGTCATTTAACTTCCCAAAGGTAAACTACACTGACAAGAAGTGTAAACTATTTATTGATTTCAAAACCTTCCTTAATTTTATGTTATTGGAACAGAAACACATGGGTTTTTTTGTCACTAATATTTAATTTAAAATTCAATAGGGGCAAGATCCAAAGAAACAGACACACCAAGCCATCAGAGGTAGCATTTTATTAATCTCTGGCTGCTCAGTATCAGTCACAATTTGTTCTAATTTATTTCTCTTTTAGACTCAAGTGGGACTTTACAAATAAATCTTCTAGATGCTTTAATTTCATACAGGTTTTAGCCCATGGTGCTTCAAGAATTACAGGACTGTGGCCAACTCTGCCTCAGAGACCTTGAAGCAATGCAAAGCAATCTCTCACCTCTAAGTTGACTGCCTTTTGATGGAAACAGGAGAGACCAAGGTTTCCTCCCAGGAATTCTATTTAGTGGTAGCATTTATTGAGCAGTTACTATGTGCCGGGCACTGTCATCACCCCGTTAACTGCTCTCAACACCACGTGGTTGTTACTTACCAGCAAAGTAAGTCCTTTGTCTCCAGCTGGCTGTCAGCTTGCCTTCCTCGGCTCCCTCTGCCCACAGCTAACCACCAGGCCCTACTCATCAATCATTATTTGATGCAAGTAAAAACATCTTAAAGCAGGGCGGTGGTGGCACACGCCTTTAATCCCAGCTCTTGGGAGGTAGAGTCAGGTGGATCTCTGTGAGTTCAAGGCCAGCCTGGTCTACAGAGTGAGATCCAGGACAGGCATCAAAACTACACAGAGAAACACTGTCTTGAAAAACAAAAAACAAAATCAAAACAAAACAAAATCTTAAAATTGGAGTTGAAATTTTAAGCTGTTAAGTATAGGAGTGGCTTATTTCAGGTGGAGGAGACAAAAGATGGAAAGGGAAGAGTAAGGGAGGGGTTGAGAACGAAAAGCAATGGAAATGAGAGGCTGAGGACACTTTCCTGGAAATCTGAGATGAAATACAGAGCAGTCTAGATCTGCTCCATGCTGTTTTAAATGCAGGACTGACCTTTGTGGACATTGGTGGAGAGCTAGGCAGTAAACTCGGGTTCAGTTAGAGTCTGACACACCCATCCACCCTTATCTTTATCACAGCTCCAGATAGAGCTGGGATTAAAGGTGTGTGCCACCATCGCCTGGCCCACACTTCTTTTTCTCAGGCGATAGGACAGGCTTCTAGTCCTTACAAGAAGGGCTATTAAAGAGAAAATTTGCAAGTTGTTTGTAAAAGATAGTTTTATCATAAGAAAGGCAATTTTACTACCTCCAGAAATTGTGTGTCAATTCAAGCATTCCCCCTACGTACTTTTGGATTTTCTTACATTACTAAATCCTGCATCCTCTATCGCCAACTCTAAGTCCAGCTTTCAATGGGAGACATCTTTTTCTGCAACAGTCAAAAAGGATGTTAGTTCTCACAGTAGAAACTGATACCATGATTTTAAAAGGCAGACCACAGAGTCATAATGTTATATCTGGTGCTCACCTTTCCAGCGAACCATTTTTACCACGGTAAATCAAGTCTCAAAGCTCACCAATTCTCACACCATACAATGTCACAACATTTCTGTTCTACTGGCAACATCCTTCTATTCAGTCCATTATATTAATCTTATTAATTTAATTTTCCCACTCTTGTGTAAGTCTTGGTTTATTTAAGAGCTCAGAGATGTGTAAGTAGGCACTATAAATTGTTTACGTCAAGCCTTCTTGACATCTTCAGGTACCTGGGGATCCTAGCCACCTAGAATTCAAAGAACAGAAGAGTCAAAACCTCCTTTGTGCTTGGAGTTGGGAAAACCGCAGCTCCACTTGGTGATTAAGTCAGCATTCAACATGACCACTAGGTGGCAGCGTTTCCCCGGGATGCTAATGGCGCCCCGCTCTTCCCTGGGCAGCTTGGGGCAGAGTGAAGGAAGCATTTTAAATACTGATTAACAGTCAAAAAGACATGAAGCCCTAGAGTGAGGAGGGCTGCGAACGAAATTCAGAAATGTTGGGAAGCAAAAATCTGCGTCTGATTTCAAGAGCCGGGTTTGCAGAAACACTAAAACTGAATATACTCAGGGGCTGGTCAGGTCTGAAGAAGGGGAGCCCTTTTGATTTTTAATTAAGTTTTTTATGGTTTGTCTTCTTATCATTTACTAAGAAATCGAGCTGAGATCAAGGATTTCTTTTAAGAAAAAAGCTTCAGGATGAACCCATGTATACCCAGGGTGTACTTTCTGAGTCAAAAGACTTGATGATTAGAAGATAATTAAAAAAAAAAAAAAGACTAAATTAAAACACACACAACACACACACACACACACACACTTATCTGAACATATCTCTTTACTTCTTTAAGTTTTAATATGCTTTGGTGTGCTATTAGATGTTAGCATCACTTACAGTACCGCTGGAGACAGGCATTTCTTTTCTGGGCTGTGTGTGTGTGTGTGTGTGTGTGTGTGTGTGTGTGTGTGTGTGTGTGTTTGGAATTGAGTCCTGGGTATTACATATGCTAGGCTAGCACTCAGCCACTGAATTACAGACACAGCTTTTTAATGCTATCTCAATGTCCTTAGTCTCTATGATCTCGATGTAGTTTTTCAGTACTTGGGAGGGGTGTGTGTGTGTGTGTGTGTGTGTGTGTGTGTGTGTGTGTGTGTGTTTTCTTTGTTTTCAAACTTGAAGATAGTTCTTGGTTCTTTTGGATCCTCCTAGTCTTCTAGTATTCTTACACCTGGTACCTTCAGATAGGTTCCAACAGTCCCAAATCAGACCATATTGGTTGTATTTCCCACAACAGGAGCCCTGACTTTCTTAGGGTCCTAGTCTCCTTGATTAAGACAGATGTATTACCAGGGAAAACCAGAAACATCACATCATGCTTGGACAGGGCTGCTTGGTTCAGGTGATGCCATAGTGTGTCCTTAAGCCCAGGGCTGGGATCGGAGAGCTAAGGAAAACACCAACAAAGCTCTTCTTAAAAATTACATTAGACTAAACAAATTAAAGATAACAGCATTTATTGTTGACAATATCAATTGGAATACACCCTTTAAAAAAAAACTTTGAAAACAAAATTTGAAGGACTCTAAAACACACCCAGGCTTTGCGTTGTTGAGAATATTAATGAGAACTGATGTGGAGAACAGCTGAGCAAGGAAGGGCCATGCCCAAACATCCACCAGAGCTTCTCACTTGGACCAGTCCTTCAAATAAAGTAATATATCAGGTACCCCTCTCTATGAGAGAAAGAGAGCCATGTGCAATAGTGTTTGAGTGTTACCTATAACTCTGAGGAGATGGAAAAGAAGCCAAATACTTTAGTCATTATTAAATAAAAGCATATCTAGCTGCTGCATGAAATATCAAACAGCATGAAACATAACAGCATTGAGTAGCACTGAAGGCCTGTCGCTATGTGGCTTGGTGAAAACAGTGGGGTGTGTGTGTGTGTGTGTGTGTGTGTGTGTGTGTGTGTGTGTGTGTGTGTGCTGGGCCAGGGCTACTCCAATCTTAGCTACAGGGCTTCTCTCAAGCTGGGGTGAGTGCCCAGTGTGACCAGTGGCAGCAGCAGACTTAGTACAGTTGTCTTTGAGGAGAGTCCGGTGTCCAGCATCTTGTCTGGCCAAGCGGTGCGCTTTTGCATCCTTGTAGAATTGATTCTCCATGTTGGATCTCCGTAACTGTGTATGACTTCCGGATGGTGGACCACATAGTCTGTCAGGTCTCCATGTCCTTGAGTGCAATCTGAAAGATAGGAACAAAGAGCTGGGCTGCACCCTCTGGCCTCCTCCCCTTGCCTGGTACTAATCTGAATTAGTGGACTGAAAGAGGCTGTCTGTGATTAAATGAATATCAACTCTCCCCTTTCCAGATTCAACTGTATAGATGAGAAGGATGAACTCTGACTTCCCCATGGACTGGCCCTTCCTCTTTGTGCCACCAACCATCTCCTCAACTCTTCCCTTTGCCATCTACATAGACTGCAGTTGGTTTTTCTATCAGTGCAAATCATACACAATTAATGAGGCAATTGATTGAAATATAAACCATATTGTATATTTCAATGATGAATATTAATGATTTATGATGAGAGTTTATGTTTCTCTGGAGTTTTTTTGGGGGGTGGGGTAGGGAGTAGGTTGGGTTGTGGGGAGGTCAGGTCTTCTCACTGGGAACCTCCTAGCTGATAGTTAATTGCATATTGATTTCTGCGCAGATACAGTTTAATGTAAGCCGATAAAGTTCCAGATTCTTACCCACATGTCGTCGCCAGAGTCAAATGAGAGTGCGGGAAGGTGAGAGAAGTGGCCCTGACTCAGCAAGCTCCCTGGGTGTCTGATTTTCACCTTGAGACCCAACTTGATTTACTAGTAGAACTGGCGTCCCCACTACCACTTCCTCGGAGTGAAGAAAGGTTCTAGCCAATTGTGGTTGTCAACCAACACCATCCAAAGAAGCTTTTTGTGAACTGATTCCTCTACAAGTTGGACTAAATATCATGCATTATCTGGAGAAGATTAATTCTATCTTTGTAACTGACTTGGATGAAAAGGAGAATGCTGGCGAGTTATTAGAATGACTCTAAATGCCACCTAGCTTCTATCTAAAGCCCTCTCCTTCCCCCTTTAAAATAAGAGAGACTTGCATCCTGAATTGTGCTTTCGATGCTAATCATGTTTAATATTTGCAAGCTCTGAGGTCAAGTAGAAAAGTGATGGAGTACTGGCTGTGAATGCAGAGTTATTTCAATTAAAAGCCATCAAGGTCCCTGTCACTTACCTGCATGCTTTGCTCACAGGAGAGGGCAGGAAGAAGGCTAGAAATGGAGGCAGCAGACAGGTGGGTATTAGGTGGATCGTGAGAAGGTCACCTTCCAGGGCCACTTGCCATCAACAGGTCACCCCCGAGAGTCAGGTCTCAAGTAGCAGCCAAACTCCCAGGGTTGGAGCCAGCATCTAGAAACAAGGAGAATTAAAAACAAAACCAAGCACAGGCATTGCTTTCCAAATTAACTTCCTTCCATTTCTTGCGATGGTTTTATACATGAATGGGCTACATCCTGCCTCAGCAGCCAAAATAATTTCCCTCTTATATTGTGCTCAGGGTCAATGAATTGGAACCCAAGCCTTCTGAGTTTAAAGAGCTAAGACAGCTGTGGGAGAGCCAGGACTGAGGGACTATGTGGATCAGTAATCCACCACTGTGTTGAGAGCATTCCAAAGCCAAGAATGTAATCATCCTTTAGAAGGTCCTGGAAGATTCCAAAAATCTGATTTCTTATTAGCAAACTCAGAACATAAAAGTCATGAGCATTTAAAAAGAAATAGAAAGAAGAAAAAGAAAGTTAACTCAAAGGAGTACCCCCCCCCCAAAAAAAAAACTACTCGGGAAAATTCAATGCAGAATGTGTCTTTCTTTGCCAACCAGATAATTAGCAAATGGTTTGTGCATGACCTCCATTCATGAACACTGCAGAGACTGACTCCAGGCCCCTCTGCCATCTCCTCCCATTGATAAATAGACAGAACCATGTTTCAGTACCTAGCTCAGAGAAACACATGAGAGAAAGGGCTCCATGCTGCATTCCTATCAATTAACTCTTTGTGTTTTAGAAATTACATCTAGAATAGGTGGATGGATGGCCCACATTACCTAAATTAGGGGAATTTTTATATTACAAATTATGGAGAACACTAAAAACAGCAGATAAATATAAATATTCATCACTAAAGATTTTATGTAAGTTAACATTTTTGTCAATTAAAATTTACATTCATTCATTCATTCATTCATTCATTCATTGTATGGGGACTCAAGTGCCACAGTGCACATGTGGAAATCAGAAAACAACTTGGAGGAGTTAATTGTTTCCTTCTACCATGTGGGTTCCAGGGATCAAACTCAGATCGTCAGGCTCAGTGGCAAGTGCCTTTACCTGCTGAGCCATTTTGCTGGCCTGTATTGTCAAACTTTTAAGGCATAAAAATTTTAAATTAATTTAAAATCCACAGCTTCCCTCTTTCTGGTGTCTTTCTCTTGCCCCCTCTTGAGTAAAATCAAGGCATGAGTTTGATGTGTGCTGGTCAATGCATCTATATATCCAGATATACCTCTCTCTCTCTCTCTCTCTCTCTCTCTCTCTCTCTTTCTCTCTCTCTCTCTGTGTGTGTGTGTGCATTATATAATATGGGGGAGTTTTATGGAATTAGGTAGGTGCCCTGATACCTCATAGAAAGTTCTCTTGCTTGAATTACTTCTCAATGTCCTTTTTGATCTCTGCTCACAGAAGTTATTAATCTTTTTCTCCCGTTTGACACTGCTGTGCAACTGCAGCATTCATGAGCTGCGTCACAGACCATCTGTTCCCCCATGCCTGGATATTGGATTATTTCACTTTTTATAGTTGTGTTCACACAAGCATTCCTGCCCATGTTTCCATGGGCCACACAGGGCTGACGGTGGGCTTTGCAGGCCGGGTAGGACATGAAGCTTGGGGAGTATCACCTTGATGCCACCAGAAGAAAGGTGCCATGGAAGGGAGTGGACTTTAAGGTGTCCCTCTCTTGACTGGCCATAGTTTTATGTTTCCTAATACTGCTCTAAGAAAAGTTAAAGATGAAATCGTTGGGACTTTCGCCTTGACACTGTACAGTATCTATTTTAAATACAGACAGACGCGGATTTAACTGCCACGCAGAATCCCTGAGACTGCTCTGCCCCTCATAGCTTCCGGGAATGCCCGCCACGCAGCAGGGCAGTGGAAACGGGTTTTTATACACCTCTTGATTCATGGCCAGCGTGTCTCCACCTTCAGTTCACCGAGGAGAGCAAGAACTGAAAGAGCCGTGAGTCAGGCTTGTCGGTGTGTCATTTACCTTCTCAGCCAACCTCTTCAGCTTCCTTGCTGACGAGTGCGGGCATGCAGCAGAAGCAGAAAGGCCACAGCACAGCTTCTGGGTTGTCCAGGGGTTCTCTCTCTCTCTCTCTCTCTCTCTCTCTCTCTCTCTCTCTCTCTCTCTCCTCCTCCCTCCCTCCCTCCCTCCCTCCCTCCCTCTCTCTCTCTCTCTCTCTCTCTCTCTCTCTCTCTCTCTCATCTGTACTTGACACAGGTTCTATTTCGAAAGGAAATTGTGGCTTCTCAGTGGGGCCGACTCCCCAGCTGCTCATTGGAAGACTGAACTTTTCTTGTATTTCCATGGGAATTCTCACGGAGTGTCCTGAGTGCTGAATGTGTCCAGGACAGCAATCTGTGGTGTCTCTCAAATGTGCTCTACAGCCCTGCCTAGTTAAGAAATACAATTATTGTGAATTTCAAGGCAGAGAAAGGAGGAGAAGGAGAACATTTAGTCAAGCACAGAGCCCTTCTGAGGGCACAGCTTCTCCACCGGGCAGATGCTCAGGGGGCTGGCCCTGCACCACACGGGAGTTTCTTGGGTATCTGTCGAGAGGTGGTCAGTTTCTGGGTGGGTATGCACATGCTGTTACCAACATGGTCCCATAATGGCCAAACAAGTCCACACTCACACCAGTATGCCAATGTCTCCTCAGTCACACACTCTTGCTCCCAGTGGGCACTGGTATTTGCCAATCATGCTTGTTGGGTTGTTACTTCCCTGTGGGAACGGAACAGCTTTTTCAGTTTGTTTATTCTGAGGGTGTGGGATTCTTTCCCCTGTTCTCAAACCTTTACCCATTTGTCTAGTGGGCTTTCTGTCTCTGGGCATTGATTTGTGGAAGCCTTGCCGACTTGTTTCTTCAAGACGTTTTCGATCCCAATCACACGTGCTGTGTATCTATCTCTCCAGTGTCTTGTCTGGAGCAATTGGTTGGCCTTTGACTTGGGAAGTTCAGGTTTCTGTTCTGCATTTTAAAAAAAATTAAACTTAGTGGCAGCCGAGTTTATTCATCTTTCCTTAATTATGTTTGTATTTTTGTCTTCTCTGCTCTAAGATAACGAATATCCACCTTTTTTTTTTTAAGTTTTAGGTATATTAAAAATATTCTTGTTTTCTTTTAAGCTTAAGACCCTTGTGCCATCTGGTGGGTCTTTTTCTGTATGAGGTCAGGTAGGAATTTAGCTTTCATCCATTTGCTAAGGAAAACCAGTTTCCCTGGCCCACTTATTAAACAGCCCCTCCCCACCCCGATGACATTCACTGGTTTGTTTCTCAGCTCCCAGGACTAGTTCACTAATCTAATTATATTTCCTCCTTATTTAGCAGTGCTTTTAAAGACTCACGTTTTCTATTCATTGAAAACTCCAGGAACAAGAACATGAAAACAAACACGTTTTCTTACTCTCCTGGGATGCGTTAAGAAATTCTTCAACCTACATAGCATGAAAACACAATGGCTTTGAAATCAGACTTGGGTTCTTAACCCAGGCTTGTCATTTTCTAGCTGTTTGAACTTGGGCCATGTTTCTTAACCTCTGAGGGTCGACTCTCTAATCTGTAAAATGGGGATAACAAGATCTACGACCTAAAGCTATTGAGAGGATTAAGAGAGTTAAATGCCCAGCACTACCTGAACACTCAGGAAATATGACTTTTCTCCCCTTACCCTGGCCTTGAAAGGAGCCATGTGTTTCTCGGTTATTCTATTCACTTGTGGACTCTACAAAGGACAGGCAGGGCTTGCCTAAAGGCAAAACAAACTGTCTCCCAGGCTGAGGATCTGGTTCACTCACTCTTCTCAAACCCAAATCATCGCTGAGGCTTTGGGGAAAGCGGGCCCAGTGAAGACATAAACAGGTCATAATAAAACCCAAGCCAATCAGCACTCCTTACCCAGCAAATTACACAAAGTCAAGCCTCCTGACAAGTAGTAAAAGGATCAAAAGAACTGAGAATCAATAGGATTAAGAGTTTGAAATTCTAACGTCTTACCTACAGTGAGTCGGGGGGCCTCTACCTCTCTGGCAATATTATTTCCTCAGATGGTGAGAATTCTTCAAACTAATACACCTTGAAACCAGGGACTGAGGTGAGAACATGCTTGGAATTTCATCATGTCCTGGTAGAAACCTGAATTGAAGCAGCTGTTCTGGAAGATCAAAGCGGGAAATGTGCATCAGGAATAAGTACATGACTAATCTGGCTGCAGACGGAAAAGAGAGCTAATGGAGCTAATGAAGTGAAAGGCAAAAGTCTTCTTTGGAAGTGCCCACCACCAGGGGCTCAATTTTGAAGACCAATAATCCATAGCTAGGCCGCAGGAAATGGCCATGCTTTCTCAGGACTCCACTGGGCCTCAGCATCTCCATTAAGAAGGAGCATCAACAAAGAGATGGAATTGTATGAGAAAAGTTTGAGTAGCAGACCTGAGTTCAAATCATGACGCTAGGTCTTAACATTACCACACACACAAAGTTACTCATCATTTGAGCTTTGGTGTCTTTGTTTGTTTGTTTTGTTTTGCTTTTGTTTGTTGTTTTTTTAATCTGTTCCCTCCAGGGAAAGAATAACTTCAACCTTAACAGATTTTTGTTTTTGTTGTCATTTTGGTTTGGTTTGGTTTGGTTTGGTTTAGGAGTAAATAAAATGACACATTCCCTAGATGTATCAATACAAAAGGGCTCAATAAACGCAGTTGTGAATGTTCTGCACATGGAGGTGCTGATTGTCCTCAGATGCTGTTGCTCGGGGAGAAGCCCCAAGTTTCTTCCCACAGATGCTCCCCGCTTTCTGTTTCCTGAGTCTTTGTGCCTACAGTGAGGTGGCCATTTGCCCCACAGAAGCTCCTCTCTTCTGTACCCCTCAGCAAACACTCCTCCTTCTCCTCATCTCATCTCTGCTACCACTGTGTGTGTAGGGTCACCTAGATGCATAAACCTCAGGCTGACAGACGGTCTCCCAAGCTTGAAAATGAGACGTCCGTGACTCAGAACACACCATTTCCTGGTTATCGTATTCTAAATCAGTGTCTCCTTTGGAATATCTGATTCATAGGGAGAGGGAAGATCTGGGAATCTGTATTTAATAAATATTTTTGAGGATGCAGATGTAGCTTAGTGGAAGGAAGCTTGCCTAGTGTGCATGAATTCCTAGGTTCAAGTCCCAGAAGACTGGAGGAGGAGGAAAAAGAGGAAAAGGAGGAGGAGGAGGAAAAAGAGGAAAAGGAGGAAGAGGAGGAGGAGGTGTAGCTCTGTTTTGACTCTTACTATCAGTACAGTTTGGCTTTGTTAACAAATCATCTGAGACCTTTGTTCAAACTTCAGAATGCTACCTCACTCCAGACCTATTGAATCAAAAGCTGCCCTTTACATATGTTATACATAAACTAGGGATAGCCAGTTAAATTTGAATTCTAGAGAAAGCATATGTTCATTTAGGCAGTCCCATGAATTCATCTATATTTTATTTGTAAATCTGGCAACCTTGTCTTCTGATATGTTGTGTCTACTGAGGTTGGAGGAGCTCTGGGCTAGATCAGTAGATTTCACATTTTGCTGTTTCAGAATCACCTAGAAGCTCATTGCTGGGCCCTGCCCTCAGGGTTTCTGGTTGATTTTGTCCAGGCAGGCAGTGGCCTGAGATTGGTATTCCTAACATGTTCACGGTTCTGTTCATATACACACATAGTCTGAGGCCCAGGGCTCTAACACGATGCCTAGTTTCCCAGATCTACCATAATCATCCACTGTCCCCGGATCTCAACAAGAAAAGGGCTCCAGGTTTCCTCCATCATTCCTATGTTTGAGTAAAAGTGAGAGAATGACAGTCTCTGACTGCAAGCCACACCATCCTGACACTGTTTAGGACAAGGTCTGGGCAGACAAATGTGGCTGCCTGTGGAGAACATCAGGAACTCACGGCTCTATTTCCTGGTTACAGGCTACAGTCCCAAGAGTCTTTGGGGTTTGCATGGGAGGCTAGAAATAGATAAATTCAAAGCAGGATCCAGCACCTTATAGGACTGAGAGAGAATAGGGGCGGAGTTTAAGGTTAGCTTTGGGATGGGGACAAAATAGTCAGAGAAGACAACATAGTTGCTTGGTGGTGAGTGACTGAGGCAGGGGTGGGGTGGGTGGAGTTGGAGATGAAAGTGTGAGAAGGTGAGAGATGAGGGTGGGAAGTGGGGGTGAGGGAGGTGGGCAAGTAGGGGGTTGCAGCAGGGAAGCCTCCTCAGGAGGTCTGGATGGCCAGAGCTAATGTAATCAGTAGAAGTGACAGAAGGGGCATTAGCTCTCAGAACCCCAGATCTAGATTCAAATCTCAGTTCTGCCCTGTGCTGTGCTCCATGACTTCATACTGTATTCCTCCAACGAGCAACAGGGAAACAACTCTTCCTCAGTGATAGGATAGGAAGGAGAGTAGAGACAAGGCATGCGCGGAATCCGTGGCCCCTTTGAAGGTGCTCAGTAAGCAGTTGCTATCGGAGGTGCAAAAGGTTTAACTTCTGATTTAGTGGCTTAAAAAAAAAAAAAAAAAAAAACAAAAAAAAAACCATGTATTTAATTTCATAAGCCAATAAGCTCAGAGAAAATGTCATCAATACTCTGTGGTGGTAGAATTCTCTTATAGCATAGATTTGAATTAGTTGTAATGTTTCCATCCCAATGTTGAGTCGCTTCTGGTCAACTCCTCCTCCCACTTCCAATGGCTCAGAAGAAACAAAAGGGCCCTGGGCAAATGCAGAACAAGACCCTGCCTTTCCATCAGTATTACTGAAAGATCAAATGTTAGCTGGACATCATGTCTGTACCAGATATGCAGCAGATGGCAGGAAGAGTGAGATTGTTTAATGGCATAGCCCAAGTCTTCATAAACGAGTTTCTATGCTTTATTTTACAGTATTTGTCTTCTTTTAAAATGAGAATGCAACACCATTCTCCCCCCTCCTCTCTCTCTCCTCTCTCTCTCTCTCTCTCTCTCTCTCTCTCTCTCTCTCTCTGTGTGTGTGTGTGTGTGTGTGTGTGTGTACACTGCTGCTGTGGGTTTTAGGATGTAGAGTTACACAACCACTCATCCAGCTAGGATGTGGAAACATTCTATTGTATCAGTAATTTCCAGATGCTGCTCTTCTTATCAACCACACCTTCCCCCAGCCTCAGTCCCCAGCATGTGTGACCTGCTCTCTCTTAGTCATACCTTCATCTTGAGACTGTTGTATAATGAAAGAAATCAGATGCAGTGGTAAAGTGGGTTGTGCCTTGTTAGGTGGCACCTGTGAATGCTCAGTAATACAGTTAGCTGCACAAGGCACAGAACCACATTGACCACAACAGTCAATGTGCAACAGGGATGGAGGAAAAATTCACAAGCGCTCGTCTTGGATGAAGAGCTACAGACAGTGGCTGGGAGTGAGGGAGAACCAGTTTGTTTGTTTGCTTGTTTGTTTGTTTTGTCTGGTCAGGGATGAGAGCTCAGGTGCTAAGCCCCTAAACACATGCAAACAAGGACAACAGCAATTGGATCCAGTAGGTTGTCTACACATCAAAAACAATTATAGAAGAAGGGGGCCTTAAATGCAAGAGGGAATGGTGATGAAGACCCTGGAGAAGTTGTAAGAGTGAGAGGAGGGTATGGAAATGTGTAAATACAGTGCACTCATTATGATGTCATCAAATGAAGTTTAAAGAAAAACAACAAAAACTTTAGAGTAACAAGAAAGCTCAAAGTGGAACAGTAAAAAGATTCATTTGTTAATTTGATCTTTGTTTCTATTTTCATGCTCCGTGCTGCTTTGCCCACCCTCCCCATTCTTCACACACTCACCCACTCTGGAAGACTCCGTGTGTTGCTTCTAAAATCCACCATCATCTCCCTCTGGTCCTTCTGTTCCCACGCTCAGAACTTCTTCACGAAGCCAGTTCTTTGCATGAACTAAGCATCCTGACCCAGGGCAAAGCAAAGCTGTCTGAAGATGCAAACATCTCAGTATCAACCAGGGCCTGTTGGGATGGTGGCAGGATCTTTCATTAGCTTCCTGGGTTCTCAACTTTCTCAGGGTAGACTAGCATCTACCCCCAAGGAGCTGGAGCGAGTATAGAAAAAGAATGACTGTGAAGTCCCTGGAACAGAACAGGAAATCAGTAGATAAGCACTCGTTATTCTGAGTGCTAATGGACTTCCAATGTGTTCAGGTAAAAAACCAAAACCACTCACTATCAGAAAAAGATCCAAAGCAATAAGCTAAAAACTCCATGTTTTTACCCAGTGTTCTGGCAGCCTGGTGAAGGCAGCTCCTATGGGAACAAGTATCAAGACCATGCTCTACCACAGTCACCTGTGACTGTGGCTGTGGCCTTATGCTTCCCTAGTCCTTCATTTTCTTTTAATCTGAAAATGTGAGGCTGACCTCAAAGCTCTCAATGTTTTTTTTTTAGCTCAGACCACAATTTTAAAATACGGTAAGTTCTTAAAGCTCTTTCCTTAGCCTATTAGATCAAAACTTGACTTGCCAACCCTGATGGTGGAGACCAACCCCTCATCTTTGGTTCATTGTTCTGACTTGTAGATGGAACTAGACAGAAATGAGGAGGCTCATAAAATGAATCAAAATAGTATAAACAATGTACAGGCAACTGGATTTTAAAACACACTAACTCTTCCTGATTTAATATCATAAGAAAGGAAATGGGGGGGGTCCTGCATGTGTCAAGTGGTCCACACTAGTGCACTTTTGCAAGAATATGTGGTGATAGTTACATCACAGGCTTCTTACATGTGCCAGGCACCAGGATGAATACTTTCATGTTATCACACTTAATCCTTATAGTACATCTGTGGCCAAGTGTAGGGATTGTCATTTTAATCCCCCTTTTAACTGACTGGTAAACTGACCCTGAGAAAAGTGTAGTCAGTAGCCCATAGTCACACCAGCAGTAAGTGGCAGAAATCTGGATATAGCTAAGTTAAGCACAAATAATTTCTGAGTAGGAATGACAGAGATTCCCACTACTAAAGGGAAGGTCATTGTTTTAAAGAGCTGACCTAATCCTTCCTGAACATTGGTGCCTTTAAGTACCCAAATGTGACCCACTCCCTCTGAGTTGCATGAATAAAAAGATGAATAAAAAGAAATGAGGAATCTGGATTAGGAATCTCAGAATTAGGGAAATGTAGGGAGAATACACCTGAAAAGGAATGGGTGAATGAAGAATGGCATGGCCAGATTATAGAGGGACAAACTACAGAGGCTGGGATTTTTCAATGGCCCTGGCCCTGGAGGCAGAGGCAGGCAGACCTCTGTGAGTTTGAGACCAACCTAGTCTACATAGTGAGTTCCAGGACAGCCAGGGCTGTTACAAAACAACAAAACAATGCTGGGCGGTGGTGGCGCACGCCTTTAATCCCAGCACTCGGGAGGCAGAGCCAGGTGGATCTCTGTGAGTTCGAGGCCAGCATGGGCTGCCAAGTGAGATCCAGGAAAGGCACAAAGCTACACAGAGAAACCCTGTCTCAAAAAACCAAAACCAACAACAACAAAACAAAACAACAACAACAAACAAAAACATAGGGTGACAGAAAAATAGGTAATACACTCAAGACTATAGCTAACACTAGTTGTGTGACATGGCATTTTCTAGTCATCACATCTTTAAGCCACAAAACAACCCTGTGAGGTCCCTAGGGCTGCACTGAATCAAGGTGGGCTCTTCTATTTCCTCCATGCAGATGAGAAAAGTAATGCACAGAGAAGTTAAACAATGAGTTGGAGCTTGCATAGCTCTGGGACTCAGTTGTAGGGGGTCTGACTGTAAACGTCCAAAATTAGTCAAAATGCGATCTGCTCTTTCAAAAGACTTAGAAATCTGAAAGCAATGCAAAATGGTAGGGTCCCAGGGAGTTACTTACTGCTGTAAAGGTAAGGCTGAAGAAAGGACTCCGGGGTCTGGAGAAATTATGTGTGACATAAAGAAAGGAAGGCAACAGATTCAGATTTATGGGGGTGACATGTGGTAGCAAAATCCCAACCTAAAATGGGAAAGACCTGGGTTTCTACTCTCTTTGAATTGGCTTTGTGGCTGTAGGCAAGTCTACTACAAATGTCTACTGTCTTCATTTGCTTTCTATGACTATGATAAACACCATGGCCAAAAGCAACCCAGGGAGGAAGGGATTTGTTTCATCTTACAGGTTACAGTCCATCATGAAGGGAAGTCAGTGTAGGAACCTGGAGGCAGAAGCTGATGCAGAGGCCATGGAGGAGTGTTGCTTACTGCCTTGCTCCCCGTGGCTTGTTCAGTCTACTTTCTGATACAACTCAGGACCAGCTCTCCAGGAGTATCACCAACCACAGTGGGCTGAGTCCCCCACAATCAATCATTAATCAGGAAAATGCCCCCACAGATTTGCCTATATGCCAATCTCATGGAGAGATTTTCTCAGCTGAGGTTCCCTCTTTCCAGAGGATCCTAGCTTGTGTCAGTTTGACATAAAACTGCTTGACACATCTGGAGATGAGGCAGTTGTGTAACAGGAGAGCAGGCTAACCCTGAGGGTGTCACAGGTTAGCCCTGAGGGTGTCACACTCACACCCATTGTGGACCCCCATTCAGAAGCTGAGAGCTACAAAGTAGTTCTGGATGAGAAATTTGGCTGAAGTAAAAACACAGCATGCATTTTTGAGACTCAGCTAGGTCTCTAAACAACCAAAGCTAGCACCAGACTGAAACCAAGGACCCGATTTGTAGCATGTCCTTTCTGTCTTTTCCACTTGTTCCAGTGGCCCTTGCCCCTTCTTCCACCAGAGGCTGTCTGAAATGTGTGCTCTCGGAGACACAGTCGCCAGGGGGTGTGATTCAGAAATAACCACAGACCTTAAAAGGCTGTGGCTAGAAAAAGTCAGCTCCTGAAAGCCACAGCGCCTCTCAAATTAAAACAAGTATCCACAGTCAGCCAGCAGCTGGGGCTGTGTGCAGTGCTTGGAGGCATCTGATGGAGAAGATGGCATTCCTGGGCACTGGAGACCTGCCCACAACAGAACTGCTTGTGGAGAGTGGCTTTTCCCTTCTTCCTGGTGACACCTGTCCCTCTTAACTTTTCATGTGGTAGGCAGCTCCTGACTCTCAGCTTGTTTCCTCCACATACTCTTCCCTGCACCTGTTCCTTTGGAAATATGTTAAAGCTTGGGCAGTGTAAAATGACAGACGGAAAGAGCACTGCCCAACACTCTTAGAAGACACAGGTGCTAGCCTAGCTTTGCTTATTGTCAAGCTGTGTGACTTTGTACTGCCTGCTCTTGTCTTCCCTCATTTTTCTAAGCGGTAAAGTGAGGACTTGGATTAGTGATTGCCTCTATTATTTGAGATAGTTGATAATCATGGCTGTTACACAGAGCATTTTAATTTTTGAAGTAATATTATTTAAGAAACCCATCACACAAAGCTTAGAAGGAGGCCAAAGTAAAAAAGAAAACTAGTCAACATAAAGGAAGGCCCACTTAAATAATACCACAGCAGGAAACTTGGCCAGCCCTGATGGCCAGGACCAGGGCTCTGTCTTCGATTCCATGGCTGTACTGGGCATCCTTTCCTCTGCATTCCCGACCTCCACCAGGGCTTCCTGCCAATGGCAGTGGGAAACATGCCCAACATAACCGTCTACTTCTCTGCAGTCCTTAGGCAGAACCCAGCAGCTGGCACGAGAGGTCGTGTCATCAATTGTAGTTCACAAATACAAATGTTAGTGCGGCCAAGAATGTATGAAATCCCCTTTAAAATGGTTTACAAAATTATCAAATCTTGCTCACAGGTCTTGGAACCCCAGTTCTCTGTGAACTCAACCCCACCCTCCCACCCATCCCCACCCCCGACTTCAGACATACATTTTCCATGTTAGGAATCATCTGTATTCCAAGCAAGGTGTGAGTCTGAAATGGCAAAATGTTTCCAACCGATTCTGCAAAAGTTGTGCCCACAGCAACTGAGAGGCTCCTGGGTGTCCTGATATTACCTTAAACAGAAATAGTGTGTGTCCTCAGCTACCTTTTATTGACGGTTAGCTTTGATCCTTTCAGAAAGGGGGAACACATGTAAATTGTCACAGGTAAGGAAGTGTGGACTCTGTGGGCCCTCTGTGGTTGATAAGGAAGAGCTCAGGGCAGAAAAGCAAGCCAGCAAGAATGCTATTCTCATCCGACCTCGAACATACAGTGCCTGGGCAGGTTAAAGAGTCTGTCTGAGAATTCAAGGGGATGGTTAGGTTTACTAAATCTGATTAAAGGCAGGAAAATGACCAACAGGACACCTGGGATACTGGGAGTATTCCTTCTCGCCTTCCTAACATTACACCTTTACTTGCTAAGCTGCCCGACAAAGGCAGCCCCTCTGAAGTGAGCATCATAATAAACTGGGCCTGGGAAAGGTTAGGGTCTCTAGTTGGCTCTGTAGAAATCTGGGGCTGTACACTGCCAAATCTGGATATCCTGTCCTCTCACTGTGTCTTCAGGACTTAGAAGCTGCCTGTGGTATCTGCGGCTATAAAGCTGAGGCAATGTGGACCCAACCAGTAAGAGGGTTCAGTGATGGAGGATGCCAAATGGTTAAGATTTCACATTTTCTGCTCAGCACCTTGTGAGAGGGAAGGCATTTCTGGTCCTCTGCCATATCCTGAGGCTCTACATTATCTCCCCTTTCCTCCCCTCTTCCTCTCTTGTGAGTTCCATGCATTCTCTGCTTTCTTCTTTGTCTGTATCCAGCCAGGCCTTGGGTTGATAGATAGTAGGGAATGGTCAGCAAGCTGGGGACAGACAACTTGCACTTTGAGGGACATGAGCTCTTAGGTGAGTCCTTTAGTGCCTGTCAGCTTCAGGCTCCTTCTCTGTAAAATACAGATAGCATCAGTACCTACCTCAAGGTGCTTCAGGGGAGAATTCAACAAGATGGAGCATTCACAGCACTCAGCAAACTGCTTCGCCTAGAATGCTTAGTAAATACCCATCTATCCAACCATGTGGGTCTCTCTTCCTGCAAACAGATTCCATCTCCCCAGGGAAGGAGATAAATCTTCAGAGTTCTGGAAAGCGACACACCCAATTAAAACATATTCCTAAAACACATTTTAATGAAAGAAAAAGTAAACTTAAATAATTAACTAGCTGTGATAAAACTCACTGGTGCTAGCTTTTTCCCCAGTTACCAATTCCAAAAAGATCCAACTATTACCTTTTTTCAGCCAATGGACTATTTTGCCTACGTATCCAGGCAGAGTCAACGTTCCTGGGGTAACAGAACTTTTCTTGCCTTTTCCCCTCCATCTAAGCCAGGAATTTCAGTAAACAGATGGTCTGAGATTTTAACTTAGCCTCAGCTTCTATGCTATGTGACACCTTTCTTGGGCTTCTGGAGTCTTCTGGGCCATTCTAAAAACATGTCCTAGGTCCCTGTTTTTAAGTTTCTGGGTTGCCCTCAGGGATTTTACTACTGATCTCTCTTCTCAGGGGAAAGAGTAAGTGACCCGGATGCCTTTCGTAGGGGATTAACTATTAGGATGTTTTTGTGTGTTTCATTGGCAGTGACATGCCATGTCTTTTGTCATCCCTTTCCTACCTTATTCTATTAACAGTGATGTAAACTATTAATCTAAATTGTGTGTAGAGGTGATTATCAGCCATTCAGGAAAGTTAGGAATTCAGACTAACAGGTGTGTGTAAATGCTTTCATGAATGAAAGTCTTTTGATTGCTCTCTCCTCCCCCCCCCCACGCCCTCCACCGCCACCGCCAAGTAACTACAGGAATCTATTTTCACATCTGCTTGAAACTGGAGGGTTACCAGAAGACAGAAATTGATATATATCCCTTGTGGTCTTCATTTTAAGAACTTCTTTTTCTTCTGAGTTTATCTTACTTTTGAGCACTTTCAAAAGGCTGAAACCATAATAGGAATTTTCATTGCAGCAATAGTTTATTTATTACAAATGAAATTTACCTGTTTTCGTTCAAGTTGTCTCAGTATAAGGTGAGGATGCCGCCTTTCAATGGGTGTGAGACTTCAGATGTCCATCATATTGTACACTGGAGAATAGTGGAGATAATCTAACTTCTGGTTACACACACACACACACACACACACACACACACACACACACACACACACTTAGAAAACAAGAAGAAAATGTCCCTGTAAAATGTTCTGTAGAAGTTGACATGGAAGGGCAAAAGAATGTCCTCTGAATGTGGAGGTTCTTGGCCAGCCAGGAACCCTAGAAGGGGCTACCTGTTAGAAAGATGGTACCATTGCAAAGGTACCTAGGCACAAGGCTTGGGTTCTATTTTGCCACTAAAATTTCTCTTCATGAAATGAAATATCCAAACTCACCTCCATATCACTCATTTCTGTCTATTGTAAAACAAGTGTTTTTGAGGAATGTCTGGGCATCTCTGACCATCTGTCAGAAGCTAAGGCGTTTCACTTTGGGGCAGATCGACCTCCATCAAATCCTAAGCCTCCATATTGAGCAGGTTGGCCATGAACACTGTTGTGGTTGTTCAACTCTGCATTTCACCAAGCCTGTGATGACAAGATGAACTGAACCCTGGGTGTCACCTGGCTCTTCTCATCAGTAGCAAGGTGTCATCTGTAGTTACAGCAAGTTTCTAGTCACATTAGTTCCCAGCATGATGTACTTACGCAAACATGTAATTTTCTACACACCAAAACTGTTCAAAGAGAGAGAAGTTCAGCTCACTCCTTCAGTAGATGTCACAACTTCTGGTACTCAGCTCAATTCTTGTTAATTTAGTTCTCAAAGATATTTCAGGGCATGTGGCTACTTCTTATTAGGCATAATTTACTCAATTATTTAAGAGCCCAAGAAGTAAAATCAATAGTAAGTAGCAATTCTACAGTGTCTTTCAAGGCGTCTGCTCATCCAGCTGAATTCGATTAAAAGCAGTTATTCCAAATGAGACCGTAGGGTTTGAGGCAACACTAAGCACAAAGCCCCCTGACTTTGGTGATAACCGTCACTCTGTTTGCTTTATTGAAAATTAAGTTGGTGAGAAAACACATTTCCCCAGCCAAAGAGAGCAGAACCAGAAAGAAACAAACAGTAAAGAGATGCTGGGGCTTTTCGAAGGTCTACATGGGAATGGTCTGGTCAGCCAGCAGTGTTCAGAGTTTATGAAGGAAAAATAAGCAAGGGCAGAGGAGGGAAGAAATAAGAAAGGAAAGGGGGATGAAAGGATTAGTGTTCAGTTTGGAAAAAAAATGTCACCCATGAGAGTTGTCAAGCAATTTACTAGTGAAAACCATCACTAGGTGCTGGCATTGATTGTCTTGTCCTTGCTCAGGAACTGGAGGCATCCAGTCTTTTATTTGGATACCACCAAAGCAGGGAGTAATACATGACTCCATTGTTTGGGGGAGATCATAGGGAAATTCATGCTGGGTGTGACTTTTATTTTTATTTCAAAAGAGGAAAACCTATCTTATCTAATCTCCATCCCTTGGGTGATCCCCAGATGACAACTCTAATTTCTTTTTAAATAAACACAGATTTTAGCATGCACTTAGGTGGTCATGACAACTTGAACACACATACAAATTGATGCTGCTTATACTTTTTATCCAAACAAACCCCTCAGGAACTGTAAACTTGTTCATACTGATATAGACAGTTGTTTTAATTATGCCTTGTGTTACTGACCCACTATGTGTCTGTACAGAAGAATTGAAGTTTTGCTAATTTTTCCATATTATGGGAAGATTTTCACATAATAAATATATTTCTATTGCATGTATATTTTGTGGAAAATCATTACATATCTTCTGCACTCGGCGGTAACCACAGGCAAGCTGCTTGTACTCAAACTGTCATAATAATGACATGTGACCATGGTTAACATTTTTGTCATAGAAACATAATGTTAAATTACCAGGAATATTCAACAGCAGCAACACTTTCTCTCCTTCCCTGTGTTTACCTACTTCACTGCATTCTAATATTATTTTAAAGAAAGAAAACTTCATTGTATATTCTAGCAAAGTGTATTGGTAGGGGAAGGTTTAACAGAGCCAGAGAGAATGTGCAAGGAGTGAGAAAGTGAATTGATGGATGGATGGTTAAATGAATATAAATGAACTGACACCTTTACAGAAAAATAACATTTCTTTTCTTTTTTTATTCTATAGATCAGTGGGTTTTGTATCTGTAATTCTTTCATATCAGCAAAGAGGAAATAAACTCTCATGTAAATCATTTTGCCCCCATCTGGAGCATATTAAAACCATGCCTTTTTTTCTTTTAGCAGACTCCTTTCCCCCATTTGCTTATCAGCTCATCCACCATTACATTTTAAATGAAATTGCAAGACCCTTGTCCCTCCCCCAAATTTCAGCCTGATGTAGGAAAGTGGGAAGCAGGCTTTCCTTGCTTTAGAATGGTGACCTAGATTCAATTACAGATAGACCTGGAAGATAGAGGTGACACCTTACAATTTTCTTAGAGGTCTTGAAAAAAAAAATAGAAATTCCAAAACAATACTTGATGGGAAAGAGTCTGTTTATGGCCCCATTTTCCTGCTTTTCTGCCTTAATTGTATTGCTCTGGTCCATTTCTTTGTTCTGATAGAACATTGCAATTTGTTTCCCAAGGGACATTTGGGATCAGAAAAAAAAATACCCCCAAAACAAAAAAACGGGCATGTGAAGGAAATTTCGGACTTTTGGTTTTGAAGGTGAGTATCTAACTAGGGCGTGTGAAGAGTGTGATTCTGCAAACTGAACCCAGAGATGAATGGAATCGTGCGGGACACACATTTCTTCCTCATGATTTCTTAAAGAGCAAACAAACTACGTAACAAAAGTATGGCAATTAGGACAGCGTTCCAGACAAAACAGCGAATTCGAGGAAAAAAGCAAACATATATTTGATTAATTTTTCCAATTACTGTAGAAAAATGTGGTCAAAAGAGGGGCGAGTCCTGTGATTCTGCTTATCGACTTTTATCACTAAATTAAGCATATAAATGACCTTAACGGGTGGCTTGGTATATTAAATTAAAAAAAAAAGAAAAGAGCAATGATTCCCCCCGCCTCTCTGATCTCAGGCTGAAAGGAGTCTCGGAAAAGATAAGAGATGGAATTCGGTCCTCTCTCCTAGGGTCCGCCCGGCTTATGCGGAGTGGGGAGAACCATGCCTTCGGTGGTGGGTACAGAATTTCCTTTCAAGATTCACAGTAAGTGGTTCTGAGCAGCGCACAGGGCCCACCACCTCCAAGGCCCTCCAAACAAAGAATCGGAAGCTGGCTGGGCTGTCTCAAGACACAGGCTCCTGAGAGCCCAGAGATGCTGCGGGCAACTGCAGTGCACAGACGTGGATATCTCGGTCCCCGCCCGCTGCGGGTTTAGAGCGTAGGAAGAGGGCAGAAGTGAGCTCGCGTCTATGCGGGTATCCGAAATGAAAAGCACAGGCAGCAAAGGGTGCACAAGTCGTGGGGTGAAGCTCGGGAAATCAACGGGGACGCTGTCTTGGGGATCAAACGGTGTATGGATGGGTTTCCCCGGAGATTATTTTAGGTCTGGAGAACGGGGGCTCTGCGGGGCGCTGGCCATGGCCTTGGGCAGATGGGTGCTCGAAGATCTCTCGGAAGGGTCCCCACCGCCACTCTGGACAGCACAGGATGCGCCTGGCCCCTGGGGAAGCGGTGGAGGATTGTTTCATTTCAAAGTGAAAATCTGCAGGCTTTGGGAAACGATATTCAAAAAAGTATATAATCTCCATATGCCGCTCAATGGAGGATCCTCAATTTACAGCGGCAGATAAGGCTAGAGGGTGTAATAAAAAATCTGAAGCCCTCCCCTCCCCCTCGCTGCCTCCCCGGAATTGCACCTTGGGCAGCGGAGCAGAATCCGGAATGTGAACTTCTCCCGACATATGTTTCCCGCAGATAAGTAAACAATCTGGACGTGAAATGGAAATGCTAATTAACGCAGTAATGCTGTTACACCTCGAGTGTGCAAATCCCATTGACTCGCCGCGCCACGGGGGGTGCCAGCGAAGGGGGACCCGCGGCGAGCGCCCAGGCTGCCCGCTCCCTCCCTTCCCTCTTCCTCCAAGTTCCGGGCCGGGCTGTAATGTAGGAAGTCCGGAGCTGCACCCGGTTTCGGTGTGTTGTTTAGGCAGAGGCGCAGCCCGCCCCAGCGTCTCTCTCACCCACCTCCCTCAGTTTCCACAGCAACACTAGAACCAAGAGTCCCCGGGTTCAGAGGCGCGGCCCCCCAAAGCGTGAGCTCTCCACCGGGGGCAGCAGGCGGTGCAGCGGCCTACAAGGCGCAAGAATTGAGGATTCCTTGTCACCTGTGGTCCAGTGTGGCCTCTCTAGCCACTTGCAGCCTGGCACAGTTTTGCTGAAGTGCCCTTGCGCCCTTGCCAGGATTGGGCTGGGGGATCTGGCATCACTTCTTTTCCAGACGGGGTCTTAAAAACTTGGAAAACGCGACTGGCCACCTTGGAAGCACAAGACCCTCACTTCGTAGTAAAGAGAAAACTTGGGCACTCCTGTTACCTTGTCCCGCCTGACTTTTGGCTCCTTCCCCTAACCTGTCTGGGGTCTTTGGGGGTGGGGAGGTCGTGGGGGGGACTATCTGAGAGAAGGGGGTGGACACTCTGGGAAGGCGGCCCAGGGATAGCCTGGGCTTGCGGCTCCTTCCGCTTTCGGGGGGGCACAGCTCGCTCCCTAGGCATCCGAAGCCGGCTGGAGCCTTTGAGTACGGAAGACCTCTCGCTACACCGAGGGCCTGGGGCTGGTCCAGCCTAGCAGCAATCCTTCTTTTTGCTAGCCTTCAGGCCTCTTCCCAGGGCAAATGCAGCTACACTCGCGTTTTAACACGCCTGCAGGGTAGCTTCCAGGAGGGTCCTTAGCAGGGTTCGGAGTCCCGCAGACACACAGCGGGGGTCCGCCGGGGGGCGACTGACACTCTCCAGTTCCTTGTCCACTCTACAGGATTTCTAGCGCCCCCTTGTCTGTCTCAACTTCAGTATTTTCTTAATTTCTCGGCTACGGCTCAACGTCAAGGCGTCTGGTTCTGGCTCAAGACGCACCATCAAGGAACCACCGGGGAAGAAATTGGCCCAAACAGCACTCTCACTGCCCGGCCGGAGCGCACCCGAGACTAGGGCAAGGGACAAGCAAGCAAGCAAGCCCGGAGGCGGAGTGGAAAGCTCCCGCTCCACGCCTAAAATACCCAAATATAAACACCACCCCCATTCCTCACCCCACCCCTCGAATCCCGGCCTCGCCTTTCTCCTACGCGCGACCCAACTGGCAAATAGAGTTGAGAATTCTTAACACAAATATTGTGAATTATTTGATATGCGAATTTAAATGTCTTGAAATTCATTGTCCACTTGGACAATGGTGACAAGACCTGAACCGAAAAGTGGCAGAAGGGAACGGTAATCCGCCAAGGCAGAGCTGGCTCCACCGCTTGCCAAATTTCCACGGTTCTGGCAGCCCGCTATCTCTCCGGAGAACCTGCCGGGCCAGGAAGAGCTTCCGCAGGTGGCGCGTAGCAGTGAAAGTCCCTAGGCTCTCCCTAGACCGAATTACCATCCTTCTTTGCATCACTGAGGATTCCTTGAGGTTAGGTGGTTTTAAAACGGCAAAGCTGAAGGAGTCTCAGATGTCACTCACTCACAACTCAGTGTGATTTACTCGAAGGAGCTGGCCTTCTCCGCCTGTAAAGTTAGACGCTGTAAGAAAACTGACCCTTAAACAGGAAGCGCTGGGAAACTGGAAGGGAATAAAAGTTTGGGGAGTAAGATCCAAATACAGGGAAACGAGAAACAAACAAACAAAACCCGAAGATTTTTTTGTTTTTGTTTTGAGGGAACCTAAAGTGGGACAAGGTGCCAACGCTCTCAAAAATCGGACCAGTGAACCCCTGAGACGGACCGCCGCCAAAATTGAAGAATGAAAACCTAGCTAAAACCCGAACTAGCCAGCTCCGCCTGCTGCCGTCCGGAGGGCACACGGTTCAGCCCTTTCAGGTCCTAGAAAACAGGAGCAGAAGAGCGATGGGTGCGCGCACGGCGCGCGACACAGATAGGATCAGTTTGGGGGACAGGGTTCCCAGCAGGGGCACCTGCAGGGAGGCCATGAGCTCTCCCCTAGTCACCTCTGCTGGAAGGAGGATCCGGCTGCTCTAGGGAGGGAGCAAAAGGACTCGTCCCTAGCGCAGAGGAGGTGGTAGGCACTCCTCCCGCAGGGTGCGGGACGGCCGCGGGCAGCGGGAGTTCGGGCTTTGCGGCCCCGCAAAGTGCGTGGCGGGGAACTCCAGGCTGCTCTTGGCTGCGCGAGGCGCGGGGAGAAGCGGCTGTCCTGCACTCTGGGCGGGCGGGGTGCGCCTCTCCCTACAGGTTTGCTTTAACGCTTTCCTTGAAAGAAAGAGACAGTTGTGAGCAAACAGGTTTGACTGAGAGTGCTTCCACTCCACCCTCCCCCTACACACACACACACACACACACACACACACACACACACACACACACACACACACACACACACCCCACAACCCTCCCCAGGGGATTCCTTTTTGTCTGCGGCAGACTTTAAAGTCTGTAATCGGACCCCTGTCAGCGGCGTGACAAGCAGGATTTAGGCTGTTGGGACGAGTCGTGGCCGCGCACCTCTGAAGCCGCTGCTCTGCGCCCCTTGGCCCGGGCGAAGAAACTGCCGCAGGCCCTGGAGGCGAGGCTGGGTCCGGGTGGGAGGAAGGCAGGCAGTCTGTCTACTAAGAAAGCAAAGTGCCCAGGGAAGAAATGTCCGGAGCCTGGTCTGCAGCTGCTCTAGGACCCTGGTCCCCGCCGTGCGCGCTGGAAAGAGGTTTGGGTGGCCCTGTGGTGGGCCCCAGACTCCTCTCGGTGCCAGCGCACCTTAGTTTCCCGGAGAGCCCCTGAGTTCCAAGGCCGGGAGCTGTCTGGATGGGCCCTTGCTTTCTAATTTTGGGGCTGTTTATTTGTTTTAGCTTCTGTGTCCCGAGGCCTTCGCCGCCTGGTGCCACTTTGAAATCTAACCTCACTTCACGATCAGCTGGACACCTTAGTGGGGTCACGCGCCTGGGTTCCTCCCTGGGCGCTCCAGCGCTGGGCTCTGCAGGGAGACACCGGACCCCTGTAAGCTTCATCTTGGGAGATGTTAAGGGACACTGAGCTATGAAGGAGAGCAGAGAAGCTGACAGCACTGTCAGTTGGGGTTAGATCAAACAACAGAAGCAGGGCTAGCGTCCTAGGCCTCCTGAGCTTCCTAGGGGGCGGGAGGAGGGGCCTTCCCTACGCACCCAGAGTCCCCAGACCCGACGGCCACCAGAGGCTCGTCACTTCCTAATTGTCTCGATTTGTAAGAGGGTTTTGTGATGCTAAGTAAGCGTGGCTCAGCCGGCCTGGCCTCTTCCACACCTCCCCCAGCCGTCTTTGTTTACCTTAGCCTGAACGTTCATTTATTTATCTATCTATTATTTATAGGCGTCCCGTCCTATTCAGCGGCCTTGTATGTTAATTGTGTAATACCATTTAATTCTAACATTGGTCTCAAAAGAGCTCTTAATGAGAAAAGCATATACAACACGATCACTTTGCTATTCAGCTCAGCCAGATGGACAACTGCTAACTTATTTTTTTTAATAATGAAAATCCCCCCTTGACAAAGGAGCTCGGATGAATAGACTCCAAATAGCACCTCAAACACTTCTAATTGTTTTGCGGACAATATGCTAATCCGAGGGTTTTGGCTTTGGTGACTGTTAACAACGTTCCTCTCCCACCTCTGGCTACACAGTTGACAACGTTTCTCTCCCACTCTCTGGAGAATTGGGGGGTGGAGGGCGCTCGCAAATCCCTCAACAGCAGTCGAACGGCCTTGAGCCCAGCCCCTTCCAGGCACCAAAGCAAAGGCAAGGCTGAAGGGAAGCACACTGCCTGTGGAAAAAACGAGGGGGAGCGGATTTGGGGAATGAAACTCGGGGAATACCGGAGGTGAGAAGCACATTCCGAATTAGCTAACAAACTCTGCTGTTGGGCTGACTAGGTAGCATCAGCAAAGCCAAGACACCCTGGAGCAAACGCTGGCAGAGGGGAAAGGGCCCCAGTCGCTTTTTTAAATTTGTGTTTTAAGAACTCTGCCTGAGGCGTGACAACATTTCCTTTTTCCTTCTCCCCCCCCCCATCCCGTTTTCCTCCAATGGGACAAAAAAAAAAGTTGTTAACTATCAGTTTAAAAAAAACAAAAACAAAAACCTACAGCTTAGGAACTTAGTCTGGGGTCCCAGATTCTCAGGAGACCTGACTGCAAACACTAAACAAAACCAAGTCTTCCCCTTCTCATACCATGCCCTGAACTTAAGCACCCATACACATAGCCTTGCAGTCTGCTCCAAGAGTGCATCTTGTTCCCTCCAAGACTGCTACTTTCAGTCTTGAGAGCGCAGTTTTTAAAAAGCAAACCCACCCAGGACTCAGGAGGTCCCATCTTTTCGTGAGCTCACTCCCTGCCGGAAGTGGTTTGACCCGCGTTATGAAGATTGAAGGTAAGGCTCGGCATCCGGGGATTGACAGCTTTGTCAAGACTCTAAAGGCGAAACTCAGATTATCAGGGAGCAATCCAGATAGATCCCAGACTCAAGGCCCCTCTACAGGTCACAGGTCATCAGGTTCTGCCAGGGCAGGACCACGCCAGCCAGCCTTCCCTGCTTCATTCAGCCCCTTTAGGTCTCTGAGCTGGGAGGAAGGACTCCTTGAACCTAAGCCTCCTAACTTGATTTTATGCACATCAAAGGTGACTTTTTGCAATGACAGATTGTCTTTATTCAAAACGTCTTTGTTCAACAAATGAACAGAGAAACGAGGTAAAATCCTTCTAGGTACATTTCCAAGACATTGTCAAAACATTTATGACCATGTAGGATGTTTTTATTATTTTAAGTTTTCGTTCACTTTCTACTTCCTGACTTCATAACCTGACATTCTGTCTAAAAGTAAACTTAGATGTCTAGGAGCACTGCGTTACACAAAGTGAAAAGCCATGTGGGTTCTTTTTGTTTTCTCTGTATCGAAGCAAACACGACCATAGTATGGTTTTAAACAGAAAGGTTTTCCTTCCTGAAGTTTTAAACTTTTAAGCCTTTCTCCCCCGCAACACAGGAAGAGCAAATGGTACCTAGCTGTGTCTGATGGCACAGCACCGAGACTCAGCTCTTTTCTTCAGTGGGAAAGGAAAAATATATATACGCATATTCTAGATATAATACCAGGATCTGGGAGTTCCGAGTCCAAAGCCTATCCGAGGAGAGTGAGGGGCACGTAAATAAAGCAAAACTGCCTACTTCTTTTTGTCCAAAGGGGTTACAGTCGGAGACTTGCTTTGGGAGAGTCGAGAGAGGGGCAGATGTGTAGCTGTCTTAATGTTTGGAAATTTCGGGCACGAGTCTGTGCCTTGGGTCCAGGAGCACGGCCCCTCCCTTCCCCCCGGAAGAGCGAGGCAGAGTCTAGGGTGGGCAAGGGGCAGCGGCAGGCCTGACCCAGAGACATTTGCAGGCCAGACTAGGCGCAAGCGAAAGGATGCAGATCTCTGCTTCCATGCCACCCTTCACGTCCGGGCCAAGCTGGGGGTTACATGGCCGTAGCGTGGGCTGACGAATAAGGGTCTATGCCAGTCTTGGTCATGCCTGGGAAGAGGATGTAGGCGACAGGGGGCTGCAGGGTGGAGGCAGACCAGGCAGTACAGTTACAGGGCACCACATAGCCCGGGTTGGTGGGGGACGGGTGCGTGTGCGTGTGCTGGCTGGGGCAGCTGAGACTGCCGAAGGCGCCGTTCTGATAGCCCAGGGTGGACGCGTAGGGCAGCGCGCTGGTGGCCAACGTGTGGGGCACTTCACCCATCTTCTGGATGGCACTGGAGCTAAACTGCGCAGGGTCCAGCAGGGAGTAAGGCGCCGAGGCCGGCGGCAAGAAGGCCCGGGCTTTCTCGGGCGCGCTCAGAAGGCCGTCGGAAGCCCCCACGGGCAGGCCGGCTGCCTTGAGCGGGTCCGTGTCGCCCAGGTAGGGCAAGGGGAAGACATACCTGTCTTTCTTGAGTAGGTTCTTGGGCTTGCGCCTTGGCCGGTACTTGTAGTCGGGGTGCTCCTTCATGTGCTGGGCGCGCAGCCGTTTGGCTTCGTCGATGTAAGGCCGCTTCTCTGCCTCGGACAGGAGCTTCCATTCGGCGCCTAGGCGTTTGCTGATCTCCGAGTTGTGCATCTTGGGGTTTTCCTGGGCCATCTTGCGCCGCTGGCCCCGGGACCAAACCATGAAGGCATTCATGGGCCGCTTGATGTGGTCTGAAGGTTTGGACATGGTCCCGGCAAGGCGGGCGGGGGCGGGGAATGCAGGGGCTCTGCGGGAGAGCTTGGGCGCGGTTGGCCGTCTGTCTTTCTGTCCGTCCCGAGCTCGGGACTCTGAACTCCCCTCTTCTCGGAGCCGCGGAAGGGGAGTCAGAGAGAAGAGCTGACCCTGCAAAGTTTTCAACTGATCATGCCAGTCCCAGCACCCAGGCAGCCCCCAAGGGGCCGAAGGGTAGGAAGGGCAGCGGGGATGAGAGGGCGTTCGGCCTGGAGTCTGTAGGCACCAGAGATTGGGGCCCAAGTGCCAGAGTCTTGGGATTAAGTGGCTAGGTAATTTTCTGGCGAGGGCAGGAGGCTCCTCCTTCTCTCCCTCTTCACCTTCGCCTTCTCTCCTTTCCGTCTTTCCCCTGGCTTCTCTGGCCGTGGCTTCCCCCCTCCTGTGGCTTTCCGGGCGCTGCTTTGCCACGCACTGCACCTGGCTGAGAATGCGGGGAGGCTGGTGAACTGCAGCCAAAAGCGGCGAAGTTCAAAGGCGAGGTGGGCCGGGACCGCACGCACTCTGACATAAGCGCGGGGCGGCGACTCCCCAACCTGGGCGCCAATCAGCAGCAGGGAAGGCGGGGGAGGGGGGGCGCACCTGCCAACTCGCAAGTAGTGGAAACCAGAGCATCCCTGATGGGGGCGGGGAGAGGTATGAGGGACACAGAGACCGCCACCGAACAGAGGCTAGCTCTGGACTGGGGACTGGGGCTTTACATTGTCCCTGGCAAAAATTAAAACTCTTCGTGCCCCCTGTTTTCATCCCCAGTTGTTCAGAAGAGAACTGGAGCTTCTAATACAAAGATCCAGGGACCTGTCAGCAAAGGCAGCAAGCCCAGAGCTCACGTAGATAAATAGGACAGCCTCGCCACCAAATGAGAAGACAGTAACCCCCCAACCCCCGCGCCCGCAACACACACTTGTCAAAAACCGTTGGGAGAGGAAAAGAACATATCAAACTCAAGGCAAAAAGCAAAATAAACTTTTCGCGCCAGACCCTCCGCGGTGCTTTAGCCTCGTCCTTTCCGTTCGGCTTTTGGGGCCTCCTCCACCGGTGCCCCAGGATGCTCCCACGGAGCAGTTCTGAGCCCCTGGGGATCACAGCAAAGCTCTCTGAGTCGTAATCTGGAAGCTTCGTGCTGGAGTTGCAGAGTCCTGAGTTGGCGGAACCTCTAACACCATGACTCTTAACGTTGGGGGCCCTTAACACGAGGACTCTTCACTTTAGGGGCTAAGTGTGGTAGGCAGGATCCATGCTGATTCTTTTTTATTTTTGTCGTTATTTCGTGATTTAACACTCCCAGTTTTCCTCAACCGTCCAAACTGGAAAGGCAGCGGGCAGACGGGCCATGGGACCTTCCTGGTGCCCCTTTGGCGCCTGCAGCCTGGAGCCTCAGGCTGTATCCTTTCGACTAGGGTTGATTTTTTTTCCCAGGGTGCCTTTTCCCACCCAGCGAGGATGGGGGCTCGTTTCTTGAGTCTGATGAGCATTCTTCGGGTGAAGAGGACGAAATAACCCGCCGAGCCAACCTGCGAGCCTGTTTCCTTTGAATAATTGCCTGGCCGATGTGAAATGCCCTTGGGGAAAATATTTATTAAATGGAAACTATTGTCCCGGGTCCTGAAGGACCTGAGTGTGTTCCAGGCTTATTGGCTTTTGCACCGGCCTCTCCCGGGAGGAGGACAGGCCAGAAATGCGCACAACGCAGTCGGCTATCAGGAGCTGCGAGTGGGGGAGGAGGAAGAAAGGGGGAGGCTTTTTTTTCTTTTAGTAATTGTAGTGTGTTGTGTTTGAAGGGGAGAACCTACTTCCGCTTCCTATGATTGCAAAGGCTAGGGGAATTTCTCAGTTTCAGTGCTTTTCTTCACAGGGAGTAACAGTTGGGCGTTATTCCCATTTTACAGATTAGGGATAATACACGGGAAAACTGACCTTGGTCTGGATTCCCTTAGACTCGGCTGGAGTCCCTGCTTCCCGGAGTGAACTCCCACCCACGAAGGCCATCTTTCAATTGTAAAGAAGATGCACAGCCTTTGCATTCTTCGTAGCTGTGGCCTCACCTCCGGAGTCTCTGCCCTTTCACCTCCAGCTTCTCTTCACTCTGCCTTTCCTCTCCTTTCCCCTTCCTCCGGGGCCTTCTCAGTACACACACACAACCTCCCCAGAATGTCTGGAAGCAGAAGTACTTTTTGGCTCACTTCAAAGTGTTGAAGTCAACTCCTGTTTAGTTCTGACCTGCTCCTCTCAGGACTCGTCAGGGGTCTGAGAGCCACCGATTCTGATTCTGCTGGATGATAGCAGCTGCTCTGCGAAGAGGTGAGAAAACTAACCAGGTTTGCAGAGCGGGGGTTCTCCAGCCGCACCTAGAGGTTTAGGTTAATGCAATACAGTGTCTTGGAAATTGCTCAAGGAGGGATCCGACCCAGCTTTTCAGGCCCTTCTCCCGTTCTCAGCTGGCTACTGTGCCAGTCTATCTCCTTGCCCCGGAGCGCTTTGAGACTGGAGAGTGCCCTCTTTCGATTCTCCTCAGTTCTTCTTCCTCCTCTTGTATGTTGATGGTTCTCTTCTCCAGTCCTCTCAAGTCCAGCCCTAAATTGGAACCCAAGAGCTATCCACAATTCAAGAGCTATCCAGCACCAGAAGAGAACTTAACATTGGTGCAGGCTGGAGGAGGACTAGGTTTACTCAAGGCCCCTTACCTGGAAGGACAGGAGTTCCGGTGATCTTCAGACCCACCCCCAAACACACACACACACACACACACACACACACACACACACACACACACACACACAGCTGCGCTGCGCTGTCCCCTCCAAACCGTGCCCCTCCCCAGGAAGCCTAGACCTCATTCCCAGGGCTCCTCTCAGAGTCCCCACCCCCCTGGTGGGGGGGCAGAACCAGCAGTTTGGATCACAACTAGACAGGCATTAGGCAAGAGATAACCTAAACGTGCCTTCTGCTTTCCTCAAGCCTGAAATTCCAGCCTCAAGTTGTCACTCTAGTCTTCAGAGCTAGATGTCATCGTCCCCCCCTCCGCGCTGCGTCCCTGCCCCCCGCCCCCGCCCCGCGCCCTCCCCGTGTGTGTGGAAAATCCATGCTCACTCTCAGTATGGGCCTTTTTATTCCACTCCATTCCTCAAGGACTTGGCACACTAGCTTTAGCCTGACTGAAAACCCTGAGCCTGAGATTTAGGGCCTAGTGGATACTCTGGTCTAAGTGAGTGAAGAGGGCTCTGGAGTCAGGAGCCTTTAGCTTACTCTCTGCCACTAGCAGGCTCCAGCACTCTCTGGCTTCCGTTGCCCTAAGGCAGAGCTTTGGACCAACTCCTTCAGAGGGCCTTCTTTCCCAGCCTGGGCTAGGATTCCTGTGTTCTGTCACACACAGACTTCCCTGCCAAGCATTCTTCCCTAGGCTCTTCTGGATCCTTGTGATGCCAGGTCCTTTGCAGGGCAGTGGTTGTATTCTTGTTATCAGGTTCTCAATGCACCAGGATCTCAGAGTTCAGAGGTTTGAGAAAGTTTCCTTCTGCCCAAGGCTGAGAAAACTTTCCCAATGGGACATTTTCCACCTTGCAGTGGTCGACACAAAACATAGAAGTCAGCCTGGTAGTAGGGCCTCTGGTTTCCCAGCCTGTGCCCTGGGGCCTGTGCCCAGTGGCCTGTGCCCCGCGGCCTGTGCCCCGCGGCCTGTGCCCATCACTCCGTCCTCAGTTCTCTACTTTGCTCACCTGCCTCGGCTTATGGAACTGAGAACCAACTGCTGAGGGAAAAGAGGAAGGAGACAAACCACTTCTTGGGAAATGTGGTATTGAAGGAGAAGAGCAGAGCTGGTTTGAAATTCACCGCTGGATGGTGTTAGAAGAAGCCAGTCGGAAAACCTTGCCGCCCCGGAGAAGGGCGATCTCTGCAGCTTCTCTGCCTTTTAAGGTCAAGGGTCAAAATGTATGAGCTTTCATAAATGTAGAGGCAAACAGGTGTTTAGCAACAAAAACATTGGAGATGATAAATTGATCACTAGAAATGATGAACTTCTGCCAAATCATAAGTTTTAATTTGTCTTATCAAAATAAAATACTTGGCATCCTTTCCTTCATGCCCCACTTTCTCTGTTTTTAAAATTCAGAGTCCTTAGAAGGACCCAGTGCTCTAGTTTTATTTCCCGTGACTAGGGTCTTCTCATCAGAACTCAGTCCAGTTAATCCAATATCTTGAAGTTTTATAAAATTCCATGTTTTCAGCACCAAGATGACACTGGGGACATAGTTTAGAAACAAACAGACTGGGGACACAAGCTTGTCCCAAGACAGACACCCAGGAGTGCCTGCAACTCAATCTATTTGCCATCCAGGTTGAGTAGCTGGGCTAAGCTTAAGGGTTTATCTCAACACCAGAGCATGCCCAGTGTTCCCAGTCACTTTTCTGTTGCTGGATAAGATGCCCAGAGCTAAAAGGGAGGGAATGAGGAGAAAGGAGAGAGAGAGAGAGAGAGAGAGAGAGAGAGAGAAGAGAGAGAGAGAGAGAGAGAGAGAGAATGGAAATGGGGCAAAGCTATAAACTCTCAAAGCCCCCCACCCCCACCCCCGTGAGTGCTTCATCCAGGCAAGCATGCAGCTCCTAAAGGTTCTACAACCCCACTCCAACAGTTCCACTACTGGGTAACAAGTGCTCCAACACCAGAGCTAATGGGGACATGGAAACATTTCTTATTAAACCACCATACCCAGTAAGGGGACTTTTTGATGCTTCCTAATGTCTGAGTAGTTCAACCTGAGTCCATGTATAAACAGAAATTATATGGCTCACTGACTGGGTGAAACTTTAATAATGTTTGTGCAGCATCTATACACATCTCTCAGAAAACAGAAGGGTAAGAACAGGAGAAGAGGTATTAACTCGTATTTATTTTTCATTCAAGGAGCATTTGTTTGAGCACCCCTATATGCCAGGCATTATTCTAGGCTTCAGCAGTGAATAAGACCTACAAAGGTCCTTTTCCCATGGCGATCACTGCAGCCTGACAGAGAGCAGTCAGCAAGCCAGAGCCTGGCCCCTGAAGGTGATTCCTGGCTCCACAGCCAAGTTGTGCATCATCTCACCTGTAACCTATCCATTTGGCTTCATGGCTTTTCAATGAAGATACCCTGGGTTATTATCAGAGCTAAATGACTTTCTATCTAAGAAGCCCTTTGAACAATGTTGGGCTTGTAGAAGCTGCTCAATAAAAATGTCATTCACATGAGGGTAAACTTTTTTCAGCCCCCTAGGACTGGGTAGAACCCAGGTCCTTTGCTACAAGGCAGACACTCTACCAATGAGCTACACCCCTGCCCTTGGACTTAATGTCTGATAGTGCTAAGTGCTAAGAAATTAATAGGTGATGAGAAGGTGTATAGGAGGAGGATGGGGGAAGTTCACACTGAGTTGTCAGCATCCTGAAAACAAGGAAGAAGCTCACTTTGTGAAGAAAGAAGGTACAGGCTAGGGATCATGCCAGACAAGAGAGGATGGAAATGGTGCTGCTTGGAGAATGGCAGCTGAGGGCACACAGGTTTTTAAGGAACCAGGGAGGTTGAAGCTAGACATTGACCTTGGGAGAGGCATAAGGAGTCTGGGTGCAGTTGGCAGTACCTATCTTTTGGGACTTGTAGTTCCCACACAGAACTTGGGTTTTACTGTGAATATGCTAGGAAGTCATTAGAATAAGGCACACCACAAATACTTAACAATAGCCCCCAATAATCACCCATGAAGTATAGGCAATTTTACTTACAATACAATCTCACTCCCAATATGGGCCAGAAGCTTTATATGTGGACCACCATTTTAGCCTGTGGACCACCATTTTAGCCTTCGGACCAGCCATTTATTCATGACTTGAAAGGAAAAGCATTCTGTACTCCTTTTATCCTCTCCCCCCCTCCCCCGCTCAAAACCTAGGATTAAAATTTAAAATAAGGGATTCTCAGAGCTGTTCACAAGTACCAAAAACAGCAGACTTTTCTGACTTCCCAGTGAGTAGAGTTCTACGTCCCTGGGGAGATCCTGGGACCTTGAAGTTGATCCTTTCTGGGAAAACTTAGCTGGAACCTTGAAGTTGATCCTTTCTGGGAAAACTTAGCTAGAATTGCCCAACCTGCGCACATACAGCAAGCCCTCTACATAGGATGGCCCTGCTTTGGGTGTTACTATACTCAGGAGTCTCTGGGGCTGAGTTCCCCACCCCATCTTTCTTATGATGGAGCCCCTGATTAGTTTTTATCATAGACAATGTTCTTCAAGGCTCTGCTTGTCTGATGCAATTGGCCAAGTCACTGGAGCATACATTCTCTTGCCAGTTTTATCACAAATTATTCACTGCAGAGGATAAGAACAAACTCTGGCAACAAGCCCCAGTCAGGGATCAGAACAGCTCTCCTCTTTGTGGTACCTGCCTCTGCCTCCAGCCTGAGCAGCTGGGAATAGAAGGCAGTTAGCAGTTCTAAGAGGTACTATGTTCAACACATTTATTACATGTTTCTGTTTTTTTTTTAAAATTAATTTCACCTTCAGTTGTTCTGAAGAACAATGCCTCAATAATTTACTTACCAAAAAAGTCATTAAAATATTTGCTGAGTGAACTGATGGCTAAACAGAAAGACTGTAAAAAGAATGGAGTTTGAGTTCTAAGGGCGCCAAGGCTGCTGTGAGGCTCTTGGAAAATTGTTAAGCTCTTTGGCCTTACCTTTTAAGTCTACAAAATGGGGATAAAGGAAGACACCACCCTGGTTACCTTCCAGTCCCTAAATTCATTATGTATTGCTATGTGGAATTCAGTCCAAATTTTAATGATTTTTAAGCAACAGAAATTTGTTACTTCATATGGTGTATGAGGGTGAGTAATTCAGGATCCACTTAACTGGGGAATTCTGACTTGGTCTCTTATGAGGGAAAGACCAGTGTCACCCAATTATAGTCATCTGTGGACTACTTGAGCGAGCTGGGCTGTAGACCTCTAAGCTTTTGCATGTGATTGGCTGTTGGCAAGAGGCTTTTCTTCCGTTTGGGCCTGTCCTTAAAGATGGCTCATTACATGGTGACTCTGAGGAACTAGGACAGGAGCCTCGTACACTGTGGGAGAGGACAGCTCCAGGGTGCTAACATCACAAGATACTGGGATGATGTGGAGAAGGACAACTTAAGTGTTAGGATCACAAGAAGGGGCCACTGTGGGCCTCCTGGGTGCCGCCTACCATACACCTCACCTGGATTAGAACCTGGGAGGAGCTTTGTAGGCAGCAGCTAGCTCTACAGCTCCGAGTCATGCTTGCTGGTTTTGCCTCTTGTTGACGTCATCAGAGGCAGCTTTTAGAAAAATTGTGCAGAAAACACCACTTAGTGCTGACTCCTTCCACTTCATCTTCTTGCTCTCTCCCAAGCTTCTTAAGTAGTTCTAGTGTAGTGTTTGTTGCAGAGTTGAAAAATGCTTATGTTATTACACCTTTGCAGGTATTCACAGTTGGGCATTGTATTGCTTTCTGACTATTTTTTTCTTTTTCTGCTTTCTATCCCTGGCTGCTTCTCCACTTGATTTGCTGCTGCTGATTCTTACCATAGTGTCTCACAGTTTCCTATAAGGTCAGTGTCTTAGCCTGTCAGACATTGTTGCAACAAAATGCTAGTTGCTGGGAAACTTATAATTAACCACACTATTTCTCACAGTTCTGGAGGCTGGGAAGTCTAATATCAAGATGCTGGCATCTGTAGAGGGTCTTCTAGTGAAATCATAACACAGCATTGGCATCATAAAGAGAGATCGGGAGGGAAAGAAAAGTAGAGAGACAAAAAAAGATAGAGATAGATAGATGAAAGAAGATAGACAGACAGTCAAACTTAGGTTTTTATTAGTCTTTCCTTTTTCTCAAGAGGAATAAGTTTCAGGATCCCTCATTGGACACTGGGAAACTAAATTCTGCATATATTTATGGTTCCTATAGACACACACCTATGCTAGAGCTTAATTTGAAAATTAGTTGCAGTAAGATAACAATGATAAACAATACTGAAACAGAAAATCTATTAATAGAAGAGTAAAACAGACATTAAGCAAATCTATTAACTAAGAAGATTCCTGAGGGCATGGTGACAAATTATTTTAATCCCATGTACTTGGGAGGCAGAGGCAGGTGGATCTCTAAGTTCCAGGACAGCCAGGGCTACATAGAGAAAGCCTGTCTTGAAACAGAATAAGAAGAAAGAAGATTCCTAAGTGGCTAAGAAGTGATTAGCACATACTGTAGACAAAGGAACGAATCATGGAGTTGGGTGGATTGAGATTTCATCATAATATTCACAATGAAGAATATAAATTCCTCAAAACTGGGAATTTATAGTTCTAGAAGTTTCCATTCAATGTCTTTGAAGCATGAATGACTGTAGGTGACTGAAACCATGGGAAACAGGACTATGGATAAAGGGATACTGCTATATAATGAATTTGCTCTCAATAACAACATTAATTCATGAAGGCTTTGCTCTCCTGGTCCAATCTGTCTTTAATGACTCTACCTTTCAGAGGTCTAAAGTAAGGAGGTAGGGGGAATGAGAATGGTTCTAGAGGCTTGTGCTACTGGCAACTGACTTTTACATGGGTTCTAGCAATCTGAATTCAAGTAATCAACTATCATGGCAAGCGCTTTAACCGCCTCTCCCCAGCCCAGTACATGTTTCTTTATTCTCAATCTTCCCAAATTACAAAGGAACAGCTGTCTCAAAAGTAGCCCTGCAGATGAGTGTGGAAGGTCTGGTGTCTCCTACAGGTTATTGGAGAGAACATGAGATTGCACTTGGGCACAAGTTTAATTACAATCCAAGCCAGGCAAGCTTGTCTGCCTACCTGGGAAAGGCCTACCAGAAGGAATTGATGGAGGAGTTGGAATGAAAAGAGAGCGATCTGACTTTACTGGTCTTGTCCACAGGGATTTAAATTGGATTAGTGAGGCAAGGCTGAAATTTGAGAACAATTTGCAACAGAAATTGGAGAGCAGACAGCATAGTAGGTACCAGTTACAGGTCTAACCCCTCTCCATTCTCCGTGTTCTAGTGGCATGTGTGGACACTGTGCATGCATTACTTTAATTTGTAACAAGCCTAGGAAGGAAGAGCTGCCATTTTTCTCTGTCTGAAGATAAGGAAAATGGGGAGACAGGACATGCCTAAAAGTCACAGATCAAGAGAGCAGTAGGGCAGGATTCACTCAGGTGTTGTTCCACTCTTGCTGTTCTGACTTCGCTGTGTATAACCCAGTGTGAAGATGGGTGGTACCTAAGCTGCACAGGAAGCAGAGGAGAGACCCTCACAGATGACTGCTTTGAGTAGGGACCTAGACCCTATTTCTTCATGAAAACAGAGAAAGATCATCTGGGCTGAAGGAGGGGAGGATGCATTTCAAGTGGGACTGTGGATGCATTGGGAACTGTAAAGATGGGGAAAAGACAGAAATTGAGAAAAGGTAAATGGTGAGATAAACCAGACCCCAATGACTCTGGATGCCAGAATGAAGGACAATATGCCAGATACACAACCAAAATAGTGTATTTGGATATGAGGAGTAAAACTGCAAATGAGAGAGATGACATCCATAGAGACTTATGTAACTAGGTGGAGATGGGAAGAAAATGAAATGCATTAGTACATTTTAACTGTCCTTACTTGTTCTGAGTAAGAATTACTGTTGATACAATATTCACTTTAATAAAGCCTCCCAAATTATTAACTTTCTTCCTCCAGAAAGAGAAATCTGGTCTGCTGATGAGGACTTATTTTGGCAGCTGTTATAGTTTTAACCAGATATATCTTTCAGCAATTTTTGGCTACAACTATTTTTAGGTTTGTGCTTAGGATACTAGAATGAATTGCTTCTTGCATTTGCCTATGTTCAAAAATGAAATCTGTAGGATAAATTTAGTAATGATTAGCCTGGACTACAAATCAGGGCAGTCTGTTCCTATGTCATGGATTATAATGGAGGAGGTAATCTCTACCCTTACACTTCATCATACTTACCCTGGGAAGTTTTTTCTTTTTCCTTTTAAAATGAATTCTCATGGCAGACACTAGATACTGTTAGAAAGAAGTCACTCTGGATTGGCTTGGTCTCTTATGCATGTACATGCCTCTGGGCCAGGATTGCAATGTAAGCCTGTGTACTTAAGCCTGTTCTACCACATTGTAAGACTGAAATACTCTTCTAAAGGTGTCTAAAAGGAGGTCAGCCTTACTCTATGTGGAAAGATGGTTTTGAGTTGAGTAAGCAGGTCAAATCCCTAGGAATTCTTTTATGGTTCCAGTGTACGGCATGGAATTCATACTTCATTTATGATTCTCTAATTTACTAACACGAAGCCCGAGACTTACAGTGCTGGTTGTCTAGTTAAGTCATTTCCCATATACTTCCTTGTTCTTTGGTACTGATATTTTTTTCTCACTTCCTGAAGGTGCTTGATGAAACTAATGCCTGTCATTAATTTGAAAGCAGGCAGGGGATCCAATCTGGCCAATGAGAACTCTGCTCAGGGCCGGGGTCTGGGGCAGGGTTTTCTTGATGCACCAGAGGATCACATCAAATTGTTCTGTTCGGAGGTGTCCTTGTCAGCATGTTACCACCGCTCTACCACTGCAGCAAGGTGACCCTGTGAGGAGAGAGATCATGTCAATGAGATGAGGAGAGGTGTCTTAGTTAGGGTTTACTAGTACTGTGAAGAGATACCATGACCACGCAACTCTTGTAAAGAAAACGTTTCATTGAGGGTGGCTCGCTTGCAGTTTCAGAGATCCAGTCCATTATGATCATGAAGGGGAGCATGGCAGCGTGCAGGCAGACATGTGCTGGAGCTGAGAGTACCACATCTTGCAGGCAACAGGAAGTCGACTCCCTGTCACACTGAGTGAAGCCTGAGAAAAGAGACCTCAAAGCCCGCCTCCACCGTGACACACTTCCTCCAACAAGACCACACCTCCTCCAACAAGGCCCGACCTCCTAATAATGCCACTCCCTTTGTGGGGGCATATTCTTTCAAACCACCACAGTGGGGAATGGCCAAAGGGGAAGAATCTAGTTTCTTGACAGCTTGTTGACTCACTGAATTAACCAGTTATGGAACCAAACTTTGAAATTCCCTTTTGTTCGAGAGAACGTGTTTTCCACATCACTTAAGAACTTTCTGCATGGTTTTCTTTTGGTGTAGCTGAATCCTGTGATAATGAAGTAAACATTCCATCTCCACTGCTTAAGGTTGATTGCTTTTTTTTTTTTGTTTGTTTGTTTGTTTTGTTTTTGTTTTTGGCCTGGTGTGGAAGTAGCTGAGTTTGTATAACATAGCTTCACTTGCACATGTGAAAGTGGAAGCCCTTTTGGTATGCACATCTGGGTCTTCTTTTTATGGATTTTCTGCTCAGCTACACTGTATCTTCACATGCTTGAACATGGTAAAATTGTGATTATTTTTACTGAGCAGTTTATTTGGGTTGGCATCTGCTTGCTGTACAGCAGCAAACCAGAAGGAACAGAAGTGGTGTGTGTTTCGTTCCTTCCCATAACGATGTTGGGACAGCAGTACTGCTCTGCCTCTGCAGCTGCTAGGGAAACACGTTACCTCCAGCGGGGCTGGGGCTGTACCTCCCACTCCTCTCCTGGGCTGAGGTTCGAGACTTAAAATCGTGTTGCTGTTGGCAGTCCCGCGGGCTCCCTAGGGCTGCTTTGCAGTTTTTCCTCTCACTGTGGTTCTGTCTGCACATCCTTCAGTGCGACTGCAAGAAGCATCCCCTAGAATCCAGCCAGTCCACTGGGAGATCTCTCTTTACACCTTTTCTCACCCATACTTGGTCAATTCCCCCCACCCTCATCTTTTCTTTCTCGCTTAGGCCGTGGGCTCCTTATGTCTTAACAGATCGTCCACGGAGAGAGAGTTCACCCTACAGATGGAAACTGGCTCCTCCTGTCGGGGGGGGGGGGGGCAAGAGCTGACCGAGCTGGTTCTCAAGGCATCATCTTGTGTCCCTCTTCCCTTTACAAACATCACTTGGAATTTGCATCTCAGGAGCTGAGCTTATTCCTGTGGTGATCTCGGGACAGTAGGTACAGCTCCAGGTATCTCAAAGGGAAAGTCTTTGCCTTTGGCGCCTTCCCTCTACCTCCAGCCCCAGGGTCCGACACCCATTCTCTCCTCCTGTTGAGGACTGGCAAAGGCAATCGCACTTTCCTAATTGCAAATTCTCCACTTTCGCTCCGATCTGCAGTACTTTGCACTGGATGCTCCTTAGGGACTTGAGACTGATAACTCAATGGATGTCTTCTGGACTGACGGAGACTGATCTTCTGCTCTGAACTCTTTCTCAAACTGCAGTCTTGTCTCTGTGTGTAGTGGGTATTTTCATATGGGTGACTGGACACTGCCTTTTATTTCCTTTCACCTGAAGCACAGGTTGCTTTGCCTCCATGCTGTATCTCCATGCTTTTTCCTTCTCTGTGTCAGCCTGTAGTGACATAGTCATTCTTATGTTGCCAACCATAAGCCATATTTAATCATTTTTAATTACCACTTACTTATCCTCCTTGCTGCTTTCTTACCTAAGGCTCTTATCACATGTTTATTTATATGTTTTATTTCTAGCCATTCTGTACAATGGTCAGATGTCTATTTAAAATCCAGACTCAACACCCCATTGTTCACGTTGTTCACTGTGCTAACATCATTTTTTTTTTTTTTAATGGACAAGGTGTTTAATGCTTGCCTGGCTCACAGAGCAATGTTCAACTGCTTTCTGCCAGTGCCTTTTTGGTTAGAGGAGGGACTTTTACTTCTATAAACCTGACCTTCAACCCCTGTAATATACCTGATTGTGAACATACTGTTTAAGCATGTTGAAAGGGGGCTCTGAGTGAATAGGTCTTTTTTGTTCCAGACTCCAGCATGTTTATTTAAAATTACCCTGTCATCAGCAATGGGGCCTTGCTGTCAGCTCGTGGAGAGCAGCCTAATCTAGATGTCCCTCAATAGAAGAATGGAGAAACAAAATGTGGTAGATTTACACAATGGAGTATTACTCAGCTGTTAGCAAATGAAATCATGAAATTTTCAGATAAATGGATGGCACTAGAAAAAGAAATCATCCTGAGCGAGGTAACCCAGATCAAGAAAGACAAATATGGTATGTATTCATTTATATGTGGATATTAGCTGTTAAGTCAATGATAACCAAGCTACAATCCACAGAACCACAGAAGGCAGGTACAGAGTAAGGGACTAGATGGTCCAGGTAGATCTTGTTAGGAAAGAGAAATAGAATAGATAGTTATGGATGGATAGGGGAGTTGAAATGGGAAGGCCAAGTGGGGTGTAGGAGGGGAGAAGAGGATGAAAGAGGGAATATGAAGAGAGACAGCTAAAATTAAGGGCCATTAAAGGGGTACTATAGAAATCTAATATAGTAGAAGCTTCTTAAAATATATACATATATGAAAATGATCTAAATGAAACTGCCAAATAATGGGGGGAGGGAGTCCCAGGTGGCCCTCTCTTGTCAACAAATGAAGCTTCCAGTATCGGCATCAGGTTATATCTAATTGTTGGCAAAAGGGGGTCCCATGGGAATCTGCAAACAACCCAGGTGATTGCCAAGACAACCCACCCTCTTTTTAAAATGTGCTACCAGATAGTTTTGGAAGTGATCGAAAAATAACTAACACACTCCTTCCATGGATCAGGATGCACATGACCTCATTCTTGTGCTTTGATAACAAAACCCACATTTTACTCCACAAACTGGAAGTGGCAAACATAGGTTCTTTGGCCTCATGGTTGAGCATGTCACCTGGTTGTGGAAATGAAGCCATGAGACTTCACATAAGAGAGCACCTATCAAGGGCTTCTGGAATAACCTTCCTCTTTCTTGAAAGAGGAAATTTTATTGCTGTTTCTTATACATCATTTCAACACTTCAGCCCCTCTCTCAAGGCAACCATGTCTGTGTAAGCCTGTGCCTGTCACCAGGGGGCATGTGATGAGCCTTCCCTGGGGTCCAGAGCATCTCATTCCTGTCCTGTGACTCCTCTGAATGTTCAGCCTTAGAAGTCTGTGGACGCTAGGGAAGCATACACTGGAGCTGTGTAGGACAGTGCTTCTGAGCACCTTGAGTGCTGCATGGCCTGGAGTGACAATTCCTTGTTATCCATGAGTAAACAATTACAAGCATTTCACAAGAATCCTCAGAAAGTCCCAACAGATGGGGAACTAGAATCCTACAGTGTTGACCACATCCACAGTGCTCATGCCCTAAAGCTTTTATCCTGTATCACAAAATCACATTCCCTAATTAGCTGCCTGTATCTGCCTCTGTGGAATGTTTTGTTTTAGGTTCTACGTGAAGGAAAGTCCTGACTAGAGAATTTGGGGAGGGTATTCTTTCTTTCCTTCACTCTCTTATCCTCCTTCTCTGTTTCCTTCTTATTCTATGGGGGTGAGTTATGTGGAACAACAGTGGCCAATTTGTGACCATCAGAGAAAATAAGGAGAATCATTTGAAAGCCAAACTAGAGTCCTTATATCACCAAGCTATTGGGCCAATTTTGTTGTAATGATCTACCTCAGGCATCCTGTTGTGTGAGAAAAATAAACAGACTTGTCTAACCCAGTTTTAGCTGGCTATCATAGAATTTGCAGTTGAACATACATTGACAATATAGCGTCCACAAATCTGTATTGTTTTGGATGACTGTAAAATGCTGTCACACATATTCATCGTGGTTTTTCAAATCATGTTAGTGTCTTAGTTAGGGTTTTTATTACTGTAAAGAGACACTATGACCACAGCAACTCTTACAATGGAAAAATATTTCATTGGGGTGCCTCACTTTCAATTCAGAGGTTTAGTCTATTATCATCATGGAGAAAAGCAAGGCAGCAAACAGGCAGATATGTTGCTGGAGAAGGATCTGAGAGTTCTTACATCTTGACCCACAGGCAATAGGAAGTGGTCTGAGATACTGGGCATTGCTGTGGGCTGCAGGAATATATTATAAGAACTCATCTGGTTATGTCAAAGTCACTACCTGGAGGGATCAAGAATTTCCTCCAGAGGAAGCCAAATTCCAAGGAGCTTTTGGTGTTACTTGGCTTGTTATATATCAGCTGTCTTCTGTTATGAAAATCATGTGTGCCTTCATAGTTTTCCCTATTGACTTTTCCCTAAAAAGGGCTAACAGTGTGGAGTGATCACTCTCTGGACATACACATTCCAGGTATTTGGAGAACAGCCTCAGGAAAGGCTTTCTCTGGAATCAGATATCTCCCTTAGCCACTTTCAAGACTAGCAGTAATAACAGTCCACATGCAAGTCTCCTGATTTAAGATAAATTTCACAAGGAGACACTGCCTAGGTCAGGTAGACATTAAGTAATAGCTTTACACAATTTAGTTCGGACCCTCCTTTCTTACAGCCTTACTAACTTTATAGACCTTTAACTCCTTATCTAATCACTTCTAGAAATATTTAGATAACTTTCTGTGCTGACAGCTATGCTCAGCCAGAACTCCAGTTCAAGCCTCCCTGTAATTATCATCATTGGCAGCATCCGGCCAGGTCCATCGCCAGATGGAGGAAAGTACCTTATCAGAGATACCTCTGTGTCTCTAAGAACAGACTTAATCATCCAGGCTACCTGTTTGAGAAGGCCTGGCGGATGTGCCAATTAAATTAAGCTTAACTTCCTCCTTTCCCAAATCTTACCTCTAGTTTCAGATCTCCCTTTAACTATCACCAGAGGAATCTAGCTGTATACAGGTTGCCTAGAGACCGAGCATACTTTTCCCCACCCTGCAGAAAAACGGCAGATAGCTTGGACAGATAGGAGCCACAGGAAAAAAGAAGGCAGTTTTATTTTCTCCCATTGACCTAGCAACTTATAGATTCTTAACATTTTCTACCAATCATGTTTAAGATTATAGTTGAGCACAAAGGAGCCCTCTCCTTAGATATTACCTGAATTTAGTCTTTAGTTAATTCATTTCCCCATTAGTCACTTCCCTTTTGGGTTGCAAATGATAATTAACAGTTATTGCCTCTCAATGTGATTCTTATCACCCCTCTGTTTGACCCTGGAAGCCTGGCTTTGCACTACCAAGGGAATCCTGCTTGTGAGTGTATATATACTAGGACTCCCAGGGCACGAGGGGATGGAGAAGAGAAAAGAGACTGGAAGAACTAGATGGGTAAGAACTTGAGAGGAACAAACTGAGATGGGGAAGAACTAGATTGGAGGGCTAGAAGAGAGTACTAGAGGAATAAGATGGAAGATGAGGAAGAGCCAGATGGGGAACTACTAGCTGGGTAAGAACAAGCTGAAAAGGACCTAGATGAGGCAGAATTAAGATGAGAGAATTAAGATAGAACTTAGAGGGAGCAATAGATAAGTATAAAGAGAAATCAGGCAAGAAAGGAGCTAGGCATGAGAACAGAACTGAAGTTGTGTATATAGGATGTTATGCCAGAGGAATTAAAGCAAGTGGACTATAAAGCTTGGTGTGCTGAGATTCTATTTCCTGAAAATAGCCCTTGCTGTTAGTAGTTCTCTCTCATGAGCCCCTGGGATGTATAATATTAAGGCTGGTCCTGCTAATATTAAACAAGACCGCATGGCTTGAGCATATATGAAACCTCAAAGCTCACCCACCTCCAGTGACACAATTTCTCCAACAAGGCCATACCTACTCCAACAAAGCCATACCTCCTAATAATTCCACTCTCTATGAGCTTATGAGGGCCAATTATATTCAAACCACCATGTTTCACTCCCTGGCTCCCATAAACTCATAACAATATCATAATGTAAAATGCATTTAGCCCAATTTCAAAAGTCCCATAGTCTTTCACAGTGTCAACAATGTTTTAAATCCAAATTCAAAGTCTCTTTTCATGCAATTCATGCAATCTTTTAACTGTAATTCCCTATTTAAAAAAAAAAAAAACCTCACATACTTCCAACATATAATGGCACTGGATATACATTACTGTTCCAAAATGTAGGGAAGGGAGCATAGTGAGGAAATATTGGACCAAAGCAAGACCAAAAAAAAAAAAAAAAAAAAAAAAAAAAAAAACCAGCTAGGCAAATTCCAAACTCTGCATCTCCATGTCTGATGTCAAAATGCTCTTCAGATCTCCAACTCGTTTTAACTTTGTTGACTGCAACACACTTCCTTCTTTTGAGCTGGTTCTACTCCCTGTTTGCAGCTTTTCTCAGCAGGTATCCCATAGTTCTGGCATCTCTAACATCTTGGGTTCTCCAAGGTAGTCCAGGCTTCAACTTCACAGCTTCACACAATGTCCTTTCTAGGCTTCCATTCAAGAACACCTCTGATACATGCCTGGCCTGAGCATCTTTCCTTAGTTGTGGAGGAAGATTCCATAACTGCTTTCTTCTATCCTTAAAGCCAGAACCATATGACCAAAGTGTTCAAGTTCTGCTGCTTGCTGGGATTGGAACATGGCCCCCTCATTCAATTACATCTTCACTATCATTCTGTTTTCCATAATTTCTTTCACTGCCTAACCTTGGCTGTCCTGGAATTTGCTCTGCAGACCAGGCTGGACTCGAACTCAGAGATCCACCAGCCTCTGTTTAGAGTATTGGGATTAAAGGTGTGCACCACACCACCCAGCTCTAAGATTTTCCTTAATTCCTTTTCACAAGTTGGAAACTTAGCTGGGTGGGATCTTGACCTGAGGTCACCACTCCCTTTCTTTTTTTTTTTTTTTATTATTTTACAACACCATTCAGTTCAACATAATAGCCACAGATTCCCCTGTTCTCCCCTTCTCGCCCCTCCCTCCCCCCAGCCCACCCCCCATTCCCAACCACTCCCTTTCTTAATCTCTGTTTATCTCTTTGAACACAGCATTCAGTTCCATCCTACTTCCTGCCGGTGCTCCCTTTCTCCTTAAATTGTATGTTTTGTATTTTTCTTTGCTTAGTTTATTCCTTTTTGTTATAAATCTTTATAAGCATGATCATTAGTAACCACATGATGAAGGCTGTTTTGAGATTTCCTCTGCAAAGGGATTTAATCCAAAACTTAATCAGGCAGACTTTTCAAACAAGGGCAAAAAGCAGCCACATTCTTTATCAAAATATCACAAGAATGGTCTCTAGGCCACATAATATTCTCCTCTGATCCAGGACCCCACAGTTCATCAAATCACATTAAGCACCACTGTCTTCCATGCTCCTACTAGTGTGGCCCATTAAGCAGAACTTAATGTTCAACTGCTTTTCTAATCCAAAGTCCCAAGGTCCATATTCCTTCAAACAAAAGCATGGTTGGGCCTATTACAGCAATACCCAAGTCCCTGGTACCAACTTGTCTTAATTAGGGCTTCTATTGCTGTGAAGAGACACTATGACCACAGCAACTCTTATAAAGGAAAACATTTAGTTGGGGTGGTTCACTTACAGTTCAGAGGGTTAGTTCATTATCATCATGGCAGGAAGTGAAGCAGCATGCAGGCAGACATGGTGCTGGAGAAGCAGCTGAGAGTTATTGCACTTTGACCCACAGGCAAAAGGAATTTGTCTGAGACATGATATGACTTGAACATATATGAGACCTCACAGCCCACCCACACAGTTATACACTTCTCCAATAAGGCCACACCTAGTCCAACAAAGCTACACCTCCTAATAGTGCCACTCCCTATGAGCTTATGGGGGCCAATTACATTTAAAGTACTTCAGTAAGAAAAGTAGAAATTCACTTAAAAAGGTGTAGTGAAAATTATTATTTGTTTATCCAATATGCATTTTTCTTCTTTACAAATCCCCATCTTTACTGCCAAGCACACAGCCCTTTCCCATGCAGCCACATGCTTGGGGAATGCCAACTCCACTCTCACTTCCAGAAACAAAGGCTGTCCTGCCCCAGTCTAACCCTGATCTCTGTTCATGGCAAGTTACAGTTTCTCAATACACATTCCAACAAAAGAGTCCTGTGAACTATATGATGTTAGGAGGGAATCTGTGTCTTCTGAAGGGTTAGGATTGGTGACTCTAGAACACATTTAAAGCCTAATGCCTCCTTCTTTTCTTTGGATATTTTGTGAATAGCATTGAAATCTTTAACTATGTAAATAAACATGAGTGAACATGTTTCCAAACCTTAACAATAGGCCTTTGGGTAAATGGATTATTGATTATTGATTACATAGCATGACTATTCAAGTCATAACAGCACATGACTGTGCAAAACTCTCACCACCATGACCAAAGATTGAAGCCCTCCACAGAATGCCATTGTCACTCAATAGTGCTGTTTTTCTAAGGAGATGTAGGATTTAGCCACTTAGAATCATGACACAACCCATGATTTGTGATGTGATAAAGTAAATAAATGCCACAAAATAATAAAATTATCTAACCAAAGAAAACCCTTCAAATCACATATATCTTAAAAATAATTTTAAATGTTTTATTTATCCCCTATGTGTGTGTTGGTGATGATGGAGGTCATAAGAGGGAGTATAATGACCCTCCCCAGCTCACAACTGGAATTATAGGCAATTCTGAGCTATTTGATGTGGGTGCTGGGAATTGAACTCAGGTCCTTTGGAAGATCAGTAGGTTTTCTTACCACTGAGTTATCTTTTCAGCCCTAGATTGTGAATTCTAAGGAGGTGGAAATCTATGCAGTCACTTAGCACCAACATGTCTGGTTTCCATGAGATTCAAGGACACAAGAATAAGAGTGGAAACAGCACATCTGTCTGTGGAAGGAGACGAAACCGTTCTGCAGTAGGTCACTGAAGAAGCCTCAACAAATGCACTCTTCAGGAGGCCAATCTGGGAGCGTGGACCAGGAAGAAAATGGACAGTGATATGCTGGTGACAGATGATGCTTAAACTACTGTTAGGCTGGAACAAGGGAAGACAAGGAAGAACTCATATCACGTAGAGCAGAAGTTCCTGAATACAAGCCAGATTTTCCTCTGTGGGGAAGTGAAAAAGAAAGGATTATATGGTGAATTTTTCATATTTAAAATTTAAAGTATAAATCTTCAGAGAACTGTAAATTAAAATCACAGTGAGATATCACCTCATATCCATTAGGAAGGCTATTAAAAAAAATAAAAGATAACCATCAGCCAGGATGCAGATGAAAGGGATCCCTTGTGTACCAGTGATGGGGTTATAAGTCAGCACATTGCAGAAAACAGTATGGAGGTTTCTCAAAAAATTTAAACAAACAATATATATTTATATGAAATCGTTCTCATGTACAATGAATATAAATAATCAACATTTAAAAAATAAATAAATTTAAAAACTAATAAATAGAACTAACATTGGATCCAGTAATCCCCATTCTGAGCATAAACAGAAAAGAAATGAAATCAGTACATTTTGAAGAGCTGTCGGCACTTTTGTGGGTTATGTAGCAGTGTTTACAGCAGACAAGACATAGAATCAACTTATAGACCCATTGACGGATGAGTGAATAAAACTGTGCTGTGGGGAATGTAGTCACAGTGTTGGAGAGATAGAGACTGCAAGACCTCTGTGACTGCCAGCCTAGCCTAATTGGCGAGTTCTAGGCCAATGAGAGATCCTGTCCCAAAGGAGATAGATAGTTGAGGGGGACACCAAGCTTGTCCTCATGCCCATATGTACCTGCATACAGACGTGAAAAAGAAAGAAACTCCGTAATCATTCACAACAACACGAATGAACGTGGGGGATATTATGTTAGATATAATTAGGTACAGAAATATAAACACAACATGGTCATACTTCTATATGAAATCTGAAACAAAATTTGAAGTCCCAGTAATAGAGTACAGCTAGAGCTTTCTGGGGCAGGAGAGGTTGGGCAATGTTAGTCAAAGGATACACGTTTTTAGTTAGGTGGGAAATAAATTCAACAGATCCACTGAATAACACAGTGAGCATATGTACCTAATAGCAAAAACATTCTTTGAGACAAGGTTTCATGTAGGCCTAGCTGGCCTCAAATTCACTATGCAGCTGAGGATGGCCTTGAACTTCTGATCTGCCTTCCCACATATGAGCATCACAGGCGTGTGACATGAGGCTTGGCTGAAGCTGTCTCTTATCTTCAGTTCTTAATACTCTGTCCTCATTTCACCCTTACTTGGGACGTTGTGGGAAACCCTTTTCCTTTCTAATTGTGGACTGTGAGGTCCTGGGATCAGACCCAGAGCTCCTGGGATGCCCCATAAGTGCTCTGCCAACTGACTGCAACTGCGGTCCCCTAACAACAACCTAACATGTTCTTGAAAACTGCCAGAGTCATTGCTGATTTTACACGTCTTATAACCCAAAATAGCAACTGTGGGGTGACGCTCATGTTCATGAACTTAAGTTCTCTCTTCTACAATGTATACATGTTTTCAAACATGGAGTTTTCTTTATTTTTTAAGATTATGATTGCATCATTTCACCCTTCCCTTTCCTCTCTCCGAGCCCTCCCATACGTCCTTCCTTGTTCCCTTGCAAATCCATGTCCTCTTTTTTCATTAATTGTAAATACATATGGTTTTATTTGTCCATAGAAAGAGTACAGATTGAAGTATAACATTAGATTTCTCCATATCTTTAAATATGTACATATCTTTGGTCTTGATAAAGCAGGAAATATTGGTTATTTTTAAAAGTTTTAATGTACACCAGTTGGTGGTGGCACATGCCTTTGATCCCAGCACTTGGGAGGCAAAGGCAGGCGGTTCTCAGTGAGTTCGAGGCCAGCCTGGCCTATATAGAGAGTTCTAAGACAGCCAAGACTGTTATACACAGAAAACCTGTCTTGAAAAACAAACAAACAAAAAAGTTTTAATGTACTTGGAAGTATAAACAAGTTAAAATCTTCATGTGATTGCTGTGCTTTTTTTTAAAAAAATCTATTTTCATGTGATTTTTTTTCACATATTTTTTTTTCAGTTGTACTGTGCCATGTATAGGAAATGATGCCTTGGAGCACACCGAGAGCTTGATTAAGAATTTCATGTTCAGTTGTAAGATACTGAAATTTGGAGAGAAAAAGGATGTGGAGGAGGTGAGAGTGCAGAAAGGGCCAATGAGGATTCTCTATGCAAATTTGAAATCTAAGTTTTCATTAAATCTGCACACTACTCCCTATTGCAAAGCACCCTGTAAGCAAGTTACTAATCCATAAAGAACAACTATAAAGCTAGGCTTCCTATTTCAGGATAGGTGTGATGGCCTAGCTCCCTGAGGTCTGCCCATGCACATCAACCTAAAGGAAGATTACTGACTCCCACAAGTGATGTATTTTGAAAACTATTCAGAAAACTTACTGAAAAAGAAGCTTACAAAGTTAACTATTGCTCTTTCAAGCACATGATTTTAGGTTATGATACAATATTATTTAAAAGTCATCTATACTTCTTCTATTAAGTACCAGTTATGTTATAAAACCGTATTTTTTTTCTTGTAAATAACTCTCTATCTAAAATGGTGACATATATCTTTTGAAATGATAGGATAAGAAGCTGCTAGATTCAAGATACCAAAGGTTTCATAAGCTATATCTATTGATGATACTAAAATTCTTCATATGTGAGATTTGATTACAAGGGACTGGAGGTGATATATATGTATGGCTGATGAAATCTGTCTCATTTATCTCTAGCAATATTTGGGACACGGGCAAGAACTATGAGGAGCAACAGTAGAGCACTATAACTTTGGAGTCAAGTGGTTTCAATTTCTCAAGCTTTAGGAAGTAACTTCACCTCTCTAAGCCTCAGATTCTTTAACTGCCAAATGTAGACAGTAAAAGTTCTAGCCTGAGGAAATTATGTTCAGTATGATGGCTTGAGGAAACACTAAAACCTTCCAGTCATATGCCAACTATCAAAACATAATAAAGAGAAATACATGGCCAAGCTTTAAAACAACAAAGAGGACTGTGTGTTTGCTGGAAATGGAAAACCTTCTAAAGGGGGGAAAACAGAATAGGAGCCAGAGCAGTAACCAGAGGTCACTATGCTGCCGTATAGGCTGTTCTGAGCTTTTGGAGAATCCCTACCATGAGACTGCCCCATTGGGAAGGACAATATGTATAGGTGACCCACTAAAGTAGCCAGGAGTCTTAGAAGGGTCACCATCAAAAGAGGGATAAAATGACATAGACTGTATTTTATTAAGTGGCCTTGGTTACATCCCCTATTTCACATTCTCCTTTATGGCATGATTTTGATATTTTTTCCACTAAGAGGTTGAATCTACAGTCCCACCCTTGGGTTTGTATAGGCTTAGGGTGATGGCAGGAGTTGTATGATCATATGTAGTTGGTTGTTTTTTATTCTTCGCTCTTTGGGGGCCTGCCACCCAGATCCCAAATAAATACATGGAAATTTATTCTTTCTTATGAATGCCAGGCCTTAGCTTGACTTGTTTCTAGCCAGCTTTTCTTAAGTTAAATTATCCCATCTACCTTTTGCCTCTGGGCTTTTACCTTTCTTAATTCTATATGTCTTTCTTCTCTTCTTACTCCGAGACTGGCTGTGTGGCTGGCCCCTGATGTTCTTCTCTCCTTCTCCCTTTCTTGCTCCTCTCTTCCTTTCGAATTTATTCTCTCTGCCTGCCAGCCCCATCTGTTTCTCTCTTCTGCCTGGCTATTGGCTGTTCAACTCTTTATTAGACCCATCAGGTGTTTTAGGCAGGCAAAGTAACACAGCCTCACAGACTTAAACAAATGCAACATAAAAGAATGCAACACACCTTTACATCATTAAACAAATACTCCACAGTATAAATGAATGTAACATATCTTAAAATAATATTCCACAACAATGGTATTCCCAAGGCTAAGTCATAATAAGCTGCATGATTTCCACATGAATCTTTGGAATAGTTGCTTTTGGAACTAAACTACTCCCTATTGCAAAGCACCCCGATAACTTCAGACCACATGGAAAGGAATAAGAGCCTCTGATTCTCAGCATAGATCAAGCTCTTGGCTGACAACAAACATCAATTGACAGTCGCATCAGAACATAGCTATTGAAATAAAGAACCCTCCATATGTGGTGTGGTTAGCACATTGAACTGGGTGGAAAGTGCATCAGCGAGCTGAGCAGTTGAGCTGAGCAACTCTTTCAGGATATTATACAAACAGAAAAGAAGTTAACAAGGAGGAGTAATGTGGAAAGTGAAGAATCAACAGAACAGCAGCAGCCACTGAGAACAGATGAGTGTCCCACATATATTCCATGAGTGAGGTCACTAGCTTTTGTGGAAAAGCCATGAGCAACCTGTGCCATCTTCCTGACTACTATTTCCAATCTGTTCCAGAACATAGTTTTATCTAAACATCAAGCAAAGACTTAAAACAATCTCAACTTTCTACAAAAACAAGGATTTTTAAAAATTTTATAGACATCATGTTACATTTGTCCACTGACAATTTGTATATGTTTGATTTTCTTAGCCAAGAACATTTCAACTCTGCTTTTAATAAAAATGAAAAAAGTGATGAGAACTAGAAACAAAGAGCTTCTAATATTCTTACGAATTCCAGAAACAGATAATGAAGATGTAGAAGAGACAATATTTGAAAAAATTAAATTAAAAATTCTAAAACCCCAAGAAGATTATAGCTTTCAGATTTACAGAATCTGCCAAGTTCAAAACAAGGTAAATAAAAATGAATACAAACTCAGACATATATAATGTCTGAAAACTCAAAACTATATATATATATATACATATATATGAATTTATTTATACCTATTAAAAGTTGAAATTTTGCTACCATAATCTCTCATCAAAAGAACATTTAAAAAATGAGACAATGAATCTAAATGATTTAATGAACCTAAAGCATTGAGTGGGATGAGAGATCTATTTTTTTCTAGTAAAAGGAACAGAAATGGCTAGTACATGATCCTTTCCTTTTTCTTTTTGTCTTGAATGTATACAGAATATATCATAAACAGGTATGTTATGATTGAAGCTACAAGGAAGAAAGACCAAAAAAGACCACAGAAATATAGAACATAAAATTGTCCATTATTTGTTTCTAGAAATCTATATATTCTCTTATATGAGAAAAATAAATTTCTGCTTAGTTAAGCCATTAGTAATTGGATTTAATGCCGTTTCACCTAGTGCATTCCTAAGTGCTTTCTTTTTCTATATTTACTGTCTTTAAAGTAAGAATAATTAAATTGCATATGCATTCTCAATAAATATTAAGCTTATTTATGAACTCATCAATACATAGTTAACTAATATACCAATAATATGTTTATTAACTTATTAATAAACCACCTAATCAATTTGTTAATAATATAAGTTCAAGAAACCATTGTATTTGTATCTTTGTTCCTTAAGCAACTCAGACAAATTCCTCAGATATTTTTTGAATTCCAATTTATGGGCAAGGTTCTTTTCTAATTTCTAACTCACAATATGATAACAATAAATATATTTTGAATGGATAGAAGAACAAAAGTTGAAGACACATTAGTGGAAATGAGAGGTAAAGATTGCCTTAAAAATAAAATTAAGCCACTTGCCACTGTGATTTCTTTTCTTCTGAGTTCAAAAAAGCACATCTTATCCTATTTTGCTGTCTTTCCATCTCCTTCGAATCTTAACATAAATATAGCCTTATTCTGAAGAGGGTAAAGTGAATTTATAATTCCCTCTCAACTGACTCAGTCTTTGTAAAGCTAAACTTACTTTAAGATTTATGAATCTTGGCAAGTTTCAAACAAGTAGTGGAAAGACAGTCTTTACAGAGTGGAGAGGGTTTTTTCTGTTGTTGGAATAACTTATAGACAGGTCCACAGAATGTTATGGGTGTAGTCTTTGAAAAGGAAATGTCAGATAAAAGGAGAAGAATGGATGAAAGCTGAAAACCTCAAAAACATTCAAGAACTTTGAACACAAAAATATAATACAGTAGAGCTATACTCAGAGAAATTTATGGGTGAAAAAGTGAAGCTATTTAACATAGTTTGGTAGAGGACATCAGGAATTAAAATTGATGAAGTCAAAAAAGATGACTTGAGTGTCTTGGGAAAATCTGTCTGCCCACAGCAGAAGGTTACAGGCAAAGACTGTAGAAGTACTATTTTACTACAAGAAAACAGAGGTGGGAACAATGATTCAACCTACTATATGCACGTAGTGTTACTTTCAAGAGCCCCAATCTGAAAACAATCCCTTTTCATCAATAATACAGAATAGAGTTCCGATGAACTCTTTTATATAGATGAACCTTGAAGGCACTATACTAAGTAAAAGAAATAAGGCACAAAGGACCAAATATCCTCTGATTCCATTTGTATAAAATGTTCAGAACAGGAAAATCTATAGAGATAGAAGATAGATTAGTGACTGCATAGGGCTAGTGTTGGGGACAAGAGGGTGACAGAGGGATCTTTTATTGGGGCAGTGGAGGACCATGAGTTCCAGGTCTGTCTGGACTTTGTTGAGAGCTCTAGCCTGACTGGGTTACACAACAAAAGTCTGTCAAAAAAATGGAAGAGAAATAAACAAAACCTCAGTGACAAATCATAATCATAAAGATAGCAGGAAACCATGGTTTGGAGTAGCTGGAAAGTAGATGTGGTGATCTAAATGAGAACAGTCTCCCATAGGCTCACATGTTTGAACACTAGGTCCCCAGATGCTGACAATGTTTGCAGAGTTATAGAGTTTATAAGGGGTGCAGCCTTGCTGGAGGAAGTATATCCCTGGGGGTGAACTTTGAGAGTTTATAGTTTGCCCTCATTTACAGTTGATTATTTTCTGTTTCCTGCTTGCAGATGAAGATGTGATCTCTCAGCTCCCTGCTCCAGCTGTCTGCTGTCATGCCTCCCCTGCTATGATGGAATTTCCCTCTGGACTGAAGTATAATTTTTTCTGTAAGCCACATCATGTGCTATTGTCTTATCATAGCAACAGCAAGGCAACTGACACGGTAGACTGTGTGGCAGAGTAATCCTAGAGGAGCCTGGCCTGGGTTACTGTGTTGGAGGTTGTAGAGACCCTTATGGAAACTTGACTCAGTCTCACTGAGGAGTCAATTTTTGTGTCATAGAGTTTGTGTTATCTGGAGCTTAGGATGGAGAGTCCTGGGTTATGATCTCTAATGGTTGATCACTTAGGAAGAACAAAGGAAGCCTATTTGTAGGTGTTGGATTTAACTTCCAAACCACAAGTAGCATCATTTATCTTAAGAAGGAAGTTGGATTGTCCCCCAGGAAGTTTTGTGGGGGATGATGGGAATCAGAATGGCTAGAGCACAGACTGGACATCTGATCTGGAGACATGGGTGTGGATTGCTTGGATGTGTCTAGAAAATAATCTAAGCCATTGTATGGTCCCTTGGGTAGTGGCTGATGGATGTGTGTTAGGAATTGAGGACAGAGAGTACAATGCTTGCTGCAAATGAATCCTCCCATCCCAAGGACCGTGGCTTGGGTAGGAGAGCAACTATATGTGCTTTAGAAGTGGCTCAAGATGTAACCTGGGTTCAAAGTAGAATCAAGCAATTATGTGTAGTGTGAAAGACAGACCCTGAGCCTTTTGCTGGAAAGGGACATGACAGAGGAAGGACAAGGATACTTCTGCTTGTTGCTCAAGGTCCCCTAGAGGTTAAAGAAATCATGATACAAGTATGTATGGACAAGAAACAATGACTTTAGTCTATAGGAAAGTGTAGCACATATAGTTTGTGTATTTACCTCTTGGCAGATACATTTCTTTCTTTGTTGTGTCTTCCCTTGCTACACTGTAAGCTTTGCGATTGGCTGGGACTATGCTTGGTCCTAAAGTAGTGCTTGAAACATGCTAGGCACTCAGCAAATAATTGTCAATAGGAATTAGCAACATCTAGAAGATCAATGTTTAGAATAACTGCCCACTCAGTGTCCTCTGGGGGGGGGACTATGCACCTACACCAGCATTTGTGTTTATATACTTTGAAAGACCTTTGACGTCATCTTGAGAAAATCATGAGGAAGTAAGTAGCCAAAGTTTTTTGTCAACCTTCAGAACTCATGGGTTGAAATGAATAAAGGTAGCAGAGGTGTGTGTGTGTGTGTGTGTGTGTGTGTGTGTGAGAGAGAGAGAGAGAGAGAGAGAGAGAGAGAGAGAGAGAGAGAGAGAGAGAGAGAGAGAAAGAAAGAGAGGAGAGAGAGTATGAGAGAGACAGAGACAGAGATTTCAGCAACTTGGCGACAGTGGAGACAGAGGCAAACTTTTTTCCCTGTGGAAGGAATCGGGCATAAAACAGTGCAGGCCTGTGGATTAAACATGGCAGAAAGTAAGAGAAGAGTGAGATGAAGGACAGAAATTTAATTCAAGTCTGAGACCATCAGACTGGAAGACAGGTCCTATGGATGTGCTCAGCTTGTCCCTGCTTCAGGTTCCTGCACATTCTATGTCTCTGCTGGGACACCAGATGTCTGGAGGACACCTGCTCTTCCTTCTGCTCTTAGCTTAGCTGTCTTTTCTTCCTCAAAGCTTCTCCTGTCTTCTTTTCCCTCCCCTGAGGCTGGGCTGCTCCTTCTGTGTGTGGGGGACAGTGGGAGGGGTGAGGGGATGGGAGAGTGGGAGAGGGGAGAGTGGGAGGGTGGGAGTGGTGAGGGGATGGGAGAGTGGGAGAGGTGAGGGGATGGGAGAGTGGGAGGGGTGAGGGGATGGGAGAGTGGGAGAGGTGAGGGGATGGGAGAGTGGGAGGGGTGAGGGGATGGGAGAGTGGGAGAGGTGAGGGGATGGGAGAGTGGGAGGGGTGAGGGGATGGGAGAGTGGGAGGGTGGGGAGGGATGAGGGGATGGGAGAGTGGGAGAGGTGAGGGTGAGGGGAGAGTGGGAGAGGTGAGGGTGAGGGGAGAGTGGGAGAGTGGGAGGGGTGAGGGGATGGGAGAATGGGAGAGGTGAGGGTGAGGGGATGGGAGAGTGGGAGTGGTGAGGGGATGGGAGAGTGGGAGAGGTGAGGGGATGGGAGAGTGGGAGGGTGGGAGGGGATGGGAGAGTGGGAGGGGTGAGGGTGAGGGGAGAGTGGGAGAGGGGGAGGGGTGAGGGGATGGAGAGTTGGAGGGTGGGAGGGTGAGGGGATGGGAGAATGGGAGAGGTGAGGGTGAGGGGATGGGAGAGTGGGAGGGGTGAGGGGATGGAAGGGTGGGAGGGGTGAGGGGATGGGAGAGTGAGAGGGTGATGTAGAAAATTATTTTAACTGGGTAAAGGTGTGCTATATTTGTTTATGCTGCATTTGTTTAATTATGAAAAGACGTGTTGCTGTTTCGCCTTGCCTGCCTACAGCAGCTGATTGATCTAATAAAAAGCTGAATTGCCAATAGTGAGGCAGGAGAGGGATAGGCAGGGCTGGTGGGCAGAGAGAATAAATGGGAGGAGAAATCTAGGCTTGAGAGAGATGGAGGAGGAATGAAGAGAACTAGAGAGAAAGAGAGGGAGACATCTGAGGTCAGCCAGTTAGGCAGCTGCCAGACAGACAGACACAGAAGAAGCAAGAAAAGTAAGACATACAGAAAGAAAAGGTAAAAAGCCCCAAGGCAAAACATAGATGACGAGAAACAGGTTAAGTTATAAGAGCTAGCAAGAAATGGGCCTAAGCTAGGCCGAGCACTCATAACTAATATTAAGTCTCCGTGCCATAATTTGGGAGCTGGTTGGTGGCTAAAAGAAAGCCTGGTACAGGAGGGGTAAGGGTGGGAGAAGGTAAGAGGGTGGGAGAGAAGAAGGGGTGAAGGCAGGGCTTTCTGGCTCACAGTTCTAGTCAAGCTGATGAGTTCCAGGTTCGTTGAGAGACTCTGTCTCAAAAAATAGGTCAGAGAGCAATAGAGCAAGAATCCTACCTCAACTTCTGACCTGTACAGGCACAAACATGGGGGTGTGCACCCCACATACATGTGTATTTCTCTCTCTCTCTCTCTCTCTCTCTCTCTCTCTCTCTCTCTCTCTCTCTCTCTCTCACACACACACACACACACACACACACACACACACACAGAGTTAGGGTGAATCAAATTTATTTATTTATTTTGTATTATGTCTCAGTTCACCATTTCAAGGCAGCCACTGGATAATCTATTGGACAATGAGTTTTTGCAAAATGGAGGACATGACCAAGAAATTTGAAGATGAGATTCAAGAGAATGAAGAGCTGCCCTAGGGACAAATGGGAAGGATTTTTATAATCATGTCTTCAAGACAATTGCTGTATAGTCATGACATTAAATATGAAAACAAGCAATTAAACAAAAACCCACAGAAAGCTTCAGAGGTGATGACTAGGAGAGGTACTGCTGAGGTCATGAGTGCATCTGAGTCCACTGAGGGAGATGGGTGAGGGATACATAGAAAACTAAGCAACAGAAAAAAGAGCAAAGTAAATGCAGAAAAAAAGCAAAGAAATGGCCTCTTTCCTAACGGTAAATAATGAAAATATGAGAATAAGCAATGAGAAGGTCTAGGAAGGGGCGAATGGATTTCATTTTGTGTAGGAATGTCTTGCACATGTGTTAAACCTTAATCTTCCACAGGAGCAAAGCAACAGGTGGTCGTTTGCACAGATAATCAATGGTGATATACGTATGTGAATATGTCACATTGTATCATATAAACAAGATAGAGAATAATACCAGAATAAGAATCCCAAATTGATGAGAGTGAGTATACTTGGGAAGTATACCTGTAGAAGCCAAAGTTGAGGTCTCTAAGTTTTCCATTATAATTCCAGCAAAAACACTTCCTTACTTAACCATTTGGATTATTATTTGAATTTTTTTAAAAAATGAAAGACAAAAATTAGGGAGCAATTAGTAGGTTTTTAAAAAGAAGGTTTATTTTTATTTTATGTGTGTGAATATCTGCTTGTGTGTGTGTGTGTGTGTGTGTGTGTGTGTGTGTGTGTGTGTGTGTGTATGTGTGTGTGCCACAGAGGCCAGAAGAGGGCATCAGAGTCTCTGGAACTGGAATTACAGATGTGAACCATCATGTGGGTGCTGAGAACCTAGCCCAAATCCTCTGTAAGAGCAGCAAATGCCCTCAACTTCTAAGTCATCTCTTCAGCTCCAAGTGCTGGTTTTTGACTAAGGGACTATAAGATCAAAGCTGCACTTGGGAGGGCTGTGGTGTGTTGAATGGGGCCAGGCCAATGATGGTCAAACAGCAAACTCAGGCAGAAGATCTTCAGGACAACCCAGGCACTAGGCCCCTAAATCACTAGGAAGGACAAAGGAAATAATGTTAAGACCCCCACTCACCCCCTTAGTGAGCCAGTGAATGAGTAGGTCTTTGCCTACCTCTTTGAGGTTAGAAAATTAATTTTAAAGCAAAATACAGGATCTTACAGTGGGTCTTCATGAATTATTATCTACTGGATTTATGTAAGATATATACACAGAAAATGTGAGCAGTGTGGAACTATATTGAACAAGGCATCGTTCCTTTCAGATCCCAGACAACCTAGTGCCTTGTCCTGGAGAGATGACAACAATTTCTGGCTCTCCCTTCTAGTTTGAACCTGTGTACAGCCATCTGTGTACAAAGTAGTGTAGCTAGAGTTTTCTTGCCTTGCCCACAGTCAGGACAAATCTTTGTCACCTGCCAGTCCCACAGCCGCTCAGACCCAACCAAGTAAACACAAAGACTTATATTGCATACAAACTGTATGGCCGTGACAGGCTTCTTGCTAACTGTTCTTATCGCTTAAATTATTCCATTTCCATAAATCTATACCTTGCCACGTGGCTGGTGGCTTACCCGCATCTTCACATGCTGCTGGTCATGGCGGTGGCTGGCAGTGTCTCTCTGCCTCAGCCTCCCGCTTCCCAGAATTCTCCTCTCTCCTTGTCCCACCTACTTCCTGCCTGGCCACTGGCCAATGAGTGTTTTATTTATTGACCAATCAGAACAATTTGACATACAAACCATCCCACAGCAAAGTAGCAAAGACCACCAATGCCCTCTGTTCTAACACACAGAAATACAGCATGCAGCCTGCCCTGCACCTTACTTAGCTTTCTCTATGGTATGTTTATTTATTTAGACCTTTTGTTTTGCTATTTGTGTGTTTGTTGTTTTTTTTTCTCTCTGAAGCAGTCTCATCGATAACCCTAGCTAGCTTGGAAATTTCTATGAAGCCATAAACTTGTAGTGATCCTCCTGCCTCTGACTCCAAAGTGCTGGATGGGGTTGTAGGCAGGTACCACTACACTCAGCTCTATCCAAGCGTTTTCTGATCATTGTCTGCATAGCAACATTGATCCAGGCATTTGGAGAATTGTGTTCTGGATGCCCTGTGGGATCCACATAGTTCATAGAGTGATTTAGCATCTAGTAGGGCTGCACCATCATTTCCCACACCAAGCTCCCTGTAGGGGACATCTGAGGAATTCACAGCTGTTAAAAGTATTTAGATTCTGAGCTGATCCTCTCCATGCTAGCATGCCTTGTAGTTCTGTGGTACCTGGACCCTAGATTCATGCCTCTAGATCTTTAGGATGCTGAATAAAAAGCTGAGCTTCACAGAGCTTGTTGCCACAGTGAAAATTTTCTATAGGTTTAAGTTCATCTGTGTGCGTATGTGTATGCATGTGCATGTGTGCATGAGTGTATATGCATACATGTGGAGGCCAATGTCTGCCGTCCTCTTCAGGTCATTGTCTACCTGGTTTTTGAGACAGCATCTTTATGATCTGGAGCTTACCAATCTTGCTGGACCGGGTGGTCAGCCGGCTCCAAGGATCTTCCTGTCTCTAGCCCCCAGCACTGGAGTCATAATTGTGCACCTCTGTGCTTTTGCAGCTTTACTGTGGGTGCTGGGGACCTGAGTTCAGCTCCCTATGCTTGTGTGGCATTCACTTTACAGACTGAGCCATCTCCCCAGCTTCAGAGTCTAAGTTCTTATCATGAGGATGTAACCAGCTTCCAGTGGACTGTGATAATTGGTGTCCTCAGTGTCTCAGGACCTACTGGGGAGCAGCCCTACTTTGCAGTTCCAGCTGGCAGCTACCCTGACACGCGGAGGGCTCCTGGCACCTTCCAGAGTTAGAGACGATGCTTTCCCGGACTCAGGAGTGTTTGCTCCACACCGGTCTGTGCCAGTTGTACTTGCTACTGTAACTAGGCAAATTATCAAATATTACATAGACCAATGAAATGTTTGTGTTAAAGGAGGTTTTTTACAAAAACTGAGCAAAGTCATTTAAAAATTGAAAAGATTGAGCAGTCAAAATTAAAATTCCGTTTATTTAGATGTTGGTAAACAACTATAGAAAACTGGTGAAAATTATTTTTTTTATGAAAGACTAGAAAGAGTTTATACTCTTATTTGCTTTTAAAAACCTGGGTACCAAAGACTTTATTAACTATGTGCTTTGGGCAAAAATCAAACAAAACACAGATTCAACTTCAATGACAAGATTGCCAAATGACTACCTTTATATGCACAAGCATCAAATAAAAATTTTAAAGTATATATGCCACTTTTTTTTTTTTTGTTTTTTGAGACAGGGTTTCTCTGTGTAGCTTTGCGCCTTTCCTGGAGCTCACTTGGTAGCCCAGGCTGGCCTCGAACTCACAGCGATCCGCCTGGCTCTGCCTCCCAAGTGCTGGGATTAAAGGCGTGCGCCACCACCGCCCGGCTTATATGCCACTTTTAAGTGATGCTTCATTCCAGCCTATTTGTTTTCAATTTGTGGTTGACTTCCAGGCCTGATAGTGCCAGACTTCTATTGTGGAAAATGAATGATTTGTGTTCACTTGACCGGATTGTTGAGTTCATTGCCATAGTTTTACCCAAAGTGGTACCAAGTACCACTCTGTCAGATGTGTACTGGCAGCATTGAAGTGGAGCCCAGCATGTCCCCTGATCTTAATTTATTCCTAGGATGACAATAATGCAACGTGTTCTGTTCCTCACACGTTCTCTTGTTCTTCTGTCTTGAGTTCTTTATTTACTCAAAAGGCTCACATTAGGTGTGTTGGGGCTTTCAGATTTCTCTCATTAGGAAAACCTGTAGTCTGAAACACTGGCTTCTAACCCAGAAGGGCTGCTAATGCTCAATTCTTCGTCACACTCTCTGTCTGTGCATGGCACCTGATGGAAGCTTCCTGTGTCTATCTGTGTGTCAAACAGACATGCCTGGATGCCTGCAGCAACAATGTTGCTACTGCAGAGTCACAGGGATGTGTTAAAACACAAGCACTTAGGACTTGAGATGCGTGCCCAGAATTTGGCACAGTGACAAGCTTATTAGTCATTTAGCCTTTTAATAGATTACAGCCATTTCTGGTCCCCATTTCCAGTACTGAAAATGAGCCTGAGATTCTGTGTGTCAGCCTGGAATTCAGGATTTGGAGATCTAAACTGACATATACTAAATGTCTCAGGGCTTTGTTGTTTCCTAACTTATATTGGCAAAATTACATTGTAGTGCCTCCTTTCCCCCATTCTCCTTTAGAAGGGTTATTTACTCCCTGGTTACTTTGGAGATAAAATGGATGATGTGGCATAGTTCAAAGAATAAGGAGTAGAGACTGAAAAAATGTATCTCATTGCCAGCTGACTTTGACCATGGAAATTACCCAGTAGGGCCCAGCAGGCGGTCCTGACTGTGGGAATGTGCTTTGTGGAGACTTTGCTCTTTCATTCCTTTCAGAAGATGCCTTAGTCTGTTGCAAGCTCCTTGGCTCTGAATTCCCACCAGCCTGCTTTTCTCTACCGTGTCATATTTTGCCATTTTCCTACTCTTTGATGTTTCTTCTATCTTCTTCAAATTATTAGCTTTTATAATAATTTATTTATTCTTTGAGAATTTCATACATGTATACAATGGATTTTGATCACACCACACTCTGTAATTTCACCTTCCCTCCCAAATGCCTACTACTACATGAGTAGCCATCCACGGGAACATGGAAAAACCTACCAATGGCCAAACCCCCAACGAAAAATGTCTCTATCTCCCCCAGCAGCCATCAACCATCAACAGCTTCTCACTTGGGAGCAAGGCCTTGCAAGACTCTCCCCTCTCCATGCTGGAATTTTGACTGGCTTGATCTTGTGCAAGTAACTACACCTGCTGGATGTTCATGAGAGCAACAGCCACACCATGTCTGGAAGGCAGCATTTCACCACTCCTACCTACTTCAAATTATGTTTATCTCTGGTTTCCATTCAAGCTTTAACCATTATTGTTTTCAATTTTATGATACACCCTTGTTTTTCAAGGAAAAGAAAATGCCATTTAAAAGTTATCCATATTGGGCGTAGGAATATAGCTCAGCAGTTAAGTGATTTTCCAGAATGTGCGAGGCCCTAGGTTTGATCCCAGTACTGCAGGCAAACAAAACCAAAAACAAGCAAAAAATGCAAGTGGTCCATGTTCACATCCCTTTGACTAGATCATGGCTACTGTTTATAATATCCTTTCTTCCTGAGAGTGACATGAATAGCCAACCTAATATATTCCTTCATCCCACAACTACCCATGGAGTTCTTCCTCCATGAACTAAGCTCTAGGATAATGGAGTGGCTGACCCAAAACTACCATCATGAGCAAGCACATAAATCATCTCTCTTTCCACCCAGGTTTTCATAAAAACTCAAGCCCTTTAAAATTCCACCATTTCCCACTTCCATCTGCTGTACCATCTCCAGTCTCTACAACTCCACCCTCTCCAACAATACCATGTGTAGCTAGTTTTCTCTCCAGTTCCTGCCAAGCCCCAGCAGTCCAACAGCCCACTTTTAAAATAAACACACTGCTGTGGATATTGCTCTATATAAATAAAACACTTATATTATTTAAACTGTTTGGCCTAATGGCTCAGGCTTCTTGCTAGCTGTTCTTATATCTTAAATTAACCAATTTTTATTAGTCCATAAGTTGCCATGTGACTCGTGGCTTACTGGTACCTTACATCTTGCTTGTCGTGGCGGTGGCTGGCAGCGTCTCTCTGCCTCAACCTTCCACTTCCCAGAATTCTCCTCTCTCCTTGTCCTACCTATACTTCCTGCCTGGCTACTGTCCAATCAGTGTTTTATTTATTAACCAATCAGAGCAACACATTTAACATACAGAACATCCCACAGCAACGATGCTCTTTCAAAATTTATTCTCCAGTCTTCAATCCAGGATAATTCAAACATTTACCTAAGCATTCCTCCTTGGTTGGAAGTTATAAGAGTATATTTATTCTTCTATTTAAGAATGAACATGCTCCAACATTTAGCCCTTCATCATTATTTAGCAATGGGGTTTTCTCTTAGGAGATGATATCTCTTTTTGGTTTGGAGATTTCCACAACTTGGAATCACTACTGCAAAATAATTATGCATCCTCAAAGACTGTCCAAATCTACACCCAGAATACTCTCTCTTTTAATGTGCGTTTTGTACTGATTTTTGTGTGTGCATGAATGTGTCTGTTAAAGTGACAGGTCTATATTTTCAGATTCCCAAGAGCTATAGGGATTTCCGACTGATGAATCCTTTCCAGGATGTACCATCTCTCCTGACCCCCTCGGGGGCAGGGTCAGGCCTGTGGGAACCCATGGAAGAGACTATGAAGGCAAGTCCACATGGAATTAAACTGGAGGATACTTTGGCTAACAAGCCTGGTATGGAGACTATAGGTCTTCATTGTCAGTACTTTATGCTGACATTTGATGGATGGGGTAAAGTTGCTAGGGGACTGTTTCTGATGTTTAAAGATGTAGAATTGACCTACATTTGGATGGAAGTTGCCAGAAAGACAATAACACTTCTGGGGATAATTTATCTATTAGGACTTTTCTAATTAATTATTTAGAGAATTGGATACACAGTTTGGATTTTGTGCAAGGGTTGCAGGACCAAAGAAAGAATTGGAAAAAGAATGTAACATGGTAAGGTGTCTGTGGGAGGGAAGTGGGCTGTTGCCCTAGCAGGTCCCACTGTCTCTACAGAGTCTATCACTAATTATTTTCTTCTGTCCATTAATTACTTTTTAGTCCCATTGCTTAAATACCAGGGTCTCCAAGCACTGTTCTCAGATCCCCTCTTCTCTCAATACACATACTTACTCCAAACGCTCTTACTCACACCTTGCATTTCTAGAGTGTGCTGAAGACCATTCAAACTTCTTTTCTGATTTTACCCAACAACTTGATTGCAAATCTAAAACTGAATAGCATAGCTAGAAGGCTCACTGGGTGAGGGCACTCGCTGCCAAGTCAGACAGTCTAAGTTCAATCCCTGAGACTTACCTGGTTAAAGAAGAGAACTGACTCCACAAGTTGTTCTCTGATCTCCATGTGCACTCCAGTACACACAGATGCCTACACACATGTGCCTTCACATGCTTGTGCTTGTGCACACACACATACATACCTACATACACATACACAAAATAAATAATTGTGAAAAAATCCCAACTGAACTTCACAACATCTTCTGCTTAGTTCTTCTATCCCTGATTGGATAAGTAGATAAATGGCATTATATCCTCTACCTGACTGCCTATGCAAAGGCTCATTTTTTTTTTTTTTTTTTTGTTTTTTTTTTTACTGTTTCCCCTTTGAATGTTTGCTATTCATCTATTTCTCCAAACATTCTAACCAGGGCTTCTTAAACTGTTTCCCTTCATGATTCCTTTTTGTCTGAGAAACTGTAATTCCTACCAAAGACAGTTTTGAACCCATGCCAAGGTGTTTCAGGCAGTGTTGGCTGACATTTTGCAGGCTGATGGTAAGAGTACTGCAAAGTGCACTCTTGTCCAGAACCATGGCTTCAGTGAAGTCTTGGGCTATAAGTCAGCACCACCAGCAACACCTTCAATTGATTGCTAGTTTCATTAATTTTTAAAAAGATTTTTTTGTTTGTTTGTTTGGTTTTGTTTGTTTGTTTGTTTTTTAAGACAGGGTTTCTCTGTGTAACAGCTCTGGCTGTCCTGGAACTTACTTTGTAGACCAGGCTGGCCTCAAACTCACAGAGATCTGCCTGCCTCTGCCTCTTGAGTGCTGGGATTAAAGGCATGCACCACTACCATCTAGTAAGGTTTATTTTTAATTTTTTTTTCAATTTAACTTTTTAATTGATTCTTTGTGGATTTCACATCCTGCATTTGATCCCACTTAATCCCTGTCCCTTCCCACCTGCCCTTGATCCTTGTAACCTCCCCTACCAGGATAAAACAAGATAAAATTTAAAAGGAAAAGAAAAAAAAGAAAGAAAGAAAACTCTCATCGTGGAAGATGTAGTGTGACACAGTGAGTCACACAGTATACTTTTTAGTCCATACATCTTTACTTGCAAGTGTTCATTGCAATGAGTCATTGGTCTGGTTTGAGGCCTCTGGTTTTTACTTCACCATAGAAACTGGCCCCCTCACTGGTACTCCTCTTGGATATCATATTGTTGTCCTTTGTCATGGACATCCTGATGCTTTGGGTCTGCAGGACCACCCACTTCACATGCTCCAGCAGATCCTAGATGGGGTAGATGATGGGGTGTGCCAACTCATAGCCCTGGTTTTGTGTCTGGGTGGTTGCTGAGTTGGTCAGCCAACCAGCTCTCCTTCATCTTCAACACCAGGGTGAGCTCCCGTGCTGCCCCAGCTAGCCCTCCCTACGCAGCAAGCAGCAAGGGATGGGACCGGTTCTCTTGCTCTCATGTTCTCTGCTTGGCTGGCCCACACCTGCACTAAGAGGGCCAGCTTTACTGTGCTGCCCAGTCAAGGTGCAGGGCCCACTCTCTCAAGTGCTGCATCTGGTGAGAGGCAGAATCAGCTCCCTCACCTGCTGTGGGTGGCAAGGGGACAAGGGGGAGGGCATCTTTCCCTCATCCTTGCTAGCACATGGTGGATGAGGGGTGAGGGGCCAGCTCTCCCACTCTCAGGACCTCTGGGCAGGCTCACTCATGCCCCCACCCACTGGGTCAGCACCACTGTGGTGCCCAGGTGAGGTTGCAGGGTCTGCTCTTCCAAGTGCTGCAGCTGGTGAGAAGCAGGCCAGCCTCTCTCTTATTTAATTATGTTTCTATGTGTATGTGCGTGTGCATATGGGGTACCTGCAGAAGCCAGAAAAAGACAGACAATCTCATGGAGCTAGAGTTACAGGCAGTTGTCGCCACTTTGTATGGGTGCTGAGAACTTGGGTCCTTTGGAAGAGCACCAAGTGCTCTTAACTGCTGAGCCATCTCTCTGGCACCTTGAGCTAAATTTTGGTCATTACATGATAAGAAGCTTTTTACTCTTGCCTGATATGACTGCATATTGATTATGAAGCACAGCTTAAGAAAACTGGACCCTAGGCCATGTCACTCCCTTATCTAGGCTAAGCATAGCTCATAGTCACTCAATGGCTGAGCATCATTGCAGTCTAAGCAAAAGGTGTTTCACTAGAATGCAGGCTGACGGTGTGTATCCCATTTCTACTCCCGGCTTTACTTTCTCTAATGCAGTAGCTCTCAACCTTCCTGATGTTGGGATCCTTTAATACAGTCCCTCATGTTGTGGTGACCTCCAAACATGCAATTATTTTCATTGTTACTTCCTCCTCCTCTTCCTTTCTCTCTACTAAGAAGTCCTGCCTATACCTCCTGCCTAGCTATTGGCCATTCAGCTTTTATTACGCCAATCACAGCAACACACTTGACACAGTGTACAAATATCCCCCCAAAATCTTCCCCTTTATGTTTAAATAAAAAGTAAAGGTTTTAACTCTAACATAGTAAAAATATATACAATATGAATAATTATCAAGTATGAATTACATACACAATGTTTAGTCCATATGTATTTGCCAAATTTGAAGAAAGTATTGTGTTATCTATCCTATCTTAGCAAGTCCAAAGTTTTGTACCTAATTTACTTTTTATCCTAACTTATATTACCAACCCAAAACTATCTTTTTAGACCTCAAAACATTTTCTTAGATAAACAACTTAAGCTTTTATGTCTCTCAACCCTATATATTTTACACTATTTTGTGAGTTTTCTTTTGAATCTGATAACAAGAAAAACTGTAACTATAACTATCTCACCTTCAACTCCATCAGAGACTTGAGAAGGATACACTACTACCTGAATAAATAGGAAATGCTGAGCAAGTAACTTCCAAAACTATAGAAATGACAGAGGCATCTGGCTGCCTGGACAGTCACCCAAGAATTCTCAACAACATTGGGGCATCCATTTTCTGCCTATAGGCCTAGAATATCTGACACACTTTTTTTTTGTGAAAGAGGAATTTTGAAGGACTGTCCTATTTTGTCTTGGCAAAGTTCGGCAGTCACGTTCTTTCTGTGTTCTGCTTGTCCAGTTTGGACAGCATACTGTCAGCAGTCAAGGCAAGGGCAGTTTCTTGACCAAATGGCTAGCTTTGCCACATTGAAAGTAAACTCCATATGGAGGTTATTTGATGCCCATCATCTTCTCTAAAGTATATTGGTGCTACCAGCAACAGACATGTCTCACTGTCATGAAAAGCCTTATGTTATTAAAACATTCTAAGTGGCATGTTCTATAGGCCTTTGAAGTGTTTAAGACCATCTATCTAAAATACATTTTTTTAATAATTTTTTTATTTAAAATTTTTTCTTTCCTTTTACATATCAACTCTGTTCCCCCTCCATCCCCTTCTCCTGCTCCCTCCCACCTACCCCCATACCATCCCTACCCCCTCCTCATAGAGGGTAAGGCCTCCTTTGGGTAGTCAATACAGGCTGAAATATATTTCTTTATGGCCCTGAAAACACATACCTAACATGACTAAAAGTTTGATTGTTATAGATGACTAACTATTACCCTGCATTTCTTAATTATCCTAAAAGGTTTATAACAATAGTTTTTTAAGGACTAGAAATTTATATTACATTGTTAAATGAGCTACATAGGTATAATACCTTAAACAAAAGTAGAAACATATATATATATAATAAAAATAACCTTAAATTTGTATCAATATACAAAAATCCATACTGAATATAAAATATTTGATATTAATAGTCGCTTTTTACTTTAAAGCAGATTCAATAACCTACCCTTTTATCATATCATTCCTATATTCCCCCTTTTTTTCAGAATGAAATCCCTGAATTTAATTTCCTTTGTTCAGCCTTTTTCCTGACCATGACCAATAACAACTTGTAACCAACCCTCTATAAATGATGACAAGCATCCATAACCTACCAAATGACCAAAACCCACCCACCTCACCTCCTGTGAATGTGGGCGTCATGTTTTCTAGACTGCTTCCTGCTGTCTGGGGCCAACAGCATCTTTGGGGGACCTTGAGAAAATTAAGATAATGGTCTAGTCCTGGGAGCTAGCTATACTATTTTTTGTTTAGTCTCTGTGTCATGGGAAAGTGTAGAGCTTATCTGAAGTTCTGGCTGGATAGTCTGTGAGGTTGGACCATCTCAGCTAGCAGCTTTGAAGTTGTTCTGGATGCAGAATTTTGAGGAAACTGCAACAGAGGCATTCTGAGAGGCTGGATCACCTGGGATACTTATCTTTATTGGTGTCTGGTCTTTTTTTTTCCCTGAAAACACATAAAAATTTAAAGGTAACATGTGAATCTGCATTAATACCAAGTATGGCATGTGTAGTGTGCACAAGTCAGTTAAAATTTTTTTTGTTTTATGTTTGAGCAGGTAAAAGACATCTGTTAACTTCATAAATTTGTTTGGACTGTATATCCAAACCTCCATGCATGCCATATGAAAGAATGGCATGTAATAATGTCATGAGGACTCTGTAGCCAACAAGATTTATCATGTTTTATCCAGTCTCAGAGCTATTCCCATAGTAGAGGAATCAGCATATACCTCTCCTCTAGTTTTTCTTGATTTCTTTCTTCATGTCTGTAGCCAAGATTTGCAAGAGGTCTCCCCCAATCAAATTTGATTTTTATTAATTTTGAAGAGAACCATAACTTTTTGTTTCCCGTGGAAACAAAGTCATAACCTCTCCCCTGATGCAACACATCTCTCAGCTTTTATTTTGAAGCCAAGCCATCTCTAAAGTATATAGGCTAGTTTAATTCAGCAGCCCCTCTCATCATCCAATGTCTCTAAGCAGTTGCCATTCACTAATTAGCATTCAAAAATTTAAAGTCAACAAAGCACCATATAGGATCCAGATGCCCTGTGTATTTTCCCATCTTTACATGGCTTTTTTATATTACTTCATTCTTTCTTTAAAGACTTTATGAGATGTCAGGGAATGAAGACTCACATACAGAAAGACTGGAATTGGGTAAGATTTATGCTCTGGAGATGCCCCAACAGCACCTTGGAAACTCAGAGCATTTATTAAATACAACACAAAGGTGGAGGACACAGGTTAGCTAATCATCTGGGAGGAGGAAGCTGTTTGGAGAGCTGTATATAATAATGTCAACATCATGGACCAGGTAGCTGCAGTTGACACTTTATTCACACACTGGTATTAGCAAAAGTTAACTTTTTTTATTTTGACCAGGGGAACAATTTGCCATTCTTTTGAGCTTTTCTGGGGAAGGTCTTGCCATTCCAATGGGTTTGAGGCATTGGGGTCCTTGACATAGCTGTGTTTATGCCAATAATACATATTCACTCAGGACTTCATTTGTTCCCCATGGACCTTTTGAAAGGACAAGGACACTTCATATTCAAATAATATCTTTCAGTTGAAAACACAGCTACTAAAATAAGAAGTATACTAGATGGATTCAACAAAAAACTGAAAGTGGAAAAGAAAAAATATTCAGTAAATTTGAAGATAAACAAATTGAAGTTATATTTTCTTAAGATGAGAGTAAAAAAATTAAGAAAAGTAAACAGTTCTAGGAGGAATGGGATAATAATAATCAATAAATGTCATTTTAGTCCCATAGAGAAAGAGGAAAAAAGACCAAATTATGTAAAATGCCTCCAAATTTAATAGAAAATAATATTTTATACACATAAGCATCTCATAAGGAGCAAAAAATGTACAAAGAAAAAAACATACTTAAAAAAAAGCTATGCTTGGTACATCACAACTTAGCTACAAAGATAAAAGAAAAACTTCATGACAGTAAAAATAAATGACACATTCCTGAAGGAGAACAATGACATAATGAAGAGCTGAAGTCTCATCAAAAACAGTGGCAGCTAGAAGACACCAGAATGACAGGTCAGAGAACAGGATGTAAAAATCCTGTCAACCAAAGACCACATCCATTGACACTGCCCTTTAAAACTGTAAGTAAATGTTTTCTTATAAAAAAATACTGAAAGAATTTCTTACCAGAAAGGCTATCCCATTAGAAACACAAAAGAATATTCTTCAGGATGGAGGCAGACGATACCAAATGAAAGCAATGAAGAAAAATGTATGAGTAGATATAACTGCATCTGTTTACATACACACACACACACACACACATACACACACACACACACACACACACACACACACACACACACACATGGTCTCACACTATAAAATGTATAATAAAACTAGATGTTTTACCCATATGAAGTCTCCATATAGCTATATATATGTTACACAATATAGAGGTCTGTATTTAACTTTATATGTAATATTATACAGAGAATATCAAAATATGTAATTATGTAGAGCAAGAAATTATGTTTATAGTGTTTATAGTCAAATAAGTTAAAAATGGGGATAAATGGAAAAATTGTTGTATAGATCCATACTATAAGAAGTGATTCAATGTTAGTTCTAAATATTTTGGGGTAATGTATTTGTTACTTTTGCCTCACTGTGACTCCAATACCCAAAAGAAACAACTTAAGGGAAGAAAGATTCATTTTGGCTCAAACTTTTAGAGGGCTTTAGTCCACTGCTGTCTGGAAGGCATGGCAACTTGGTTCATAGAGCTCTTAGAAATGTGACATAGAGGCTGTCCATATCACAGCAGACCAAGAGGCTCAGGAGTCTCTCACAGTGGCCACGGATAAAGAATCCCCAATGAGTTCTCCCACAGTGACCCCTCTAATTTTAGGCCTCTCTTCCTCAGTCCTCCAGAACCTGTCAAAACAGCACTATGACCCAGGGACTAAGTTCTCAAAACATGAGCATATGGGAGACATCTTAGCTCCATATTTAACAGAGTCAAACTGCATCATAGTTCAAATAGACCTAGATATCTGTAAAATATTACATCCAATAGCTACAGAAAACACACTTCTCATCAGCCTAAAGAACTTCCTACAAAACAGATTACATTTAGGATAGAAAGCATTTCTTAAATATTTTTAAAGATTGAAATAATTGCTCCCACTTCATCAGATCATAATGAAATAAAACTATAAATTGATAGTAAAAATTGATAGACTACAAAATGGCACAAATAAATGGAGAGTGACTAATATACTTTTGAATGTTCAATGGATCATAGAATAAATTAGTTGGGTAACTTAAAAAGTCCCTAGAATCAAAGAAAAATAAAATCAAAATTCATCAGAACCTCTTAGATCAGTAATTTTTAAGCTGTGGGTCATGATCCCCTTAGGGGTAGACTGATTCTTTCATAGGGGTTGCCTAAGACCATTGGGAAACACAGATATTTATGCTACAATTCATAACAGTAGCAAAGTTACAGTTATGAGATAACAATGAAAACAATTTTATGGTTGGGGGTCACCACAACATGAGGAAGTATATTAAAGGGTTTTAGCATTAGGAAGGTTGGGAACCACTGGCTTAGATACAACAAAGGCTATTCTAAAAGAGCTCATAGTTATGAAGAACTGTACCAAAAATGAGATTGATCTCAAATAAAAAAAATATTGACATAACCCAAAATCACAGAAGAAAAAAATAAACAAGTCAAACTCCAAATTAGTAAATGCAAAAAAATAATTAAAATTAGGGTAGAAATGAACAAACTGGAAACTAGAAGAACAATACAAAGTAATGGGAGCAGATGGAGAGACCCACACCCAAACATTAAGCAGAGCTTGGGAACCCACAGAAGAGGGAAAGGAAGGATTGTAGGAGCCAAAAGGGTTGAGGATACCATTAGAACACAGCCAACAGATTCAACTTGGCTGGACTCATGGGGGCTCACAGAGACCGAAGGGGCAACCACAGAGCCTGCATGGGACTGTGCTAGGTCCTCTGCATACACGCTATGGTTGTTTAGTTTGGGAATCCAAACAGTGGGAACAGAGGGTGTCTCTGACTCTTGTGCCTGCTCTTAGAGCCCTTTTCCTCCTACTGGGTTGCCTTGTCTGGTCTTGATATGAGGGTTTGTACCTAGTCAAATTTCATCTTGTTATGCTCTATTCAGTTAATATCTCTGGGAGGCCTACTCTTTTCTGGAGGTAAATGAAGGAACAAAATCTGGGGGAGATGGAAAGTTGGGGAGACTTGGAGGAATAGAGGGAGGGGAAGCTGCAGTTGGGGTTTATTATATGAGAGAAGAATAAAGAAAAAGAAAAAAAAGAGTGAAGAGTTGGCTCTTTGAAAAGACTGACAAACCCTTAGCCAAACTAACAGAAAGAGAGAAGATACAAATTAACAAAATTAGAGACAAAGAGGTGATGCTACTACAGATAACAATGAGATCTGAATGATAACTAGGTAATATTTTAAAAACACACATTCAAACATAGTACAAAAATCTAGAAGAAGGGGATAAATCTAGACACAGAAAAATCTACCAAATTGAGCTAATGGGATATATTCAGCTTATCTAGCAATATGAGACTAAAATAGCAATAAAGAATTTTCTACTAAGAGAATCCCTGGGCTTTGCGAATTCCCTGCTGAATTCTATTAGACATTAAAGAAGTATTGACACCAATGTTCTTTGTTTTTGTTTTATTTATTTAAATTTTTTTATTTTACATACCATACACATCATCCCTCCTCCAACTACCTTACCCCCACCTCCCCTCCATCCCCTCCTCCAAAAGGGTAAGTTCTCCCATGGGGGGGACAGCTAAGCCTGGTACATTCAGTTGAGGCAGGACCAAGCCCCTCCACACTACATCAAGGCTGTGCAAAATGTCCACCATAGGTAATGGGATCCAGAAAGCCAGCTCATGCACCAGGGATAGATTTTGATCCAACTTTCAGGAGCCCCTCGAATAAAACAAACTACACAAGTGTTTCCCATATACAGAGGGTCTAGTCTAGTCCCATGCAGGTTCCACATCTGTTGGTCTAAAGTTCATGAGTTTCTGTGAGCTTGATTCAGCTGTCTCTGTAGATTTCCTCATCATGATCTTGACCTCCCTTGCTCATATAATCCTTCTTCCCTCTCTTCAACTAGACTCCCGGAGCTTGGTTGTGGATCTCCACATCTGCTTCCATCAGTTACTGGATAAAGAGTCTATGATGACAGCTAGGGTATTCACCAATCTGATTACCATGGTAGGCCAGTTCAGGCACACTCTCCACTATTGCTAATAATAATTGCTACTCTAATCTGGAGTAGTCCTTGTGGATTCCTGGGAATTTCCCTAGCATCAGGTTTCTCCTTTACTCCATAATGTCTCCCTCTACCAAGATATTTCTTTCATCGCTCTCCCACTCCATCCCTCCCCTAGCTCAACCATCCTGTTCCCTCATGTTCTCATCCCCCATCCTTTCCACTCTACTGGCTCCCATCCCCAGTTTACTTATGTAGATCTCCTCTGTTTCCCTTTTCCAAGGTGATCCATGTTTCCCTCTTAGGGTCCTCCTTGTTTCCTAACTTCTCTGGAGCTGTGGGTTGTAGTTGATTATCCTTTGCTTTCCATCTAGTATCCACTTGTGAGTGAGTACATACCATGTTTGTCTTTCTGAGTCTCGGTTATGTCAATCAGGATGATATTTTCTAGTTCCACCCATTTGCTTGCAAATTTTAAATTATTTTATAAAGTTGAAAGGGAAGGGATATTCCCAAACTCATTATCCAAAGCCAGTACTACCCTATTACAAAACTTTGGTTAAGATAAATGGAAAAATTCTGAACAAAATACTTGCAAAACAAATTCAACAACATATTAAAAAAATCAACCACCATGATCAAGTTGGTTTTATTCCTAAGGTGCAAGGATAGTTCAACATATGGAAATCAATAAACATAGTATGAAAGTTGAATCAAGGGAAAAACCACATAATTAACTCAGTAGTTGCTCTATAGTTGTTTGATACAAATCAATCCCTTCATAACAAAAGCCCCAGAGAAACAAAAATAGAAGATTAATCATCAACATTATGATGACTGCATACAATAAATCTGTAGCTACCATTACAATGATAGGATGGTGGGTGAGAATTAAATCAATCTGTCTAGGATTAGGAATGAGACAAATATATTCACTCTCTGCACTGTTATTTAATGTGTCAAATTAATTGTCAGAAATACAAAGGAAGAGAAAGGAAAAAAGGGCACACAAATAGGAAGGGAAGAAGTCAACTGACTCTGACTTGCTGATAATATAAAGGTATATTTAAAGACCTTCAAGACTTCACCAGAAGATGTTTAGAGCCAAATAAGACTAATACAAAAACCAGTCTTTTTTTCTTTGAAAGTTTATTTTCTATATACCAATATTGAACTTAGAAGAACAGCAGGAAACAATCCCATTTACAATAGTCTCAATAGAAATAAACATAGCTAAGGAGGTAAAAGACCTATTCACTGAAAACTATAAAATATTGAAAAAGGAAATTTAAGAAGACCCTAGAAAAGGAAAGACCTGTGTTTCTTGATTGACAGAATTACTATCCTGAAAATGGCCACATTACTGAAGATTTGGTCATATTTTAAAATGGCCATGTCTGTTTCATGGTTCTATGTGCTTGAAGTAGCTTTTTCAATATTTTAATCCTAAGGTGGTATCTGCTTTTTATGTTGGTGTGCTTCTTATAGGAAGCATAAAATTGAATCCTGTTTTCCTTTTTCAAAATATCATAATTTCTTTGAGAATTTCACACAAGGTATTTTGATCACATTCATTCCCAGTCCTCCCCACAACTCCTCTGAGATTCAACCTATCTAACTCTGCAGCTTTGTGCCCTGTTTTAATAATCAAGTCCTATTTGTGCTGCTCACATACTTCTGAGACTATCAGGGGTCACACTCTTAAAGAAAACTAACTCTCTCGTCTTCATAAGCCACCAGATGTCCATAGTTCTTCAATTAGGAGTGGAAGCTTGTAGATGTAACCATGTACATCTTTTACAGGCAACGACAGTTGCTGTGAATTCAGAAGTGCAGTGGTACTGTTTCACTCCAGTCCTCCCTAACCTCTATACCTTGCAATCTTTCTGTCCCTTCTGTGATGGTCCCTGAGCCCTTGTGTGTGGCTGAGCACTTAACTGACACTTAGTATGTGTACTTTGACCAGCTATGAGTTTCTGAATTAACTATAGTCTACAGCACAAAGAAACTTCTCCGGCGAGGCCTGAGAGGTGCATTAATCTGTGGGTAAAGAGATAGAAATTTAGAGACTAGTTTGATTCTATGTCAATTTCACAGAATCATAGTAGTAGGTTCACCCCCAGGACCTGTTAGAAACCCAACCATGGGTTTTTGTCCAGATTTATAAATATAGGGCAATTCTAATTGGTCTTAATAATAAAAACCTGGAGTCAGATATCGGGGTAAATGCTGAAAGATCAGAGAAGTAACAGGGCATCCAAAGTCATTTCTTACCTTCACAACTCCTCAGATGGAAAAGGGCTGAGTTCCTGTCTCTACCCACCTTATATTTTTCTCTCTGCCCAGCCATATTACTTCTTGCCTCCTGTCTATACAGACCGCCAGACCTCTATGGTTAACAAATGTCTAGCTCTATCCTCTGATCTTCAGGCAAGATTTATTTGCTAGAGCACAAACAAAATATCACATTTCCCCCTTTTTGTCTAAAACTAAAAAAGGTTATAACTAATATAAGAAAAATTATGTCTAATAAGGATAATAACTGTATATAATATATACAGTCAAGAATTATGTTGACAATGTCCAGTCCATTATCATTTGACAAATTCAGAGAAAATACTCCATTATTCCTCCTACCTTGGTGAATCCAAAAGGTTGTACCTAATTGTCTATTAGTGAATTTATTTTCTGAATCTAGTAACAAGGAAAACTATAACTATAACTATTAAGTCTTCAACTCCATCAGAGGCCCAAGAAGGAAATACTATTACCCAAGTAAGTAACAAATGCAAGCAAGTGACTTCCAAAAAATGTGAGAAATGATAGAAACAGCTGGCAGCCTGGAAAGTCACCCAATGTTTCTCTGCAACATTGGGGCACATCTTTGGCCTACAGGCCTAGAGTATCTAACAGACTTTTTTTGTGAAACAGAATATTCTGAAGAGCTGCCCTACCTTGTATTGGCAAAGCTCAGCAGTCACTCTCTTTTGTGTCCTGCTTGTCCAGTTTGGATAGCGTACTGTCAACAGTTGAGGCAAGAGTACTTTTTTGCCCAGTGGCTAACTTTTGCCACAAAGAAATTAAACACCATGTGGAGTTTCTTTGATGCCCATTATCTTCTCAAATTTGTATCAATGTACAAAGATCCACATCAATGTTAAATATTTAAAACAAGTAGTTGCTTTTTAAAAGTAGATTCAATAATTTTCCCTTTTATCCTATCATATCTATATCCCCTTTTTTCTTTCCAGAGTAGATTCAATAATCTACCCTTTTATCCTATCATTTCTATATCCCTGCTTTTTCTTTTTCTTTTTTTTCAAAACAAGAACCTAAAATTTAATCTCCTTTGCTCAGCTGCTGTGCAGCATAAAGCCTGGGTATGGTCATCATATAGAGATTGCCTTTGTACATTAGCATAATATCCGTCCACAAGAAGTTTGTCTTGGGAGATTTCTATACCTCTAGTCCTATTTCATTGTTCAATGGTCTTAGCTTCATCTTTTCACCAGGTCCTCTACTGTAATTGAGGACCAGGCTCCAACACTGCTGTAGCCAAGTCTCTCCAGTATTGAGGGACAATTCTATTACAAGTTGACCACGAGTTTAACATCTGCTTCACAAAAGATGAATGCATGCCATATGAGACTATCTCTCATAATTGTTTGAATCTATGCTTGCTATTACTTCAGCCTAGTTGGTTATAGACTACTTGGCATAAGTTGTGGTGGTATTGAGTGCTGATGTCACCAGCTGTGACCAGGTCTTGAGAGGGAGAAGGAGTGTCGGTACAGAGAAATGAAGTGTCCAACCACCAGATGAGTTTCACACAAGTGGCCAGCCCCAAATAGCTACATCTTTATTTATACATCCAAAACAAGCATGCTTTTCCATACTAACAAACAAGTTTTTTCCATCCTCCAAACATTAACCTCTGGCAAAAACAAATATGTCAAATATGTTTTTTTTCCCAACTTTTACATCAAAACATCTTTTAACACAAATCAACACTTAGCATTTTGCTAGCTTGGCCGAATACCGAGCCAGTTATATCCTGTCTTTACAAAACTAAAAGGTGATTGACATAGGCACATGTTTCCAAGAACAACAATCTCATTCAAAATATATTTATAGAAATAGGGGTGATCTGCCTCCAATCCTGTCAGCACTGAATCAGAACAGCTCCTGGGGTCCACGGTGACAGCTGGCATCCCCAGACAAGAAAGCTGAGAAACATAAGCTCTCAAAGAATTTTAGGGGAAGATATTCAAGAAGAAATGGAGTTTCCAGGAATGATTGTAGCTGTCCCATGCATGATTGACTGAAGGACACTAAAACTGCCAAAAGAATCATCAATATTATGAGAGAAAAGAGAGCATGTAGGCTGTGTGATCCCAGCAGTATTCTGCGCTGTCCTGAAGTTCACTGGTCCTTGCCAAGTGAGACTGTCCTTGTGGATTTTTGCCTCATCTGGAGGCCCATTGGACAAGAACTCATATATTAGTCCAAAACTAGGCTGTACAGCTTCCAACACAGCTGATCCAGCTCAGCCAGGTGGTGTATGGTCTCTGACCTCATGAGCAGGTGGGGGTGTGGGAAAGAATGGACATCAACGAAGACATAGCTTCCAAAGTATATTTGTAACAGTTAACTTTGTATGCTTGTTTATGGGTTCTCTATTTTATTTCATTGGCCTGCCCAACTGTTCCAGTACTGTACTTTTTGTTGTTGTTGTTTTAACTATGGCTCTACATTATAATTTAAGATCAGGTTTTGTCCAGCATTGCTCTATCTGCTAAAAATTGTTATTAGATGTTCAAGATCTTTTGTTTTTGTATACATTTTAAGATTGTTTTCTAATTCTGTGAAGGACAAACATCATTGAGATTGTGGGGACTACACTGAATCTGTGAATTGCTTTTGCTGGTATTGAAGTCTTGTGTTGGGAGGAACTGCCCAGACCCAGCACTCAGTAGGGGTAGGTTAGTGATCCTGAGCCATTTGCAGAAGAGCTTGTCCTGAGGTCAGTGTGTTACATTCTGAAGGAAATCAGATCAGTTGTCTGCATACCTGCTGTAGTTCTGTCTTCAAGGGAGATTTGAATAGCTCAGCCCCATGCTAGCTTGTTTGTGTCTCCAGTTGCTTATTAACGCATTCTTTCCTTCATACTCTTATCCTTTCTCACATATCTTTTATCTTCTTTGTTTTTATTTGTGGCATTCTGCTTAATCTTTTTAGATCCATTTTCCCTTCATTTTCTTTTCAGCAGTTTCTGATTTTTTTCAAAACACACATCCAGTAAATTTTTATAGTATTAATGTGATCAAAATTTAAAATTTTATTTGATTCATTTATCAAATCATTTTTGTACTTTTTATTATTTGGTCATAAAGTGCCTGTCACCTTTTAAAGATATTCCCTATGGGGATATTTTATAACTATACATAAAATTTCAACAATTGAAGTACTTCATACATATGGGAAGATACCTAAATTTGTGACTTATGCTGAATTTCCTTTGTGATGGCTTGTTTTCTGGGGATGTTCTTCATTTTTTTTTTTTTTTTTACTGTGACTTCATTGGCTCAGCTCAATCAGTGGGTTCAGAGAGATGGGGAGTCCCAAGGGATGGTGGGTCCTAAGGGATGATGAATCCTGTGAAATGGGGAGCCCTTATGGGTAGAGAGTCTTAAGGGATGGGAGGGTCCTAAGTGATGATGGGTCCTGAGGGTTGGTGGATCTTGAAAGATGAGAAATCCTAAGAAATGATGAATCTTTAGGTATGAGGGCTCCTGAGGGATGGTGAATCCCTAGGGATAGGGGGTCTTGAGGGATGAGAAGTTCTAAGGAGTGATGAATCTTTAAGGATTAGGGGTCCTGAGGGATGTAGAGACCCTAAGGGATGATGGGTCCTGAGAAATGGGGAGTCCTGATGATGGAGAGATCCTGTCTCAACAAACAAACAAATTTGGAATTTATTTTTCTTACTACCTTCTTGAACATTATCCCTTTTTATAGAGAAGATAGATATTTTACTAATACACAAATTGTGGGGGACTTGTCAAGGGAAGCCTTAGCATATGAGAGCCTCACCTTGTCAATAAGAGAAATCCTTAACCTGAGGGTCTTATGTCTGTGATTCTAAGTTGCTTAACTTTGTCTATGCTCTTCATAACTCTACCTACTTACTATTTGACATCGGATTGGTTTGGGAGCTACCTGAAGCTCTCTAGCCTACTCTCAACCTATACTGTTCTCCCCACTGGTAAGCTTTCCCTAATGGCCAGTGTACTTTACTGATGTCCTGACCACCTCTCCAGTTTCCCACGGAGTCATGGGGGCTGCACACTGTCTTCTGTTTAGAGTTACGAGGTCCTAAGAGTGGGGTATGGCAGTTGAAACCTCAGGAGTGAAAAATATCATCAATGGACAGTCTGGGGCAGACCCTGTGATGCTGGGTTGTAGAGGCGAAACAGTCAAGCTGATCCTAAGTCCTAAACTCTGGACTTTGGGTCTAGGCAGTCACAGAGGCAGCTGAACATGAGAGTGACATTTGAATCCTATGGTGATAGAACAGTGAACACGGCAGGGGCTTCCTTGATGCTGTGGCCTATGGTGGCACTAAGTTCAAGGTTTTCAGCTTCTTCTTCTTCTCTCTAGTCTAAAGCAGTGGTCACACTGGCCACATATGTAAACTGACATGGAGGTGAAGATCAGGCTCTCCAGGGACTCTGACCTCATTTTGTCTCTGACATCACAGAATTAGGCTGAGACTCTGCTCACTGAGCTACTGAAGAGGAGTCTTGATATAGCGATGGAGGGATCAGGGGCTTGGTTCTGCTGGCAAGGCTCAACACCAGAAAAGGTAAGAGAATAGACCATGTTTCACCCCCTCTGCATTTTCTGCTGCTATATAATAATCATATTCCTTCATGTGGCTTGTATGTCCGGGGGTAAGTGACACATGATCAGACTCATGTCTTTTTTTAATTTTTATTACATTTTTTTATTTTACTTTTCTGAGTGTGTGTGTGTGTGTGTGTGTGTGTGTGTGTGTGTGTGATAGCACACAAGTGGAGGTCAGAAGACAACTTATGAAAGTTGTTCTTTCTATTCAACACGTGGGCCCAAGGGACAAACTCAGGTCATCCAAGTTGGTAGGAAGCACCAGTACCTACAGAACCACCTCACTGCCTCCCATTCCATTATCAGTCTTCTTCTTCAAGAGGAGGAATGTTATTTTCTTTGTCTTATAATACTGGGTGCCACAAGTATCTGGTGTAGAACCTTGGACATTTCTTAATGGCCCAAGTCTTGGTTTTGTCCTCTGTACAATGGGCCCCCATAGTATTGTTTTGAAGCTTATGCATAGTCATTGGATGAGCAGTGAATGAGATGCCCCTTCCATTCTCATTCTCTTTCAAGAAGTTCAGGCCTGATACTCTCAATATTGTCAAACTCCACGAGTTTGTATCCAACCATCTAAATTGTTCCCTCAGGAACAACCAGAGAGAGAAACCACTGTCTCATCCTCCCTCAACTTCCTCACCCTCCCTGGTCTCTCCCGAGTCTTCAAGTTGTGCCAGGAGTTGGGTAGGTGTGGGGAAACCCCAAGCTGCTGAAAGAGCTGCCTTGAAAGTCGTCGTCGGAAGCAAAGGCAAGAACCCGGAATCAAAGATTGCCTTGTTTTTTGGAGTGTATCACTGGCTATTGTCCCCATCAAACAAAGCCCTTTCATCAGCGGTTCTTTAAAACACTTTTTTTTTACTCCTTTATTTTGCTTTGAAATAAGCTAGGCAACAATTAATTTCGGAGAGAGAGAGAGAGAAAGATAATTCAACAAGGATCTATTACTGCTCTCAGCCTCTATTGCTGTAATGAAAATCTATTTCCTTTCCCTTTTGTGTCCCATATAATTTAATGCCCATTTTATTAATGGTCTGAAATAATTACGGAACCCTTTGTGATTCTCAAGTATGTTTCATTTAATTGTGCAATAAATGCCTAATCTCTTCCTCCATCTGAAGCTATTATGGCGTTAAAATTAACAATTATGCAGCAATGCGCCGGGGTCCATAGAAATCACTCCAGATAACTAGACATATATAAATCATTCATGAGAACAATTTCTGAAAAGAGACGGAAGGGAAAAAAATGTGTTGAAAATGACATTGGGAAGCCCAGGGCCCAGCCTGGAAGAAGATAGTAACACCTTTAAAAAAATCTTTTTTCTTTCCTTTTTGTTATTATTATTTTATTAATTGTGTATGTGGCATAGAGTCCCCCCCATTTCTATTAGCCTGACAGATATTTTCAGAATTAATTAACTGTTAGCTCTGAGGATAAATTGTTCATTATCAATCCCCCCTCTCTCTTTCCTTTTATAGTTTTTCTTTTTCTTTCAGGCCAGCAATTACACTCGCGCTGTTCTCCAGAAGCTCCCGTCCTGCACAGCTATCCAAATGGGGAAAGCGCTTTTTCGTTCAGCTCTATTCACTCCTCCTCTTCTCCCTTTTGTGGGATTTAATAACCACGGCTGATAGGCTCACACTGGACAGAGAGGTTAAGTTTGTTGTCTCAGCACTTTGCTGACAGGAGACAGGAGCGCAGGAATTCTGTGACTTTTAACCAGCCCCATGGAGCTACTATGGCTGGGCCCACACAGACAGCCCACAAAGAGCAGCCAGGAAACCTTAACTCTAGTATCACGCGTACCCAATAGCATTTTCATTGCTGCTGCCAAAGCTGCTTCTGTCTTTCGAAAACATTCCTGGACCCTACAAGATTCCCAGCAAATATTCTCTAGTGACACCCACTCCCCGACACATGTACACACGGTTTGGATCAAGCTCAGAAAACCCATATTCCGGGCTAGGCAAGTATAGATGAACAGGTGAGATGTGGATTGGTATGGCAAATTGGAGGTTCCATACCCTGCCTGAAGGGGGCAGATGCTACCCAGCTTCCAGGGGATCCTTACCTTTGGAAATGTGGGCGTGGTGGCCAACTATCTACTTCAGACACCTGAAATTTCAGTGTGAAGCCTGCCGATCCATTGTTGACGGCAGGAATTTCGAAGAAAAATTCAGCCCAATGTGGGCTAAATGGGAGCACAAATTCTGGCTAGGGCTACTATTTTGGGATACTACACTAAAAGATGGATGTTCAGGTACAGAATTTGGTTCAGCAAATAAATGGTTTCTAACTGACCTTGGCTTTCCTTTGATTTGTAGGCTGTGGGCTTGGATATTTGGAGATGAAAAATGCCCAAGGTTGTTTAGAATGTTGAGTCTATAAAATGTGGAGGGTGTGAGGAAAAGGGGAACACATAGCTGCCTGTTTGTCAAGGGTCACCCATTCCAAATCGACAGCGTAAACCTAGAAGAAACAGGATTACTCATGGAGATCTCCTCTGTTTCCCCTTCCCAAGCTGATTCGTTTGTCCCTCTGAGGTGAGAGCAATAGAGGGGAGGGGTTGGGCCATGAGAACTTGAGGGAACAGGATGGTTGAGCGGAGGGAGGGACAAAAGAGATATCTTTTGATAGAGGGAGACATTATAGGGCAAGGGAGAAACCTGGTGCTAGGGATAATCGCAGGAATCTGTAAGAACGACCCCAGATTAGACTACTAGCAATAGTGGAGAGGATACCTGAACTGGCCTATCCTGGTAATCAGATTGGTGAATACTCTAACCATCATCAGAGAGCCTTCATCCAGTAACTGATGGAAGCACATGCAGAGATCCACAACCAAGCACCCGGCTGAGCTCCAGGAGTCCTGTTGAAGAGAGGGAAGAGGGATCATATAAGCAAGGGAGGTCAAGATCATGATGGGAAAATCTACAGAGACAACTGAACCAAGCTCAAAGGAACTCATGAACTTTAGACTGACAGCTGTGGAACCTGCATGTGGACCCTCTGCATAAGGGAGACAGTTGTGTAGCTGGGTCTGTTTGAGAGGCTCCTGGCAGTGGGATCAGGATGTATCCCGTACATGAGCTGGCTTTCTGGATCCTATCACCTATGGTGGACACCTTGTACAGCCTTGATGCAGTGGGGAGGGGCTTGGTCCTGCCTCAACTGAATGTACCAGACTTAGCTGTCCCCCCATGGGAGAACTTAACTTTTTGGAAGAGGGAATGGGGGGAGAGTGGGGGTAAGGGAGTGGGAGGTGGGATGAGAGGAGGATCTGTGCTTGGTATGTAAAATGAATAAAAAAATTAAAAAATTGTTTTACTCAAAAGAAAAGAAAAGAAACAGAGTTATAGACAACTCCATCCTCAATGTCACTTCTAGTGAGTCCTCAGGTGCTCTACCTAAGTGTTAACTGAGGGCATGTGGGATTTGAAGTCCAGATATGCTTGGTATGATGATGCTGGAAACAGGGGCATAGTGATGATAGTTAATATTCACGAGAACATACTCAATTAGGCCCTACTCTGTATCACTATGAGAGTAATTTGTTTAAATTTCTTCATCATGATTGCATTGCTAGGGAAATATTATTATCAGTTCCACTTTGTAGATGAGGAAACTAAGAAACTAAGTTTGGATGCATGTGATCATTTAACACAATGGCCACAGCAGGATTCACACCCATTTCCACCTGGCCCCAGGGGGTTAACTTTTAACCGCTGTTCAGCACGTCACCTCACCAGGTGTACAGCAGATTGAACAAAGTGAAACACAATGGTAGACTATTCCTGGAGAAAGTTTAGCAGGTGACCTCAATAAAACACACCATACAGACCCAAAGAAGTCAAAAGTGTTTCATTGTTCGCTGTCTAACTTGGAGACCATTTTTAATTGTCATGAGCAGCATAACGATAAATATTCTCGGTGCCAGTGCGGTTCTCTTTATTTCTCCAGGCTCAGAATTTTATACTGAAATTAAAACAAAGATAGAATTCTTGAGTGAGGAACTGCAAATTTCTTAATAAAATGGGAACTTCTAAGGTACAGCATGGAATGGCACTCAATGGATGTTGACTGTCCATCGCACAGACAGCCCGGCCACCAGCTTACTGGTTGCACAATGTTCTGTCACAAGCCGGAGTTCCACTCATATCGAACTTGGAAGATTGGCATCTTTTCTTTGAAATTTTTCTTCTAAGATAAACTCCAATTCTTTATCCCAGGATTAAAAAGCAAATTTGATCCACAAGAAGCCTTCCCCCATGGAATCAAAACACTCATACGGTTGGTGCTTTGGATCCAAGTCCCTTATATGAATCTTTTACTATTTTTAACATTCTCTCATTACCTACTTATTATGAATAAAAAGCGGAGTATGGTTGTCGGTAAGTGCCACTAGTTACTTGACTATTATCATTTGCTCTTTTTATGGACATTGTACCTGTCTTGCTCTCCAGCAGAAGTAAATGTCCAATCTGTGCATGGTATATGTAGCTGCAAACACCTGTAGCAACATTTCAATTCAAAATTTCATGGTTTTCTGCTCAGGAAAATCTAAGGAGTTCAACAAGCCCTCCTTGCCTGGCTCAGACTTCTAACATTATCAGTTTTCTTTAAAGATATAAATGCCTTTTAAAGAAACACATTCAACTTTTAAGTACAATATACACATTTAAACAATAAATCACATGGGACCCGCTTCAGGTTGCAGAACATCCACCTTGCCCCTGGAGACTTTTAAAAAATAGGATAATAATAAAAGCTGACATTTATTGAGCACTTATGATCTTTGAGGCACTAGCTTTGCAAGCATTAATTTATTTGCTTTCACAGTAATCCTAAGAGGTAAGTATTTTTTTTTTAAATCTTATTTAACAGATAAGAAGCCAAAGCTTAGAGAGTTTAAGTAATTTGCCCAAGGTCACGCAGGTAGAGAACGGAAGAGACTACCCACGACCAGCCTGTCTCTTAATCACTATGTTATGGTCCCTGAAGTCCTGATTGGTGTTGGAAATAGACCTAGGAACAAAAGGCATCTCACCTCCAGGTCATAGAGAATTCAGCATCAAGTGTGCTTGTACACAGCCAGGAATTTTTAGGAGAAGCTATGTGGTTCTGAGACCAGTTCAGCAGTCTGTGGACACCAGAGCCATGGGCTTGCATGTCCCAAGTACCAGCAAGCTTGGGGGCTGGCGGAGCTTCTCTCAGCCTGCTATGGCCTTGGGAATGGTAATGTATTCCTCTCAGAGGCAGAATTCAGGGACGACCCATTATTACCTTTGCTAGCAATTGTTTTGTTTAATTTCCATTTTAAAATTTATTTCCTGTGAGAATGAACTGACTGGAATTCATTTGTGCTGGGAAGGGAAGGTGAATTTCTTATTAACTCTCCCAGGTAATGGGCAGTTGCAGCTTGGGCGCTGAGGACTGGAATTGCTCAGGGCAGAAAGGCTTGGGTAGACTGGGAGGGCAGGGGAAGGAGCTGGGGGTGGGGATGATTGATGCTGTGTTCTCAGAGCTGGGAGCAGGTGTGCTGTGAGAGAGACTGGAGGGAAACATGACCATGGAAGTTTTATACAAAAGCTAAGACTGAGCCACCCCTGGTATTGGGGAGTATTCTACTTTACTACGTATTACGACAAAACAAAAGAAAACCCCCAAACCATTAAACAACTATAAGAATTCTTCTCTGAAACAATGATTGCCTCCATTTGTGGGGGTGGTATATATGAAGGTAGTGAGACTATGTGACAGTGGTACAGAGGACATACATGTCATCTTATTTATCTGTCAGCCCACAGGCATATCTGAATGAGCCTCTTGGTAACTGGGCCTTATTCTGCCAAGGCTCTGGCACCCTTTACATGGTATCCTTATTCTTGGGGAACCTGGGTGACTCAAAGCCCCTCTCCCCTTGCACTCCCAAGGAGTGGCCAAGTGTTCACCGTCCTCCAGTAATAGACCCGGTGCCCATCCCTTTTTCTCAGTGTCCAGCACATGTGCCTTGTGCTAAGCCCCCTTCCCCTCCTTCAGCAGATTTCACTGTACCTCCTATGTCCTGCCAGTGGCCTCTGAGGCTACCTTACATGCCATCAAACACATCTTTCTTTGCTAGAGTCACATTTCTTTAAAATCTTTGATGACTTCCCATTGGATAAATGAACCTGTCAGTTTTGCATATAATGATCTGGCTACATTTGACTGTGATCCCAACTCACCTCATCCAAACCAGTTGTTCATCTTCTCGTGTGCTTTTAATGTCTCTGGCCACCAACCCATAAACCCAGAGAGGGCACAGAAACATCTTCAGAAGCCAAACAGCTCATGCAAATGAAATGAAGCTGTCAGTGGTACCCAGCCCTAGGTCTCAGTTTAAAGGAGAGAAAGGAAGGCTATTGTGGATTTTGGCACATTGGACAGCTCACATTCCAAATGTTCCCATAGAACAAGGGGACAGCTGGTACTCAAGCTAAGCTACTGTTTTCACAAAGGATACCAGCATTTCTTAGAAAACGTGTATTTCCCCAAATTCTAAATTTCAAGAAGTCAATTAAGAAATCAAAAAAATAAATAAATAAAAATAAAAAGCACTGCAATTATTAGCAAAAGGTTAAAGTTTAACAATCAACCTAGAAATATACAATTTAAAGAAAAACAAGGCTGAAAACCAGGGAAGGAATGGACATACAGAACTGAAGGGGATAGAGAGAGGGACATGAAGTGATTGGGATTTAATCAGTCTTTAGGGAATGGATCTTTCTCATCACTGCACCCAGGCTTTAAGTTTGTGCCACGGCATTGTCTACTCCTTGCAGTGAGTCAATTGTTCAAATTGATGTGTTATTAAGGTTATGTAAACAAAATCTTGGGGCGCGAGAGATGGCTTAGTGGTTAGAGTACTGGTGGCTCTTGCAGATGATGCAGGTTTGGTTCCCAGCACCCACATGGCAGTTCACAACCATCTATAACTCCAGTTCCAGGGGATCTGAAACTGTCCTTTTCTGGGCTCCTTGGGCACCAGGCATGCATGAGGTACACAGACAAATGTGTACAACCATACACACAAATAAATAAGTAAATAAATATTTAAACACACCCTTAATCACCCTATATAAACCCATTGGAAGTACTTCTGAGAAGAACAAGTTTGGAAGCAACATCAGTCCTCAACTTGGTAATTTTGATATAAATTTTGTGTAGCACGGTTAATGCTGTTCTTAGATTTATTCGGTAATGTCTAGTCTGCTGTGGGATAATGCTCTTGTACACTGTAAATATTTGTCACTTGAATTGGTTTAATAAAACACTGATTGGCCAGTAGCCAGTTAGGAAGTGTAGGTGGGGAGACCAGACTAGGAGAATGCTGGGAAGAGGAAGGACGGAGTCAGGAGTCGCCAGTCAGACACAGAGGAAGCAAGATGAGAATGCCATACTAAGAAAAGGTACCAAGCCACATAGATAAGAATTATGGTTAATTTAAGTGTAAGAGCTAGCTAGTTAGTTAGTAAAAGCTGAATTATCAGCCAAGCATTTATAAGTAATATTAAGCCTCTGAGTCAATTATTTGAGAAGCGGCTGCCAGGTATTTGGGAACAGGCAGGTGGGAAAGAAACTTCTGCCTACACTAGTCCCTGGTGGTTATCCTGTGTCTTATCTTGTGTCTGATATGCTCTACATTTACTTGTAAACATTATTTTTTTTTATTTAGCAGAAAATCATTTTGAAAAAACAATAATGTTATGAGTCTCCCTGCACAAATCAACTCGAAATGGTTGAAAAACACTTGGCATAAAACCTGAAACTCAAACTACTAGAGGAAAAAGTAGGGAAAATACTTCAATATATAGGCATAAGAAAGGACTTTCTGAATCGATCTCACACTGCTTGGGAAGCATGCCCAATAATCAATAAATGAGGCTTTATGGAAGTAAAAAAGCTATGCACAGCATAAGAAATTGTTAATGTGGGGAGAGAGCCTATAGGATGGGAGAATATTTGCCAGTTATACATCTGACAGTGGATTAATATCTAGAATATATAAAGATCTCAAAACACAAAATGAGAAAACAACAAACAAATAAAAAATGGACTAAAGGACTGAGCAGAAAGTTTTCAAAAGAAAAATGCAAATGATCAGCAAACATTTAAAAAATCTTTGCCATCTTTAGCTACCAAGGACCTGAAAATTAAAGTTACTTTGAGATTCCATTTCACTCCCATCAGAAGAACTCAGGAAATGTAATCAAGGGTGTGGGGATAGGAGAATTCTTCTGCACTGTTTATGGGAAGGTGAACACATGCTGTCAGGTACCCCTACTTCACCAGGGATATTAGAATGTAGATATTTTGTGTAAAAGTCTCCCAGTTTTAAAAGTTTATTGTGGGGTATTTTGATTGCACTCTGACAATCCTGAGATTGTCAATAAAGTTAAACCTTGAATCCGAGGGAGGAGTAACATTCAGCTGGCTAGAATTAATCATAGAATTTTTTAAGGACCCAGATTAGGATAGAGAGACACAGGAAGGAATAGGGAGAGGCTTATATCTTCAAGTGTGGAGAGGCAGGGTCAACTGATTGTTCCTCTATTGCTCTTTGGATCTATCAAGTTTTTACCCTAGTATCTGACTCCTGAGTTTTATTTAATAATAGAACAATATAAGTAAATCACTTCAAAAGTTGGACTATTTTGGTGTTCAATGTAATGCTCTAGGTAGATCTCACTTTTCTTCTGCTCATAATGTCTTTTCCTGCTGCTGCCATCCCTGATGGCCATTACTAATATCCAGGAACGCATCTAATAGCAGCACTAAAAATTTACTTGGATGGCTGCATTCACAATTTTCTCACCTGTGAATCTTGCAGGACTTGGTAAAATAGTTAAGCAAATAAGTGAACAAAAGTTTGAGGACTTCTGGATTGTAAATGCCTAAATCGTAGATTGTGACCTGCCAGCCAGAACTCATCATGGCATGACATGACATTTCTATCAGTGGCTACTTCCTGGGAATGAAGGTTGGCCAAAGGCCAAACAGGGAATTATAATTAGCAAATTCATGAATAGCCTGTTTACATTTCAAACAAGCTCATAGCTTAGCTTCTGTACCTAAAGGATTGCTTGTTATTGATAGCCCACTAATGACTATTAATAAGTGGAATTGTGGCTGAATTTCAAACATGTTACAACTGGAAAAAAAAAACCTTAACACACACTCTTATGGAAATTACTCTGATTAGAGCATCATGACTCACTAATGACCTATTTGCCTATTCAATTATAGGAAAGGTAATGTGTTCACTTGCTCAGGCTCAGTTCTGGGAGATAGTAAGAGGATCTTTCTGGCTTTTACCACAGTCAAGTTCTTGAGAAGTCTCAGGTGAGTTTCCAAGAACACACTACTCTGGGCTCTCCAGGGAGAACAGAGGGTTAGTCATTTCGTGTTTCCCTACTATCCATAGATATTTGATGTTAGTAAGTATCTCATAAACATTGCAAAGATTTCTTCTAGTTTATATTCTCTCTCCCATTTATTTGTATTAAACACGATTTGTATATTGTGTATTAGTGTTAGTGTCTCATGAATATTGCAAAGATTTCTCCTAGTTTATGTTCTCTCTCTCATTTACCTGCATTGAACATAATTTGTATATTGTGTTTTAAGTGCTAGAAGTCCCAATAAAAGTGGAAGATAGACTATTCCACTACAAAGTTCTCATTTTCAAAAGGGAACAGACAGGTAAATGTATGATGACATGTAACTCAATGTGGTAATGTGTAGAACGGGCCAGGGCCCATTGTGTTGGGCATTCACTACTGAATCTTGGACTTCAGCAAGACCTTTGGTGGCTCAATTAGATTTCCTTATTGTTTCATCAGTTATTATGTCCCCTACACACACAGTGTAAACAACATGGAGGGCAGAGAATGTGCCTTTATCAATTCTGTGTCCTGGTACATACAGCTCAGCCCAGTTTTCCATAATAGTTAAATGAAGAAGAAGAAAGAACATCATGACTTTTCAGAGCTCTGACACCACAAGCTCATTCTGCCCTTCAAAAAGGAAGGAACAGAGTCACCCACCTAGAAGACTGTTAGGAATTGGGTTTGCCAAAAACACATGAACCATACTGTTAAGTCAAAAAAGTGGATGTGTTCTTCAGCTTGTTGTAAGGCATGTGCCTGGAGACCACAAGTGCAGAGCTGAGATGCTTAGGTGGAAATCAATACAACAGCATCCTAGTGTCCCCGTGAAGGTTACATCATTGGGAGATATTGGTTTCTCCTAGACACATCCACTTCTGGTCTGGCCAGATCACCTTTTCCATTTCTGGAAAGCTGAAGACAAGACTTGTGATCTTATGAGTTAAAGCTAAGTGCTTCCTCTTCTTTTCCTGCCTACAGAGTCATTTGCATTAGAAGGGATGAGGTGAACAAATGCAAGTAAGTAGAGTCAAGACCTGGCTTGCCAGGTCTAGCTGTTTTGAAGAGTTGTCCTCTAGATTCTTTAGTTATGATAAGCAATGTATTCTTTTCCTACTCCCAAAAATAAAATGAAAGTTAGGTTTCTAAAACTTTCATCTAAAATATCCAGAAAATCTCCCAATGTGTAGCTTTAGGAATTCTTTAACTACATAGAAAACATCAGTATAGCATAAGGACTTGGGTTCGGAATAAGACATGTCTAGTTCTACAGTCTGGCCTCTGTATCATTTAATCTTCTTTCTTACAATAGTTCAACCTATTGCCCTCACTAATGCATCAAGTAAAAACTGGTTTAGATTTAAGCTAGGTAGTGGCAATGAGGATAGAAAGGACCATATTGTGTGTTTTTAGGGTGTTAGAATGGGCACAGTGGTAACAAGTGTGAGAGTAAGGGGGCAGGTGGTGGCAGCTGAGAAATCTGTTTTCTGGCTATAGTGACTCATGAGAAGTGGCATCCTGGGCCAGTTTTGTGGGTACACTTCATTCACAGCTTATAGTCACCCCATCTCATCAACCTCTCAGGATGACAATTTCTGTTCTGTCCATTTCTCAGAAGTCAGAGTAAACTTAGAGTGTCAGAACTCAAGAGGGATGGTCTTATTCTCTTAACATTCATTTACTCACCAATGGCTTGAGTTAGCACCAGGGTGCAACATTGATTACCATTTTCTGTTTTCAAATTTGTCACAGAACACATTGGTGAGAAAACAATAAATTCCAATATAGAACCTATACAGATTTTATTAAAACCTCACAGGATCCCATGAATGGTTTAATGCTCTGTTATTGGTGTCTTGAATTCCTGAGCTATTTTGGAATACAGAGCCCTACATTTCCACTTTGAACCAATGCCTAGAAATTATATAGCCAGTTCTGGTGTACTCTTCACATAGAATGATGACAGAAGACCAGTTTGGGAGTAGAAGATATTTTATTTGACTGGGAAATTTAATGGTCCACCCTTGATTGGCAGTCTGAGATTAATGGATGAGGAGAGGGAAGTTGTGGACTGGCCAGACTTCTGAGTTTATGGGGCAAGATAACATTGTTTTATTGTGAAACATGAAGATATTCCTCCTCCCCGTACTCTACAATAGATGTCCAAGGGTTTCCACTTCCTGGCTGCTGGGAAAGGCTTCTTTCTGAAGCCCAGCACATAACCAGACAGGTTTATGGGAGGCAGAGACAGAAAGCAGGGTGAAAAAAGGCAACTTTTCAGATGGAGGCTTGCAAGATGAAGGTTAATATTCTCAATATCTTGCTCACACAGACTCTGTGAAAAGAACAGAAACGACTGCCCTTCATCTACTGCTGTATTCCTTGGCAGATAATATTTTGTTTGTTTGTTTTTATTCTAGCAATTTGACAGTTTGACTGTGGATACTGTATCTCTCTGACAACAGGACTCAAAGCAGTTCTGTGCAGCAAATTGGGTGAATATTCAATACTTTTATCTTGAGAATAAAAACAAACAAAAAGTCCAGCCAAACAACAACAAAAAAACCACCCAGAATTTTGATTGATTTAATTTGTGAGCCAAAACATTTTGGGCTTTAAGGTTAGAAAATTCAGGTTCTAATCCAAGACCCACAGGTGGAATGATCTTGGGGAAGTCTCTGAGCATGTTTCCTTACCTATGAGAAGCATGTACCTTATTTTGAATGGTAAGGATTAGAAGTGATGTGAGAACCCCAGGAGACAGAACCAGACATTTCTCTTTGACCTGGATGACAAATGTGGAGAAATGAGGTATTGAAAGAGGGCACTGTTGGGATTGATAAGAGTGTGGTTTGAGAGAGACCTTGGAAGATCCTGACATGCCACTTGGAGTTTAAGGGGCCTGAAAACTGTTGCCAAGGGACGTAAATGCAGACTGAAGACAGGAAATGACCTTCTGTTTGTGGCTAAGGTCTAGTGAGCTTCCGTATAGGCCATGGTGGCCCCTCAGGAAGTAATGAGCTATTTTTTGGCTGTAGTCATCATGCTATGCATTGGATTTCCAGAAATTACTCATCCTGAACAATGGGATGTTTCACATCCTTTGACCAAACCTCCTTTTCCTCTGCCCCTTCAGCCTTCTTGTTCTCTACTTCTGTGAATAAGATTATTTCAGCTTCTACATCCAAGTGGGGTTTGCAGTATTGTCTATTATGTCTTTCATTTTTTACTTAATGGATTCTCCAGCTCTGTTCATGTTGTAAATGACAGGTCTGCTTCTGAGGCTGAACTATAGAACCCCCAGGGAGATACTGAGAACATTCAGTAAATGTTTTTGTTTGTTTGTTTGTTTTTTCAGCATGCATGTTTGAGTGAGAAATGTCCCCCATAGGTTCATGTATTTGAACATTTGGTTTCTGTTTGGGATTGCTGTTTGGGAAAGTTATAGAACTTTTAGGAGGCAGAGGCTTGCTGGAGGAAGTATGTCACTAATGTAGGGGGCAGGCTTAAAAGAATTATAGCCTTGCCCCAACTTCCTGTCCTCTTTCTGCTTCCTGTGTGTAGATGAAGATGTGATTATCTAGCTTTCAGTTCCTGCCACCATGCAGTCCCTCCTGTTGCCATGACTTCTTGCTATACCAAACTATATCCCTCTGGAACTGTGAACCAAAATTAACCCTTTATTCCCCAATTTGCTTTTTGTTGGGGTATTTTATCATAGCAACAGAAAAGTGGCTAGTAAATGCTGATAATCATTTATTTTTTTAAAATATGGCATGTGATTATTTTATTAATTAACTAGTAAGTTTGTGGTATCTGCATGTGACTAGAAGTAAGTTCTAACACAGTGTGTTTGAGAGAAGTGGTACTAAAAGGAAAAATGTTTCTAGACCACAACTTAATTGTTATATATGGAAGAATCTAAAAATTAAGTGTTCCCTGCTTTATCAGAAAATCCTGATCTTTCATTTCAACAGGCCTTCAGGAGATAAGGACACTTTCCCATTAAAGCCCTTCTACATTAAAACAGCTAAGGTCAACATAAGTATTTTAAGAAATAGTTTAGAACATCTTACAGAAATTCAGGGTTGATGTACATCAACACCGGCTCATTGATAAGGAGGCCAATGGCATGGATCCTCTCTCCTCCCACCCTCTTTCCAGCCACCATGAAGGAAACAGCTTTCCCCCACTTTGTCTGTTGGTAATTAAGGGCTACTTGGGGGAATTAGTTTTCTTCAAGGATGTAGCCTCTAAGAAGCTGCTCACGTACTCATTCTCCAGTAGATGGCTTTATACCTATGAACATATAGGCAGCACTAAGTGGATTCAGTTGATTTTTAAAAAGAAACTCATGATGCTGGGAATGAAAAGTGGTAGGGGTTAGGAGAGGAATCAGATGGGAGGACACGTGGTGTGGATTTAATCAAAACTTATTAGGTACATGTATGCTTCTTGTCTTAGTTTGGATTTTTATGGCTATGAAGAGACACCATGACCATGGCAACTCTTACAAAGAAAAGATTTAGTTGGAGCTTGCTTACAGTTTCAGAGGTTCAGTTCATTGTCATCGTGGTGGGGAGCATGGTAGCATGCAGGCAAACATGATGCTGGAGCTGAGAGTCTTACATCTTGACTCAGAGACAACAGGAAGTTGACTGACTGTCACACTGAGTGACACTTGAGAAAAAGACCTCAAAGCCCACACCCACAGTGACACACTTCATCCAACAAGGCCACACCTTCTAATAGTGCCACTCCCTTTGGGAGCCATTTTCTTTCAAACTACCACATTTCTCAAACAATAGAAAAGAATGTTGTTGAACAAGGCCTGGCTGGTGGTTTGAATGTTATAGATGTAGTATATATGGTTAACATAAAATATAATGAATTGTACAGCTACACTCTGAGTTCTTATAATAGAAGTTAACACCCTGCCCTCTGAGTAGAGAGGCAGCATTCAGGAACTGACCCACGGCTTCCCTGAATACCATATCATCATGTAGCCATGAGATAATAGTAGAGTTCCCAGCACCCTCAGGAGCTGGTGTCTGCTTCCCTCAGGACATGGACCTCTGCTCCTCAACAAGACTTTCCTTACTGGAGAAGTACTAGCTATATCCCAGGGTCTCAAGTATTACTTCTGGATGTTGGTTCACAGAGGCGAATCTGCCACTCACCTGCTTAAAGAGCCCCTGCTTGCCCCTTGCAGAGAGCAGAGAGGAGTCAGGGATAAGGAGGACGATGGATGACACACAGGTGTGCTCTACCAAGACCTCCAGGGGACAAACTAGGAAAAGTTAGATAAGAGCTGTCAGGAGAGGTGGGTGACAGCAGAAAGTCTCTAGTCTAATGAACAAAGGAAAATAGGCAACTTTACAAAGAAGAACAGCAAAAGGCTTGGAGTTTTTCGTGGAGGGATTGGCAGGATCTGGGGAGTCTCCCAGTGAGAGGCAGTAGCCTAAATCATGGCAGGACACAGGCACTTCAGAAAATCAGCATTGTACGTACAGACATTTGAAAGAGGGGAATAAAGGAAGAAGTGGAAGACGGAGGAGAGACAGTGGGAAAACTCTATCCTCTCTGTGGTCAGTTAGAAGAGGGTGAGATGTCATTAAAAACAAAAGCAAAAACAAAACAAACAACAACAGCTTGGTAGCAGCAGGCCATCTATGAACCACATTCCTAGGCATTTCAGAACAAGGGTTATAAGACCATCTGTTGAAACCTGGCTATATCCAATGATGTAGAAACATGGTTGGAGGCAGAGTGTGCAGGGAACATAGGTACAGGTTTCAGGGGGCAGCTCAACACCAAGAAGGACCTCCCAGAGCCCAGGCCAGCATTTACAACCACTGCCCTGAAGAACTACACAGAGGAGTGACCAGCGTCTGTGACTGGATCTCACCAAGAGTCACTCAGGGTGTGACAGGCCTCAGGGAGCCCAGGAAAGAAGCTAAGAGTTAGGAATAGAACAAGTAAATGGAGGCAAAATGGCACCCCACACCCCCATCCACCAGCTTCCTGTACACCAAAGGAAATAGCTAACTGGGTGAAGGAATAGCCTACAGAATGAGAGACATCTTCGCTAGATATACATCTAACAGAGGATTAATATACAAGTTAATTTTAAAAACTAAAAAAGACAGCAGCTCAATCAATAAATGGATTAAGAAGCTGAACAGATGCATCTCAAAAGATGAAAAGGAAATGACCAATAAACTCTTGAAAAATGCCCACGCTCACTAGACATCAGACAAATTAAAATTAAAAACTATGTTGAGATTGCATCTCACCCCAGTTAGAATGGCAGTCTTTAAGAAACAAAACAACAACAAAAAATAATAATGATAGCAAGGATGAGGGTGAAAGAGAACCCACACATTATGGAAATTCAAACTAGTCTAGTCAGTATGGAAATCAGCATGGAGGGTCCTCAAAACCTATAAGTAAACCTATCATGTAACTATTCTTGGCTATTTACCTGAAGAACTCCAAGTCAACATCTCAAAGATACCTGTACATCCATGTTTACTGCAATGACACAAAATAAATAAATAAGTAAATAAATAAATTTGTGACTAACCTAGGTGTCCCAAAACAGAAGAATAGATAAAGAAAAGATAATGTATAGGCACAATGAAATTCTTTTCAGTCATAAAGAAGAACAAAGCTAAATGTTATTTGTATAAAATCATGTATAAATATATTATATTATGAAATAGATATGGAGGTGTTTAGTGGAACAAAGAAGATACACAGGAAATAGAGGAAAGGAGAACTGTAGGATTTGAGGACAAATATGGTCAATGTATATAATGTATACTTGTGTACAAATATCCATATGAATACATTACCATATATAAGGAATGTCAACAACAAATTTTTTATAAACTGAAGAAAACTAAAAGCAACCAGTCCTGTAACTACTTGCCACTTTCTATGTATTTCTCTTGTGTCTAATTACGTAGAGTCTGGATAAACTGTTTTGGGTTTCAAAGGCGGCAGACCATAGAAGATCAGATCTGTCCCAGGGGCTCTCTACTGGAGAGAAGATTATGATATTGTTTCACTTTGACTGATTCTCCATCCTACCCTTTCCAGTTTATGGTTGTCACAATAACCACCTGGACCCCTAACCAGGACACCCTCAGATAGTAGGTCTCTTTCAGCAGTAAAGTGACAAATTCTGTCTTCTTGAGTCTGTTGTCCCTACTGCAGGGCCATGAGATCACATTGGGTTTTCTTCTTTCCTGCAGTGCCGTGCTGAAGAACCAGTATGTTGAGCCAACTGTGACTTCTTAACACAGTCCCCCTTCTACATCCTTGTCTGGCCCAAATCAGAGGTTAGTAGGAAGTCAGGGCTCATGCCAAAACATCATGCGATGAAAACACATTAGAGGTGGCATTTTCGCTGTTACCTGTAACTGAAATTTTTCTAGTCCTACCTGGCTTCCTGGCCCTGTGGTCAGGACAAATCTCTCTCACCCACCAGTCCTGCAGCTGCTCAGACCCAAGTAAACACACAGAGGCTTTTATTAATTAAAACTGCTCAGCCATTAGCTCAGGCCTACAAATGACTAGCTCCTACACTTAAACTCTGGTCATTTCTGTTAATTTATATGTTACCACATTTTTCCATGGCTTTATCTGTGCTTCATTACATGCTGCTCCCTGGACTGTGGGCTGGCATCTGCTGACTCAGCCTTCCACTTCCCAGAATTTTCCTTGTCTGTTTATCCTACCTATACTTCCTGCCTGGCTACTGGCCAATCAGCATTTTATTTATCAACCAATCAGAGCAATACATTCACAGCATACAGAACATCCCACAGCAGTTACCATCAGAAACAAGAATTCAGTCATCATTCCTGAGGTCCTTACTGCTCTGGGAACAGGATTTCAAGTATTTTAAAATAATTTCCTGTCTCTTTGAATGACAAAGGATTTATTCACTATAGCAAAGAACTGCAATCAATCTACTTGTCATCAACTGATGAATGGATAATGAAAAATATGAATACTATTCAGCTGTAAAGAAAAACCTCATCACAGAATTTTCAGGGAAATGGGTGGGAAAGAAAAGGCTATATTTTCTCCCTCATATGTGGAACCTATCCAATAATATGTGTATGTATGTAAGCAAATGTGCATTGGGTACAGTATAACATATATAAAGGATAACAAGAAGGACCAAATATTAGGAGATGAGGAAGGACTGAGTGCAGAACCAAGAATAATCAACTCTAAGAGATTGGTCCCTTCATTGTATTAAACCAACACCTAATGACTTAAAGTTATACACATAGGTGAACACATCTCCCAACTCTCATCAGAAAAGCCTCTATTTGTAGTAAATAATGATTAACACAGAGATCCACAACTGGCCAAGGTACAGAAAATAAGAAACTATAGAATGTTCAGCTGTAAATAGAACATCTGTCTCACCTCTCCTCCAAGGGCTCAGGGATCATTTTGAAAGAAAGAACAAACAGAGCCTAAGATCTGGAAGTGATGGATAACCGTAGTTCTCTCTCTCTCTCTCTCTCTCTCTCTCTCTCTCTCTCTCTCTCTTTCTCTCTCCCTCCCCCCTCTCTCCTTTACTTTTTTGGGGCCCACCACCCAATAGAGAGACTTATTCTTACTTATGAATGTCAGCCTTAGCTTGGCTTGTTTCTAGCCAACTTTTCTTAAATTACCCCATCTACCTTTTGTCTCTGGGTTTTTACCCTTCTCTATTCTATATACTTCTCTTTCCTTCTTACTCTGTGGCTAGCTGTGTGACTGTGTGGCTGGCCCCTGGCATCCTCTTCTCCTCCTTTTCTCACTCCTCCCTCTTCCTTCTCCTTCCAGCTCTTCTCCTATTTATTCTCTCTGTATGCCAGCCCTGCCTATTTCTCTCTCCTGCCTAGCTACTGGCCATTCAACTCTTTATTAGACTAATCAGGTGTTTACAGAGTTAAACAAATGCAACATAAAAGAATGCAACTCAACTTTGCACCATGAGCAAATGTTCCAGAGCATAAACAAATGTAACACATCTTAAACTAATATTCCACAACAGATGACTACAAGGAAAAAGTATTTTTGGGATACCACAGGTCAGTTACACATATGAACTCACAGGAAGCCAGACCAAATCCCAGAAGGGGAAGAGGAGTTGGACATGAAGTCCCACCCTTAGCTGAGGAACGATTAGCAGTTGTTAGCTGGTGGAATAGGAAGGGTTGGTTTTCTTTAAGAGCGTAGCCCCGTGAGGTCCTGCTGCAGCCGGGAACTGTATTGATGTCTGTGGCCCATGTTACCACTGAAGGCCATGTGGCTATCCATGGTCTGGGCGGCCACCGGAGGCCATGCTATATCCATGGGCCATGCTGCCACAGGGGAGTGGCATGTCTAAGTCCATGATCCTATTGCTGCCAGGGTCTGTGTTGATAACAGTGACCTATTTTATGAGGATGTCTGTGGTCTATGCTGCCACTGGAGGCCATATTGATGTGAGTGGCTGCACTGCCACCTGAGGCCAAGTTGATGTCTGTGGTCCAGACTGTCTCTGAGGGCCTTGTCTGGCTCTGTGGTCCTACTGCAGCCAGAGGCTGTGTTCATGGTCTGTGCTGTCACCAGAAAACACATGGGAACCCATGATTCATGCTCCATCCAACTGTAAAGAGCAAAGAAACTACTTTTGCGGTGATATCAATGACTGCAGATGCACAATTGGTAAAGAGGGACATAGAAAGCTTCTGTGTCAACCCCTACCTTTCACTCCTCAAAAGTAGTAGCCCAAACAGGAAGCCATTGAAGAGAACTCTTAAAAAGTATGACAAAGAGGCTGAAGTTAGCTTTCTGCAATTGATGGCTTCTGGCAGGGGTATGGGAGGGGGAAGGACTCACTTCTATTTAAGGGGCAGACTGCTGAGAGTTTGACCATGCTCCAGTGAGCATATGGATAATACAACTTGGACTTATTCTTATTTTTCTTCTTTTTTAATTTTAATTTTTTATGTTTTGGGGAAAGAGAGGTCACAAGGGAGGGGCAGACATGGAAGGACCAGAAAATGAGTGTGATGGGGTGCATGATGTGAAATTCCCAAAGAATCAATAATAATTTTTAAAAAGGAGTGCAGCCCCCAATAAGTTCATCCCACACATCCAAGAATATTTGGGCAATACAAGTTGGCACTGATAGGAACAAAATAAAGCAACAAAGTTGGACAGGAAGGGGAGCTGGAAGAGGGCAGTGAATCTGGGAAGAGTTGAGGGAAGAAGGATGAATGTAATTAAAGCATGCAGTATAAAATTCTTAAAGAACTAATATAAAATTTTTAAAAGAAATCGGTCCCTTGCCATCTCTCCCAGCAGGACTTACTTCAGGACTATTGCACACCTGCTCCCACTGTGTCCCCAGTTGTCCCCTCACTGAATGACAGTTTGTGTTTGGTTATCCCATTTTCATTTCACCATTGTTACTATAGAAAAGAGCAATTTTGTCTTTTTAGCTCATGGGTCTCTGAACTGGAGAAGCAAGTTTTTAAACAATTGTTGGGACATAATTATTTGTTTTCACCTCAATTCTAGGACCACCCTTCGTCTTTGAGCTTGGTGGTCATTGCACTGAATGCTCATCTTATTTTATTGCCTCCTATATATAAGGCTAGCCCACTACTTGGGCCATCAGAATTCATTATTTAGAATGGCAGTGATATTAACAATATTGATATCTTAATGTTTTAAAGTTATATGTTTAGAGTCTATGGACAGGGCACGGATTTGCTTATGATTACAGGACAAAATGCAGATGTTAACAATTTTGGCAGTGAAAAAGAGAGAGTTGATGGAAGAAGGCAGATTGAGAAGCAAATGTAAAAAGAAGTGTAGAGTTGTTATTGTCCTTATTTTATCAAGTAGATAATAAAATGATTGCATCAAATATCAGCAGGTATGATGTGACAGTTTGTGTATATCATTTAAGAATCATTATTGAAAATAAGAATGGAACTAAAAATTATTGGGAGGTATAAAGGAGAGAATTGCATGTGTGATTCAAATCTTTTATTCATAGTGAAAAATCTATATACCTTATTTAAAGTATATTTATCAAGAAATCAAGGCATAAACATTATTTAGAGCTATAGCAGAAGGATTAAAAGAATGAATTGTTGGACAACTCAAATATCATGATTGGTATTCAAAAAAAGAAGGGGTGGGACAAGAGACTGCCTGATTCATCAGGAGTTTTTATAACCCATTGTAATCACTGCCATATGAATATATTTAATGCGAACCAAACAAAGCACTTGTCATTTTTATGAAAAGTTTTTTTTTAAGTTTCTATTGGAGTGAACTAAACATACAAAAGGCATAGGCTCAATTGTACAGCTAACAACTGAGACACAGAGCCTTCCCCTCTCTGCCCTGCAGCATTCCTGCGCTCTGTTTTGGCAAACATCCCCAAAGGTCCTACTTTCATTTTCATTGCCTCAGATTGGTCTCATTTGATCTGAAAAATCACAGAACCGAAAATACACAGTGGGCACTTTCTTGTTTCTGGGTGTTTTAGTTCTACTACAGTTATAAGATCAATTCATGTCATGTGTGTAGCTGTTATCAGGGGTTATTTCAACCTACAGAGCAAAACTCATTCTTCAGATTTGTCTATACCAAGATCCTCATTTGGAAGCTAACAGAATAAGGCACCTATGGACTCTTGTTAATCAGAGGATGTCTACACTGGCAGGATCTCTAAGGATAAAGTGCTGAATTATAAGATGTAGCTATATGTTTGCATATTCAGCCAATATATTTTGCAACACAGAGATACTAATCTCATCAGCAGTGTTTAAATGCTCAGTGTCTCAGTATCCTCACAGCACTTACCTCTGCCAGTCTGCATCATCTTAGCCATTCTAGTTTGGATAGTGTGATACCTCTCTGTGGTTTGAGCTGGCATCCCTCTGATGACTAATAAAGTGGAACACTCTTTTATACGTTATTAATTGGCCATTCAGTTGTCCTCCTTTGTGTATTACCTGTTCAATCTTTGTACATTCAAAAAATTAGTTTGTGTCTCCTCTTTATATATGTGTGTCATGTACACACTCCATATATACATCACATTTTTAAAAAGTTCTCTTTATATGTGACAGTACCTTACTTCTGTAATGAAGCTAATCTTTTCAATTCTATTATAATGTCTACCAGAAAACAGATGTGCCTGCTTTTATTAAAGTCTTACTTCTAAAATACTATGCCATGATTTCTGCAATATCCTATTTAGAACTTATCTATCTCATGGTCATGAAGATGCTTTTACAGGTTGTCTTCTAAAAGGCTTATTGTCAGGGTGGTCAGGGTGGTCAGGGTGGGTAAATGGCTCAGTGGGCAGAGAGACTTGCTCTAAGCCTGACAAGCTGAGTTCAATCCCAAGGACTGACGTGGTGGGAGGAGAAATCAGTGTCCCACAAACTGTCCTCTGACATCCTTCCATACATAGGCACCATGGCATGCACATGCATGTTCATGTACATAAATAAATTAAAATAAATAAATAAATAAAATGTCTAGGTGCCTCTCCCTCTCCCCTCCTCCCTTCCTCCCCATTCTTCATTTTTCTTTCCTTTTGGTTTTTATTAGCACATATTACTTACACAGAACAATGGGTTTCCTTTTGACTTTTAAAAATGTGCATCCACACAGCCTTCCTTGGGGAGGAGGGGAAATCTAAAAAAGATAGGAGATAGACCCCAAGGAAAGGAAGTTCCTTTGCTAGCTGGCCTGCAGCTGCATGAGCAACCCCAGGCCTAGATACTCAGATGACCCCACATGAGCTGAGTTGCTAGTAAGAGCCAAAGGCACAGTAGGGCCATGCAGGAGTCAAATGTTAAGAACACAAGGCTGAGTTTCTGATCAAGGCAAGGCAGTGGCAGAGAGGTAGCTGGCTATGGGCAGTGGTGTCGATGGTATGGGATAGCAGACCACACTCTGACCTTGATTTCCAATTCCTCAGATGCAGCCTTACTCCAAACTATGTGACACATCCAACATCTTCCCAATGAATTCCTTTTATTTTCTCAAGATAGTTATATGAGATTAAGAACTCTGTCTGATAAGACCAACAAATTCAAAACTCCACTGAATGCCATAGTCAGGAAAACTACTGTTCTTCAAACCTAGGGAGTTGAATATACCCTCCCTTGACCTGACTTAAGCTTCCTTGGCCTGAGAAGGAGTCTAAGGGGCAGTGTGGAAACCATTGAGCTAACCAGTGACTGACACACCAGTCCATGGGTCCTAGCAGAATGTGAGATGATGGCTCACTTGGACACAGTCCCAAACTCTACTCAGTGTCCCATCCACCACTGATAGAACCTCACTGCACCTAGACCTATAGAAGAGAAAATCAGCCAAGTGAATTTCCTTCAGTGATAAACCACATCTTCAAATTAACAGAAACTCTCAAATGGGGTGGAAATTATGCCCTAATTGGAAAAGCATTTTTAAACTTCTATCAGTGGTAGTGTTCTGAGCCACTGATATCCAGCACTAAGGAAATGGGTGGAATGAAACAAACACCTCTGGAGTATGGGCCTTTCTTTTTCCTTTTGCTAAGAAATTTTCCAAAGCTTGAGGTATCATACAAGCAGAGGACATTCTTTAAATATGTCCATATTATTTTTCCTTTTCTTCTGCATAAAGCTGTCAGTCTCATCACAGAAGTGTTGGAACCTCTTCTAAAGACCCTCTGCTCCTTCTGATCCACACACTTCCAGTCATCATATGTGCCTCAGATATATCTCTCCCTTGTAATCTAAATATAGCTGTCTGTCTATCTATCTATCTATCTATCTATCTATCTATCTATCTATCTATCTATCTATCTCTATCTCTCTGTGTGTCTCCCTCTCTTTCTTGTCTATCTCTGTTTCTCTCCATCCCCTATCACCTTTCTCTATGCATCTTCCTCCCGATGTTGTCTGTCTTCTCTGTCTCTCCATGTCTCTTTCCTTCTGTGTATGTGTGTCTCCCCCTCCTTTCTCTCTCTGTCTCTTTCTTTCTTCTTTGTCTGTCTGTCTCTCTCCTCCTCTCAGTTTCTCTCTCTTCATCCTCTCTCTATCCTCTTTCTCTATGTGTCTCACTCTCCTTCCTCTTCTCCTTCTCTCCCCTCTCTCTCCCTCATTCCCTTTCCCCTGCATTCTGATGTCATCCTAGATTCACCCATCATAACACAGATGGTTCTGTTCTGCAGTCACTGACTATAAGCCTCCTACCCTGACTTTTCTTAAATGAGGATCTATACTATCCAACATCTGCTCTCATGGTTTGGCCCAGAAGAGATATTTGTTGAGTAAAAGATCTAGTGAATAAAGAAGTAAGCGGAGTGCTGTGCCAGCCTCCTGTGCTCAAACACTAGCTTTAACTTAGGGGGTCACGTGATTTATTATCTAACTGTGAGCTCATCTAGAGTGAAAGGGTACTCACTGGACAGGACCCTGGGACAATGTGCATTATTCAGGACTGGTTGGCAGTTGGGGCAGTCACCACAAGTGCCATCCTATCCAGCTTGGTCTTTCTCCTTTAATATTGTACAATGGATGTGAGTTGCTCAGACTTTATTATGACAAATACTTGAGCTAATCAACTCACAAAGAAAAAAGTTTGCTTGGCTCAGTTTCTGGGGTTTTAGTACATAACCAGTCATCCAAGTTGCTCCATGAGGGTTACCTCTCCAAGGCTCCATCTCTCCTGGTAGTACCATGGGTCAGATCAAGACTTTAATATGTTTATCATTGTGAGGAAGCTTAGTATCCAACCAGAGCAAGGATGAACCTCTACACTACCTGTATTGGTTACTTTTCTGTTGCTGTGAAAAATCACCATGACCAAGGCAACTTACAGAAGGAAGGGTTCTTTAGACTTATGGTCCCAGAAGGATAAAGTTCATCACCATCATGACTGGGAATCATGGCAGCAGGTAGGCATGGTGGCTAGAGTAGCAAGCTAAGAGCTCACAACCTTAAATGATAAGCAGGACACAGAGAAAACTGTTTTTCAAACCCCAATCCCTCTTCCAGTAACATCCTTTCTCCAGTGAGGCCACACCTTCTAAACCTACCCAAATAGCACCACCAACTACAAACCAAGTGGCCAAACATCTGAGCTTATGAGGCACATTCTCATTCAAACCGCCACATATTAATGGTGGTTGAGTCCTCATCTTGAATGGGGCTGATAGAAGTTAGAGGTCAGAACTGCAGATAATGAGTGAACAGTCATTTACCTATGGTAGAAAATGAATCCAAAAGGAAGGATGAGATCCAAAAAGAGGATGTTGGCTGAGATGACAGGGCTTAATTTAGGAAACTGTACCAAGGACAGACTAGCAAAACGTGTGTGTGTGTGTGTGTGTGTGTGTGTGTGTGTGTGTGTGTGTGTGGTAAGCCAGAGGGTTCTCTGTGTTGTTTCACATATCCTACCTCTTTGAATCCTTATCCTATGAAACCATGTGAGATGGGGTGAAATATTTTGAGGTACAAAACTGAACTAGCTGCTTCATACTAAGTCACAAAGTTAGAAAATTAGAGACCAGGGATTCAAATGAGTCTGATAGGATTGTGAAGCCCACAGGCCTAACTATGATAGTGAAGTTCAAGGGAAAAGAATGGCCTAAAAAGAAGGGAATATTCAACACTGTCAAATGCTCTGAGGGATGAACAGAGCCTGGTGAGAGGTGGTGTCTGACAACTGCTACACCAGACATCACTTATTAATTATTAATTATTAATGAGGAGAAAATGAGAACAGAAATTCAACAAAATAATCACAGGGTTATGACTTCATAAAGGGCAATAAATTTAAAACATGTATGCAACTATATGTGCATTTAGTTGAATTGCCTAATCCAATGGTAGGGTATTTGTGAACAATTCTTAAATTTTTTTTCTACCTTACAGGTACAAACAAAAACAACGAGGAAATATGGGCTCTGAAATTCAGGGGGACAGGAACCATGTCCCCTTCATTATTATTTTCTGACTGGAGTATCATCCAAATGCCTGATATGTGAGAAATTAATAAATGGAAAATGATACGGGCTGGAGAGATGGCTCAGAGGTTAAGAATGAGTCCTGCTCTTGCAGATCCAGGTTCTGTTCCCAGCACCTACATGGCAGCTCACATCTGTCTGCAACTCCAGTTTCAGGGGATCTGATACTTTCTTCCAATCGCCACAGGCACCAGACATGCATTATGGTGTGCACAGATACATGTAGGAAAGCACTCATACACATACAACAAAAATTAAAAATAAATTAAAAACAAAATAAACAACAACAACAACAAAAAGAGTAAAGGCATGAGCAATGGCAGAGCCAGAGGCAAGGCTTGTGTTTACAAGATTATCACCACTCTCATTTACCCAAAGACTGTTTCATCATTTTTCTTAGGGTTCTCTCACTTGCTCCAGTGAAAACAGTTTTTGATCTTTTCAATTTCGGTCCCTAGAGCTGTTTCCTTATTTCAGAAGACTACATTCCCCAGAGACTGTTTTCCCCAAATCTGGATTCCCTTTTGCGGTCTCTCGAGCTAAACCTTACTTTGTTTTGCATCCTTTGATTCTAGGCCTCTACACATTGACAGTCATCTTTCTGCCTATTAACATGCTTGTTTTGAAACACTTTCAAAACAAAATAAGGGTAAATGAAGGGCCCTTGAAGCTGCTGTGGTGAGCTTCCCTGATTCCCCTTTCCCCGCCTTTGAGGCAGTGAACACTTACTTTCCTGTGTTGAGCACTTAGACGGGAGAAGGCACAGAAGGGATAATTTTCCTGTGAATCCCGTGGCAGGTCCCCAAAGAGGCCCACAGAATAAAGGATCTGAGGCACAGTCCCAGTAATGATGTGTGTGAGGAAATTGACAGATGTCTTCTCTTACTGAGATAACACGTGCCCCCAGATCAATACAAGGGCAACAGGAATTAACAGCCAAGAGATAAAGAGCAGATCACCGAGGAATCAGGTTTTGAAAAAAAAAAAATCGCTAGGGAAGGTAGTCTGTTGAAATATACTCAGTGGATCTATTTTTCTTATGAACAAACAATCCATTATATGTGTGCTTGGTGGTTTTAAGACCTCGGTGAGAACTCTAGCCTCAGTGCAGACTAGTTCTAGACTCTGAACTGAACAGTCACCTTCAAGCTTCCTTTTCTCCACCAGTGAAGTGCAGGTGGTGGTAAAGACAACTATCACCTAAGGATGCTATGTTTGTGACGTAAGAGATGCAAAGGTCTTGGTGCAATGCCTAGGATAGAGTAAATGTGGACTGAATGCCAGATGCTGTGAGCAATGTAAGGGGTCCTTGGCGACATAAGTGTGAGGTGCAGAGAGTTTGAGGCACTTCTCAACAGCTTAAGGTGCTGTCTATAGATGTGTCACGGGCTCCACTGGAATAGCCTTCTCTCAGTCTTCTCTCCCATCCTTCTACTTTGTAGGTGGGATGGGAAGGGACATTTTCTGGGGCTGTGACACCATTGGAGGTCAGAACTGGGTGAAAGGTTGAAGGAGAGGTTAGGAACTGAGGGCATGTGGGAAAGATCAGATCCCGAAGGATGGGATTTGTGAGTGTTCCTTCCTATCTGAAAGATGTCTGTAGAGAATATCTGGGCCTGTGAAAGGCATCCTGCTGCAGCCAGAAACAGTATTCAGAGGAACAGCACTTAGCTACCAGCTGTCTCTCCAGGGAAGTTCTCAGGATTCTGTCACCTGAGATTTTGGAATGTAGTGGGATGTACAACATGTAACTGAAGCAAAACAGTATTATTTCACTCCTACGGCTATCGTACGGGTACTTGGTATGATCTAGAGCTGGTAGATGCTTTTCCTCCCCAGGTTCCTCTGGCTACCTACAAAAATTTTTTCTTGAAGTGAAGACAGGGTGGGTTACAAAGGTTGATAGAATATCAAATCCATTGTTGGATGTGCAGCACTTCCTTCAACACTGAGAAGGGCATTTATGAAATCAACACAGAAAAGGTGTAATTGAGAGGACTTATCAGTGAACAGGGACAAAGGATGGAATCCAGAGAGAAAGAAGGACAGGTTATAGTCACTGCGATGGGGGCAGAGGCAGGAAAAGGGAGAGCGAAATGGTGAGCGAGCTGAGGACCCTTACCATCTTCATGGGAATGCAGGGGCCTAAGCCCTCTGTGAGTTCCTTGCCTAAGTTATGCAACTAAGCTGTCCATAGCCTCCTTAAAACCACTGTTGCTATTTATTCTCTCAGAGCCCTGAGTTTAGGGCATGATGAAAAACAACCCTCCTGGCCCAAGCACAGCTATCCTATATGAGAGACCATTAAGATAAAGTCCCACGTAAGTGGCCCTAATAAAAGAAATTTATCACCAGACATGGAGAGGAAGGTGTCTTTATTCACTAGGTGAATAGCACCAGGCATTGTCAATGTAGCTTTTCAAGGCTCAGAAATTATCATTCATTCTCCAAATTACCAACCACACAAAAATTACTAAATGGTGCGTTATCACTCCCTCTCAGCGAGAGAATGTCTTTGTTTAATGTTTGATTACAAATGGCTTTGCTACGATTATCATCAATAAATCACAGGTAAATGCATCCATGGCTGGGACCAAAGCAGAAAGAGTATGAGCTACTGGGAAAAGGAAGAACAAAAGGCATTCGATAGCTAACACTTGAGTGCTGGACTTTTCGCACTCATTTTCCCAGGCCTTTGGATAGCTCAGATGCAAAGCATTTACACTGTCCTTTTTATAGACAGCGGGAGATCTGCAGTGGCTTGGTAATGTGTCTTCAGTCTTGCATGTGTATGAGAAAGAGTAAACAAAGGGGGAGCAAGGTATCCATGTGTGCAAGAAGGGAGGGACTTGTCAGTGTGAGACGGAAGTGGAAGGAGGAAGGTATTGTGAGCGACTGTCCTCCGAGTCAAGCAACTGCCATCTTGGAGAGTTCAGCTGTGTCCCCCTGCAAAAGGATTATTCCAGCTGGGCCTGTTGACTATTTACATCCCTTCAAGGAGGGATAGTGAGAGTCTAGAGACCCTCACCTGAGTATCCAGTTGCTTCCTACTACTTGTTGTATGTAACTCTGCCTTAATTGTATATGGCCTTGGGAGGGCCTAGAGTATATAGGCTGGAGAGAAGAGAGGAGGGGCCTCCATTATGCACCAGTGGGGAAGTCTTTATTCCTGCTGGGTAAAGGTTTTCTAGATAAGGCTAGTTGAGGACACTCACGCCCTAGTAAGTGACCCTTCGCCTATGCTCTGTAAGAAGCCCTATAAACTTGTTGGTTCCTCAGAGTGAACTTTGGTAGAATCATGCCTCAGTTTGTCACTGGGACCTCGGGAGAGGGATAGATGTCTTTGTCTTCCTCCAGGAAAAGCATTTTAGCAGCAGAAGGGGAGTGGAGGAAAGGGTGGGGGAGAAGAAGGAGCAGAGTAAGACAGGGAGGAGACAGGGCAGGCAATGAGAAGGGAAGGAAAGAAAAAAGGGAGGAACACGGCATCTACCCTGCCATGGCGCTGTGCCACAGGCTGCTCATTACACCCATCATAGGCCTCCTGACAAGCCTCATGTTCATCCCCTATTGGCAACCTGTGGCTGCTCCTGCTTGTCCTGAGCCTGACATTCTCCCTTCATCCCTGGATCCACATCAGGGATGTGTTCATTCCCCTTCCTCTTAGTCTCCTTTCTTTTTCCTCTTCTCTTTGCAATGATCTTCTCCTTTCCCTTCCTTAGCCTCTCATATCGTAACACAGTTGCTTTAACTCTTCAAACAGCTCAAGAGATTCAAGTGGTAAACTACCCTACAGTCTGGCCTCAAGAAATCCCAGAGGTCCAGTGAACAGTAATTTGCCCAGTGGAACCGGACACAAAGGAAAATCAGTTGTAAATTTAATGTAACTGTAAACACCTGTAGCTGAGACAATACAGTACTGTCAAGCCATCTGTACAGACTCGGGTAGCCAGCCATGTCTCAGCCTCTCTTCTGTGGGTCTAAGGTCACAGGGAGAGAGAAAGTACGCGGCTTTCAGTGTTTGGCACCTTAAGGAGAATAGAAAAGTTTGAGCAAAGGCAAAGGGGACATCACGGAAGGAGCACTGGGTTATCCATGGGAAGTTAGGAGAACTAAACCAATGAGGTTTGTGCCAGAGCTTAGGACAAAAATTTAGGGAGCAATCAAGGAGACATTTCGAAGTTTGGGTTTTATTACTTTTGTTCCTAAAAATCTTTGATAAAAGCAAGAATTAAAGCAATGGACACATCATCAGTGGAGCTAGGAAAGAGACACTAAGGCTCCATGATGTCATCCAGCCCTCATTCATCCGTTCATCCACTTAGCAAACATTTCCTGAAGATCCACTCTCCTATGTGCAAGACACAGTGACAGGATTTCATGGTGACAAGATGGCTCCTGTCTTCATAAGATTCACTCTCTGGGTAGAAAACAAACAAGTGAAGTGATTACAACTCGTAGTAAGTGATGCAGAGAAAGTACCGAGGTTACGGTGTGGAGTAACAGATGAGTGAAGAGCCACGAGGGTGGCCAGGACTTTACCTTCTGACACGGTATGGAGAATGCTTGAAGAGAGACCCAAAGGAGAAAAACCAACACCTAGAGAGGATGCTCCCAAGAGGGCGTGGGAAGGACAGGAAGAGGAGAATGTTTTTGGCAAACGCCAGGCAAATAACGGTATTTTAGAGTCAGCGTTGACATGGTGACACAAGTTCCAACAGGACACTTCAGAGACAAAGTGGACAAAGGACTGAATGGAAATGGATTTGAATGAATTCTTTACTTCCTGCCGGATTTGGGCACAGCACTTCCTCTGAAGTGCACACTCAGCCACTGGTTTCCACGCAGGCATCTCCAGATCTTTCTGGAACATTCTCTACATAGTCTCACTGCATAGATAGTCAACGGCAGGACACTACAGAGATGCTGCCATGCTGCTGCAGTGTGTGATGGGTCCTGCATCTTGCAGAAGCTGCTCTGGGGCGCCTTCCAACTGTGTTGCCGATGCACCGCCCAGGACACTGACTGAGAGATACTTTGCCAAACTGGGAAATTATAAGCAACAAAGAGAATTTTTTTAAAAAATCACATTCCTTCTATTTGAGGCAAACATGTACGTGTATATCTTCTATTTCTAAATGTGGAAATAGACCAACACAGAATTTTACCTTCTTTATCTGAGATTTTTGACCAAGGAGTTATTAAATACCTATGTATTGAAGTCAAATGTAGCCTCTCTGGGAACTTTTGAGGAGACAAGAAAAGGGAGAGAGAAAGAGAGAGAGAGAGAGAGAGAGAGAGAGAGAGAGAGAGAGAGAGAGAGAGAGAGAGAGCTCCAAGATCCAGGTTGTTAAAGAGAAACAAAGGCAAGGTCAATTGAGAGGTGAACAGTACCCAAAGGGGTGGAGGCGGAGGAGGAAAGAGACTCAGAGAGAGACTGAACCAAGAATGGAGGCAGAGGGGCTGGACAGCCTCCTACCCTGGGAAGGGGACACAGTGTACAGATTAAGATCTCTATCGAGCTTGTGGCTGGAGCGATTACAGTGTATTAGAGTCCTGTCAGTGTTGACAAACACTGCTCCAATTAGGAATTAGTTCCACAAGGCATCAGATAACAGAGCTGTTGTTGACCTGCAAATAGACTGCCCCCACCTTCCTACTTGCTCATTCAAATAGACACCAGCTGTTTCCTGGGCCATTCCAGAAAGCCCAGCACTCAAAGTCTCTTGCTACAGCAGCCTCCAGGGAGCAAAAGTGAATATCCAATGCCAGTATTCTGCTAAATACAAGTATTTATCCTAAGAATGTGAGTCAAAGTTGTGAGAGTCTGATCCCTCTATACTTTGTCCAGCAACAATCTCATGACTTATCTTTCTTTTATTGTCCCAAGGCTGTGTATATACTGTCTAGGGAAGGTGCCCAGCCTGTGTCTAACAACTGGTAAGCAATTCAAAGTTAATTTCTAGTGCCTGGATCCAAAAATCTGGCTGAGCACATGCTGCAGACTTGCTTCTTTACGTAGAAAAGACGGCTAGTTGGTGTGGGGTTCTGAGTAAGAAATAAGTGTCATTGATACACTCAAAAATATAAAACCCAGATGGATGAAAGGCAGACAGATGGAAGTGGACAGAAGCAAGAGAGTATTGTTAGGAAGGAAGCTTTGACTGCTGAAGAACAGTAAGCATCAGGTCCCCAGAGCAGGAAGAGGGACTGCTGGCCAGTAGACAGAATGGTTGACTGGGGTCTGTAGTGGGTCCTTTACCTGGTGCAAGCACATGCTGGCTCCCTAAACTTTCAAGGCAGAAGGCATGCTACAGGAGGGGAAGGGTGGACTTAACTGGAGAGGACATGTTAACAAAATCTGAGGTCCATACTGCCTGTCGCTCTATCAAAAAACTGAATTAGAAATTGGTATGAGGGAAGGACAGGCCTGAAGCTGATGGAGGTGATCTCTCCATTTAAAATCATCTTGAAAAGGCTCAGGGAATGTGAATGGCTTTTATGAGATTCAGAGGGACACAGTGAAACAGTAGGCAGAAGACACGTGGGTTGGGTGGGGTCTTTCTCTACAGCACCACCTCTCTCACTTCCTCTTGAAATTCCATCTGGATCTGGACCTGGACCTGCTCAAGAGGACCTGTAGCTTCTTTCTAGATGATCGGGTTCGACTGAACACAAAGAAAGAAGGAAGCATTAGGCTCACAACCATCTGTGACTGCAGCTCCAGGGAATTTGACGCCATCTTCTGGAATCCATAGGTACCTGCACTCACATGAGCACACGCCTACCTCATGTGCATAAACATATTTTAAAGTAAAAATAAATCTTTTTAAAAGAGATTGGGAGTTGAGGCAAAAATATAAAACCTCCCAGTTCAACTCATATCTTTATATATATATATAAAATTTTACAATACCATTCAGTTCTACATATCAGCCATGGGTTCCCCTATTCTCCCCCTCCCACCCCCTCCCCTTACCCCAGCCTATCCTCCATTCCCACCTCTTCCAGGACAAGTCCTCCCCCAAGGACTGCGATCAACCTGGTAGACTCAGTCCAGGGAGGTCCAGTCCCTTCCTCCCAGACTGAGCCAAGTGTCCCTGCATAAACTCCAGGTTTCAAACAGCCAACTCATGCAATGAGCACAGGACTCGGTCCCACTGCCTAGTTGCCTCCCAAACTGATCAAGCCAATCAACTGTCTCACCTATTCAGAGGGCCTGATCCAGCTGGGGGCCCCTCAGCCTTTGGTTCATAGTTCATGTGTTTCCATTCATTTGGCTATTTTTTTCAATAATTGAGTAAAACTGAAATTTATTATAAGCCACAGTTGTCATAGGGACCTCCATGCTATATATATAGCCTCTATGGTTCTATGGGTTGTGGTCTGATTGTTCTTTATTTTATATCTAGAATCCATCTATGAGTGAGTACATACCATAACTGTCTTTCTGGGTTTGGGTTACCTCACTCAGGATGATTTTTTCTAGTTTCATCCATTTGCCTGCAAATTTCATGCTTTCATTGTTTTTCTCTGCTGAGTAGTACTCCATTGTGTATATGTACCACATTTTTTTCATCCATTCTTCCGTTGATGGGCATCTAGGTTGTTTCCAGGTTCTGGCTATTACAAATAGTGCTGCTATGAACATAGCTGAGCATGTATCTTTATGGTATGAATCAGCATTCCTTGGGTATATGCCCAAGAGTGGGATGGCTGGGTCTTGAGGTAGTTCGATTCCTAATTTTCTGAGAAACCGCCATACTGATTTCCACAGTGGTTGTACAAGTTTACATTCCCACCAACAGTGGAGGAGTGTTCCCTTTGCTCCACATCCTCTCCAACATTGGTTGTCATTGGTGTTTTTGATCGTAGCCATTCTAACAGGTGTAAGGTGGTATCTCAGAGTCGTTTTGATTTGCATTTCTCTGATGATTAAGGATGTTGAGCATTTCTTTAAATGTCTTTCAGCCATTTGTAGTTCTTGTTTTGTGAATTCTCTGTTTAGCTCTTTAGCCCATTTTTTAATTGGACTGTTCAGTACTTTGATGTCTAGTTTCTTGAGTTCTTTATATATTGTGGAGATCAATCCTCTGTCAGATGTGGGTTGGTGAAGATCTTTTCCCAATCTGTTGGCTGTCTTTTTGTCTTATTGACTGTGTCTTTTGCCCTGCAAAAGCTTCTCAGTTTCGAGAGGTCCCATTTATTAATTGTTGTGCTCAGGGTCTGTGCTGTTGGTGTTTTATTTAGGAAATGGTCTCCGGTGCCAATGCGTTCAAGAGTGCTTCCTATTTTCTTTTCTATTAAGTTTAGTGTAACTGGATTTATGTTAAGGTCTTTGATCCACTTGGACTTGAGTTTTGTGCATGGTGACAGATATGGATCTATTTGTAATCTTTTACATATTGACATCCAGTTATGCCAGCACCATTTGTTGAAGATACTTTCTTTGTTCCATTGTATAGTTTTGGCTCCTTTGTCAAAGACCAGGTGTTCATATGTGCATGGATTAATGTCAGGGTCTTCAATTCGATTCCCTTGGTCCATAGGTTGGTTTTTATACCAGTACCAAGCTGTTTTTATTACTATAGCTCTATAGTAGAGTTTGAGGTCAGGGATGGTGATGCCTCCAAGGGTTGCTTTATCGTATAGGATTCTTTTAGCTATCCTGGGTCTTTTGTTTTTCCATATAAAGTTGAGTATTTTTCTTTCCAAGTCTGTGAAGAATTGTGTTGGGATTTGATGGGGACTGCATTGCATCTGTAGATTGCTTTTGGTAAGATTGCCATTTTTACTATGTTAATCCTAGCTATCCAAGAGCATGGGAGATCCTTCCATTTTCTGATATCTTCTTCAATTTCTTTCTTTAGAGATTTAAAGTTCTTATCAAAAAGGTCCTTCACTTGTTTAGTTAGTGTTATCCCAAGGTATTTTATATTATTTGTGGCTATTGTAAAGGGTGATGTTTCTCTGACTTCTTTCTCAGCCCTTTTATCATTTGTGTATAGGAGGGCTACTGATTTTTTTGAGTTGATCTTGTATCCTGCCACTTTACTGAAGGAGTTTATCAGCTGTAGGAGTTCCCTGGTAGAGTTTTTGGGGTCACTTATATATACTATCATATCATCTGCAAATAGTGAAAGTTTGACTTCTTCCTTGCCAATTTGTATCCCTTTGATCTCCTTTTGTTGTCTTATTGCTCTAGCTAGAATTTCTAGTACTATATTGAATAAATATGGGGAGAGTGGACAGCCTTGTCTTGTTCCTGAATTTAGTTTTATCGCTTTGAGTTTCTCTCCATTTAATTTGATGTTTGCTGTTGGCTTGCTATAAATTGCTTTTATTATGTTTAGAAATGTTCCTTGTATTCCTGATCTTTCTAAGACCTTTATCATGAAGGGGTGTTGGATTTTGTCAAAGGCTTTTTCAGCATCTAAGGAGATGATCATGTGGTTTTTTTTCTTTCAGTTTGTTTATATGGTGTATTACATTGATTGATTTTCATATGTTGAACCATCCTTGCATCCCTGGGATGAATCCTACTTGGTCGTGATGGATGATTGTTTTGATGTATTCTTGGATTCAGTTTGCCAATATTTTGTTGAGTATTTTTGCATCAATGTTCATGAGGGAGATTGGTCTGTAGTTCTCTTTCTTTGTTGCATCTTTGTGTGGTTTGGGTATGAGGGTAATTGTAGCCTCAAAAAAAGAGTTTGGTAGTGTTCCTTCTGTTTCTATTGTGTGGAACACTTTGAAGAAGATTGGTATTAGTTCTTCTTTGAAAGTCTGGTAGAATTCTGCACTGAAACCATCTGGTCCTGGGCTTTTTTTGGTTGGGAGACTTTTGATGACTGTTTCTATTTCTTTAGGGGTTATTGGTCTATTTAAATGGTTTATCTGGTCTTGATTTAATTTTGGTATGTGGTATTTATCCAGAAAATTGTCCATTTCTTCCTGGTTTTCCATTTTTGTGGAGTACAGGTTTTTGAAGTATGATCTGATGATTCTCTGGATTTCCTCGTTGTCTGTTGTTATGTCTCCCTTTTCATTTTGATTTTGTGAATTTGGGTGCTCTCTCTTTGCCTTTTGGTTAATTTGGCTAGGGGTTTGTCTATCTTGTTGATTTTTTCAAAGAACCAACTCTTTGTTTCATTGATTTTTTGTATTGTTCTCTTGTTTTCTATTTCGTTGATTTCAGCCCTCAATTTGATTATTTCCTGGCGTCTATTTCTCCTGGGTGAGTTTGTTTCTTTTTGTTCTAGAGCTTTCAGTTGTGCTGTTAATTCATTGGTATGGGTTTGCTCCATCTTCTTTATGTGTGCATTTAGAGCTATGAATTTTCCTCTTAGCACTGCTTTCATAGTGTCCCATAAGTTTGGGTATGTTGTACTTTCATTTTCATTGAATTCTAGGAACTCTTTAATTTCTTTCTTTATTTCTTCCTTGACCCATTGATGTTTCAGGTGGGCATTATTCAGTTTCCATGAGTTTGTGGGTTTTCTATAATTTTTGTTGTTGTTGAGGTCTAACTTTAAGGCATGGTGGTCTGATAAGATACAGAAGTTATTCCAATTTTTTTGTATCTGTTGAGATTTGTTTTGTGTCCAAGCATGTGGTCAATTTTTGAGAAGGTTCCATGGGGTGCTGAGAAGAAGGTATATTCTTTTGTGTTAGGATGGAATATTCTGTAGATATCTATTAAGTCCATTTGAGTCATAACATCTGTTAGGTCCTTTATTTCTTTGTTAAGTTTCAGTCTGGTAGATCTATCTTTTGGTGAGAGTGGTGTGTTAAAATCTCCCACTACTAATGTGTGGGGTTTGATGTGCGTTTTAAACTTTAGTAGTGTTTCTTTTATGAATGTGGGTGCTTTTGTATTTGGAGCATAAATGTTTAGAATCGAGACTTCATCTTGGTGGATTTTTCCCGTGATAAATATGTAATGTCCATCTTGGTCTCTTTTGATTGATTTTAGTTTGAAGTCTATTTTATTAGATATTAGGATAGCTACACCAGCTTGTTTCTTAGGTCCATTTGCTTGGAAAGCCTTTTCCCAGCCCTTTACTCGGAGGTAGTGTCTGTCTTTGGAGTTAAGGTGTGTTTCTTGTATGCAGCAAATGGATGGGTCCTGTTTTCTTATCCATTCTGTTAGCCTGTGTCTTTTTATAGGTGAGTTGAGACCATTGATATTGATGGATATTAATGACCAGTGATTGTTAATTCCTGTTATTTTTTTTGTGGTTGTGTTGTCCTTCTGTGGTGTATGTTGGTGTGGGATTATCTATTGCTTGATTTTTCATGGATGTGTTTAGCTTCTTTGGGTTGAATTTTCCCTTCTAGTGCTTTCTGTAGGGCTGGGTTTGTGGACAGGTATTGATTAAATCTGGTTTTATCCTGGAATATTTTGTTTACTCCGCCTATGGTGATTGAGAGTTTTGCTGGGTATAATAGTCTGGGTTGGCATCCGTGGTCTTTTAGTGTCTGCATGAGGTTTGTCCATGATCTTCTAGCTTTCATAGTCTCTATTGAGTAGTCTGGTGTTATTCTGATGGGTTTGCCTTTATATGTTACTTGGTCTTTTTCCTTTGCGGCTCTTAATATTTTTTCTTTGTTCTGTGTGTTTAGTGTTTTGATTATTATGTGGCAAGGGGACTTTTTTTTTGGATCCAGCCTATTCGGTGTTCTGTAAGCTTCTTGTATCTTCATAGGTATTTCTTTCTTTAGGTTAGGAAAGTTTTCTTCTATGATTTTGTTGAATATATTTTCTGTGCCTTTGAGTTGGTATTCTTCTCCTTCTTCTATCCCTATTATTCTTAGGTTTGGTCTTTTCATGGTGTCCCAAATTTCCTGGACGTTTTGTGTTACGACTTTTTTGTCTTTAGTGTTTTCTTTGACTGACGAATCTATTTTTTCTATCGTGTCTTCAGTGTCAGAGATTCTCTGTTCCATCTCTTGCAATCGGTTGGTTATGCTTGTTTCTGTAGTTCCTGTTCGTTTAGTCAGGATTTCTATTTCCAGCATTCCCTCAGCATGTGTTTTCTTTATTGTCTCAAATTCATTTTTCAGATCTTGGAATGTTTCTTTCATCTGTTTAATTGCTTTTTCTTGGCTTGATTTGATTTCTTCCCATTTTTTGTTCGTTTTTTCTTCCATTTCTTTAAGGGAGTTTTTTATTTCCTCTTTAATGGAGTTTTTCATTTCCTCTTTAGGAGTTTTTATTTCTTTTGGAGTTTTTTCATTTCCTCTTTAAGGAAAGTTTTTATTTCCTCTTTAAGGTAGCTTTTCATTTCCTCTTTAAGGAAAGTTTTTATTTCCTCTTTGAGGGAATGTTTTATTTCTTCTTTAAGGGCCTCTATCATCTTCTTAAAGTCATTTTTTAGGGTTGATTTCTTCTGTTTCTTCTGTCATGGTATATTTAGGTCTTGCAGGTGTAGAATCACTAGGTTCTGATGTTGCCATATAGGTCTTTATGTTGTTGCCTGTATTTTTGCACTGGCGTCTACTCATCTCTTCCTCTGTGCGGTGCAGGTGGTGTCTGTGTCTGAGAGTGCCTCTCTTGTTCTAATTTTTAGTCTTGGTTTAGTAGGGGTTCTTGGTTAAATTGGTGCTATTGGGCTATTTCTTCAGGGGCAGCTGATTTCAGTCGTGAATTATATACTTATGATTCTGGTGATCTGGTTTGGTGGCTGGGTAGTGCCTTCTTCTGTGTTCCCAGGTCATGTTTTGTTCATTCGTCAACTCCTTAGCTGATCTTGTTTCTTCAGACTTCAAACTGTAGGCATCTGAATCCTCTCCCAGATGGGTTTCAGCTGAGCAGGGTAGTCTCACCAACACTTCCAAGTTGTTGGGTTTCACAGGATCAGCAGCTGGGCCCTGGGTTGTCCTCAGACGGAATGTTCAGATTCGTTCTGGTTCCGACCCACGGAGATAGCTTCTTCCCCAGGTGTTGGGGTTAGGGGCGTCCCTGTTCCAAGCTGTGTCTGCTTGTCTCTGTCCCTAGGCCTGTCTACCTCTGTGGTCTGCCGCCGGGGCTGTATGTCCTGTCAGCTACGCTGGTCTGTCTGCCTCTGCGGACGCCCGGGCCTGTATGTCTCTGCTGGCTGCCGCTGGGCCTGTATGTCCCTGTCAGCTGCCGCTGCCGGGCCTGTCTACCTCTGCTGGCCGCCGCTGCAGGCCTACCTGCATCTGCTTGTCAACGCCGCTGGGCCTGCCTACCTCTGTGGGCCGCCGCGCCGGGCCTGAATATCCCTGTCGGCCGCTGCCGCTGGGCCCATCTACCTTCGCGGGCCGCTGCCACAAGCCTACCTGTGTCTGCTTGTCTCTGCCGCCGGGCCTGTCTCTCAACTCATATCTTAATTCTGCTCCTAAGCAGCCCAATAGTGGTTGTTCTGGAATTTCCATGTTTTTATATTTACAGTATAAATATGGTTTCTCTCTGTACTGTTATAGTAGGTATACTGTTAATCCATGTCATTTCTATAGGATGTGGTAGATGTCTCTGTTCTGGCTGCTTCATGCTGATTAAGGACATTATATCCAGGCAGGATCTGAAAATAGGGCTAGAAGGTCTTCCTCTTGTGGGTGACTGAAGTCTAAGGAGAGATTTCTCTTTAATTCACATACACAAAGAGGGTGGGGAGACTGAGACTAGAGAGGAGCAGAAGGCAAAAAGAAGGAAATAAGGGGTAGTTTCAAAGGCAACCCTCTTACAGAAGGACAGTCCGAGCCCTGGAAGCTGGTCCACATGCAGAAGCTCCAATGCAATATTCAAAAATCAGAATCAGAGGCAAGCTAATGGGAGGTCCATATCTCTCCAACAGCCATAGAAGGATGCATGCATTATGTGGGAACTTGCATGCTTCTACAACAATCTTCAGAGTTGGGAGTTACAAATACAGGGGACATATGGCAGAAAGTCACAGCACATCTGAGGAGAGCAAAACTATGAAAGAGATGTGCAAAACTCAGTGAATTCATGTACTGACTCCAGGAAATTACATCAACTAAAAGCAAGAACAAGATATTAAAATAAGCATAACTAAATTATTAAAGATACTGGAAATTAGAAATGTTTTTGAACTAAAATTCAATTGACAATTTCAAAAGCAGAATGGAAATGCTAGGGAGGGAGTGTGATAGAAGCCCAAGCTGAGAATTCCTCCTAGGAAGAAGAGTATGAAGGAAAATAAAGACACTTTGGTGTCCAGACACATATCTGATAGAAATGGGGGGCAGGGCATGAGACAGAATAGTTATGACACACAAAAAAGAAAAGAGAAACACAAAATTAAATAAATAAACCCCAAAACAAAGTGAGAAACTTTAGCTTACTATACTTAAAATTTTTAGGTATGGAAGAAGAAATTGAAATTAATTTAAAATGATTAAAAAGATGAAGAATTGACTAACAAAATCAGCATTCTATTAAATCATTAAACACCTTGTTTTTAAATGCAAACAGGCTTTTCACAGGAATTGGTCATGCTGTTTAAGGTTATAAAATAAAAATAATTTAAAAAAACTATTTATTTTATGTTTATGAGTGTTTTGCTTGCATTTATGTCTGTACACCTTGTGTGTTGCTGGCATGCATATAGGTCAGATGAGGGAATCAGATCCCCTGGAACTGGAATCATGAATGGTTATGAGCCATCATGTTGGTGCTGGGAATAGAATCTGGGTCCTTTGGAAGAGGGACAGGTGCCCTTAACCACTGAGCAATGTGGTTAAGCCCCCAAAACAAATCTTTTAAGAATAGATTGGGAAAAGAGACAAAACTCAAAATCTGCTGTTAATCAACTTGTATCCTGTAGTTGCAAGTTTCTCCAATCCTGCCCAGCCCCAAGGTCAGGATGAATCTCTCCCACCCATGTCCCTTGGCCTCTTGGTCCCAAGTAAACACACAGAGGCTTATATTATTTACAAACTGTATGGCCTAATGGCTCAGGCTCCTCACTAACTAGCTCTTACAGCTTAACTCAACCCATTTCTACTAATCTATATGTTGCTATGTGGCCTTGGAGTTACCTGTCTGCTGGCATCTTGTTGCTCCTTGGGTGGTGGACTGGTGTCTCCTCTCACTCTCCTTTCTTCTCCTGTCTCTTCAGTTTGAATATCCTGCTTAATCTTATTCTGCCTCGCCATTGGCCAAACAGCTTTATTTATCAATTAATCAGAGCAACACATATTCCCAGGGTACAGAAAGATATCCCACAGCAGCATCCTACTTCTGCCTCTCTAAAATAACCAACTTAATAAACATCAGAAATAAATATATTATTTGAACTTATTAATCACAAAGCAATAGAAATACAAATTAACACCCAAGGAAAGAAAGTCTCTCAGTCTGCCTCCAGGAGCATGTCCATGTGTAGGCAGAGTTTTCTTGTCCTGTAACCACTCTCAAATAATCACTCAGAGGCTTAATATTACAAATGATCAGCCAATAGCTTGGGCTTGTTACTAACTAGCTCTTACATTTAAGTTAACCTTTATTTGTACTCTGCCACATCATGGTACTTTTTATTAGCATGGCATGTTCATCTCCTGTTCCCTCTACATCTGGTTGGTGATTCCTCTGACTTGTCCTTCTTCCTCTCAGCATCCTCTTAGTCTGGTTTTCCTGCCTAACCTTCTCCTGCCCAGCTATAGCCCAGTGAGCTCTTTATTAACTAATAAGAATAATATATATATATTATATATAAAAAATATATATATTATATATATATATAAAAATACTGTCCCATGGCATACACGGACCTGGTGTGTCCAACCTGGGCCTTCCAGGATAGATGCATTTCAGGACAGGTATGAATAGAGCCCAAAATGTTGGTAGATGACAATATAATAAGATGTATTGTAAGATGACAATATCATATTACAGGATCAAAAGGTTGGTCATCCCATACCTGGGGTCTTGAGGGTCCTAATCTAATAAATGAATAGCTTAATCCATTAGTGGTCTTAAAATTTGAATGGGTGATATGATAAAACCGTGAAGAGTAGGGCCTGTTTGAAAGAAGTAGGTCACCATGGACATGTCCTTGGGATAACATATTGGCATGGCTGCTTCTTGTTCTTACTCTGATTTGCTTCCTGTCTACCATAATGTAAGCAGGGAAAAGGGAGGTAAGAACAACAATCACCAATTTGAGAAATGCTAAAGTTTGTCATATTTTAATTATCAATTATTTCTCACCAAAGACTAATAAAGACAAAGGAGGAGTGGCATTTGTGTATCCAATAGAGTACAAGACATCCTAAAATAAATCAACCAAGCTTTCCACTTAGGAAGCTAGAAAAGCAGTAACAAAAGTATTCTAAATAAAATGGAAAAGAGAATTATATACGAATGAAATCAGAAATAGTTAAATTACAGCATTAAAAGTAGAGTGAATAAATACAAACAAAAGTAGTCTCTCTGAAAAGATTCTAGAATGTACCAATATTTGGGAAGCATAAAGGAGAAAAAGATAAAGAAAAAAAATAACATGTTTATATAAGACATGAATATAGACAGTAGAGATGGTATCATGAGGTGAAAGTTTGAATAATAAAGACACTGCAAAACTTAAAAACACTAACAAAAACATAAATCACAAACATTTACTTAGGGAAGAGAAAACATGACTAAAATAATAATGACAGAGGTTGAAGGAATAACAAAACAATCATCTCAAAAAGAGTACAAGAACCCAATAATCAGAATGAGTTTTGCAGAACTTTCAAAGAACAGATACTTTTCGTATCAAATAAACTGTTACTCAACAGAGAAAGAAATAAAGCAAGATTGAGAGAAGCTATTTAGTCACTCTATGAGGCCAGCAAACTCAACAACAGCATATAATTGTCTTTTAACTAAAGCAAACAAATAGTATATATGAATTTGGTCAATGATGCATATGAGTTTAGATACAAAATACAAGTATCATTCCAGTAATCCTTCTATGCTGTTATGTCACATGTCTAAGATACTGTTCAACAAAATAGTTGCAGAAACATGTGCTTGATGTCATCCAACTTTGCCTAATTATGGAAACTACATTTGAATTGCTGGAAAATAACTCAAGGAATTGTAACAGATGCTATTTGGAGAAACAGAGGTGGAGGCGTGGGAGGGAGGGTAGCCAGAGCTGGAGGTATGGGTAGGAAAGGTAGATGGTGTCTTCATGTATCACTACGCCTCTGTTCAGTCTGAACCTTTATTTTTAATCAACAGTGAGTGTATTTACTTTTAAACATTGGAAGAAATCCTGAGGAAGAACTAGAGTGCTTCTGATTGCCCTCAATCTCAGATCTTATTTTCAGAACTTCCTCAGTCTTGAAATTGAGGGTCTGTCGACTTGAAGACATCTCTTCTCTGGAACCTTGATGGGCAGAACGGACCCTGGCCAGTGAGTAGAGCACTGAGCAAGTGGTCAATCCTCACTCCCTCTAAGGAAAGTTGCCCTCAATATAGAGATGCCTAGAGAATCCAAATCTCAGAAGAAGCCTTTTCTGTTCAGACAGAAGTGGGATCGAAGCCAGGAGCAGGTATAGTTTAATCCAGGGTCCTGTTTTCTTTCAACCTTAAAAAAGAATTAATCTTTGTAAGTTTGAAATTTCTTTCTTACAGACATTCATATATGTGAACTGACGAATTTGAAATGCTGCAAAACCCAGGTACACCACCGTTACACATATTAATCAATAAAAACCTTAGTTCCTCATTTAGATGGGCAGTCACCAGTTTTCAAAAACATATTTATCATTACTTAAAAGCCCTTATAACTATCTTGTTGGGAAAACAGGGCAAATGCCTCTATCCCTAGAGGAACAAAACTCAAGTTCACTCAACTGGCTATCCCTCGTTTAAGGGATCTCACTTTGGGGGCATTATTGTGCCTCTCAGTACAGAATCTCCATCAGCTCATGTGTCAGAAGTTTAAGGAGAGAAGTCTGCAAGTCTGGGGTACTCAGTGGCAAGGAAAAAAACCTTTTTATTTGTTTGTTTGTTCGTTTGTTCGTTCGTTTATTTATTGTGCCCCGCTCTCATCCTGAAGAGTTTCCAGGGTAGACAGAGAAGGTTGACGTCGACATCATCTATTGGTTTGTTTTGCTTTGTTTTCCGACATAACCGCTCTCTTTGCAGGGGTCCCTGCGATCTGCTCTTGTGGGTCTTGGCAGTGTCCGGCAATTCCCCAGCCAGGCTTTGTTACCAGCAGATGAATCACTCATTTGGCAAAGGTGCTAATAGCCTGGGAAACAGCAGTGGGACTGGGTTAAAGAGCCCAGTGGTGTTATTTGCCAGTTGTTTGCACTAGACGCTAGAATAACTCCAGGACCAACTGGCCTTAAGTGAATTATTGACACAGTGCGCGCCAGGCCTGAGGGAGCTGCAATTAATGGATTAATCACAGGCAGCCCCGCAGCCCCGCGTGTTAACACAGGGGATTTAGTGGCACTTCACTAAGTTGTTGATGAGGCCTGCGGCGGGATGAAAACCCTTAGAATACAAATGTGACATCCCATGCCCCTTTATTTGTTAGTCAATAATCTGAATAACCCCAGTTTCACAGCTTCTGTGTTGGATTTGCCGGTCCTTTCTCTCCTCCGCTAATCGTCAGCGAGGCGCGATAGGGTAGGGACTTTAACTTTGATTTGAGGCCCCTTCCCCCTCCCCCCAAATAAAAGCATAGGTTTTTATCCACATGCGTATATTGCGCAGACATCAAAGAAAAAAAAAAAGCCTCATGCATTTCCATTAAAGCCGGGCGGACCAGGGGGAGGCACCAAGCTGGGTGCCGGCTTTTGAGGCGGTGGAAATTGATAAGGTTCATCTGCATACAAAAGGCTGAATGGAGAGGCGGCAGGGTGAGCGAGGTCGGACACCCAGATGGATTTTTTAATTCTGGGGAAAATAACACCACGCTCACAAGTGATAACTGAGCCTTTCTTCCCAACTCAGACCAAAATATGATTTCCATTTGTGCATTGGAGGAGAAGAAAATTATACAGAATTTCATTCTGCAATATAATAAGGCTTCACACTGAATAATGCTACCATAAGGCAGTGTAATTACTGAAGGGCAGAAAATACACTTTCAGTTTATATCTAATCACAATACCACATTGTCTGCTTTTGGGGAAAAAAATCTGGGGTGGGGGTGCAGCATGGTGCTGGACTGGGTAGGGCCTGGGCAGGGGCGTGGAGGGGAGTACCTGGGTCTCTGGGTCATACCTGGATCTGGAGGTTGGTGGCAGGTTGTTGACCCTGATCCCTGTAGGACAAGGTGCATCTCAGAGGAAGTGGGTTTCTCAGCTCTTTGAGGATCTCAGGTTTCTGACAGAAGCCCTTGCTCCCTCTTCCACTGACCTGGGCAACTGTGGCTACTGCTCACAATGGTCAAGTCAAGAAGTTTGAAGACTGAAAAGCCAAGCCTCTTCAGGGACAGGAAAGGTGATCCAGCTGAACGATGATTGCTCCTAGCTTGGCTGACTATAGATATGGCCAGGGAGCGGCTTGGGTAGACAGTGAATTGATGGTACCTTGAGAAATGTAACCTTCCCTTTTCCTTTTCCCATCTCTTTCTCATCCATTTTAATATCTAGGAACAAAAAAATCCAGTGGAAAAACAATTATTCTAGCAACTGTTAATATTTTGATGGCTTTTCCTTTGTGATACCTCTGGGGTTTTTGTTAGTTTGTTTTTATTTTTAAAATTTCTTTTGTAGTATTGGGTATCGAACCCTGGGGCCTACTGCATGCTAGGCAAGTGCTCTTCCACCAAGCTATACAAACTATACTCCAACACACACACACAGACACACAGACACACACACACACACACACACACACACACGTCCTCTCTCTTTCTCTCTCTCTCTCACCTTCTTCCTCCCTCCCTCCCTCTCTTCTTTTCTTTTGTCTTATTCCATTCATTTCTGTGTAGCATAACTCAGTTCCCACAGCATCAGGATTTGTTCTCACACTCAACATGGCAGTTAGTTCCCTTGATCCCTGAGAATATATTCTAAGCCCAGCATGTACCAGAAACCATGGATTATGCAGGATTCCACTGTATTTTCCCCATACTTGTCATAAAGTTTAGTTTATAAACTTTATGCAACTAGAGATGAAAAGGTGATAATAAAATAAAGCAATTGCATAACAGGCTGTAAGAAAGCTCAGTGTATGTGTATTCTCTCTTAAAATAGCTTACTGTACTGTAGGCCTTTGGGGTCTCAACAAGCGGCTTTTTTTTTTCTTTGCTAAGTCATTTTACTTTTTCACGCAAAGAAAGCTCTCTCTGGTTTCTCTTTGGCATATCCAAATTGCCATCCTCACCACTCTTGTGCTTGGGAACCATTATTCAGTCATTAAAGTGCTACTTGTGGCTGGGGAGATGGCTCAGTTGGTAAAGTGGATGCTGAACAAGCTGGAGGATCTGAGTTCAGGTCCAAAGCCTGGCATGGTTGCTCAAATCTATAACCCTAGCACAATGCAGGCAGAGACAGGCAGATCTCTAGAGCACACTGGCTCATCAGTTGCAAAAGGAAACCGAAGCCTTCTTTCGGGTTCTCAGACTCGTTAATAAAAGAATTTAAAAATGAACTCCAAAGGAGGCCTGGGGACAATTTTATTATACTTTGAGAGAAAAACAGCAGAGCAGGCAAGCTGTAAATCTCAGCAGCTGCCAGGAGAAGGAAGAAAAGGAAAAGCCATGCCCTTCTAAGTTCAGGTCAGAGAAAAAGGATGTTTAGCAATGGAGGTCAGCAAGCGTTGTATGGAGGAAGGGAAAGGAGGCTTCTGAGAAAAAGTAAGAAAGCCCATAGTTTCAGAGAAAGAATGCTTGGGCTTCTAGTCAGTACCTAAAAAAAAAAAAAGAAAGATAAATATGCTTAGAGTTGGACTGGGGATCTGAGCCCTATTTCAAGCTCTAAGGCACCAGGCACACAGGGTTAGAAAAAGGAAGATAACTGAGAATAAAAATGGACCACAATGGGTACAGCCCTGTATAGGGCATTTACATGGTAACATCTCTCCCAAGTTTGAGCTTTTCTCATCTATGCTCTGTTTATTCCATTATGCCCCCCCCCCGGGGGGGGGAAGACCTCCAGTCTTTCTCTGCAAACTGCCTTCTTCTAGATCTTAATCTTGATGCTCCACTCTCTGATCTTTACTCTGCTGAGTACCAGGGAGAGAGTGGGGTGAGGTGAGGTCCCAAAACTAAGGTGGAGAGCAATCCTGAAGACACCTGATGTAGAGATGTGCACACAAACACTCTCTCTCTCTCTCTCTCTCTCTCTCTCTCTCTCTCTCTCTCTCTCTCACACACACACACACACACACACACACACACACGAGCAAACCCAAAAGACACTCAATGTAGACCATGTGCACACATACATAATGCTACACACATACACAAAGAAGCAGTCCAGGAAGACCTAGTGTAGACATGTGTACACACATATGTTATATTCATATACACACATACACAGTTCTTTCTTTTTTTAAGAAAAGGACTTGGATGCAAGTACTGCAATACTGTCACAGTCCTTTTGATAACTTGAGAACCTTATGGCAATGCCAATAGGCAGGTGGCATATATAGTGTGAATACACTGGACAGAGGGATAATGCAGACATAGGTCAGAGTGGGAAGGCACAAGAAAGCATACAATTGAAAGCTTATAAATTTTTTTCTGGGGTTTTCTACTCAATATTTTAAAATCATAGATAACTAAAATTGGGGAAACATGAGAGAGGGATGCTACTGTATTTAAAACGATCATAGCTTAAAAAGCAAAATATTTTAGATCATATTTCATATGCAGCATCAAGTAGCCTCAGACTTACTAGGGCTCTAACCCAATGGTTTCCACACACAAAAGTGCACAGATTCACATTATGGGTGTGGTAAAACACAAATTACTAGGCCCCACCCTCAGAGCTTATGAATTATCAGGGTCAGGTGAGGCTCCCGATTCTGCATTATTCAGCTCCATGAGATGCTAACGTTGGCTTGAAAATCATGTCTTTGAGTACTGTGGGTAAAATTGAGGCTAGTACAATAAGTGAAAACTTGCAAGGTAGCTCAAGAGGGTATTTCAAAATAAACACATCTCTTGCATCTATGGCTCAAGGAACATCACAGAAGAGGCTGTGGAAAGACTGTAAGAGTCAGGATACCAAGAAGTCTGCTGTGAAACCGTCTCTCCTAGTACTAGCTGCATAATGCGATGTCAATGGATGGACATGTTAACATGGAAAGGGGAAGATTTCATGGGACCCCACTCCTAGACAAAGAACTAAGCAATAAATGACTGCTAGGAAAAGAATTAGCATCTCTCATTGATGAACCACTTTATTGATTATCCAAAAGAGAGTGGTCAGACTTGAAATAATATACACATAAATAACACAGATGACTCAGCAGGTTGTATTTACATATATATTTATGGATACACTTACATACGTATATGTAGGTATGAATAATAACAATAGGAACAACAATAATAATAGTAGTAGCAGAAAAAGAGGCTGTCAACTTAGAAGCTGTACAGGGCATGTCAAAGTGGTTAGAGGAATGGTAACTGGGAGGGACTTGAGGGAGGAAAAGGAAAGGAAAGTAATTCTATCTCAATTAAAAATATTAAAAATAAATAGATATATAGTCAAAACTTAAAAGATATATATAGATTTTGAGATCAATGGGTATAGTTCAGTGGAAGAGGCCTTGCTTGCCTAGCATTCATGAGGTCTTGGGTTTACAACAGCACTACAAAATAAACCCCAAACAAGCACATATACTAAAGGGAGGGGATATTTTTTGGGAAGCTCTTGAAATTGACTGCATAACTTTTCTTCAGTCGTTACTCCTTTACTGAAAGACCTGATATTGGGTTTCTTCACATCCCTGGCCCATTGCAGGGTATAGCTTGGTCATTCATAAAACACTTCATAAATGGAGGAAACCTTCTGAGTGATGACCATGGGATCCATCTCTAGCCACCAGCTGGTGTGGATGACATGGTAACAAGGCTAATCTCTCTCTGCAGAAGCCAGAAGAGTCCGGAGTGCTACAACCATGCCACTTAAAGAACGGGAAAAACATCAACTTTGTGTCTTGGGGTGGCATCTCTTCCACTTCACACAAGTGGAAAAGAGACCTAAGAAGAATTAGCTCTCTCCATAACTTTTATGGCTAGCTATTCTCTCAGTTATCACAAAGAGAGCAGAAAATAAACACATACATATTCCCAGTGTCTGAGGCTACAACAATGAAGTGAGATTCCTTTGCAGTGTGCTTGCATTCACAGCGTTGAACAATCAAGAACATTCCTCAGAGCGAGTAGGCCAAAAAATATCATTAAAGTTATGAAAAGACTTAGAATTGCAGGGGAAAAAAAGAAGACCAGAGCAGAAATATAATTTAGACTGACGTAGCAGTAAATATAACACAAAATGATATTGAAGTAAGATTTGAAAGCTTATTACATTTAATAACAATCCAAGTCTTCCTCATAATTAGAATGCCAAAGTTCTAGTACAAATTTTAAATTCCATCAATAAAGAAATCCATCCTTCAAGTATACAATCAGAAGAATAGACATAGAAAGCAAGTCTTGTTAGCATTGGGCTGTTTGTGTGAAATGCCAAACACCAAGAAGCAAACCAGAGCCTGGAATGCTTTGAGAGGAAGTTTATGACTAGAGGGACTTCTAAATACTTCAAATGAGAAGGCAACAGGAAAGGATTCTTAAACTCCCTCCTAAAGAAGAGTCTTCAGCTGTGCCTAGGGAGGTACTCTAGTGGTTAAAGCACTTGCTGAGCAACCGGAAGGACTAGAGTTGGGTTGTTTGTAATTCCAGCACTTAGAACTCAGAGACAGGGGACCTCCAGAACAAGATGGCTGGCAAGAAGAGCTGTGTCAGTCAGCTTTGGGTTCAGTGGAGAGACCTTGCTTGACGAATAAAGTAGAGAGCAATTGAAGATCCGCAATTGAACCCCAGACTTTCACATAAATGTGTTCATGTGTGCACACTCACATACATGTGATGTTACACATCATGCCATCATGCGTGCGTGTACACACACACACACACACACACACACACACACACACACACACACTCACACAGATTCTCCAACTAGATACTCACATATCCTGTAAAGAAGTGTCATGTAAGAAGTGAGGTGAGAGTTTGGGGTCTTAAATACGGCTAAAATATTTACAATATAGAGTGATAGTGATTTGTTTAACTTTCTCCCTCTCTCCCTATTCCAACTCCCAAACCCATAATATTTTCTAGAAGCCTAGTGTTGAACAATTAGCAAAGACATAAGTAGTTAGAGGTAATTCTCTAAGTCAGCTTTTATTAACCTTTATGACCTATTAGACCTTTATGACTTTAGAAATTTATCATCATACAAAAATCCATCCTAATAATCCAAAATATTTTGGAGACCTGTTGTTCTCTCATTAGTCTAAAAAGGAGATACAATGATAAGCAGATTGCTCAGTAGGACTAAGAAGTTTTATAATTGTTGCTTTATACGATATGCTCATCTAAACCAAGATGGTGGTGAAGGTACATGGCATGTACCTGTTAACCTTAGTAAAGATGGCTGCCAATCACGTGGTTGCTTCTATCCTGATGAAGTCATTAGTCAAGATGGAGAAGAACCACACAGTTGCTATTTAAAAACATTTATTTTCCTAAACAAGAGTTGAATTCAACTTACATACACAGTAAGGAGATCTATTTTTTTCTAAATAAGAGTTGAACCACATGTAGCAAATTAAGATTCAACCTTTTGTTACAAGTTTTAAACTAACTTTTGCTATAGACTTTACAGATATTTTAACCACATCCAATGAACTTATAAATCCTGAGACAAAGACTGTTCACATAGTAGTCTTAAAAGATTTCTTGAGAGCAGAGTGCAGAGAAATTGTAGAGATAAAAGATTTTCAAGAGTCAAAGTTGAAAAACTTTAGAGATAAGAGACTAGGGTCATTTGCTTGTGCAGTGGTAGAAGTCATCTGGAACACAAGGGGGGCATCTTTGGCCATTGAACGGTACCAAGGCCATGCTTTTTGCAGTAAGATAGTGGGGCTTTAAGAAAATCTCTGAGTTCAAGAAAGGAATTGAGTCTGAGGAGAAAAGGACAATGTGTTATGAAATGAACTCCATTGGAGGGAGTGTTCCAGTAAGCTCCAAGAGGGAGGAGAGAGAGAGAGAGAGAGAGAGAGAGAGAGAGAGAGAGAGAGAGAGAGAGAGAGAGAGAACAATGTAGCCATAGGAGACAAGGAGGAACACACAGGAATTCCACCTGAGGGAGGGTTCCAATATCATAGAGCCCTCCAGGGAGTAGAGAAGATTCAGGACTTCTAGGAGGGAGCTGAGAGACAGGAGGGATACCAGATGAATGAAAAAAATGAAATAAAAGGAGGTCATAACTACTCTTAATTATGGAGGGTTTTGTTTTGTTTTTGTAGATATAAGGGAGAAAGTGGACAGAGGTAAGAGTCCAGAATGAAGGTGGCCAGCAGACTAAACTGGACCATGGGAGGAGAGAGGGGGAGGTAGAGCAAGAGAGGAGCCAAAGACCAAGAGAGACAGCCTGGGCCAAGCGACCAAGAGACTGTTGTAGCCAAAATGGCTGAGTTCTATAAGGATCAGGCTGGGGGAAGGGAGGCAGAAGCCCAGACCCTGGGAGTGAGAGGTTTAGGGTGGGGGGCAGGATGAGAAGTGTTGGGAGGAGTCATAGGTACTGAGTGCTGTTGGGAGAGCTGGAGAGAGCCACCAGAGTGATGCTGGTAGAGCTGGCCAGCATCTGCTTTAATATGTTAATAGGCACCTCAACCATTTTTCCCCAGGTTTCTGAGACCTAAAAGTATCCACAATACTTTAACTTTCTTGCCCTAACATTTTTCAAGCATTTTCTTGTTAGTTTTATTTACTTAGGAATTAACAGTGCATTTAGAAACTCTTTTTGAGAACATTACAACCCCAAACCCATGGGATATGGACAACTAATTTTAGTATGAAAAAAGCCAAGATGATTCTAAAAAAAAAAAATTTCAACACACTTGCAAGAAACCACAGTCTCTTCATTGTTATTTACATTGCTTCCATAAAAGGAAAAATGGTGAAACTTCCAATTACGTTCACAAGGTCAGAGTGTCAAAGCCTAATGCTAAAAGTGGATTGTCTATGTCCAAAACTCACAAAGCAAAAGTAGTGTGTAGTGCATAGATAAACAAATTACTGGCAAATAAGTTCTGGAGATTAATAAAGGGAAATGTATCTTGTAGGGGTTGGGCTTCTCCAAAAAGTGGAACCAGAATACTGTTATTATAAGGAGTTGGCTCAAGAGGTTATGGAGTCCCAAGACAATTAGATTGCAAGCTGGAGAACCAGGCGAGTTTGTGGTGTAGTTCCAGACTAAGGTCAAAGGTTTGGCCAGCAGAGAAACAGCGACCCAAGTTCCAGTCAGAACCAAGGCAGCCTCCAGATCCCAAGCCATGATGCTTCAGTTGGAATCTAAAGACAGGAAAGTAACAATGTGCACCTCCAGAGCAGGGAGGCACAAGGAAGGCCATCTCAGTGAACTCATGATGTGTAAGAAAACGCCAAAGGTGTCTTAAATAATAGAAACGTATTTCCTCACAGTTTTGAGGACTGTCGGGCCAAGGTTTAGTTGTCACTGTGGTTAATTTCTGCTGAAAGGTCTCTTCTGTCTTCTTCTGCATCCTTACAATGTAGGGACAGAAAGAAAGAGCAAGCTCTTTGGGGTGTTTTTGTTTGAAAGAATACTAACTTCCATTGTGAGAGCCCCACCTAATGACCTCATCTGAACCTATTTCCCGGAGTCCCCACCTTCAAAACCCATCATGTTGAGGCTGGGGCTTCAACACAGGAATATGGAAGGCACATAGTTCAGAGCATAGCACACTTTAACTGGCAGAACATAAATATAAACATAAACATAAAGATGATTCAGTGCTTTGGAATAGATTTTTTAAAAATAATTTTAATTATATTTATTGGTCTATTTTGTACTAAGAGGCCAGGCTCTCACAAGCAACAGTATGCGTGTGAAAGACAGAGTATAAATGTTGAGGTTGATTTTCTGCTTTCACGGTGTGGTTCCACAGTATCAAACTCAGGTTGTCCAGTTGGGGGCAAGAACCTACACTCTCTAAGCCATCTTGCTGGCTCGGAATAATTTTTTAAATTAAGTTCATCAAATTAAGAGGTTAAATTAGATCATTTCAATTAATGAAAGTGATATGTCCAATCTTCAACATCTCTGTCTGTTACAAAATGATAGAGGCTTTCGGACCAAAAGCACTTACATTGGGAGTGCAATACTGTAGAAAGAAATGGAAAAGACTCACTATCATCACTATAAATCAGTATTTTTTTTAATGTTCCAACCAGGGCAGTGAGAACAACAACAAGAGATCTCAGAAAGACAAAATTGTTAGCAGTGTAGATCAAGTAATTGCATAACAGGGCAACACTCCAGATGGAACAACAAGCCATTAGGCATAATGACTTTAGTAAGTGGCCAGTATCTGGATCAACTGGTACAAAAGTCAGTGACTTTAGTACACTGGTAGCACCTGGAAAATGTGAGAAAAGTCATATAGCTTACAGTGGCAACAGTAAGCCACCCAGGAATAAGCTGAGCAGAAAATATGCAACAACTTCAAGAGAACGCTTCAGAACTTCTGAAGGTGCGCAGGGATGGCGTCTTTTAGAGGAAAACAGGACGCTGACTCTGAGTTGTTCTGAGAGATGGCTCTTCAGGGTGAGGCACTCTAGAGAGAGCACTCCTGCCTGGGCCTTAAGATCTGCTTTCACCTGGGCATTCTGAGACTTCACACGGCAGGATCTGCTTCTTCTTCTCCTTCATCTTGCACAGACTGAGTGGGCTCTTGTCATTTTAAGATTGTCTCTGCAGCGTTGAGAAACCCTCCTTTTCGATAATTCCTTGCAGCATTCTGGTCTATTTTGAAGACTGTCATTTTATTGCTGAGTCACTCAGAGCTGATACTTTTGCTTCACCATTTGCAAGAACAACAAATATGTAATCAGCTCAGGAATAAACCTTACAGAAAACAATTAATGCTAAGGTGAGGGAGGAACAACACAGATCCTTTCTACCATCGCAACTTTCCTGTGAATCTAAATTCATTTCCCCAAAGAAGCTTTCTTTAAAAAGATGTAGCAAAACTCTAATGATAACATGTAATACTTTGTCAGAAGACATTAAAGAAGGCTGAAATGGAGGGACAGATACAAACCAAGGGAGTTAATAATATAGCAGTGCCAGTCTCTTCCCAGCTGTCTACAGACTCAGGGCAATTTCAACAATTTCAAAAATTTCAACAAGAGTTTTAAAAGAAATTTGAAAACTCATCCTTAAATCCATAAAAACTGGTAGTCATAGCCAAAACACTCTGGAGGAAGGAGGAGGAGGAAGAGGAGGAGGAGGAGGAGGAGGAGGAGGAGGAGGAGGAGGAGGAGGAAGAAGAAGAAGAAGAAGAAGAAGAAGAAGAAGAAGAAGAAGAAGAAGAAGAAGAAGAAGAAGAAGAAGAAGAGATACTTGTGCTTCAAATATCAATTGTTATTATAAAAGTGCCAGATCTCCATGGTTAAAAGATGTGGCTCCATAATAGAAAAACAGGCAAATGAAACAGAACAGAGAATCAGAATCCAGCTGCTTCACAATGTGGAGTTCTGGCATTGGCCCCTTACAAGCCCAGCTAGGGTTGTCTGGTTCCTCTACCCCAAAGTTCATTCCTCATGGATTCTCAGAACATAACTTATTTGGAAATAGGGCCTTCGCAGATGAAACTAATTGGAGATCTAGCTATTAAACCATCTTAGATTTAGAGTGGGACCTAAGTCCTGTGACTTGTGCCCTTATAAAAAGGCAAGGACAGAGAGAGAGAGAGAAAAGTGGTATGAGACAGAGGTGTAATTAGAAGAGATATGTCTATAAGATGAAGATCATGAGTCCTAAGATCTGAGTGCTTGTGCCCCTCCTCAGATTCAAATGTGGAATGCTTAACTCCCCAAATAATGGTATCAGGAGATAGAGCCTTTGGGAGATGCCTGGGTCATAAATGCAGACTGCACGTGAATGTGATTAGTGTCCTCATTAAAATGGTCCCAGTGTCCTGTCTAGCATGGCCCATCAAATGAGGGCAGAGCCAGAGGATGACATCTACAAGGCAGGAAACAAGCTGGCACCAGACACTGAATCTGGCCTTTCCTTAAATCTCAGACTTACTTTCTAGACTCCACAGCTGTAGAAATAAATGTTCTTCAGCCTGATGGTGGTGACACACACCTTTAATCCCTGTGTTGAGAGGCAGAGGCAAGAACAAGAAGTTGTTCTTTGTGGCGTTTCTGCTTTGCAGTTAAAGATAAACAGTGGATGAACTCTACTTACACTCATTCTCACATGAACACACATGTATGAAAACCAGAAGCTAGGGTTTTTATGAGAGAGAACATGCCGCTTTTGTCTTCTGAGCCTGACTTACCTCACTATACTCCCTAGTTCTATCTACTTCCTTGTAAATTACTTAATTTTATTGCTCTTCATACCTGAATAAAACTCTACTCTGTACATTTTGTATCACATTTTCATTGTCTATTCATCATGTCCATTAATGGACATCCAGGCTCACTCCATTTTCTTGATATTATAAATAGAACAGCAATAAGCATGCATCTGCAAGTATCTCTTGGCAGCATATAGAGTCCTTGAGTTATATGGCCAGGATGGCACATCTGGGTCATATGGTCATTCCATTTTTTTTTTTTTGAGGCCGCTCATGCTGACTACTTCAGTGGCCACACAAGGCTACATCTCGACCCACACTGAATAGAGATTTCCCTTTCCCACATCTTCACCAGCATTTCTTGTCATTTGTTTTCCTGATTTCTTTTTGACTGAGGTGAATCTGGAAGCAACTTTTATTTGCAGTTCCCCCATGGCTAGGGTTGCTGAACACCTTTAAAAACAGTTATTGGCCATTTGTGTTTCTTTATTTAAGAATTTTCTTCAGTCCACTGGCCCATTTATTGGTTGGCAGGGTTGAGTTTGGTGTTTAAGCTTTTCAGCTCTCTCTCCCCACCTCTCCCTCCTCTCTCGCCCTTCTTTCTGTGTGTGGTGTGTGTCCTTGTGTTGTATGATTGTGTGTGCAGGAGTATGGACCCATGTGTGCATGGGTAGAGGCCAGACATCAATATCAGGTGGCCTTTTCTATCACTCTTTACTGAACAAAGCTCCTTTTTTTTTTTTCTTTAACTGGAATGGGTCACCAGGAAGCCCTCAGGAGCCACCTGTCTCTCCACTCATTTGCACTATGGTTGCAGGTGCCTGTCACCAGGCCTGGCTTGGTACATAGCTGTAGAGCCTCAGGATTACATAGTAACCACTATATTCATGGAGACATCAGTTCCTCATGTTTTAGAAGTTAACTTCCTGTCTGAACTACAGCTAGCAATGATTTTCTGCCATTCTGTGGGCTGTCTGTTCACTCTAAGGATTTGGCTTTGCAGCAGCTTTACAATTTTATGTAATCTAATTTGTCAGTTATTGGTGCTATTTCCTGTGTTGTGGTGTACGCTCATAGGCAAATGCTAAAGATGGTGATGAGGGGTGATCACAACTTTGATGCCAGCCGGGGCCACACCTGCCTTGTTTTCTGCTGAGGGAATGCTCCTGTCATTGCTATGGCTACTGCCACCATTCCCTACTGATGTCAGCCAGATTCCAGTCTTCAGCTTTCCAATGTAGATGGAATACCAGTGAGTCTTCAGGAAGCTTCCAAACTGCAGTGTCAGATTGAGACTGCCAAGACACCCAGATTCATAGGCTGGGAATTCAGAGTTTGGGGTTCTCAGCCTCTCCAGCATGTAGATAGCGATTGTTGGACGACCCAGTCCCTATTGTGTAAGCCAATCCAGGAGATTTTGGCTGGAATAATGTGTGGTTTCTATCACCCCTTTAAGGAAATACTTCTACTTGGTTGACTTTAGTCTACCTCCATGCACAAGGATCTTAGTTCATTTTGTGTTACTATAACAGAATGCTGCAGTCTGGGAAGGATAGTTTATAAAGGGCAAAGATTGAGTTCTTACAGTTATGGAGGGTATAAAGTTTAAGGTTAAAGAGATTGAGTCTAGTGAGGGCCTGCGGTATCATCTTATGGTAGAATATTGTGTGTGTGTGTGTGTGTGTGTGTGTGTGTGTGTGTGTGTGTGTGTTGCATGAAAACAGAGCATTCATGATATAAGGATTTAATCACCTCTTAACATCTTTCTTGCATTGGAGATAAAGTTTTCAATATACCGATTTGGGGGCATATTCAAACCATAATCTATGGTCAGGGGATGTATCAGACATAACATGAACTGCACCAGATCCTTTAGTTTTGAATCTCAGAGTTATATACCAACCAGAAACCATCTTTCTTTCTTCTTCCCAAAGCAGCCTTTTACCACAAAGAAAGTGTCTTGACTGCCTCTTGCTCACATCCTAAGTCGTGGGGCTGTTTCATGTTTAGGTCTGTGGGTAAGCTGAGTGTATACAGTGTGTCACTGCTATCCTCAAGGCTGGTGTGGCAGCTGCCTAGCCCCACTACCTGGGTATGGCCATTTTATAATGCCCACCGTGGCAATACCTCCACAGGCCTCTGAGTTGGTATTTCAGCTCCTCTACCTTGGGCTCTGTCTTCTTTGGTACTTTGTGTATTTTTTCAGGATCTGCTTTGGGCTGGGTTGTGTGTTCCTTGTATCACAGTTCCTGAACAGATTGCTTTTGAAAACTCATCAGCTTTTATCTTTACTTATTCAAAGATGATTCACAAATCAATACCCCCTGCTTAGCCTATCGGATCTCTCCACTAGGCTATAGCAAACACCATCATAATCAACATGTCAAAACAGAAGAATAATCCTTTCCCAAGCACATCTTCCTTTTAGTATTCACTTTATAATAATCAAATTCATACAATTCAGTAATGCAGGAAGCATCATAACCATCCTTTATGCAAGTTTCACATCTAAGTAATCAGGACCCTCTCAGCATAAATCCTACATATTTCTCAATCTGTCCCTTTCTTTCTATATTTTCTATCACAACATTTGCTGAGATCTGTCATTATGATAGAAATATAATCACAGCTCCTCTTTCTTAAAGCCTAAGAACTTCCTAATGCTTGCAGGTCAACACTTGAGCTCTCTGTGGTAGAGTGAGTGGTGACTTCATCCAAAATAAAAGAGTCTCTTTTTGGATGCAAGTTAGTTAAATATCTTTGAATGAGAGCATCCTGGATTATGTCTTGGGTCCTAAGAAAAATGTCAAGAAAAGAAAAAACGAGAGGAGAGGGGGAGGGACGGAGAAGGGGACAGGAGTGTGGTGGGGGGAGGGGAGAAGGAGGAAGGAAGGGAGAGGAGGAAAGAAGGAGGAGGGGAGGGAAAGGATATGCACAGAGAAGGTGACTTGAAGACAAGGCAGAGACAAGATTGTGTGTCCACAAACCAAGGACTGCCCAGGTTTTCTAGAAGTCACTAGAAGCTAGGAGACAGAGGGAATTGACTCTTCCCCAGTTTTCTAGAAGAATTAACCTTGTGAATGCCTCATTTTTATATCTCCAGGCTCCAAATTATAAGAGAATAAGTTTGTTGTTTTAACCTATTTTATTATACTTTATTATAACAGTAGGTAACTTTTCTTAGCCAATAAATATACTCCTGTTAACTATCAATTTGACAATCTAGACCAGTGGTTCTCAACCTGTGGATCATGATGCCTTTGTCAAACCATTATCTCCAAAAATATTTATGTTATGATTCATAAGAGTAGCAAAATTATAGTTATGAAGTAACAGTGAAAATAATTTTATGGTTGGGTGTCACCACAACATGAGGAACTGTATTAAAGGGTTGCAGCTTTGGGAAGTCTGAGAATCACTTAACTAGAGTGACTAGGGAGATAGACCTCTGAGCATGGCAGTTAGGGATCATCTTAATTGTGTTAATTGAGGTGGGAGGACCCAGCCTAAAAGTGGACAAGGGCTCCTGGACTATATAAGAAAGGGAGCAAGCAGTATGCACACATTCATTGCTCTCTGCTTTCTGACCGGGACTGTAGTGTGTTCATCTGCTTCAAGTCCTTGCTGCCTGAACTTCCTCACCATGATGGATTGTATCCCTGAACTGTGAGCTGGAATGATCACTTTCTCTTCTGAGTTGTTTTTGTCAAGCTATTTTATCATAACAACATGTAAAGAAACGAAGATGCCTGATATAGTGGGCACAGCCTTCTGGTTTAATCGTATCCATTCTCCTGCCTCGGCTCTCTGGTTTCATATTTTAATTGAATTGCATGGCCACACCCTTCCTTTATACAGAATTTTCTGGTTTGCTTCCATGATTTTATTCTCTTCTCCACTTCTTCTGAAGTTCCTCTGCTCTGCCTAGACTTGGTACTATTCTATTCCTCATACTTCTTCAGGGCTTAGCTTAGACACTTTCTCCAGGAATCTCGTTGTGATCCCTTCAGGAGAGTCTGCCACCCTTTGTTCTCCATACAGGCCACTCACCTATCTAGAGAAAACTCATGATGAGCTTGAAGAAGCCGTTGCTGGCTGTATCTTTCTCCTCTTCACATTCATGTCTGAAGCTGATTTTCAATTGCATGCTAATTTGAGAGGTCCTGAGGCAAAGGGTGTGCTACTTTTTAACTCTTGGAATCTTTGGGTTGTGTAAAAGGCAATCAGTTTACTCTGGCTTGGATGTACATAATTCTCTTCAAATGTCAAACATTGGTCTTAACCCTCAAGGTGAAGTTATTAGGAGGTGGGGCCCTTAGGAGATGGTAGGTCAGGAGGACTGAACCCTTATGGAAGGTTCTGGTACCTCTATGGAGGTTCAGAAGTGTGCTTGACCTCTCATCCATCCATCCTACCTCATGAGACACACAGAAGGGGTTATCTTTGAAGACCATCTTCACTAGATACAAAACCACCTGGAAACTTCATCTTGGACTTCCTAGCCTCCAGAATTGTGAAAAATAAATTTCTGTCATCAATTATTCCATATTATTTTGTTACAACAGCATAAAAGGATGTCATTTGTGTAAGTTTAAAAGCATCCAATTCTTTCTAGGTATTGTTTACACATCTTGCTTTGGGTTGGATTGCATCTCTCAGATAGGTTTGTTGAGATCTTAACTTCCAGTACTTAGAATACAACCACACTGGGAAATAATGAAGTCATTATTGGGTCCAAATTCAATATTACTGATGCATTTAGAAGAGAAGACACACAAAGAGGATCTCACCTGAACATAGAGGCAACATCACAGGATGCTGGCAAAAACCAAGTTATGCAGGGAGCTTCCTGTAATTAGGAGAGATGAAGAAGGGTCTGATATCACAGCCTTTGGAGAAAGCCAGACCTTCAGTGCTAAGTTCTAGGCTCCAGAACTGTGGCTTAAGAAAATAAATATGTTGTTTTAAGCTACCAAATTTGTTGTAATTTGTTATGACAGCTCAAATAAATTTTTAGCTCTGTCTGTGTCTATAAAAGAACAAAAGACAGCACATCGGAGATGTTGGGGGTGATGAGGAGCAAGGTCTGGATGGTGTTTAGCTCTGGAGAAGGAAGGAGAACAAGAGAAGGTTTACAGGAGGCTTTCATTGTGTTTAAAACACATATGGCAAAATAAGATTTGACAGCACTTGGTAGTGGGCATAAGGACACTTGTAATGTTTTCCCAAGTGTATGAAGTAATTTACAATACAAAGAAGAAAATTATAAATCTCTCCTGGGTTCCAAACATAAGGGGTGATGCCCACTTAGATGAAATAACTCTTGGAAAGATGTCAGGGAATCAGTTGATAGATGCAGTTTGATGGGCATGGTTGGAGGCTGGGCAGTGAATGACAAGAGTTAATGATGTGGGTTACTTTTCAATACCACTCCTGCCTTCAAGAAACACACAGCTGAAGTATATGAAGGTAGATCTCTCTCAAAAGAATTATCAGAAATTAATTTTTATTCATTTCCTCAGGAGAGAGGCTACTCATTGTCAAGAAGTTCTTGTTAATAATAATAACTTGAAATTGTATAGTTCTTAAAAGTTTAAAATATAATTAGAATCCAGTTAAAACATATGAACTGAAATTTTCTTGCCTGCAACTTCTCATGAGTCCAACTTCTGTCTTTGTGAGTAGCATAGACCAAGTCTTCCTTTACCATCCCCCAGTCTTTCCTAAGCTATCCTTGAAACCTTGTATGTACCTTCTCTTGACTGTGGTCTCTTAGTACCCTAGGCAGACTCCCTAGCAAGTCTCCTAGTATCCTAGGGGAGCAGTTATGGGCAAAGGGTCTTGGTTAGTATACTCCAGACTTTTAAATAGCGTGAGACTTCAAGGCCGAAAGGCATGATGTCGTTCTATGGCGTTCTGTGGAGTTCTATGTAGATTTATGTAGTTCTGTGTTGTTCTTTTGATGTTTCTTTCCTTTGAAAGACTTTGTCAGGTGTCAGTTCAGGACACAGATAGACACAAGGGCCACTGTGGGTTCACTGGGGGAAAGTTTATCATCTTCTGTGTTTTACAGAGCTTTACTTGGGAGCGCATCTTCTTCCTGTCAACAATTTTTAAAACAACAACAACAACAACAAAAAAAAACCACACAAAACTTCAAGATCTTGGATAAAATCTCCCCATTTTACTTACATTTTTTTCAGATGAGAAACAGTGGTGGCAGGGTGGTGTTGAAATGAGTCATCTTGTACATTGCCAGTGGGGTATGAGCCGGGAGAATCTGCCTGTGATTTTATAATGTGTACCAAATGTCTCAAAAATATTTTCACCATCTGGGCTAGCAACTTTACTTGCAGGAATTATTCCTAGGCAAAGATAATAAAATACCAGGAATGATCAATGGATACTTATGATTATAGTTATGTCATGTCATCAAACACGTTTATAAGAAATGTTTAAGATATAAAAATCTTTGATTATAAAATGTTTAACTAAAAAGAATATAAGCTACATTCACAATGAAGTTTCTGTGGTGTAAATAACATACCTAGTAATAAAGGATGGCTGGCAACATGTGACACTAGAGTGGTAATTTTATTTTATGAATTATAGATATTTTGCAAATTGTAAATGAGACTGAATTACAATATTAAAAAGTTCAAAATATATTCATAACCTCAAATTTAAATTTTATGTAATATAGCAGCATTATTTATTAGAATGTTACTTGACATTAAATATATTTCTCAATAGTGCTAAAAAGGCTTATGACAAAAGGTAGCAGTCATCTCCCTGTCTGCCATCCTTCTCCTCCATCCTAAGAAAGGCAACAGCTTTTCTTTTGTTCCTATTCACCTCACATATCTATAAAGACACCTGCTTAACCACATTTATGTGAAGTCTATATTGCAGCAAATGAAGATTTTAACGTTTGTAAGTGTCCCCATTATTCACTCTTTTTACTCTTTATATATGTACTACAACTTTTAGTGAAATATTTATTTCATATTATTAATAATACTGTGAAAATTCTCCCTGCTACAGTAGGAGTGGTTTCAGATTCTGGTGATGTATTTCAGCATGCACATTTCCTTTCTTGAGCGACTTCTGGCATTCTTGGAATTACTTATATTGTTTGTTTAATATACTTTTATCTTATGGCTTTTATTCTCATATACCCCAACTGCTCAATAAAACAACCTTTCAATTCAACTTTCCATATAACAGAACACTCTTGTTCATCTCTTTGCTCTGAGATAGCCCCACAAGACCTCCTGCTTTCTAGCTCCACATGACCAGTTTTCCTCTAGTCCTGTGGACATCCTTATAATTTCGACTGCAGTCATGGATTTTCACGCATCTATATCAGATCTCGTGTTTCCCAAACCCCTTATCTTTCCTTCATTTTGTGAGATTTATCTGAGAAAGAGTACATGAACTTTTGATACTCTGCAGGTATTTAAGTCAATACTCATACACTTTTGATTGATAGCTTGAGTAGGAATAGAATTCATACCCATTCAATTGCTGTTGAAAAGGCCCATGGTATTATCATCTTGGCAACACATATACAAAAAGCTGGGATGACACAGAGATTAGCATGGCTCCTGTGCAATGATGGTATGCAAACTCATGAGGTGTTCTGTGTATGTGTAGGACATGAAAGTGTAAAGTGGACCATGAGATGGGAAGAGGAGGTCTAAGAGGAGAAATGAGGGGCACAAGAGAGAATAATGGAATAGATGTAAAAATGTCGCAGTGAAACCCACTATTTGTATGATAACTATATTAGTTACTTAGAGCATTCCTTTGATCAAAATACCTAAAGCAATTTAAGGGATGAAGGGTTAAATTGGACTCATAGCTTTCAGGTACATGGAAAGGAATGTATAATAGTGAGAGTGGCCTTATCTGTGGCAGCAGGGGCATGATGCAAATGGTCACATAGCAACCACAATCAGGAAGCAAGGAGGTGTGTTGGTGGTGGTCATCTGGCTTCCTCCTCTCCTTTTCATTTAGTCTGGGACTAGAGCTGATGGGATGGTATTGCCAGCACTCAGGTGTGCCTTCCTTCACTTAAGCGTCACTGCAAACACCTTTATAGATATGCCTGGAAGGGTGTGTCCTAGGTGATTCCTATCTTGTCAAGTTGAAAATAAAGATTAACAATCACGGTTCCACTCCTTGTCAACTTGACACCCAAAATAAAACTTTTAAACCATACCATTGCATCCTTGATCCTCTAAAACTCATGGTTATTTTCTAGTGCAAATATGCTCGGTTCCTATGTCAGAGTCCTAAAAGTCTTAACAGTTCCAACACCACTTCAAAGTCCATAGTCCAAAGTCCCTTCTGAGATTCAAGGTATTCTTTTAGCTATGAACCCATGAAAAGTCAATAATAAAAAAAGCTACCTGTTTATACCAATGGCACAGAATAAATATTCTCATTACAAAAAAGAGGCATGGGGACATGACAAGGAAAGATCAGACCAAAGCAAGACTGAAACTCAGTATCAAAGCAACAAATCCTGGTCCCTTCTTCCCAGGCTCTGGACTTCAGTGGAATCATTTGGACAGTGGTGCTTTCAGCTCTGCTACTTGAAGCACGCCCAGCCTCTCTCTTGGCCTGGCTCTACTTCACGTCTTCATCTTTTCTTAGTGGAATCCACAATCCTGGCATCTCCAAACTTCCTAGGGTCTCTATTGCAGTTGAGGCTTCCCCTTCACAGCTTCAGTCAATGACCTTTCAGGGCTTCTTGTAGGGATTGTGACCCTGCCAAACAATGTTTTGGCTTCGGTCATTTTCTGAAACTTTGGTGTAAGCCTCCATAACCATTTCCTTTACAATGCATTTAACAGGTAAGATTTACCCATGGTTCTGAAGCAAAGGGTGTTCAATGTGTGTCTGTGTCATGTGCCAGATCTTCCTCAGGCAGTTCTTCCCAGTGACAACTCTTTTTGGATGTTACAGTTCAGAATATTCTACCTAAACTTAACATGTGGAGATTCAATAGTAGTTCAGTTTTTCTCTATACCACTGTGCTCTATCTTCCCTCTCTTGAAAGGCTTCCCTCCATGGCTCCTTACTAAATCCCTGACCTCTGTGGGTATCTCAAATGAAGCATACATATCTAAAAATTAAAAGCTTACACCAAGAAATGAGAAAAAAAATTGCTGAATCTGTGTGGCTTCATTCAAAACAATTGTTTCTAGGTCTAACTGTGTAATTCATAATTTCATTTTTCTTAACAACTGGGAAATTCTTTATTGCATAAGTGTACCACATTTTTATTATCCATTCATCAGTGATGAGCATTTAGGGTGTTTCCATTTCTTGACTATTGTGAATAGAGCAGCAGTGAACATGGATGAACAATTATCAGTAGTAACATGAAGAGTCCATTGAGTATATGCTAAAGAGTGGTGTAGCTAGCTGGATCATGTGCTAGATCTACTTTCAGCTTTTGGAGAAAACTCCACGCTTATTTCCACAGTGGTTTATATCAGTTTGCAATCCCACCATCAGTGAGTAAGTGTTCCTTTTCCCCCACATCTACATCAGCATCTGTTATCAATTGTCTCTTTTATTTTGGTCATTATGACTGGGGGAAAGATGAAATCTTGAAATAGTCTTAATTTGCATTTTCTCTAATGGTTGAACATTTAGAACAACATTTCTCAGCCATTTGTATTCCATCTTTTTAGAACTCTCTGTTTAGATCCATGACCCATTTTCTAATTGAGTTGTTTGTATTCTTTTTTTTTAATTCTTTATATATTCCAGAAACTAACCCTCTATCAGATGTGTAGCTACTAAAGCTTTTTTCCTAGCTTGTATGCTGCCTCTTTACTCAAACAATGATGTCATTAGCTGTACAGAACATTTCAGCTTCATGTGGTCCCACTTGTCAACTGTCTGTCTTAAAGCCTGTGATACCAGGGTTCTGTTCAGAGAGTCCTTTCTTGTGCCTGTCAGTTCAAACATATTGTTTTCTCTTCTATCAGATTCAAGGTATCAGGTCCCATGTAAGGTCCTTGGAGTTGAGGTTTGTGCAGAGGGGAAGATAAAGCTCTAGTTTCATTGTTCTTCAGGTAGCTGTCCAGTTTGACTGGTGCTATTTGTTAAAGATGCTGTCTTTTCTCTAATGTGTGCTTTGGCCTCTTTTTCAAACCTCAGGTGGCTGAAGGAGTGCTGGCTTATTTCCAGGCCCTCAATTCTATTCCATTGATCAACATGGCTTTCTATGTCAGTATTATGCTGTTTTTATTACTGTAGCTCTATAGTATAATTTGAAATCAGTGATGATGATACCTCTCACCATTCTTTTATTATTCAGGATTTTTTTGCTATCCTATTTTTTTGTGTGTTTCTAAATGAAATTTAAGATTACTGTTACAGTTTCTGTGAAGAACTGAATAGGAATTTTAGTTATTGCTTCTGGCAGGAAGGCCATTTTCAAAATATTAACCCTACCAATCCATGAACACAGGAGGTCTTCTCATTCTCTGATATCTTCGTCAATGTCCTTTTTCAGTGTCTCAGAGTTTTCATTTTATAAATCTCTCACTTCCTTGGTTAGATTTAATTCAAGTTATTTTTTGAGGCCATTGTGTATTGTTTCCCTGATGTCTTTCTTGGTGTGTTTGCCATTTGTATATAGGAGGGCTACTGCTTTTGTGTGTTAATTTTGTATCCCACTCCTTTACTAAATATATTTATCAACTGAAGGGGTTTTCTGGTGGAGTCTTTAGGGGTTTTCATGTATAGAAACATCTTCTGCATTTGACCTCCTTCCTATTTGTCTTCTTTTTATCTCTCTCAGTTGACTGAATGCTGTAGCTAAGATTTCAAGCACTATATTGAGCAGGAAAGGAGAGAATATCTTGTCTTGTCTTGTTACTGATTTCAGTGGAAATGCTTTGAGGTCATTTTTTCTCTTTCATTTATCATGAGGCTGGCCATGGGCATTTTTGTATGCTGCCTTTATTATGCTGAGATTTGCTTCCTGTATCCCTAGATTCTTTGGGACTTTTATCTTGAGGAATGTTGGATTTTGCCAAAGGATGTTGGACTTTGTATCAAATAAGATTATTGTGTGGCTTCTTTTAGAATGTTTATGTAGGAGAAAGCATTTATTGATTTATATAAGTTGAGTCATCTCTGCATCTCTGGGATGAAGATAATTTAATGACAGTGGATAACCTTTTTTTGATGTGTTCTTGAATTCAATTTACAAATATTTTAATGAGAATTTTTGCATTTTTTTTTTGTACATTAGAGAGGCTGGCCAATAATGTTCTTTGTTTTCGTTGAAACTTTGTCTGATATTGCTATCAGGGCAATCGCAGTTTCATAAAGAGAATTTGGAAGTTTTCCTTCTTTTTCTGTTTTATAGAATAATATGATGAGTACTGGTGTTTGTTCTTTGAAAGTTAGCTCTTCGAACTTCTTTGGCTTGGATGAGGACCCTTTCAGCTCTATCTCTTCTCTTGTTTTTACACTCGATATAGTGTCTTCATTTCTGCTCATTCTGATAAGACTTTCACTTGAATCTCCTGCTCACTCACTAACTGTTCTTCTGCTAAGGACATTTGTTCTGTGGACTACATATTCAATTTATTATTTTAACAGTCTTGTTTTTAATATCCATTTCCAGTACTAGATTATTTCACATGCAAATGTGTATACATAAGCACACTATATTTTCCCCATATTTTGAGGGCAGTAATTGAAGTCTGATTACTGTTCTACCATGTCTACTATGTTTCTTGGAAACATGTTTTGTACTATATTCTAATAATTGAACTAGAAGACATAGGTGATTCTTTGGTACACTAGAAGCTGTGAGAGATTCTTAGAAGATGCAGAGAGTATAAAACCAAAGAACATGAAACCAACTCTCAAAACACCTACAAGAATATCAGCTGCAGGGGGCTGGAGAGATGGCTCAGAGGTTAAGAGCACTGGCTGTTCTTCCAGAGGTCCTGAGTTCAATTCCTAGTAACCACATGGTGGCTCACAGCCATCTGTAATGAGATCTGGCTCCCTCTTCTGGCCTGAAGGGATATATGCAGGCAGAACACTGTATACATAATAAACAAATAAATTAAAAAAAAAAAAAAGAATATCAGCTGCAAAAGCTAGGATTGTTTGTTTGTGTGTGTGTGTGTGTGTGTGTGTGTGTGTGTGTGTGCATGTGGTTGTTTGTTTTGATTTTTTTATGTTTTGAGAGAGAGAGGTGTGAAGGTTATAGCAATTTGGGTGGGGAAGGTGATGAGGAAGATCTAGGAGGAGTTGGGGAAGGGAAAGAAATATGGTCAAATATACTGTATGGAAAACTTTTAATTAAGAAAAATAGTTTGACAGGCCTGCCTGGGTCCTCATGGCCTGGGCTGGCTGAAGACACCCACAGGCCCACCTGGGTCCTCATGGCCCAGGCTGGATGAAGACATCCACAGGCTGCTATGGCATCTTGCCTCACTGGATGGGTAGGTACCATTATGAGGAGTAAATGCATGATGGAGAAATGGAAGAGAAAGAGACTGCTTCATGTGCTGTGGAAGGAAGCAGAACTGAAGACTCAAAGGTGGTGTGGGTGGCCTACTTGCCACCTGGGGCCATGGTAATGTCCAGGCAGGGTTGCATCACCCCTCACTATAGGCATGGGAGAGCTGGCTCTGCCCCTCACCTGAGGAGGGCAGTCCCAGCATCCTTGACTAACTAAATCAGCTACCACCCTGGCCCACACCCAGAGCTTTGAGTTGGCCCATCCCAAAGTCTACCCCATCTATGACCTATTGGAGCTCGGGGAGGGACTGGTCCTGTGGAGCCATAGCCAAGATCTGCATGACTCAGGGCAACAGCAGGATATTCAAGAAGAGTTTCAGTGAGGGTTGAGTATTGATGGTGTACCAGAAGCCAGAAGCTTTGAACCAGACCAGCAACTCATTGCAATAGATATTTGCAAGTAAAGCTGAGTGGACCAAAGCGTATACTGTGTGATACACTGCAGCTCCCAGTGCCACTAAGGAGAATAAAAAGATGTTGGAGAGGCAGGAAAGGTGGAGGAGTGAAGGAGTTTTTTGTTTTATTTTGTTTTTAATTAATATTTAAAAATTTTTCTTTTGGTGGGATTCTATGTGGGTGAGATATGGAGGGACTGGGAAATGAACGGGATGTGAAATTCCCAAAGACTCAATAAAAAATTATGTTATAAAAAGACATAATTTTGGCAACTGTATTTTACCAATAGGAAAGAGAAGTATTTCTTTTTAATGGCACAGTTTACTGAGGACATCAGCAGTCTCTTGTATCTTACTGTTGGATTCTGACTCCACCATTGATAATGTCATTTGTTTCTTCATTCCAAAGCTGCTGCTTTAAATGTCTCTTGCTTTTCTTGGTGCTTGCTCCAGAGCTCTGCTGGCCTTCATCTTCAATGAAGCTTATTTCATTCACTATGCAGTACCCTTTAAAGCAGGAACTATTTTATCAGAGTAAATATACAGAAGTTTGCGACACAAAACAGGCTGAGAGCTACAGACCCTGTTCTTGGTCTCAGAACTGAATTGGATTTTCATTAAGCTTTGAGGTTTTTTGTCTTGTTTTTTTTTGCATTGAATGCAGTAAATATACTTGGAGGATGCTCAGACAATTTGAAAAATGTAACTGTGTGTTGTCAAAGTCCAACTTCATTCCAGAAACTGAGAATTAAGAATATATATTTTTTTGCTCAAATAGAATACTAATATCTTTAACCCAACATATATAATGTAACAAAAACAAGTATTAAATTAGCAAAAAATAAGCTTTGCATTAAAATTAGTTACAGACTCTTTAAAAATGTGTCCATAAACTGTCAAGTTATCATTCAACATTAATCACTAAGAATAATCTAAAAATGATAAAAATGATTTCATCATGACAACTAAAAATTGGAGACAATCAAATAATTTCTTTTTTAAGAGAAAAGTCATTCCAGCTTCAGAGTGTGAGTTTATAGGTTAGAGAGGTTCAGGTCAAGTCCTCTGGAGTGATTGATGGGTCTGGGAAGAATATAATAACAATGGAAGAGAGTGAGGAACCTGTTCTGGACCACAGGAAGTGTATTCCCACTTCATGTTCCAGCCTCCAGCTTATAGAGGAGAGAAACTTCCCTGGAATGTTACAGCAAGAAACCAGCTATGTCCTAAAGCACTAGAACACAAACTTAGGAGTCAAGATTCTGGTCTATCTTTCTCCACATGGTTGCAGAAGAAGCCCAAGTTGATCTAATACCTTGAGGTACCCCTTTCCTTATTTGTAGGAAGAAATAGGAACATAGGTGTCTTAGTTAGGTTTCTATTGCTGTGAGAAGACACCATGAACATGGCAACTCTTATAAGGAAAACACTTAATTGGGTGGGATCACTTACAGTTTCAGAGGTTCAGTCCATTATCCTCAGGATGGGGAACATGGGAGGGCAGGCAGACATGGTGCTGAAGCTAAAAGTGCTACACCTTGCAGACAACAGGAAGTTGACTGACTGTGACACAAAGAGAAGCTTAAGCAAAAGACCTCAAAGGCCACCTCCACAGTGACACACTTCCTCCAACAAGGCCACACCCACTCCAACAAAGCCACACTTCCTAATAGTGCCACTCCCTGTGAGATTATGGGGGACAATTACATTCAAAGGACCACAACAGGTGTGGAAATTTAAATGAGAATGGGCCCCATAGGCTCATATATTTGAATATTTGGTCACTGGTTGATGGGCAGTTTAGGAAGGATTAGGAGGTGTGGCCTTGTTGGAGGAGGTGTGTCAGTGGGGGTGGGCTTTGAGGTTTCAAAAGCTTAGACCAGGCCCATCTTGTGAATAAAGTGTAAGCTCTCAGCTACTGCTCCAGCACCAAATCTGCTTGGCTGCCTGCCATCATACTTCCAGCCATGATGGTCCTGGATAAATCTTCTGAAACTATAAGCAAGCCCCCAATTAAATGATCCCTTTCATAAGTTGCCTTGGTCACAGTATCTCTTCAGAGGAATAGAACAGTAACCAAGACAATAGGATTTTACTTTCTGGGCTTGTAATATTTGAAATGAAAAGTACAGGAAGACCAAATAGAAGCAGAACCAAACATCTCAGGTCATTTATGTGATTTAATTTTTCCTTTTAATCTTATGTGAAGTTATACATGAAGGGAAAAGTCATTATCTCAGATTTTAAAAATAAAAATTTATTTCAACTTTGCTTCTGCAGCTCTGTCAATATGCTGTGTCATATTTCAAATCCTAGATCATTTTTGGCAACCCCTAGGTGAGAGGATTAGAAACATCCCCCTAATCTAGCTGAGAAGGAGAGGGTGGAATTTAAGCTTCCAATTAGAATAAGAAGCCCCATGCAAAGCTGAATATATCTGAGGTGGTGTGCTGTAAGTACCCTGAGTGATAATGGTGGCTATTTTCTTTAGTGTTTCCACTTCACTTTTGTTTCCACATGGATAATTTCTCTCTGTCTTCCCCCAAGCCTCCCTTTTTTGACAGATGCCAAATTTCCAACAAATATGTTTTGCGAGCATCAAAGGCAAACACATTTCCATACCAGTCAAACCCCGCTCGGTGAACTTCACAGTGTATCCAAGTTGTTTAGATGGAGTGCAGTTCTAAAGTGAGCGTGTGGCTGGGGATCTCACTCTGGTGGTGGAAGCTAGAGGAGACGATGAGCTGACAGCTGTAAAACTCCCGTTGAAATGCATGTTTTAGAGGGTGCTTTGAAGCTAAGAGAGGGTGAGGCTATACACATGCATGTGAATTCTCTGCATTCTACCTCAAAACATTAGACACTGTTATTCACCTGTATTGTCAGGAGACAGGGATGGGGGGAGGATCTTTAATGAAAAGGGCTTATTTTTGCCTGCGTTGAGACGAGGGTTGTTACAGTGTCCTGATGAGCAGTGTTACAGTGTCCTGATGAGGGGTGTTACAGTGTCCTGATGAGGGGTGTTACAGTGTCCTGATAAGGGGTGTTACAGTGCCTGATGAGGGGTGTTACAGTGTCCTGATGCTCTGTTAGACAAGGACTGCAACCCGGTCTTCATCCACTGCTTCCTTTGTGTCCTCTTTCCATCTCCTCATGAGAAAAACAAGAAGCATACACTTGTGTTTTTAACAAAGGTACCCTAGTAGATTAGACTGAAATGGCCAACAAATATATTTTTTAAAAAGGGAAAAAAAGGAAGAAAGAAAGAAGAAGCTCAACTTCAATTTACAACTTCATATTCTAAGTTGCATAAAAAATTTAAATGGTAGCTACTGCTAAGGAAGTCCAAGAAAATAAGAACTTTTCATACAGCACAGTGAAATTTCAAATCGACATTTTTGAAGGGCAGTTTTTCAATTACTAACACTAAAAGCTATAAGAATGCCCATTTCCTTCAGCAATTATACTTTAATAAAAGTGTAAATGTGCATAAGAACTTAGTTTCAGGAATACTTATCACAGTATTATTTACAAAATCCAAGCACTGAAAACAAAAAGAATCTTTATCGGTGATTAAAAGGATTACACTCCATCTACACAGAGATGAAAGATATTCAGTGGTATAGACAACCTATTTTATAATAGGAACAAGTGATTAGAAATAGTGAATAAAAGGTGTGTGTGTGTGTGTGTGTGTGTTGTTGTTGTTGTTGTTTTGATAAACAACTCTCTGATCTACTAAGCAATGTCTCAGGGAATATTCTAAAGACAGTGGAAGAAATTAGTGACACTCATCTCAGAGGAACTTTTCAGGGAGGAGGATTCATTTCATCAGCACAGCTGGAACAATAAGAGTTAATCAAGGACATGACCGTGCTCACTAGAGATTTGTGTAGAGGAAAAGTCAGTGAATGAAGAGACAAAGAAGCAAAGGAAATGAGATAATCTGGAGAGACAGAGGGAGGATGGGAAAATAACTTGGGAAACTAGGGGAGAGGGTTGTAGCAAAATGTGGAAAACAGAGCACATTGCTTTTAAAGTGTCAAGGGAAAATGCTGGCTGGTAAGACCAAGGAATTGAGAAGGTATTCCCAAAGTCATTAGGAAAGTAAGAGTTTGCCTCAGAGATTGTGAGAACAGAAGTCAAATGGAAGGAAATGGCTCATTCTAAATCTGGCCGTGAAAGGAAAAATGGGGGACACTGGAGGGGTGATCAGAGAAAAAAAGCAAGTGGTGTTCTCCAAGCTTGAAGAGGCCTGGCAAAGGTGTTGATAAGAAAGAGCGAGATCATCTCTTTCCTCAGAGATAAGGAAGGACAGATAGACACCAAAGGTTAAATACAGGGGGTTAATCTGTAATGTGAACACATTCAAAGTAGAATTTAGGATTCTATATACTTCTATGGTAGAACCCTGAACCAGAGACCTAGAAAGACAAAGCTGTGTGGACTTGCTGATTTGAATCAAGGTTAAGTATTTGAGGTACCTTTGTAAAAACTCTACTGATTGTACTCTCTCTCTCTCTCTCTCTCTCTCTCTCTCTCTCTCTCTCTCTCTCTCTCTCTCTCTCTCTCTCTCTGTGTGTGTGTGTGTGTGTGTGTGTTGTGTAAAAAGGGACATTAAAAGGGAGATTATTTGAGGGTGAGAAAGACCAGTGAGGGGACAGTAGAAAAAGAGAAGGTAATGGGAAGGTGTGAAAATGAGCAAAGTATATGATGTACATGTTTAAAGGTGTAATAATGAAATCTATTATCTTTTATAATAAGGAAACAAATAATTAAATAGAACAAGCATTGCCTGAAGGAGGCTTATGAGGCTAGTGAAGTCAGATGACCTGATGATGAGTCCAACGAGTTGAGATCAGGGAGGAGCAAAGGATGGAGAATGTAGGAGAGGTCTAGTGAAAATGAAGAGTAGGTACATTGAAAAGGCCATGGCCAATGATAGTGCTAAGAACTGGAATGTGGGATAGGAGGGAGGGATTACATCCCAGGATACACTCACATTTTTGGTAGGGTAGCCAGATATTCAGAGGGACTGATTTGAGCAGAAGATAGATGCAAAATTTAAAGATGAGGAGTTTTCAGAGTGATGGAAGTGGCTATGGTGGATGGCAATGCTAGTATCAAGGTATAACTCAGATTATCAGAGCCATATCTCTCACACTTAGTGAGCTTGGTTTTCCCACTTACATAATGTCTCAGCTGTATGGCCGTATAAAAATTGCAAAATCCCTCCAAACCTCAGTCCCCTTATTTGCAGCATAGATATTGATAATGGTGGTGGAAGTGTATCATATATGGACACAATTAAAGATCTTATAAAAGATTTGAAAATATGGTCTTGGTTACCTTATTTCTAGGGTGCTAAAGAAAGCAGCCGTAGGCAGGTAAAAGCTGTTGCCTTGGTCACATAATGTGCCTGAGGAGCTGTTCATTGTGCTGAAACATGTTTGCTTGGTCTGCAAGCATGCTCCTAAATTCCATTGTTCTGTTTCCCAGTTCTGTCTCCAGCTACTAGACTTGGTTGAAGATGTCCAGTTCTTGTCCTTCAATATGCCCACAAGAACTGTATGGTCTATAGGTGGGCTCTTTAGACTACTGTCTTTATTTTGTGTTTACTTCAATAGAATTATTTTAACTCATCTGATTTTTCTTTTAGTTTATTTAAAAAACAAAACACTGCAATTATGTCAATAGCAATTTTGAGTCCTTTACAAGTCTTAATTTTTATTTTTCTCTATTTTGGGAAAGCAATATATATATATAAGATATTCTAGGCCTTTTTATCTTTAAAAAATGATTGAAGTAAAAGAAATAATTTGGCACTGAATCTATGGGGGATTCAATATTTTTGAAAATAGCCTGGTAATTTTACATGGACAAACCATTAAGTCAGTATACTCATAAACCAGACTCTTAGTTTAAATATTATCTTTTAATTTGTTAGCTTAATCATATTTTTGTCAAATTGTATAAAAATTACTTATAGTCACTATCCAGAAAAATGCAAATTTTTCCCATCCATGTATAAATTAGTAAGAGTAATCTGCTTGTTTTCAATAATTGTCATTGCCTGTCAGTAATAGATGATGACTACATATCAAAATATATAGATCTTCAGGCATCAAGTGTAAAGATGATAAACAAACCCACCAATAGTGTACCATTCTCACAATTATGGTTCATATATAAATAATGTATGTATGTAAAATTCAGCATTAGACATAGCATGTATATGCATGTTTCAATGTAGCTCACTTATAGATAGGGCTTAGTGTTAGGTTTGAGGTTCTAAGATAAATGAAGATCCGGGGAAGCCACTGTATGTTAGAGTTGGTAAGGAGACAAAATGAGAAGCAGACGCAGGGAAACTGCTCAGCAAAGAGATCAGGCTGATTGATCAGCTGAGGAAAAACAGTCTAGACTCTCCTCCTTCTTCTCATCCCCTAAAAAAGTAGATCAATTATTTGCATAACTAAATATTTAAATCAGCTAATGTCCACAGACCTGAATAAAATTTTAAACATGAATGACTTATATATTCATGTTCTCTTTGATTCATAAAGCCCCTTATCCATTCCCTTAATTAATGCCTTCTTTTGATTGGAGACATCATCTCTGAAAAGTATCTGAGGAGTCTGATGTGAAATTAGACACTTTAAAATATGTGGACGCATAAATATAATTTGTAAATTTATTACCACGACCTGGTAGAGCCTGCTCTAGGCTCTCAAGAGCATTATTGACAAATGAGGACTTAAACATATCGATGACTCTAAAAGTTCATGATTTAAGCACAAGGAGAAGTTAGAAATCCAATATTAGAACAAGGATATTTGAAAAATGACAGCTTATTTATTCTATGAATTTAAAATATGTTTAAATTCCAATAAAAGGAAACTTTAGATGCTACCATCAAAATGAGATAATCACTGTTAAATGGAAATATAACTACTTTGTAGCCTTTTGGTTCAAGGACAATGGAAGTTGGCTACCCTACTCAGAATCTGTATGAAAACATTGGAACTGAAGGAAGGGTTATTAAAGAAATGGATTAGATCTAACACATTCCTAGATGTTTCTATTCTGTCAGCCCATTTGGAGTATGTGTTGATTCTCTCTGGAACCTATACAAATGGAAATGTATGTGTGCTTTTGGGTGATTTGAAGTCTTTCGGTATTTGAATTCCCATTACTGCAACACCCAAACACCCTACTTACCTTTATCACATCTGCCGCCTGAATTTGGCTAACCCCTAACCATTTTCAACTGAAGTGCATCTGCTTGGTACTTAGCAGCTAGCTGAGAAGATTCTTCCTTCCCAATCAACACAACCACAGCATGAAATGAAGACAGAATGAGAAGTAAAGAAGGGAAAGAGAAGGAGGGGGTGGGGGGGGCACTGTTTCTTTATAAAAAAAAAATCCCCTTTGCTTCTTATGTGTTCTGGAAGGACTATTAATATTTCTTCCTGACTCTTCCTGCACCGCTAGGCTCCCCTTTCTCTGCCACCCTCACACCTCCCCATGCAGGCAAAGTCTTGAATCAGCAGATTCAGAGCTGGAGCAGTAAAGAGCTATTGAGGGACAGACTCTGATAGCATTACAGCCAAACATGGAACCATTTTCTGTGGCGAATCGCTGAGTTCTACCTGGTTATCTCTTGCCTTGCACATCACTTCCAAATGACATGCTCTCAGTCTGGGCAAAAATGAGAGTTTTTTAAAGAACTGGGATTTCAATAATATGTGACGAAAGGATGAGATTACTTTCTGAGGTAGGGGAAGGCAGGGAGGCATAGGGGAGGGAGAGGGATGAGGGAGAGAGAAAGAGGTAGAGAGTCGGGGAGACAAGAGGGAGGGTTGTGTATGCCTGAAAGAGCACTTGATTCTAAATGTTTCTGTTTCCTAACAAGACTAACTTGGAAATTCAGAAAGATTATAAATCGTTTAAATGCCCTTTGTTTCTCTTCAGTCTTCCATTTTTTCTCATTGGTGGAAACTGAGCATTGTAGATACTCTGAAAACTCAAGTAATTTCCAGAGATTCCTGTCCCTTGGGTTATGATACCCAGTTAAGTAAGGTGGGTACTCACACTATTTTGTGTTCATCAACACAAAGCTGTTGAAACAGACAATAGAGCCCTTTGATGGGGAATAGGACCACCAAGTTCATGAATCAAGGGAATCGAGAATTAAGCAGTTTTGGAAGTAAACTTAGTAGCTAGCTGTCCTATCTTCTCCCAGGAATAGAAAGACAGCTTCATGGTTCACAATGCTCTTCGATGCCCACTATCTATCACCCCTTCCAAGGTGTCTAAGAGGAAGAAATGGGGACACACAGAAATGCTTTATGTATGTAATTAATTAGTATGGTTATGATGTGGGTTCTCCCTATTTTAATGAAGAAACATGAAGGAATGATGATTAAAAATATTGTTGTATGTATCCTTGTGAGAAGATTTAAAAGAGAAAAAACACAAAAAAGCAATTTTTGTCCACAAACGGCATACAGTTGCTTTTACCCCTTTCCTATGAAGAAAAGATATATTTTCATTTGAACTTGACAGTGCATTAATTTCTGCCAGTTAGGGACACAATCTCAAGGTCTAGGATGGGCCCTTAGTGGTCCTAACATTCCACACAACAAGTGTGACAAGAGACATGTGATAAGTGTCACCCCTAGGCTCTTCCAGCACCCTCTTATGAACTCAAATCCCAGAAAATCTTCACAATAATAATTATAAAATGGTCCCAACTGAGGATGAGTAAGAAATAGGAACAGAACCTGATCAAAAAGTATCACAGAGAATAAAGCTCATTGATCCTTAATGTCTAATGTCATAAGCAATTTCCATCACTTAGAATTGCTAGTGTGATGGACACATACGATACAAAGATGGGAATTATATTTTCCTAATTTCACACTAATATAACAAAAATAATTCAAAGTGTGTAGAGCACAATATGAAAGTTTCATGTCATTAAATCCCACCTCAGTCTGGGACCCTTTCTTGAAAACAGCCACTGTTAAGGTATGTGTTTGTCACCTCCACCTATCACACTCGCTGACATGTTATGTTCTCTCTTCTTTTGTCACACATGTGACTCATCCTTGGCATACTGTCAGACAGCCTTTTCCCCACTTGATAGATCTTAGGGAAGTGTTCTGGCCAGGAAGGAAGATGATATTCTTTACTCTCTTTAAAGCTGCATCCTCTTCCTTTGTTTAGGTGTAGTAATTTATTTGGGACTTACCATAAAGATACTCTCTGAGGTCTTGTTAGCCTTTTGCTCTGAACCAAACATCATAATATTTTTCCACATAAGTTTTTGTGACAACATGCCACTTCTATCACTGTTATCTTGAAATGATTTCAAACATACAGAAACATAAGAATAGGACAGAATGTCCCCCTTTGCCCCTGTCTCCCGAGATCTATCAAGGTAGAGCAATCTGCCACCTTCTTTTTCTTTCCCATGTATATTATCCACACATTATGTTACTATTTTTTCACATATTATGTTACTATTTTTTAACAGCAGTGTTCTTTGCCACTATCTTAGTTAGGGTTTTATTGTTGTGTAGAGACACCATGACCACTACAACTCTTATAAAGGAAAACATTTAATTGGGGCTGGCTTATAGTTCAGAGGTTTAGTCCATTGTCATCATAGTCAGAAGCATGGTGGCATGCAGGCAGACATGATGCTGGGGAGGTAGCTGAGATCCACATGCAGCAGAAAGTGACAGTGAGGCAATAGGTTTGGTTTGAGCTTCTGAGACCTCAAATCCCATGCCCTAGTGACACACTTCCTCCAACAAAGCCACACCTACTCAAACAAGGCCACACCTCCTAACAGTGCCACTCCCTACAGACCTATGGGGGCCATTTTTATTCAAACCACCACAGTTATCATCACTCCCTTTCCTCCACCAGACTCTTCAGTGTGTATTTCCTGTGGCCACATACATCCTCTTCCATCGCTACAGTACTATTACCAAATTAGGTAAGTTTAACATTGAGAATATTGTCCAAATCATAGTATTGTATTCTAACCCATACTTTACCAATTAATAACAATTACTTTCATGTTAATTTTATTTTCTGTTCCTGCATCCAGTTTGGGATCTTTTTATTACAGTTGGGTGCTATAACTTCCTATTTTTATTTTTCAGCTTTATAAACATATGCAACAAATAGAATATATTTAAAATTCATAATATGTTGGGTTTGACATGCAGAAACCATCACCACAGAGAAGATGGATTGAGCATGCTCATATTTCTAAAGTTTTCTTGTGCCCCTTAGCAATTCCTACTTTATCCCCATTCCAATCTTTGGCCTATCCCTACATTAACTGCTTGTGTAGATTCCTTTGCTTTTCAAGAATTTAAAACAATTAGATATATCTACCTTGTACTTTTTCTTGAGGGGGCAACTTTTTCACCTGGACTATTTAAGCTTATCCACATTATCACACATGTCATAATTCATCCTCATTTCACACTGAGTAGTATTCCATTGCAGGGATAGTGTTATGGATTGTCCATTCAGCCTCTCAAAGACATTTACACAGCTGCCCTTTGGAATATCACAAATACAGCTCTTAGGATTGTTACATAAAAGTCTGTGTGGACTTTGGTTTTCATATCTTTTGGGTAAAATGGTAAATCACATTGTAGTTGCATCTTTAATTTGTTGGAAGTTGCCAAAGACCAAAGGGGATTGGGGTGGCTCCTCACATGTCCACCATTAGTGCATGGAACACCAGCAGCTCCACAACACTGCTGATGCTTTTTATGACCCACAGTTATAGGAATGTAGTGTCACCCAATTCTGCTTGACTTTTATTTCCCTACTAACCCAGGATCTTAAACAACTTTTTCTGTGCTATTTCCCATCTGTGCATCTTCTAAATTTAGTGCCTGCTTAAACTGATAGCCCATGCTTCTTTTTGTATATTTACATTCAGTATATATAGGTTGGATGTGTTTATAATGACTGAATTACCTGTATTCCTTATTGCGTTATAGAAGCTCTTAAATTCATATCAACTTTAATCCTTGGTCTGCTACATGAGTTTTATATACTGTTATCTACTGGCTTTATGTAGTCATATCTATTCATTCTGTAGACCTATGGAATTTTCTTCATATATACATAAAAGTTGTCTCCATTTCAAAAATTAAGTATATCTTCTATACATACTTTTCTAAATCTTAGATTTAGATCTTACTTAGATCATTTATCTGTTATTGGTATGTGTTTATATAGAGATTCATGTCATTTTAATAAAGGTAACCTTTTTAATATTTCTAGGTATAGATAGATTTCCTTATGTTCTAGAACTTTAAAAGGACACACATAAACTGTCTTATAACTATTCCCTGAGTATTAGGACACTATCAGGAATGGAAAATGAGGAATATGCTTTGAAAATGGTGACACCAGAGTAAGTTACATGGAAGGAAGTATAAATAGGAGGGTAAAAACCATAACAAGCAACACTATATTAGTAGTCGGGGCCACAGCTCAGTGGTAGAGCCTGCTTACTATTCACAAGGTTCCAGGTTCAGTTCTAGCACCAAAGAAACATTCCTGATTGGAACTTACATTCCAAATAATAAGAATATAATTGAATTAGCAGCAGCTGAAGTTTTTAGACTTACATTAGGTTTCATCAAACAAGTATATATTTTTTACCTATAAGGGACTCAAAACCATGTACTATTATCACACAGTGGCTCCTCCCACCCATCAATGCTCAGGTCTTCTACACACACCTGCTCCAGCTGTAGTGTTCTCACCCCTGGTATCTCACATAGAGATCTACTAGCACAGCTTGTGGGCATCACGTCTACATTAAAAGTAAGAAGTGGGGTGGTGAGCAGGAAAGTGAGTCTCCTTCACAAAGAAATCAAAAGTCTCTAAGTAAATTTTCTTTAAGCTTCACTGACCAGAATGTGGCCACTTCCCTACTCCTAGACACAAAGGATCTTGGGAGAATGGATATTATTTGGTCTTCTAGTACTAGAGTAGAAAGCAGCAAGCAAGGAAATAAGAATGAGTGGAATTGGCTGCTAAGTTGGCCCACATACTGAGATTGTCGTATATGACAAATTCAAAGTCTGCTCAATGTGAAGAAGTATTTTAGGAAAGAAGACCTCTTGTGTGCCTCTAATTTTTAAAGGGTTATCCTATAGAAGAAAGAATAGTTCATAATTGCCAAACTGGGCCAATAATGGGATTTCATAGGAAAACTAATTTCATCTGGTGGTAAAGCCAAAGTGGAGACCTAGTTGTGAGGTAACAAGCTCAGACATTAGCTGTTTGTTGTCTGTGCCTCACATTATTACTCACCTAAGTCTAAGAAGATGAACATGTTCTTCCTGTAATAAAGATTTTGAAGAGCCAAGATCAGGTGTGTTAATGTCTGATACAAGATTATACAGCTAGTAAGAATCAGACTGAGATGTGAATCCAGGCTGCCTGGCTCCAGAATCCATATTTCTTACAGACTTTGCACCCTGCTTTGGGGGACAATTGGCTCTAATTACTTTACAGGTCACTTCACAACGTTCTTAAAATAGATCCCTTAGGTATTAAGTATAGGCATATCTAAGCTCTATAGCTGTTATTTATCACTGTTTAACACATTGATTTCCTTTTGGAGGCTCTAGAGAAAACCTTTACTTTCAGCTCTCTTTGAAGATGTTGAAATTGGAGTATAACTCTACTATTATTTCTGGGTCTAATAATCCTTAATGTCAAGTTTCTCTTCATAATTTGGCAGTACAAGATGCTCACTTACTTCCTCAGGATCTCTCAAAACACTTTAAAGAGTCTTGTCTGTTGGTATAGAAAGCATAACTAACCATTTTAGAACCAAGATATTTAGCAGGTTGGAAAAAAACAGAGGCAGAAGAAAGTGGGGCTTAGCAGGAGCCATCCATGCTCAGCATGATGCTGAGTGCTGAGTTCTGAGTGCTTTGCAACCTTGTTTTCTCAAACCAAGACCCTACAATTTGTTCCAGGAGTCCGCATCAGTGAGACAACCTGCAAATGACTCCACTTACAGTTCTTTCCTAAAGAGGTGCAATCAGAGGGATCACAAACTCTTGATTTGTCTCAACTCTTGCTTCAGGTTAGCAGAAGGCTGCAAGCCTGCCTTTAGAATTTTAAAAGTCAGTAATAGGGTTGGCTTAACATTGAACTTACTCTTCATCCCAGGTGGATTCATATGTTCCCTCCCCCCAATTCTTTATCTGTTTTATGAAACATCTCCCTTTTGTTGCTCAGAGTGGGTCAGTTAGCCACTGAGGGTTATTATATCCCTTTGGGATTTTTCTCTGGATTGCTAAATTTGACAATATTTTCATGGTCACTCTCTTGATTATTGCTGATTTTTAAAGATTGTATGTTTAACTATGTGTATGTGTGTGGAGGGGACTGTGCATCTGAGTTAAACGCCCCCTGGAGGTCTGAAGAGGGTGTCAGATTCCCCTGCATCTGGAACTACAAGTGGTTGTGAGCTGCCCCAGCATGGGTGTGGGAACACAACTCCACTAATCTCACTCATTAGCGCGAACTTGCCAATGCTTAGTCATCTCTCCAACCCCATTACTGACTTTTAAAATTCTAAATTTCATTTTCATTCTAGGACACTTTCTACTACTAACTAGATGTATTGTAGATTATAATTTTCTTACCAGTCTATTGAGGTAGATTGTGTGGTAACTACTCTAATGTGTTCATATCACCTCATGGACAAATCCTACTCACTGTCATAACTCACACCAGTTCCCTGATACATAGCCTCCTCTATCCTTCTGTTGGAAACAGTCATTTTTTTTATCTGAAAATCTCACTTCCAAACCTATTCCCAGGGAGGCATTTTGCCCATCTATGATTGAGTAATTAAAGTCTCCTTTATTACTACCTGGTCTAATTTTGCAGCTTCTGCGGTCTCAATTAACATTTCTATCTCTGTTTCCTGGTCAGGTGGGCTGTAACATATCCCTATTAGGACTTTTTAATTATATCAGAATACAATTTCTACCCACGGAGGTTTTATCAAAGTCCCCTTTTCTGATAAGATTTTTATCCTACTGCTTTGTTGAGCTATGCTTCACACAGCAGCATTATTAAATGTATTTTATTTATATCATCGTCTTTGCAAGGCACATTTGAAGCAACTCACATGCACACAAACATACACATAAAGAGAGAGAACCTCCAGTCAGTAGGAAAACAGGACAATGCGATAAAAGGGTAGAGAAGGGATGAGGTTGGAACGAGCTCCTGCTCACTGGTTACTTAGCAATAAAATTACCTCAGTTTCCTCACAGCCAATATGAAGAAAAAAGTAGGATCAATTACACGAAATAGGGGTTTTTTAGTACAGAATCAAACCATTTCCTAGGAAAGGCACAAACATTTCTTCTTCAGAAATTAAAAATTCTCTCCTGGATTTTAATGATATCTTCAATTTTTTATGGTAAATGCAAGATAATTCAGCAGTCAGCAGTTTCTGAATGTGCTTTTTAGCAAAGGTAAAAGTAGCAGCTGGGCCAGTGAGATGATTCAGAAGGTAAAGAGCTTTCAGCAAAGTCTGAGGACCTGAGTTCAATCCTTGAAGCTCACATGGTGAAAAGAGAGAAGCAGCTCCCAGTGTGTGTGTGTGTGTGTGTGTGTGTGTGTGTGTGTGTGTGTGTGTGTGCGCGCGCGCACACACACACGCACATTTGTGCATGTATGTATCTAAAAATATAATTTAGTGAGAATGATTTGATTCAAGTGAATTTTTGAGATGGATTCATGAATATCCTCCTTGGCATATGACTGAGCTGCAAATATTCTGTGTTCAGCCAAATGCCAGGTCAGATACTTTGATAGCCAACTGAACAAGTGTTGACTCTCACAACTATGTAGTAACACTTCTAGAACCTTAACTAGAATGAAGACCACTTCTCCTCTGTGTGAAAAAGTCTCAAGGTAGAAATGAGGCTTTCATAAGGCATGGACACCCCTTCCTAGCTTTTGACACCTCTAAATGAATATTGATTCATGCAGACCTCATACAATGAAGTACTGTTGTGGTTATAATGTGAAAAGTCCTCACAGGCTTATGTGTCTATACACTTGGTCCCCGCGTTTAGGAGCTAGACCCTTACTGCAGGAAGTGAGCCACTGCAGGCAGGCCTTGAGGTTTTGTAGCTCCACCTACTGCTTCTCCTCTCTGTTTTATGACTGTGACTGCAATGGGACTAACTGCCTTATACTACCATTCCTTCCCTGTTAGGATGGACAGGATCCTTTCTTAATCTCATCTAAAGTCAGCCCATCTTTCCTTCAGCCCCTTCTCGTTAAGCATTTGGTTATTGTAACAAGAAAAGTAATTAATACAAGTACCCTTCACTAAACCATGTAGGATCAGATCAGCTGTCCAAGATAAGACAGTGGAAACAATACTTCTCTACTAGTTTACAAAATTGTTTACAGAGATATTAAGTTAGACCACTAGTCCTGGATCCATTCCTTGATATGGGCTTTGGCTTATATGTTTTAGCTCTAGACTACTTAAGTGGAAAAAAATATTTACTGTAATCAATGGCTTCCATCTTGGAATGATTGGTATTATTATCAATTCTAACTTCTGGAAGTAATTAGAAAGCTAGGTTTTTATCCTTTTAGGGCTTCCACATTCTGGATAAATGAAATTATATGATATACACCAAGTTCGGACAAGTTTTTGTTGTCTTTAGTATGGACAGTTGTCTAGAAGACAGATGCAGGCTTTGTATGCTATGGAAGTAGCTATGGTCTCAAGCTATTAAGGTAAAAGCTGAAAACAAGAAGGAGCCAGGTGCAGAACACAAACCTTTTTATTTCACCAGAATGCTCCTCCTGTATCAATCAAGTATTTGTCTCAGAATCAAATGGGAATATTGTTTAGGTTCCAGGAAAATGTCAACAATCCTGGATCTCTACAGGCATTTTAGTCTTTAGTTCTTTTCACAAAGCACAAAGAAAGATCAGCAGAACTGAGCCTCTAACAGATGAAAATGTCACAAAGATGTTTCTAAGTCTACAAACTGCCAATAATAAGGCAGGTACCTGAGAGGCTTTCCTGATTCTATAAAGAATGTTGCCTGGCAATGAGCTAAGAAGGAGAGTGGACACACTACCTAGGATAGAACTTGAATGCTATAGCAATCTGTGCCATTAAAATATATGAGACATTCTAAACTTTTGATTAAACTCTGTGAAATTATAGCCAAGGGCAGTATTGAGTGAATTCACTAGCAAAACCCCTTTCTCATGACCCTCGAGCAGCTTTGGAGCTAGCCTTTTTCCAATAGTTGCTAAATTAGTCAAAGATTTCAAATCCATTTGACTATATAAGGAAGAACTCTTGGGCCAGCACAAGGCTCAATTTATTGGGTCAATAAAAGCCATTTTTACCCATCTGTTGACTAAATAGTCCAGATTGACTTGGTAGAAGATAGGTTTGGAGAACATTTCTAAAAATGTGACTGGAGAATAACTTCAAATGAATGATCATGAAGAATAGATGCCAGGTTTTGAGAGATCATTTTGAATGTATCAGTATTGATACAGTCTTTTAATTGCACTTTAAAAGTGGAAGGTTCACCAGTTTGCAGAAAATTCACAAAGGTGTACATAGCACCACCATTCCTAGCATATTCTCATCACACACAACAGGAAACTGGATGTGTATTTGTGGTCAGTCTTCATGGTCAGTCCCAATTCACCCTTCTCCATTCCTTGGCACAGCCAGTTTATAGTCCCTCTCCTTGACTTGCCAGTGTTGGACATTTCATATAAATGGAAGGATACTGCAATCTTTTTTGTCCTTTGGTTTTATTCACTTATCTTGTCAAGCTCAAGGATCATCCATATTATAGCATGTATCTAAAGTCCATCCCTTTTTATGGATCTATAGTATCCCATTTAATGGATATGCTATGCTCTGTTGATCAGTTGTAATTGTTGATATTAATAATGTATTGCTATGAACATTCATGTACAAGGTTTTCAGTGGATATATATTTTCATTTTACTGAAGGTATATCCACAAGTAGAAGTTAGGGTTTCTATTGTTGTGAAGAGACACCATGACCATGGCAGCTCTTACAAGGAAGACATTTAATTGGGATGGCTTACTTACAGTTTCAGAGTTTCAGTCCATAATCATCATGGTGAAGATCATGGCACTGCACCATGCAGGCAGGCATGATGCTGGCTACATCTTGATCAGAAAGCAACAGGAAGTGGACTGTGACACTGGGAGTAATTTGTGCATAGGAGACCTCAAAGCCCACCCCCACAGTGACACACTTCCTCCAATAAGGCTGCATCTACTCCAACAAAGTCACACCTCCTAATAGTGTCACTCCTTTCGAAGGGGGTGGGGGGTCCTTTCTAACTACCACAAGGAGGAAGATACATTTTCTTCAATGGTAAGTTGTCTATGCTCTAGTAAACAGGCCCTAACCTATAACCTCCTATAAGCAGAAGAAAGAAAGGAAGGGAGAGAGAGAGAGAGAGAGAGAGAGAGAGAGAGAGAGAGAGAGAGAAGAAAAGAGAAAGAACAAAGGAATGAAAGGAAAAAAGGGAGAAAGGGAGGGAGGGGAGGAGAAAAGTAGAGAGGGAGGGAGGGAGGGAGAAGGAAGAGCGGGAGGAGGGGGAGGAGGAAGGGAGGGAGGAGGAAGGGAAGAAAAAGAAATGGCATGACAACAGAAGATAAACTGTCCAGGAAGAGGATAAGAGGGACCTGGGAGGACAAAAAAGACTTAAGGTGGTTCAATATTATCGAAATACATTATATAAGTGTGTGAAAATATCATATTGAGACCCAACCCATTCTTATATATAATAATATATATTAATAAAAACTTGTTAAAAGGATAAAACAAAACCTAAGAAGGTGCTCTTCTTACAGAGAGACAGTTATTTTTTAAATTAGTATTCCTCAGTCTGTGATAGGTCTTTGGCTGATTTTCAGAGTTCTGAACGATTTGATTTTGACACTTGTCTTTATCCTTATTGCTTCTGTGGAAAATTAAACTTTCATGTTTTATTTATTTCCTGATTTTATGAGTATGCATGATTTGCCTGAATGTGTGTCTGTGGATCACATGTATGCCTGGTGCTCTTGGAGAATTGTATCAAATCCCCTCCAACTGAAGCTAAAGAGGGTTGTTTATCAGTGCTAAGAACCAAGGGTCTTCTGAAAGAGCAGTCATTGCTCTTAATCACTAAGCCAGCTCTCTAGTCTAAAGAGCAACCTTTCTGAGGTTCCACTTCTTCATCTCAAAGCTTAAAGTTTGTATTATTTCCTTCAGATATAGTCAACAAACATTACGATTAGGAAGAGGCATTGTGGCCTGGAGCAGTTTCATGAGTAACTGTTGGATGCTTTCTTTCATGGAGTAAATGCAGTTTTTATCCAGTTTCTTGTTTCAGGCTTGTAAAGAAGTCAGAGAACTGCTGGTATTTTCAAGACTTTACTCATGTATTGTGCAGGAGCATGTGCCTACGTCAAGAGAATAAGTGTTAAAATTTGAACACACCAGAAAGGTCACCACCCTAACTAAAAGAGTAAAAATATAAGAAAAATATACTTGTAAGACTGTCATAATTTTGTATGCCTCTCTCAGAATTATCAGATTATATGATTTTGGCACAAATTATGAAGTGTTAAAAACATTTGATATGAATATCATGTAAATAACAGCTTCTAAATTCTATTCTCAAAAAAAAACCACATTCAGATTAAAAGAATTTAAAGAAATATGCACACAATTGGCAAAGGAAAAAAAAGTAACACATTGAATGAGAAAAGCTATTTGGAAATTATATATCCAGTAAAGAGTTAATTCATTCATTTGTTGTCAAATAAACAATATAGCACTTATATAAAATGGAATGTTACTCATCCTGACATACTACAACATGAGTGAGACTCATAATGAGCAGAATAAGCCAGGCATACCAAGATGAACATTAATATGAGTCCACATTTGGGAAGAGATTCAAAGGAGAATCTCTTTGTAAATTCATGTGTACTGAGTTGCTAGTGTCCTTAGAACTTAAAATGGTCAATTTCATAGAGAAAAAAAGTAGAACAGTCTTGCTACGTACTTGGGGAATTGTAGCTGGAAATTTCTCCAGTCCCACCTGGCCGGCAATTGGGACAAGTCTTTTCCACTCACATCCCCCAAGCAAACACACAGAGGCTTATATTAATTATAACTGCTTGGCCATTAGCTCAGGCTTATTACTGACTACCTCTTATACTTAAATTAACCCATAATTCTTATTTATGTTTAGTCACATGGCTTGGCACCTTTTCTCAGTTCTGCCTTGCCATCTTGCCTCCTTTGTGTCTGGCTGGTAACTCCTGACTCAGCCTTCCTCTTCCCAGAACTCTCCTTGTCTGCTTACCCCACCTGTACTTCCTGCCTGGCTACTGCCCAATCAGCCTTTTATTAAACCAGTGTACAAAAGAATTATCCCCACGGAACAAGGTTTGAAAATTGCTCAACTAGTCTAGAATTTTAGTTTTGCAAGGTGATGAGTTCTGGAGATCAGTGGTATAGTGACACGAAGATACGTAACACTTTTGAAACACACAATTTAAAATGGCTCTAAGAGTATATTTTACATTAGATGCTTTTTATCACCATATATAATATATATATAATGTGTGAATAATCACAGAAGTGTATAAATACAGTATTTACCAAAGGGCAGTGGGAACATTTACTATCTGTCTTCGTTAAGGTTTCTATTGCTGTGAAGAGACAAAATGGCCACAGCAACTCTTATAAAGGAAAACATTTAATTGGGGCTGTCTTACAGTTTCAGAGGTTTAGTCTATTATCATCGTGGTGGGAAGCATGGCAGCATACAGGGAGACCTGGTACTGGAGAAAGAGCTGAGAGTTCTACATCTCAGGCAGCAGAAGCAACCGTGTCCTACACTGGGTGTAGCTTGAGCATATGAGACCTCAACACCTGCCTCCACAGTGACACATTTCCTCCAACAAGGCCACAACTACTCCCAACAAAGCTATACCTTCTAATAGTGCCATTCCCATGGGCCAAACATTCAAACACATGAGTCTCTAGAGACCAAACCCATTCGAACCACCACATTATCTAATCAAGGATCAGTGCTAAGGTGAGTGGGACAGCTTTGGAGGAGGTGTGTGATCTTAATCTGTGGTTCTAAGAAGGAGTCTATGTACACAATTATGAAAGTAGTGCATGTGTTACAGGGGTTCAAGGAGGGAATTTTCTTCATTGCAGGTACATATGCATTGAGTCTCAGTGCCTTTAGTACTGGGTAGATAAGATCAGATAAAACAGGCAATGTGCTGAGGAAGGTGCTGAGGTTGGATTTCACCAGTGAGCTCTTACTGATTCCATGTGTTGAGACACATTATTAGTCAGGTTCTGTAGAGAAATAGAACAGGCATAATGAACAAATGTGTGTTATTAATTCAACTTACATTAAAATAATACCAAGTAGTTTCATACCCTCGAGGCTGAGAACCTGGTAGTTGCTCTGTCTTTGAAGCTGGGTGTCCCAACAGTCCCAATCTGACATTAAGACCTGAAAGTTTCCTGGAGAGCCACTGGTCTTTAGCCAATGATGGAAGCCTGGTATTCTGGTTCTGATATTAGTGAAGGGATTACCAACATCATCATCGCCATCATCATCACCATCACCACCAGCAGCAGCAGCAGCAGCAGCAGCAGCAGCAGCAGCAGCAGCAGGGTAAATCAACTCATAGCAAGCTGAAAGGCCAGGTGAGCAGAGGGTGAATCATCTTCCTTCTGCCGCACTCCCTTTAATGAAGGTGCTGCCCATATTCGGAGTGGGTCTTCCTACATCGATTAAGACCATTCTTCAGCTGGGACTCCCTACTTAGGTAATTCTAATTTGTGGCACATTGACTTTTAAAGCATCCATGAGAAACAGCAAAGGCTTGATTCCAGACAAGACAGGCAGCACTGAAAATGAGCACTTTGTGCTGTCACTTTGCTGTTACTACTGGGAAAAAAGAGATTTGAGAGGATGAGAGAGTAACAATGTGAGCCTCCAACTAGGTGGTGGTACTAAGCCCTGAGGAGTCCTAGGATCCTTTTGGCAAGATGTAGTTATATAAGTTTATTGGTCACATGCGCATTCTGCTTTCCACCCACTCATTTGCATGCTTCGAATAGTGAAAGCAATCTGGAGCTCTGTCCAGGGCAATGAGAAAACCACTGCCATGACACCCAGATAGCATCTCACCCTTGTCACCAGGAGGCTCCTGCCATCTGTCCAAGGGAACAATCTGACAGAGCATACAGGATGAAATTTTGCTAGCTTCTGTCTTTAGATAAGGACGCTATCACTGGCTGAACATATTTTATGTATTACCTACCAGCTGCAAAGACCACTCAAGCATCATGTTTAAATATATTTGATAACATCTAGAATTCCTGTTAACTCTTGCTGGGGTGTGTGGACTTTAAAAGCCACACAGTAATATTCAATTCAATAGCTGCTTAGATTAAAAACAAAACCATGTATGAAAAATTGTTGTGATCCACCCTTGAACTGAAGTTTGGGGGCAAAGATGGGTGATGAAATGGAGAGGGGACAGGCTGTAATTTGTCTCTTTTCTCTGCTTTCTGACTTCACCTGGGAGCAGACGTAGCTACCTCCTCACCACGAAGCCTTCCTCTTATGCAGTCCTGCTGGTCACTCACTGTTGGTGGATTTTGAAGTTTCATAGAATTTTTGTATTGGGATGGAATCAACATTTAGGAAAATTAGAATATAAATTCAGGCAGATCTGCAGCTGTAATTTTCCTCTCAGTAACATCTACAAATCAGTGTCAGTTTTATATGCTACAGCTGAGCCTGAAACCTTTGAAATGGAGGGTCTTCCAGAGGCAGTTACATGTTTTAAATGTGTCCTGGGATCAGTGTAGATATTTTTATCAACAGCAGTCTTAATATTTAATAATACTTCTGCTCTTTCAATATGACATCCTTGCCTTTTAAATGTAAAATAGATAAATCTTTGACACAGACTTCATCAGTGTGTATTTACAAAATGCAGAATATTTTGTATAACTTGTAATACAATTACTGAAATCAAAAGATTTTAACTTAACATGAAATAGCAATATTATACAATCCATAGTTCATAGTAAAGTCTGTTTTCTCCATATCACTTAATACAAAGGTATCCCTATGTGTTCCCTCAATGGTCTATTCAGTTGTCCTGTATTCTTTCTTTGTTCCTTCTTATATTTTTGGTTGTGAGCCTAGCCTTTAACGGCTGAGCTATCCCTCCAGCCCTCTATGTTCCTTCTACGATATGAGGGACTTGCTCTGTAGACCAGGCTAGCCTGCAACTTGCCATCCTCCCAATTCAGTTCCCTTAGTACTCAAGGTCACAAGATGAGCCACTGTGTCCACTGGTCATATATCCTTAGAGTCTTTAATATGGGGTCACAAGATGAGTCATTGTGTCCATTGGTCATATATTCTCAGAGTCTTTAATATGGGGTTACAAGATGAGTCATTGTATCCATACCTCCAGAGTCTTTAATATGCAACAGTTCCATGGATTGTTTTCAACTTGACATGGAGTGTGTGACTCTTCTGAAGTGCCAGTTATTTTTGTAAATAACCCTTCAGTTTAGATTCTTCTGTATTTCTTCACAGTTAACTTCAGATTGTTCATTTTCAGCAAGAAATGCTTCAGAAGTGATGCCATGTCATTCTCAGCATATCCAATTAAAAGACACACATCAGTTATTCCAGCATTGGCGCTGTTGCCTTGATCACACTGTTCAAGTTGTTTCTCCACCTAAAATTCATTTAAAATACACATTTAGCAGTGACTTATTAAATCTTGAGGGAGGCCATGGGAAACTCCTGCATTTATAGCTGATTAGTAAGAAATATGAGCGGTCCAATATTGCTGAAGTGTGGCTGGCATCCATTTAAGGCAGTATTTTGGATGATGTCAGGCCTTTGAAGCCTGACACTAACTCTGGGTGGATAACATCATAATATACTGCAGTAAGTAGCTATTAGAATACCTACTATTTTCTATTTTACTGATTTCCATTCTACATTCCATTATTTCCCATCTATTATGCTACTTTGGGTTCACCCTGATCTTCTTTTTGTAGTTTCTTAGTATATAATTGATATGGGTTTGAAATATGTCATTTTACCCAAGCATAAGCATTTAAAAGTATAATGTTCTCATGATCATCATGCCTATTTTGATATACTGTATTTTCACTAGCATCACATTCTAATTTCTTTCAGATTTCCTCTGTGATCTCTTCTTTGAAACATGAATTATTTACAAGTTAGTTTCTTTTCCATTTTTTTTATAATTTAGTTTGTTTTTTAATCTCTCTCTTTCTCTGTCTCTGTCTCTGTCTCTGTCTCTCTCTCTCTCTCTCTCTCTCTCTCTCTCTCTCTCTCTGTGTGTGTGTGTGTGTGTGTGTGTGTCCAGAATAGGGTTTCAGATCCTCTTGAGCAGGAGTTACAGACACTTGTGAGCCACCAGACATGGGTGCTGGGAACTGAGCTTGGGCCCTCTGCATGAGCAGTGTGTATTCTTAACAACTGAAACATCTCAACTCTCTTTTAATTTTTTGAGACTCTTTCAGATGTTTATTTCATTAACAATCTCTAGTTTGATTGCATTTTTAGGAAGCCAATTACTTAATTCTCTTGTCTCACTGGCATTTTAAAGAAGTTCAGACATCCTTTATATGAAGCATTTTATGCAGTGTGTTGCTTCTACCAAGTTCAATCCTCTTGTTTTTCAGGGAAGCCTAGATCCTTGTGCAAGAAACAGGCAAGAGAGATATTTTGTGCCTTTTATCTTCCTGTTAGAAAAAGGAACACAGACCTTTGAAGACATTCAAATGTCTGTAAGAATGTAGGGGCATTGGGAAGGTTAAGTGTAAGAAATATGCAAAGACAAGAGATATCATTGTCTCTTCACAGTTTTCACAAAGGTTGGCTGCTCTGGGCTGTGCCTCTCTACTAGACCATTGTTTAACAGCATAATACTGTGTGCTTCTTGGGACACTAAGAAGAGGGTGAACCTTTCTATGATGCTTGAAGTCTGCTTAAGGATATAAATATACAAGTATAAACTTGAGTGTGCTGCTTATTCTGTCCAATCCCCTTCCCTCTGTCTCTTCCTCTTTTCATAGGCTGCTTTTAATTTTGAAGGACATTGAGGTAAATATCATCCACTTGACAACCTAAGACCATTTATCTTATACATTGAAAGAATAATGAAAAAGTTATTTAAGTTTTTGCCAACAGATTTTGCACAGGGAAAGAGCTGTCTTGCCTAATATGAAACCTTTTTTACTAAACTTAATAAATGGATCATAGTCTCAGTAATTTAGTAAAATTCAGCAACATCACCAAGATCATTTTTTAAAGGGGAGGGTGTGTTAGTGTTTCGTTGACAGAGTGCCATGAGCTGTATGATTTAAAACTCATACATCAAGTTCAATAAGATGTTAGTAGACTATGAATCAGTGTTGTGTAAATCTGCTGGGATGTAGAGCAAATACCATGTCTTGACGACTCAGCAGTGAATGGTGGCCCTGATCACAGGATGAAAGAAACACCAAGAAGTCTTGCTGTTGGTCCAAGTCAATCTGCTTGAAGAGCTATTTAAATTAAGCCATCTGCACAAATGAGCAGCTTTCTTCTAGTGAACCTCTGTTGTCCTAAAGCGGATTAGGAGGGAAGCAGGGCAGCGCTGCTTTGCACTTAATCCCGTTCAAATCAGAGACTTCATTCAGTCTGCAGCTAGGGGCCCAAGTTGAGGCTGAGATGCAAGGAGGATAATGCATTTTGCTTGCTGCCTAATCCTACACACTGGTTTGCTTATGCATACTCTTTATTTCCCCAGATGGAGTGTCAGTGCCGAGAGCTCAAGAATCAAGTTTGGGACCAGTACAGAGGTGATTGTAGTAAAAAGCTTTTTGTTCAAGTAGGTTATCAAGGAATGATTGTTCTCCTTGCCTACCCACAGTCAAGAAGGTCTCTAAATCTCAAGATAATTGACTTTTTACATGAATACTCACATATAAACACTCTGACACAAATGTTTTGACAGTTGTGATGAATTCAGACAAGCAATTAGTTCTTGGTGATTAGCTCTCCATAGGTTGACTTATTCACTTCCACTCTTCCCTCTCTTTTTCTTTCTCTCTCTTTGCTTTCTCTTTCTCCCTCTGAGGCTCAGGAAAGTTTACTGCATGGAATTTGTTCAAATGAGCTTCATTGAAGACGTGACAACTAAACAGACATGGAACACAAAGAAACCTTGTAAGTGAATGTCTGGGGTATTCTAAGCACACTGTTTGGAGCACATACAATAATCAATATAAAAATCTAAGCTGGAGTACACTTAGTAAGAAAGTTGGTGTGGCTATAGTAGGGTGAGGAGAGTGAGGTGGAGATGTGGGTGTCTAAGAGGCATGAGAGGTGCAGGCTGTAGGTATTTTGCTTTCACTCCAAGTATTATGAAAGGTTTTGTAAAGTTTCTGGCAAAGATATGACACAGTAGGACTTACATATTAAATAGAAGTAAGAGAGTTTTTCTGTGGCAAAAATGTTGTGTTATTTGTCATAAATTGACCTGAATCTTGGACTTACAGTGAGAATATCAGGATTGCAACCATAGCTTTCTCAGGGACCTTGCAAAACTCTTTACATTTTCCTCACTGCATTTTTATTGTCTGTGAAACAGGGATGATGGTTTCAGGCTCTCTGATGTAGCTAGAAGTTTTCCTGTTTCCTGCTGGGTCTTGCAGCAGTTCGGGCCCAAGTAAACACACAGAGGCTTATATTAATTACAGACTTTATGGCCTATGGCTCAGGCTTCTTGCCAGTTAGCTCTTTCATCTTTTTTTTTTTTTTTTTTTTTTTTTTTTTTTTTTTTTTTTTTTTTTTTTGGTTTTTTGAGACAGGGTTTCTCTGTGTAGCTTTGCGCCTTTCCTGGAGCTCACTTGGTAGCCCAGGCTGGCCTCGAACTCACAGAGATCCACCTGGCTCTGCCTCCCGAGTGCTGGGATTAAAGGCGTGCGCCACCAACGCCCGGCCAGCTCTTTCATCTTAAATTAACCTATTTCTATTAATCTGTTTTGCCACGTAGTCGTGATGTTACCTGCCCTCTCACATCTTGCTTTTCCTGGTGGAGGTTCAGAGCATCTCACCTGACCCTGCCTTTCTCCTCTCTCTATCCCTCTTGGATCTCTCGCCTGGCTCCATCCTGCCCTGCCATAGGCCAATGCAGCTTTATTTATTAACCAATGAGAGCAACATATATTCACAGCATACAGAAAGACATCCCACAGCACACCAGAGCCTACCATTGTCAGAAAGGCTTCATCCAGCAACTGATAGGAGCAGATGCAGAGACTTACATCCAAACATTTGGCAGAGCTCAGGGAATCCTAAGGAAGAGAGAGAGGAAGGATTGTAGGAGCCATAGGAGTCAAGGACACCACAAGAAAATACACAGAATCAACTAAGCAGGGCTCATAAGGGCTCACAGAGACTGAATTGACAATCAGGGAGCCTGCATGGGTCTCACCTAGGTCCTCTGCATTTATGTTATGATTGTGTAGCTTGATATTCCTGTGGGACTCCTAACAGTGGGAACAGGGGCTATCTCTGACTCTTTTTCCTGCTTTTGGGACCCTTTCCCTCCTACTGGGTTGTTTTGTTCAGTTTTAATATGAGGGGATGTGCCTAGAGTTACTGCAAGTTGATATGCCATATTTGATTGATATACCTGAGAGGCCTGCCCTTTTCTGCAGGGAAATGGAGGAGGAGTGGATCAGTGGAGAGGGGAGGTGGGGGAAAGGGACTGGGAGGAGAGGAGGGAGGGGAAACTGTGGTGGGGGTGTAATATATGAGAGAAGAATAAAAAACCAGTCTTCATGGTAGTTTGAATGTAATTGGCCTTCATAGGCTCATAGGGAGTGGCACTATTAGAAGGTGTGGCCTTGTTGGAGTAGGAGTGGCACTGTCAGAGGAAGTGTGTCTCAGTTCACTTCTTGTTGCCTTTGGATCTAGATGTAGTACTCTCAGCTCCTTCTCCAGCATCATGTCTGTCTGCATGCCACTCCACATGACAATAATGGACTATAAACCCCTGAAACTGTAGGCTAGCCCTAATTAAATGTTTTCCTTTGTAAGAGTTGCCATAGTCATGGTGTGTCTTCACAGCAACAGAAACCCTAAGACATTCTTTTTTTAGGCTTATTCCCAGGGTTTATTTATTTGTTTGTTTATTATTTATATTTTTTCCTGGCTATTGAGAATGGGGTTGTTTTCAGTACTTCTTTTTTTACTATGCTTGTCATTGCTCCATAGAAAAGTGTTAATTTTGTATTCTGCCACGTCTATCATTATCTTACTATTCCAGCTAAGTCTTCAAGTGCTATATTGAATAGAGGTAAGGAGTAGATGCCCTTGTCATTCCTGATCTTGGCATGCTTGTTGTTTATCTCAGCTTAGAATGATATTGTCTATAAGCTTGTCATAAGTAACTTTCATTGTGTTTCGGTATGCTCCCTTAGCCACAAGACCCACCATGATGATAATGGACTAAACTTCTGAAACTGTAAACCAGCCCTAATTAAATGTTTTACTTTATAAGAGTTGCTGTGGTCATGGTGTCTCTTCACAGCAATAGAAACCCTAACTAAGACAGAAATGAGTACCAGAGACCGGGGTATTTCTGCAATAGGCCTAACCATGCTTTTATTTGGAGGAATATGGACCTTGGGATTGTGGATTAGAAAAGCAGTTGATCACTTTAAATGCACCATAATGGGCCATACTAGAAGGAACATGGAAGGCAGTGGTGTTGAATGTGATTTCATGAACTGTGGGGGCCTAGAGGTTTCATGGAAAAATTTTAGCATGTTGCCTAGAAATTGTGCTTGTTGACTTTTACTTCATGATACAATTCCTTTACTTTAAGCCCTAATATTTTGTTTCCTAATGGTGCAATTAGTCTCCACAGGAACCACAGGTAGAGCCCACTCTTTCCATAGTGGATGGGGTTCACTAACCAAGACACTTCCCATGTGATGTCACCTGCTTCCTAAATACTTTAGCAGTCTGCATCTGATACTCATTCCCTTGTAGCTGCCTCTTGAGCTGCCTCCCCGTGTGGAAGGGTGTTCCCAGACTCCCTGACTTGTGATTGTTCCTTGTTTTCAAATTCTCAGAGTAGCCCTGTCACAAACATTAGCTTCTTTCCCAAGATGCACCTGGCTCCAGCAGTGTGAGATGTTGAGAGAGGTGCCATGGATTTCTTCCCAGAGCTAGCCTGTGGCACAGGGTTAGGCACTCTCATACCAAGTTCTCTCATCACATTTAAGGATGCTTGCAGAAACCATGGGCTTCTCTGCTTCTCAGACTGCCAGGCTACTGTCCAGGGCTGCCTGGCTCATTTTGTGGCTTCAGCTTTGCCACACTGCCCCTCAATGAACCAAGACTCAAGGTGCATATCATTCCCTACTTTTTTCTAGATGGCTTTTTTTTCTCCATGTTTTCCTATGGTCCTATCAACTCTTTCTTGATTCTCAATGATCCTCCTCCTCCCGCCATTTCTCTTCCTGGTATACTGCTCTCCTTTATTGTATTCCTCCCTTAAAAATTTATTTTTATTATTTTTAATCATATGTGGGTGTGTGCTACCATGTGGCCATGTTCATGTGATGAATATAGGTGTTTGCAGAGGCCAGCAGAGTGGATCCCTGGAGCTGGAATTACAGCAGTTGTGAGCTGCCTGACCGGGGTATTGGGAATCAAACTCAGGTCCTCTTAAAGAACAGCAGGTGCTTCTAACCACTGAACCATCCCCCATTTACCCAATTTTCATTCATGAAGCTGCTCAAAAGAGACATCTAATCTAACATTTTCCCCAGAAGACTTATTGTTGAGTTTTAAGAATTCTTGGCATATTTTGGATTGAAGCTTTTAAAACTGTATGCCATAATCTTCTATATGGTTATGTTATCAATGCAAAACAACTAAAATTCAATTCCAAATCAAATGTATAGTGAATCCAAGGAGCAGTGCTTTCCTGCGTTGTGGTAAAACTTTTCAGCAACCTTAGTTCTGAACACATAACATGCATATTTTACACTGTGCATAAAGTCACATGTTCAACAACAGCGAACACAGCCTGAAATAACTTGCCTTAGACTCGACATTGTTGTGTGTTAGGAACTGAACAGCTTTAACTATATGATGCTTTCTACTCTTATAGAAGCATCACGGTTTAATTGTGAAAAACTTGACTTAATATTTTGTACTTTCATTCTCTCACACGTTTATCTATGGATTATGTTGTAGTGAGTAGATGGGTGTGTTTACATCCATCTCATTACGATGCAAGTTTGCTCTTCTTTTTAGTAAATGTTAAAGTTTTGTGTACACCAAAGAATTGTTTTAAAACAAATTTCTTTGGTATTTATTATCTATAAGTGTTTGATATGTATTCCTATATTCTATATCTGTGTACCCAAGTTTGCATGACCATCTTTTCAGTGGAAGTGGATCATGAATGGACAAAGCCTTGCTTTGGATAACAGTCCTAAACCCAGAATGTTGTTTCCACCGTGGTCCTTGTCTAGCATGCGTAAGGCTCTGTGTTGGATTCTCAGCCATGTCAAACAGTGCTGCACCAATGTCACATTGTCAGTGCACGTCAGTTCTCTGTGGTTGTGTATTTGTGGCATCCTGGAGGGTATGTCTCCAGAATCAGTACTGCTGAGCCAATGAAGCCAGGCAAAGATTTCTTTAAAAACAATCATGAAGCATAATAGTGTCTGTGGGTATTCCTTTCAGACTATAAAGGACCATAAAATGTTAAAAAGGTCCATAAAATATTAAAACTTTGCAAACTAATCATAATCTGAGAAGCATTAGTAATGTTAGCCCCAGATGATTGCATATTAATGCAGCATAGAATGAACAATTATGTTGCTGTGAAGAAAAACTGAAACTCCAGTGTAGAAGGAAGGAGGCTTTGGTGTAAGATCTGTGACTTTGTTTTTTTGTTTGTTTATTCCACATATAGCTTTATTTGATGAGTATGTTATGATAAATACAAGTAATTCTTTTTTAATTTGTTTATCTTTTTTAATTTTTTCATTTTACATGCTAACCACTGTTAACCCTCCCTCTCCTTCTCCTGTTCCCCCTCACCTTCCCCCAATCCCACCCCCATTCACTCCTCATAGGGGGTAAGGCTTCCTTTGGGTAATTAACACAGGCTGACATACCAAGTTGGAGCAGTACTAAAGCCCCTCCCACTGCATCAAGTCTGGGTATGGCATCCCACCATAGGGAATAGGCTCTAAAAAGCCAGTTTATATACCCAGGATAGGTCCTGGTCCCATTGCTAGGGGCCTCACAAACAGATCAAGCTACACAACTGTTAGCCACATTCAGAGGGTCTAGTTTGGTTTCATGCAGGCTCCCCAGCTGTCAGTCCAGAGTCTGTGAGCTCCCATTAGCTCAGGTCAGTTGTCTCTGTGGGTTTTCCCATCATGATCTTGACCCTCTTTGCTCCTATCGTCCCTCCTCCTCCTCTTCAACTGAACTCCTGGAGCTCTGCCAAGTGCTTGACTGTGGGTCTCTCCATCTGCTTCCATCAGTCACTGGATATAGGTTCTATGATGACAATTAAGGTAGTCACCAATCTGAGTACAAGGGAAGGCTAGTTCAGGCACCCCCTCTACCATTGCTATGAGTCTTAGCTGGGGACATCATGTGGGTTCCTGGGGATTTCCCTAGCACCAGGTTTCTCCCTAACCCCATACTGGCTCACTCTGTGCAGATATCTCTTTCATTGCTCTCCCTCTCCATCCCTCCCCAAGCTTGATTTAAAAGTATCGGAAAGTATCAGTATGAAAGAATGATGCAGTTTTCAGAAATATCTTTCCTATTTGTGTTCACTGAAAAAAAAAAAAAACCTAGAAAAGGTGAAAAAAATAGACACACCAACCATGAAACTAGCACCCTGAGCATGTCCTATAAATACTGCAGGATTCCTTGGGAGAAGTGGAAGACCAAAACCTATAGCAGAAAAAAAAATAAAGAAGAGTCTAAGACAATCCACCAGACCATAAGGATATTATCAAACACATCTAAAATGCTATCGAAAGTACTGTGACCCAACCTGGATGAGCTTCCATTAACTCAATATGGGAAAATGTATTTGGCATAAAGACAATCACCATGATGGTGTTGGGATATACCACATCCTTGCTTATGATACTGCTGTGCAGAATGGCTTATGAGTGAGAGTTAACCCCACACATGTTTGTAGTGCTAGCATTCTGCAGCTGTATGCTTGCTAATATTTGACATTTATCAATGGACTAAAAATTTTAGCTACATTCATCTTACATCCTGTATTGATCATATGCTAGTGCCCCTCCCTCCTGTATCCTACCATAGACCAGTCAGCACTATAGCACTATACTATGCTCTTTCTGGAGAGCCCTACTCTTGTGTGGATTTCTGGACACGTTTTACCTGAGATATCTTCTCTGCTGGGTTAAAGGCTAGCAATGATTCTGTGATTGTTAGGGTGAGACTAGCACACACTTAACTTTTTATACTATGTAGTAGTAGAGAAACTCCACCTGCTCACAGTCATTTCTAGTCAGTCAAAATTGCACCGTTGTTTCCATGAAATCATGTGTGGCTTACCTTTCTGTTCGTTCTTGTTTTATATAATATAGATAAAGGTATGTGATTACAGCTTCTTGGATCAGTTTCAAAACTATCACATAGAGATCTCGTTTATTTTGAAACTCTTTGAACCAGAATGAGAATCTCCTTGAAACAAAAGCTTTTTCTTGCTGACTATCACACCATTTTACCTTTTGAAGAATATAAAAGAACACTTTAAGTGAATATCCCTTTGTTTGACATGAAATTCAAACATTATTATCTTTCAGTGGGGAAGATTATTGCTCAACATATTTTTTAAATAAATGAATATTTTATATTAATGATATTCTTAAAAGAAATTACTATATTTCAAATTTTTTTAAAAAATACCAAAATAAAGACTTTTTCTTTCTGGCCACTTGTGGCTCCCTCTACCCTGTTTGCTCTAGGATTCTCCAAGTGGCCACTTGTGGTGAGCTGGTACAATGGGGTTTCCCTGACTTCCGGCTTCACTCTGTTTTCTGAGTGGAGTGATCACAGCCATGACCTTGTAAGTTTTTCTCTTCTTGAGTTCTAACAATCACATTCAATTTCATCCCTGAGACACCGGGGCTTCATTTTGCCCAATTGCTTTCTAGAGAGTCCTGTCTCTTTAAGAGTTTCCATTCTTGCCATTGTGTTAGTTACCACATCCCTCCCACTCTGTGGCCAGGTCTGATTGAATTGCTTTTCTTTTTCATTGACATATTCTTTGTTTTACTCCTACTCCTTTCATCTGTACCCTTTCTTCTTAGATCTATTTAGGTTCTCTTTGGAGTATCTCTCACTTTAAACATGAAGGCTCTTCCACGTTGGCTATTTGCAGGGATTTGCAAGACAGGCTCCTGGATTGTTTTTCCATGTGTGATAATTCACTTCTGTGAGTGGGATCCCTTTGGCATTTCTGGTTCTCAGACACCAGAAGCTGCACAGGCAGGCTGTACCTTCACATCACCACACTGACAAATCTCTCTGCAAATGCAGCTGGCCTGGGCCATCTTCTCATCTTTCTTGTGGAAACTTGGGACTAAAATGACTCATGAAAGCCCTGTCACCATTCTGCTGTGGATTCTCAGTGTGCCCTGCCAGAGCTCACTGGGCATGCACAGTTGGACCATAGTGATTTTCCCAGAGGCTACCAGAATCCTCTTTTGGTCTGTTCCTATAGTTGTGTTTCACTGCACAGCTTGGACATTGTATTCCCATGTATCATGACTAGAGTTTTCTCAAATTTCATTGAAAATGAACTTTTATTTCAATTTCCTATTTTTGCTCCTTTCTATATGTGTTCCCACATTTTAAAATTTAATTTTGTCTCTACTCTTCTTGTTATTATCCTTTATTCCAACACTGTCTTTTAAATGTAACATGTTTTAAGCCAGGTTGGTTGTGTGTGCCTATCATACCAGCATTGGGAGCCTGAAGTAGGAGGATTACCACAAGTTTGAGGCCAGCTTGGCTCATATAGTGAGTTTCAGGCCAGCCTAGACTAAAGAATGAGGCCATGTCTCAAAGACAATAACAATAAACAAAACAACGCAAGTCCTGAAGAGATGGCTCAACAGTTAAGAGCACATTCTGGTCTTTCAGAGAACCCCAAACTGGTTCCCAGCACTCATGTCAGATGGTTCACAACTATCTCTGACTCTAGCTCCAGGGAGATCTAATGCCTCTGTTTTCTTTGGGCACCTGCATTCATACACACAAACCCATATAGAACCACACACACATGCATAAATAAAAATAAAAAGTAAAGTATTTTGCCAGGCGGTGGTGGCGCACACCTTTAATCCCAGCACTCAGGAGGCAGAGTCAGGCAGATCTCTGTGAGTTTGAGGCCAGCCTGGTCTGCAGAGTTAGATCCAGGACAGGCACCAAAACTACACAGAGAAACCCTGTCTCGAAAAACAAAAACAAAAACAAAAAAAGTATTTTTTAAAACCAACAGTATATAGAAGCTCTTTGCCATAGACAAATTTTTTAAAAGATGCCATTTGATGAATTTAAGAAATTGGAAAGTTGTGACCAATTATTAGGTCATCCCAGGGAACTCAGAATGCCCCACTAGAGCAAATGCATACCTAGAGATTTCATTCTCTTTAAACCTCTGCCTCACTGTTTTTTTGATCAAAAGCTAGTCAGTGGGTTAAGACATTTGACAATAGCGTCTGAACTCATGAAATAATGGAAGAGCTTAACATAGCAAACAAGAAAGAGAGGAGGCCATCGCTGCTGACTAAGGTGGAGTGCAGTGTAACTTCTCTCCATGGGGCGGTAATCACGGCCATCCTCCGGCTCTCATAGATACGTTCCTCAGTCTTTGCGTGGACCACTCTGATGCCTGCCACGCTCCAGGGTCTCTGTGCTCTAGCAGTCTTGTTCACTCTCAGTTCTTTAAACCAGCCAAGCTCTTCCAACTTAGGAGACTTCATAGCTCATCCCATCTCCTGTGGCCTTGTCAACTTCCTGCGCCATGCTAGAGGCTCCCTCTTCCACCAAAGCTTGCGTTTACCTTGTTGCCATCCCTTGAGTATGTTCAGATCCCTCGATTGCTACAAGTTTTTAAGCAAGGGCCCCACATATTGGTTCCCCTTATATGTGCTTCTTATGTGACTAATTTAAATTGATTGGCCTATTATAAAAAAAATGTTAAATAAGCTCTAGATTCCAAAGACGCTGTAAGAAATAACTGTTATGACCAAAATAAATATAAAAAAGAGATCAGAAACCATACAGAGTAAAAAAAAATAATTTCCCTCTATAAAAATTTTTGAATCACCTATTTATGTCTCCAGCACTACATTAACATAACACACACTAGCGAATAATAATTAGTATTAGTTTAACTGAGCTCTCCATCTCCAGAAACCAACCAAAACCCATTATTTCACCATCTTTCTTGGTTTCTTTCCTATTGCTATGGTAAGACATCATGACCAAGGCGACCTATAGAAAAAAGCACTTAATTTGGGCCTCACAGTCCCAGAGTGTGAGTCTATGACCATCATGGCAGGGAGTGTGGCGGCAGTTAGATGAATGTGGTGCTGGAGCAGTAGCTGAGAGCTTAACTCTGACCTACAACTGTGAGGGAGAGAGAGAGAGAGAGAGAGAGAGAGAGAGAGAGAGAGAGAGAGAGAGAGAGAGAGAGAGAATGCTATTTGGGAATGGCATGGGCTTTTGAAACCTTAAATCCTACACCCAGTGACATACTTCCTTCAACAAGGCCACACCTCCTAATCCTTCCCAAATAATTCCAGTTGGAGATCAAGCATTCAAATACATGAGTCTATGGGAGCCATTCTCATCCAAACCATCACACCAGCATAGCTAGCTGGCTGTTCAAAATCCTCACTTGTTTTAGCTACCTAGGCTTCCCTCATCCCACTCTCTTTTGACCTCTCACGTTCAGGCTGATGATAAACTGTGATTAAAGAGTTGCCAAGGATAGGCTGCCCAGGTCTTCAGCTCCCAGCACCAGTTCTGCACTGGGGTGCACTGTACACTGGGAAGCTGCAAGGTTTTCTCCTATGTATATGAGGCTCCTGCTGGCCCCTGTGCTTCTTCAAATTACATCATTTTGCTCCTTACCTCTAATAGAATGGATATTTCCCCAGTTTTTGTTTTAAATCACAACCACCATGGGAACAATGTCCTTTACTTTTCCTTTGAAAGGCTTTTTGCTGCTGCTGCTGCTGTTGCTGTTCTGTCCCATGATCTTGCATTTTGCACAAGGGTTTGCTCCACCCATTCCTTGCTGCCTGCTTCCCAGTAGGTGATTCAGCTAGAGAAGCAATTAGGTGCCACCAGCCCAGGCAGAGTTATCTGTTGGAAACTGAAATGCTCTAAACGGACCCCTTGTCTATTTGTAGCATACAGCAGGTGTAATAAAGGAAGGCTTATAATGGTCAAAAGATACTATTTAAAATAGTTTCTAATCCCCCTGCGTTATGAAGCCCTTTCTAACTCAAATTCCCAGAAAGAAGGAAAACCCAAGTATGGAGATAGAGACGCAGAGAAAAGCTCCTCATAACAAGGGGGTCGGAAGCGGGGCCTGTGGGCTCAGACCACAGACTTGCCTGAAGTTGTGAAGAAAGCAGGGATTATGTCAGACTGAGAGAGGAGAAATTCTGCAATTGTTCCTGGAGTTAAGCCAGAGGGATGAACTGAAAGAGGCAGAGAAATGGGAAGGCATGGAGCCTGGAGACTCCCTAGCGAAGTGAAGCTGAGAGAGGTTCACATAATGGGAACAAAGGGTAAAAGGAAGGGGCATGTAAGGGACATTCAAGAAGGAATCGTGCTTTGGGGACAAATGGGTCATAAGGGAGGAATGGAAAGACTAAGAGGAAGAATGCCTTCAAATTTTCTCAACTGGTAGGTCATAAAGGCAGCAGTACCCTTGAGTGAACGCTGACGGTGGATGGATTCCATCGGAAAGAAGATGAAAAGGATTCCGGCCGTGTGTGTGGACCATTGAATTTGGGGCCATTATTGGGTATCCAAGTGGAATGTACTACAGAGCCTTAAAATGGGGGTGTTCCATGAAGGTGAGAGGTCAGGAGAGAAGCTGTAGTTCCAGAAGTCATCAACATCAAATCCATACAGAAGAAAGTGGATGAAATCTCAGGGTGAAAATAGAGACATAAGTCCTGACTCTAAAATTGGGAATTGGTGCTGCATGGGTCTTTTTTTTTTTATGGAGTTATTCCTAGCAGGCAGCCTACATTTCATTCAATTGATGGTAACATCAGGATTGGGGAAACATATTTCCTGTTTTTCTATAGGTTTTCCATTACTTCTGTAGTCAAATTTCCCCATTACGGTCCACAGTCTCTATTTGTTTTAGTGATGAACTTTCCTCTAGCAAGCATTAAAAAACGGTCTTGTCAGGCTGCAGATTTTTTTAAATGACACAAACACAGCCTATTACCCCCACTTTAATTTTCAGTTCTGAGCTTTCTGACAATGGACTGCACTGTGGCAGAAGAGAGAGGAAAGCCGTGGGTAGAGACAGATCTTTTTATAAAGATCAGCAATTCTCTGTGCTTTTATCCCAGGAAAAGATTACATTTAACACCCAGGGGTCTCCGCTGCCTCAGATCCCTTTCAGAATGAGTGGCTGTGGCATTGCAGATAGTTTGGGGTGTCCTTTCATAGTTTAATGGTATTAAATATACCCCAGTGAGCCACAAATCAGTGGCTTATCTAGGAATAGATCAGATCTCTAATAAGGGGCCACTTCTTTTAAATTGGACAGTGCATTATAGTAAACAGATAGAATTTTTCAAAAAGTACCAAATGTGTCAGCCAGTTATTTTTAACGAAGGCAACTTAAAATTCCTCTTTCTGTAGGAGACAGCTGTTTCTTGTCAATCAGGTCAAAACTAAGAGATGTGTGAAATTGTGTTATCTGCTGTGAATGCCATGTTTATTCTCTCAATGACAGAGTTACAGTTCTGCCCAGCTTTCCTAGTATCCACGTTGCACATCAGAGAAGAGAAAGAAAGAAAGAAAGAAAGAAAGAAAGAAAGGAAGGAAGGAAGGAAGGAGAGAGAAAGAGAAAGAAAGAAAGAAAGAAAGAAAGAAAGAAAGAAAGAAAGAAAGAAAGAAAGGAAGGAAGAAAGAAAGAAAGAAGGAAAGAAGGAAGGGAGACAGAAAGAAGAAAAGAAGGAGGAAGGAAGGGAGGGAGGGAGGGTGGGTGAAAGCACAGAAGAAAGAAAGGAGGGGAGACAGGGAGAGGGGTGGGAAGGAAAGCGCATTCAGGAACCCAGCTAGGCAGGAAGCACAGGGCAGAGGCCAGCTGTGGACAGATTGTGCACATGCACACAGCAGCACATCTCGGAGCTGCCTCAGAGGCTGGGACTGCTTCCTTTACTGTAGGGGTCCTGGTACTCAACAGAGCAGTATCCGAAACACCTAGTAGGTGCTCCGCAACTGTCTACTGAGTAGATCATACTGTGTGCTAAAATGATAAAATTATTTCTTAAACATTTGGATTATAGTGTGTCAAAGATGTGATCTGTCCACTCACTACTACTAGTCTAGAAAAAGGTATGAAAGAAAAAAGATTTTAAGCAAAAAATTAACCTACCCCCCCCCCACACACAATAGCATGAGGTACTTTCCAAGCATTTATGTCTCTAAGCCAGTGGTTCTCAACCTGTGGACTGAGACCCCTTTGACAAACTTCTATCTCCAAAGAATATTTACATTATGATTCATAACAGTAGCAAAACAACAGTTATAAAACAGCAATGAAAATAATTTTATGGTTGGGTGTCACCACAACATGATGAACTATATTAAAGGGTCACAGCATTAGGATGGTTGAGAACCACTGCTCTAAGCAAAGGCTTTGCTATGTTCTGCCCAGATTTTTTTTTTTTTGATTAATGGGTTAACAGATTTCAATGGTAGGTAACAGCAAGAAGGTTGTGGTCAAGGGGAGGGAAAAAAAAAAACCCATGATATCTTCAAAGCACTGTAACCTGCTTTCAGAATCTGGCTAGCCACAAAGAAATGGATTAATGGCATACAGATGTATGACATGAACAACTGAAGGTAGGTATAACCATGAAGGAGACATCCGTGTGTGTGTGTGTGTGTGTGTGTGTGTGTGTGTGTGTGTGTGTGTGTGTGTTGGATAAAATCTACGTCTAACTCTTAAGCAAGCTGGGGACCATAGCAGGAAAATACTTAGGGTGGAAATAATAGTAAAACACCAGAAAGGTGAAAAAGCTGTGAACCCATGGCTGCCTTGGGAGATCTGCCTATTCCAGACAAATTAGAATTTCAGTTGTCAAGGATTGACGAAGCTTAATTAAGGTCAGTACAAGTCACATCAAAGATCTGCCTAAATGCATATCCCAAGAATGGCACTCAAGAAAAAGAAACAATTGGAGGGATAAGAAGAAGGACAAAGAAAGGGAACTTCTCTGAGTTATATGTGAAGAAAAAAAAAATGTATCTTCCCTGGGAATTTATATTACAAATTTCCCTCTGATGGCCTTAAGAGCACAATTGTTACCACTACACATCTGAGCCAAAGACCCAAATGTTCTCTGCTTGGCAATGCTCCAAGATTCTGAGGCAAGCACACCTTGAGTTCAAGGTGCAAATAATTCCACATAGAAATGGAATAAATGCAAAATCACAATTTAAAAGTAATTAAGAAGAGCCAGGCAGTGGTGGCACACACCTTTAATCCCAGCACTCAGGAGGCAGAGCCAGGCTGATCTTTGTGAATTCCAGGCCAGCCTTGTCTCCAAAGCAAGTTCCAGAAAAGGCGCAAAGCTACACAGAGAAATCCTGTCTCGAAACAAACAAACAAACAAACAAATAATTAAGAAGAAACAAGGCACCTGAGTGTGAGTTTCCATAAGACAAGCCCATGAAGAATTCAGGACTTCCAGTCACAGGCATAAAATATAAAATTAGGTGAGACTGTCCCTGCCTTGCTGGGAGTACAAAATTATGATACAATATCCAGAATAACTACAAATAAGCCTGTATTTATACGCATCACTGTGAAACTACAAAGTAACTAAAAGTAAGTCTTGGATGCAGCTGGCATAAAACAAAACAATTATGGACCAGCTAGATGGCTCAGCAGGTAAAGGTGCTTGCTGTCAAGCCTGACAACCCAAGTTTTATCCCTAGGACCCACATGGCCAAATTAAAGAAACAACTCCCACGAGTCGTCCTGTAATTTCCACATGTATGCAGCAGCATGCGCGCGCGCGCGCGCACACACACACGCGCACACACACACACACACACACACACACAACACACTGAAACAATGTAATTAGCATGCACTACAGAGAGACAAGCAAAGAATATAAAATCCAAGGAGAGATTCTTCTTTTATTTCAACAATAATAACACACAAGTTTTAGAAATGAATTTCTCCTCTAAGAACAGAAAATTAGCCCTTCTTATTAGAAATGACAAAGACATTGCCAAACGGCTATAAACTTTGTTCTTATAGCCCCCAAAATTTCCCTTGAGTAAAACAGGTAAAAATTCCCCAGAAGCCCATCTTTCCTGTGAGTGAGAGCAGGCATATAGCTTCCAGCTCAGAGTGAGGTATCCCCTATCCTGCTTTAGCCTTCCCAAGTCTGGTATCTGCAAACCTATCCCTTCCATATCACAATTCTTCTGCTATCTCTCTCCCTTAAGGCTTCTTCCCCTCTCTCCTCCATTGCTCCTTTCTAACTTCATGGCCTGGAAGTCTCATATTTCAGTTTTCTTTGTATATGAATTCCATTATGTTCATGTAACCGTATGGCAGATCTATTTTTACGTTTTGAAGAAACCTCCATACAAATTTCCTTTAGTGGTTGAATGATTTCACATTCACAAACAGTGTGTGTGTGTGTTTCCCTTTCCCACAGCTATGCCAACATTTGTTATAATTTATTTCCTTGATAATGGCCATTCTGGCTGGGGTAGGATAGAATCTCAAAGTAGTTTTAATTTTTAGTTTTTAGTGGCTACGGTGAACAATTTTATAAATAATTATTAGCTATTTGCATTTCTTCTTTCAAGAACTCTCTGTCCACATCTGTAGCCTGTTTTTGATTGGATTGCTTATTTCTTTGACGTTGTTGGTGATGGTGGGGGGTGTTGTTTGTTCTTTGTAAATTCTAGCAATTAATCTCGTGTTGGATGTATAGTTGGCAAAGACAGACTCCATCCTGTCAGCTGATTCTTTACCCACTTAATAATTTCCTTTGCCTTTGAGTTTGGTGTGATCCCTTTGTAGATGACTGACATTAATTCTTGAGTGACTGAACCCTATTCAGAATGTGCTCACCTATGTCTGTGTACTGGAAGGTACTTCTTTTTCCTAAGTCAGTTTCAAAGTCTCAGGTTCTATGTTGAGTTCTTAACTATTTGGAGGTGACTTCTGTACAGTGTGAGATAAGAATCTTGTTTCATTTTTCTACATATAGATATCCAATTTTCCTTGCACCACTTTTGAAGATTCTGTCTTTTCTGCATTGAGTACTTTTGGTCTCTTGGTCAAAAATTAGGTGGCTGAAGTTACATGGAGTTATTTATGAATCCTCTGTCCTATTCCATTGGTCTACATTCTATTTTGTGCCAGTGTGACATTGTTTTTATTACTATTGTTCTGTAGTTGATACCAGGTGTGGACCACCATATCTATCTCTGGGGATTTTCTTTTTCCCAGAATTCCTTTGGCTATCCAAGGTCTTTTGTGCTTTCATGTAAGTTTTAAGATCCTTTTCAATCTCTGTGGAGAACTGAGACAACATTTTGAAGGGGATTGCACTGAATCTGTAGATGGTTTTAGTTGTATGAACATTTTCACAATATTAATCCTTACCTATCAATGAGCATGGGAGGTCTTTATATCTTCTCATGTCTTCTCTAATTTATTTCTCCAGAGTTTTAAAGCCTTCACTGTAGAGGTCTTTCACTTCTTTAGTCAGGTTTATTCCAAGGTATTTTAATTTTGACTATTATAAGTGAAATTGTTTCCCTAATATCTCAGTGTATTTGTTGTTGGTCTGTAGAAAGACTACTGATTTGTATATATTAATTATATACAAATAAATATATAATTAACATGCTACTTTGATGAATGTGTTTATCAGAGATAAGAGTGTACTGGCAGGATGTTTAGGGTCTCTCATGTATAGAATCAGGTCACCTATAAGAAAGTATATAGACTTCTTTTCCTATTTGTGTTCCCTTTATTTCCTTTTCTTGTCTCATTGCTTTTGCTAAGAGTTCAAGAACAACACTGAATAGGAGTGGAGAGAGTAGAAAGACACCTTTGTCCTCTTCCTGACTTAAGTAAGAGTGCTTCATCCCCCCCCCCCCCCGTTTACCATGATGTTGGCTATTGATTTGCTATATATAGCCTTCATAATGTTGAGATATGCTCCCTCTATAATTCCTCTAGCCCTACCTCTCCATAATTTTTTTTAATCATGGAGGGATATTGAATTTTATCAGAGGTCTCTTTGGCATTTATTGAAATGATCATGAGTTTCTTTCTTTGAATTCATTTATGTGATTGCTTACATTTATTGACACATATGCTGAATATATGATGCAAGATTTATATATCCTGACTCTCTGGAATGAAATCGACCTGATTGTGGTGAAAACTTTTTTGATGTATTGTTGAATTTGATTTGCAAGGTTTTTTTTTTTTTTTTTGTTTTTTTTTTTTTTTTTTTTTTTTTTTGGAGAATTTTTGCATCTATTTCATTGGAGATACTGGTCTATATTTCCTTGGTGTTGTGTCTTTATCTGATTTGGGCATAGTAATGGCTTCGTAAAACAAGTATGGAAATCTCATTTCTCCTATATTTTATGGAATAATTTGAGAAGTATTGGCGTTAGTTCTTCTTTAAAGGTCTGGCAGAATTCCATACATTTTATGTTTTGCTTTCTCCTTCCTTCCTTCCTTCCTTCCTTCCTTCCTTCCTTCCTTCCTTCCTTCCTTCCTTCTTCTTCTCTCTCTCTCTCTCTCTCTCTCTCTCTCTCTCTCTCTCTCTCAAGTTGTGAGACTTTTTTTTTTACTACTGCTTTAATCTTGTCTGATTATATATTTGTTTAAATTATTTATTTCATCTTGATTTGATTTTGGTAGGTCATATCATCTGGAAATGCATCTGGAAATACATCTGGAAAGCCATTCATTTCTTCTAGACTTCCCTATTTAGTGGGTTATGGATAGGATGGTTCATTTTTAATTATCAGCCTTCTTAAACCTAGAACCACCTGAGATGAGAGCCTCAACTGAAGAATTTTCTAGATCAGGTTGTCTTGTGTTCTATCTGAGAGGCATTATCTTGATTGTTAATTAACCCTGTCCACTGTAGGCAGCATCATTTCCTAGACTGGAATCTGAACTGTATGAGTAAAGATAGCTAGCTGATCTAAGCAGCAAGCAATCAAGGATTCATATATTCTCTTCGATCTTGGCTGTGGCTGTGGTGTAACTTGAGTTCCTGAAATGACCAACTGTAACCTGGAATTGTAAGCCCAATAAACCCTTCTTCCCCTCAGCTGCTTTCAGTCAAGGGTGTTTGTCAGTAACAGAAATGCAATAAGGACAATAGGTTTTTAAGATATGGTTTTAAGATTTTCTGAATTTCAGTGGAATCTATAATAATGTCTTTGTTTTCATCTCTAATTTATTAGTGGGAGGGGTCTTCTCTTTCTTTTGGCAAATTTAACTAAGTCAACTTTGTTTATCTTTTCAAGAATCAACTTTCAATTCCATTGATTATTTGTGTTGTTTTTCTTTTATTTGTTTCCCACAAAAACCCCAAGCTAAACAACCACAGCATGTATGCAGAGGGCCTAGCACAGACCTGTGTAGTCTCTGTGATTGCCACTTCAGTCTCTCTGAGCTCCTATGAGTCCTGCTTAGTTCATTCTGTGAGCTATGTTTCCTGGTGTCCTATACACCCCCTGGCTCCTACAATTCTTCCTCTCCCTCTTTTGTGGGCTCCCCAAGCTCTGCCTAATGTTTGGCTGTGAGTATCTGCATCTGCTCCCATCAGCTCCTGGAGGAGGCCTTTCTGATAATGCCGGTCCAGGCACCAATCTATAAGTATAGCAGAATATCATTAGGAATCATTTCATTGACTTTTTTTTTTTCAATTGTGTTTGATTCTACCCTAGGTCTCTGAGCCATCCAGCTTCTGGTTCCTGGCCATCCAGGCAGTGTTGGGCATGGGCTCCCTCTTGTGGCTTGGGCCTCAAGTTAGATTCATCATTGGTTGGCCACACCAAGCTCTGAGCCACCATTGCCACAGCACATCTGGCAGGCAGGACAGGCTGTGTGTCAAGGATTTTGTGGCTGAGTTAGTGTCCTAATGCTACCACTGGCAGCTTAACCTGGTTACAGAAGATGGCCAGTTCAGGCTCCATACTCTCCATTACTAGGAGATCTCACTAGGGTCATCCTCATAGGTTCCAGGAAGTTTACACTGCACTAGGTTTCCACATTGCCCCCTAAATGCCCACCTATTTCAGTCATCTCTCTCCATACTTTCTCCTTCTACCCCTCTTTGCTGCACCTGATTCCTCCTGTTGCCATCCCCACTTGCCCCCAGACCACCCATAAAATCTATTGTGTTTCCATTCTCAAGGAGACCCATGCATCTCCCCTACAGCCCTCCTTGTTACTTAGATTCTCGGGGTCTGTGAATTATAATGTGACTATCCTTTATTTAACAGATAATATCCACTTATAAGTGAGTACATATCATGTTTGTTTTTCTGGGCCTGAGTTGCCTCACTCAGGATGATTTTTCTAGTTCCACCCATTTGCTTACAAATTTCATGATTTTTTTTTGTAACAGCTGAGTAATACCACATTTTCTTTATCATTCTTTTGTTGAGGGATGTCTAGGTTGTTTCCAGTTTCTGACTATTATGAGTAAAGCTTCTATAAACATAGTTGAACAAGTGTCCTTGTGGTAGGATGGAACATCTTTTGGATATATGCCCAAGAATGGTATATCTGGGTCTTGAGGTAGATCTATACTCAGTTTTTTGAGAAGCCACCATATTGATTTCAATATTGACTGTATAAGTTTGCACTCCACCAATTCTTGCTCCACATCCTCACCAGCATGAGCTATCACTTGTGTTATTGATCTTAGCCATATTAGTCTTGTGTGATATATTTAATTTCACAATCTTCTTCTAGCATATGTGGATTGTCATTTTTTATTCCTTAATATTTTTTGCATTTCATGGTAATTATTTTATGGATTATATTTTTGATAGTGTATATAAAAATGTTTTACATTTTAGTGTTCCTTTTCTCTCCAAACTATACATTTTGCATTTCTTTCTGTCCCATTTGCTCTTTTTCACTGTAGCCCTGCATAAGATTTATTGGTTGTGACTATTCCACAGATCCCATGTTATGCTGTCTTGAAACTTCTTTTATCAAAGAAATTAGTCTACTGCTTTTTAATTTATCCTCCTGTGAACTCTCAGGGCATGAACAAAAAGGCATCCAGATTCTTTTCCAAAATACCACACAAATGACTTCTGGTTCAATTGCTAATATTGTTCCCCTCTGCATTTTGAGTTATAAATTACTCTCAGGGTAACTGTCTTCTAGGCCTCTTCTAGAATGGCCTGTTAAGTCCCTCTTACATCATTCAGCTGGTTCCTGGTCTAAAGTTCCAAAGTCTTTCACATTCCTCCATTAAAAGTTCTTCACAGCAACAGCCCCACTCCTTGTACCAATTTCTGTCCTGGTTTGTTCTTTGTTGCTATAACACTATGACCAAAAGCAACCAGGGGAAGAAACGGTTTATTTCTTTTTATAGTTCCGGGTAACAGTTCATCATTAAGGAAAGCCAAAGCAATAACTCCAGGCAGAACTCTAAAGAAGAAAATATGGACAAATGCTGCTTGATAGTAAACATTCAGTTACCTTTCTTATGTAGCCTAAGACCACCTGTATAAAAATAATATCATCCATAATAGGATGGGCTATTCTACATTAATTAGCAATCAAGAAAATTCCCAAAATGCCCATGGGCCAATCTGATGTAGGCAGCTCCTTAATTGAGGTTCTCTTTTCTTAGGTGTGTCAGGTTAGCAACCAAGTTTGGTTGTCACAAACTACACTGAAAATATAGTCCAAATTAAGAGAATTTTTTTAAAAAAATTGTGTTTGTGTGTGTATGTACTGTATATGTGTGCATATGTTTATTTTTCTGTGCACAGATGTATGTACTTGGAGGCTAAAGGTTGAAATCATATGTCTTGCTCTATCACTCCCTTTCTACTTTCTTTTTGAGGCAGAGTCTATCACTAAACCTGGAGATCACCGTTTATTTAGACCAGCTGTCCAGCAAGCCCCTATGATCCTCTGGTCTCCACCTCCCTAGAGCTGGTATTCAACACAGATCATCATGCTTGACTTTTATGTGGGTGTCTGAACTCAAGTTCTTACACTTGCAGAGCCAGCGCTTTACAGACTGAGCCATTTCCCCAGACTCCCAAGTTGGGAGAAATTGACAATTAAACAGAATTGAATCTAGTCAAGGCCCAATCTACCTGTCTTCAACAGATAAACAAAGCAAGAAAGAACATAACTGTATAATAAAGTTCTAAGCCTGAGGATACAGGCAGAAAATATTTTAAACAGTAAATCCTTTTGATGTATTTTAGATTTTAGACAAATTGTCATTCAGAAGAATTGGAAGACAGAGTATATTGCCCCTATTTTTTTCTTTTAAAAAGTTCAAACTAGTTACCACCTTGTTTCAGAATGAAATAGCAAATCCCAGCCTCTGTTTTCTCAATAGGCAGAGAGCTATCTGAGAGAAAAATGCCATCAATTCCCTAGAGATTGTGTCAAAGAAAAGTTGTACTCTTACATTTTGCAAGAATTGTTGCATTGAGATGATTTTCAAAGAATTTCCCAAGAAAAGAAAACTATAGCATTCTGTCTACAAGGTGATAAAGACCCACATCTCTAGCCTGAATCCTAGCTCGGCAAGCAGGTGCTCAGAAAGCTTCTTTTCATCATAAACCTATTTCACTTATCAGGTTGGGTTATCCAAGCATTTTATTCTTTCTGGCTCTTAGTTTTTTCATCTTTAAAATGGGGGTGCTGACGATAATAGCATGGCAGCATGGCGCAGAAAAGAACACCAACCTGGCCTATTCTAGTCAATGGCACAATTCAAACGCCAAAGCACAGTCTTGACAATGTTGACTCGAATGCACCAAGCACACATGTGCCACAACCAAATTGGCTTCAATGGATGTGAGTTCCCCTCTGAAGCCATGATTGTAAGCTGCTATCACACAGGAGGCTTATTAGAATAAATACCCACAGAAAATTTGTTAAAATTGTATGTCTCATTTTATTTTCTTTCTTCACTCTTGTTACATATACGGATTCATAAGACATGTCAATACAACCTGTTTAACTCGTCTAGTGTTGCTTATATGTATATATTTTTAGGGCTGGCCACTTGGGGGTGGGTAAATAATTAGGGGACTTGTCCCTAGGGGTGGTTTGTTCTCCCTCTCTCAGTAGTTGTTAATCACCTGTAGCTCTTCATTTAGGGATAAGGCCTTATGAAGCTTCCCCAATCCATATTGGCATTTCAACCGGTGTTGTCATTGTTCAGATCTTCTTTAGGCTGCCATGTGGTAATCACTGATGCATGAATCTAATTAATTTTCATCAATCAAACCAGAATCAAATATTGGGGTAAGAACTGGAGAGATCAGAGAACAGGGGGCAGCTGCCAGTTGCTTCCTACCTCTCTCATTCCTCCATCCAAAAGGCTGGAGATCCTCTCTCAGCTCTGCCTTGCCACTTCCTGTTCCTCTCTCTACAGTCCTCCAAACATCTATGGTTAGATAGTGGCTAGCTTCACCCTCTGACTCCAAGCGAGCTTTATTTGTCAAAACACAATCAGAATATCACACAACAAATCACAGAAGATTTTTTTATTTTTTCTTTGTTTTTTAAAATGTCTCCATCAAAAATTTAATAATAACTTTTCATGATATTTACTCCTGTGGATGCCTCTTATTTATAGCAACATATTGACTTTCAAACATTAGAACAGTAACAAGAGATTTGATTTCAGAATGCATAATGTGAATATATCTGAAGGGGATTATCAAGCTACCCGTTCAGTCTGTCATTAGTTATAAGTTCTTGACAAACCTGCTATTTTCTTGTTCTTATATGTTCTTATCTCCTAGATAGAATGACAAATACAATAATTTAGTGCAGGAGAATTCAATAGAATGTCCAACCATTAGGAATACATTCTCATTAAATTCTTCCTAGATATTGTAGAATTTTAATTTTTAATTATTTCTTTTATTTTCTGAGATTAATATATAATCACATCATTTATCCTTTCCTGTTTTTTCTCAAAACCCTCCCATATACCCTTCCTCTTTCAAATTCATGGCCTCTTTTCTCATTAATTGTTGTTAAATATATATGTGTATATGTATATACATATATTACTAAATACATAAATATAATCTGCTCACTTAGTATAACATTACTTGTATGTATGTTTTCAGGGCTGACCATTAGGTATTGAATAACCAATTAGTGTGCTCTTCCCTGGGGAGGACTATTTCTCCTGCTCTCAGCACTCCTTAGCTGTCTGTAGTTCTCTGTGTAGGGTTAAAGCCTCCTGGGCTTTCCCTGTCCCATCCACTTAGCATGTCTACTGTTGTCCTTGTTCAGCTCATATTTATGCAGTTATCTTGGTGAGACTTTATAGATGTAGCTTCTGACATGACTATGAGACACAATCTTAGTAAAGTCCTTGATCCTCTGGCTCTTACAACCTTTCCACATCCTCACCCACAATGTTCCCCGAGCCTTAGGTGCGGAAGTTGTTTTGTAAATGTATCCTTGTTGACTGAGCTCCACAACTCTATATTTTTATCGCTTGTAGCTTTCCATAATGATCTCCATCTATTACAAAGAAAGGTTTCCTTGATGAAGAGTGGGAACTACACGTATCTGTAGGTACAAGGACAAATATTGAGAATGTAGTTTGGGATTATGCTGGTTTAGTAAAGTGGTGGTTGTAGGCTATCCTCCAAGACCCACAACTTCACTAGCCCTGGGTAGTTCCAGCACTGAGCATGATTTCTCTCTTGTTGAACAGGTCTTCAGTTCAGTTAGAGAGCTGTTGGTTACCACCACAATATACCTTCCACTGTTGCACTCTTACGGTTATCATACCATGCTGGTCACTTTTGTGGATCATAGGCATTGGGATGGCTTGAATGGGAATGGTTCCCATGGACTTGTATATTTGAATGCTTGGTCCCCAGTTGGTGGAACTGTTTGGGAAGGGTTAGGAGGTGTGGTGTTGTTGGAGGAGGTGTGTGACAGAGTGTCACATTTTTCCAGTCTCTCTCATCTGCCTAGTGGTTGTGGAATAGATATAAGCTCTTAGTTACTACTCCAGCGCCATGCCTGCCTGCCTGCCATGCTCTGCACTATGATGATCATGGACTAACCCTCTGGAATTGTGAGCCTCAAATTAAATGCTTTATTTTATAAGTGGACATGGCCATGGTGGTTTGTCACTACAATAGAAAAGTAACCAAGACAAGTGATATAGCTGGGTGGGGGTTGCTTCCCACCTTTGGAAGCTTACATGGTTCCTTCACAGAAAAATTTCTTTTAAAGCCTTCTATCTTGAGACAGAGGAATGTCAAAGGTATCCTGTGAACTTTTTCTCCAATTGAAACAAGTAAGGCTCCAGGTGGCAGAGTCAACTGAAGTTGTAAGTTGTGAGGCTGTCCACTACAGAGACTGAAATTCCCTGCATTCTTTAGTGGTTTGCTACTCATGAGCCAAAGGAAACACACACTAGAGAAGGTGCCTGCATGCATGATGGCAGCTTGTACTTTCTGAAACTGCTCTCCATCATCTCCCTGTACATAGAAATGGTCTCAGATCTGCTCTTCCCTGTACATTGCTTCTCTGTACTTCGCACCCATTTGCTCTCTACTACTCTAGCAGATATTTTCTTAGGAGAAGGGGCCATGGTTCTCCTTTGCTCTCTTCATACTTTCCTTATTCTCAGATTTGCACTAGAATATATAGAGCAACATAAAAGAGTTGGAGCAGGAGAAAGAAAGGTACAAAATAATGTAAATATAGTGTACTCATTATGAAATACTAAAAAAAAAGTTCATGAATAATAAGAAAAAAGGAGACAGAAAAATTCTAGAGCCCTCTGAGCAGGGGTGGGGATATGGTACTATTTTAGGTCCCCTCTCCTAGAACCTATAGGCCAAGGCAAGGTACAGGCCCCTGGCTGCCACAGATGCAGGCGATATGGACAATGTACACTTTCTTTGCCACTGAGCATGTCTCATAAAGCCACATTTGCATCATTCCAGATTATCTCTGAATTTGTTTAACTTACTCACAATCTGCCCCAAGAGTCTGTCAATGTCAGGATCTGTCAGAGCTGAAGCTGGTCATTTAAATGTTTAAAAATATCTGGGTATTACCAAGCCACCAGGACTGGGGGCTACAGTGTGAGCCTCCTGGTGGGCCAGAGGAGAGATGCACATGACAGCATAGAGAAAGCATTCATCTTTATGTTTCCAGTGTCTCACACTAGCTGGCACACAGCTGGTATTCAGTAAATGCCCATTGCTTGAGTGGATGGATGGTTGACATGGATAAGCTTTGTGCATCTATTGCAAAGAGTTTGTGTGAAGAATCACCTAATTCACTCTAAGTCTGGTGTGATTATCCCTGTTGGAAAAAAAAAATCCAAACTAGGAATTTGTTCTTTTTGATGTAGTATCTCAATTCCGATGGTTTAAGGTATCTTTTAGGTGAATAAAATGAGTTAAATATTAGTGTGCAAAAGTTACATATTCAAACGTGGCCTGGCTGACTACTGCTGAAGTAGCACCTGCCATCTCAGCAGTCCTGGTTGGGTGGAGAGACCCAGAAATCTTAGCAGCTAAACTTAGTGCTTGCTTATGACTTCTGCATATTCATCAAAAAGTATTTTTATTACTTACAGAATAATAGGAACATAAATTTCTGTTGTAATCTGTCTTTGTTTATTAATGTTTATGTTAACTGATAAATAACATGTATCCAATCTTTGAAAGGTTCCCTTATCTAGTTACTAATAGGGGAAATGAAGGTGATATCTTCCAGCACATGAAGCTGACCCAAGGCAATCCTGTGTTTCAGACACTAGTTTAGACATGAACTTGAGTCATAGCTGAAGAGGGGAAGGAAGCAGCCCCTTAGACAGTTTATTTGGAATCCTGAAACATCTTTTCAGTAAACTACTTTGCCTTGCAAGCATGAGGACCTTAGTTTGATCTTCTGAACCCACACAAAAAAGCTAGACAAGATGGTGTGTGCTTCTGACCACAGAGCTGGGGAAATAGACAGTTTTCTAGGGCTCACAGGCCAACAACCATATTATCTTCTGATATATGCACTCAGCTCATGCAAGCTCACACACACACACACACACACACACACACACACACACACACACTGAGAGAGAGAGAGAGAGAGAGAGAGAGAGAGAGAGAGAGAGAGAGAGAAATATAGCTTCCGAGTGTGTCTTTTCCCACCCCCACCATATTTCTAATTGTGGCTTTTGGTCATTAGGGAAATCCAATGCTTTGCTTTTTTTGTTTGTTTGTTTGTTTGTTTTATTTTGTTTGCATGTAGAATTTCACCAAAAGCCCAGGCTGTTCTTGAATTCTCAGCTTTCCTGCCTCAGCCTCCCAAGTGCTGAGATTACAGATAGGCACCACCATGCCCTGTACAGATGCCTCCTCTTCTTAAAAAAAATATTATTTTTATTTTATGTGTGTAGATATTTTGCCTGCATGCATGTTTGTTCACCATGTGTATGCGATGCCCTCAGAGGCCAGAAGAGGGCATTGAATCTCCTGGAACTGGAGTTACAGATGGTTGTGGGCTTTCATGAGGGTTCTGGGAACTGAAGCACTTCCTCTGCAAAAGCAGCCAGTGCCCTTAACCAGTGAGCCATCTCTCCAGCCCCTCAGGGACCTTCTTGGTATGCTTGTCTTTTAGGTTTGCTTCAAGTATCTAATTCTTCTAGTTCCTCACAGAAATTGCAAAGATAAGCCTTTTTTTCCCAAGTGTGTAACGTTCTAATGTTGAATCAGGATTTCTAAAAGACAGGTGCTGAGCGAAGAAGCTGTAAAATGACCAAGTGAAGAGTTTCACAAATTTTTTTCTTGACTTCAGGTGAACATGAAGGCAGGGTGTGCTATATAACATGTTCTTCGCTGTAGTCAAGCTACATTGGATGATGGTTACTGCTTTTGAAGCATTTGTCATAGCCTGAAAGTTTGAGTGCTCCTCAAACCCTTCTGCTGAAACCCTAACCCTTGGTGACCTGTGCCAGGAGGTGGAGCCTTTGTGGAATCATTAGGCTGAGATGATGTCACACGCATAGAGCAGAGTCTCACAATGAGATTAGTGTTTTTATAATAGAAATAATCCATAGTTCATGCTTTTGTGTGACTGTCACAAAGCACCAGACAGAAACAACTTGAAAGAGAAAGGATATTTTTGGCTTATGGTGGAACAGCTCCTATTAGGGTGGAAAGAAAGCAAAGAGGGGGAATGTTCATACTCCATTGATTTTCCTCATTTCCCCTTTTATTCCAAGCCCTTTGCCCATGAGTGATGCCCACATTCAGGACAGATTATCTCCCCTTCAATAATCCTCTCCAGAAATGTCCTGACAGACACACACAAAGGTGTGCCTAAGTCATTCTAAATCTAGTCAAGATGATTAACCACCATACTGAATTTTTTGTTTTGTTTTTTAGAAGGAAAGCCAAATGGAGCAAAGTCCAAGGACTGAAGCTAGAGTGCAGGCATCAGAGTCAGAAGCAGGAAGCATGGGCAGGAAGAACTGGAGACAACACCAGGGATTCACTGATTTTCCATGGGGTCTTACTAAGGAAGTGTCTCACAGTATACAAAGTGTGTTGCATACAATTCTGCCTTGGTGATGTACTACTCAAGGGTTTATGTTTCTATTCCTTTTAGATTTGTTCCACTTTATAAATAATATTACATTTTGGTAAATTAAATTTTTTGAGTTCCTCCTATGACTAGCTCTCTCCAATAACTGAATGATTTGAAAATTGAAAAATGTATGTAGCAGAATAGGTCGTTAGTATTTTAGGTACCTATAACATCCACACAGTGAATTTCAGCTAAGATTAAATCCATCAACTTCTCTCATTTGCCCATTTTAAGAAATAGAAGATTCGGCCATATTAAGTCAATTACATTGGTTTTATGTTTATTTTATCACTCAAGCTCAGTTTGCACATTTTCCCAGTCATTTTAACTTTCGTTGATACTTGTACAGGAACTGATGTGATTAGAGTAAGAGCAGAGTTGGTGAGTGTTCTCAGAAAGTACTAGACCCACATCACTTTATATCACATTTCCTATTCATGATGTGGTGGTCCTTTTCCCAACCCCTTCATCTTTCCCACATACACATCGCCAATTTTTTGGTTTATCCTGAACTTAAAAGAAATGGAGTTTACGCCCCACCTGTTGTTAGAGTTGTGTGAATATTTGCTCTTACTGAGCATTGCTGTTAACTGGTTAGACTGTGCATACCTGTGTGCCTCCAGACTGTACACACCTGTGTGCCTCCAGACTGTGCACACCTGTGTGCCTCCAGACTGTACACACCTGTGTGCCTCTAGACTGTACACACTTGTGTGCCTCCAGACTGTATACACCTGTGTGCCTCCAGACTGTACACTCCTGTGTGCCTCCAGACTGTACACACTTGTGTACCTCCAGACTGTACACACCTGTGTGCCTCCAGACTGTACACACCTGTGTGCCTCTAGACTGTACACACTTGTGTGCCTCCAGACTGTACACACCTGTGCTTCCATCCCTTAGCATCTGCTTTGCCTCAATTGCTGAATCTACTTACCAGCCTCACTTGGGATCCATCTTCCCCATTGCCTGGGGCCCATCAGTGGCTGGCTTATGAGTTCTGGTCCGACTCCTTTGGCAGTTGCCATACACCCATGCTAGACAGGTACTTGCCCGATCTCTATTTCTCTTTGTCATAGAATTCAATGAAATGCTACAGCACAGACCTGGGAGCTGGATTAGGAAATCAAGGATATAGGAATGGGTAGAGGAGTTAGGGGTTATCAGTCAAAAGATGGTGGCAGAGAGCCTAACAGATACAGTTTTCTTTCTCCCTGGGTTTCCCTTTCTCTGGGGACTCGGCCAAGATCAACGTCTGCCAGTATAGACACCCGTACAGGTTACTTGATATGTCTTACTGGATCTCAATGAGGCAGTGGCCAGAGAAGTCAGGCAGCATCTTGTACGTTTCCCCTCCTTCCCTGCATCCCGTCCCTTCAAGCTCCTCTATCCTCCACATAAACGCAGCTCTTAATCCTTGCCTCAGCCTTTGTTCTCCAGGAAACCCAGGCTAAGATACTGATTGCTCCTGATTATCTTAAATATAGTAACGCCGTTTACTTTAACCCTTGCTTTCTGCTCAGAACCTATGCACGGACCTTGGAGCTTTGCCTGCTCACACGAATCTATATTCAGTTTGTACTGATGATTGTAAAAATATATATGCAGAAGACAGACTTTCTCTTCTTCAACTACAGATGAGTAATGTAATTTCTTTCCAACGATTAGAGATTTACCAGTGACACTGCTTGTTCTTGAGCACTTCTGGTATGTTCCTGCCTTTGAAATGCTGTGCCTTCTACATGAACAACTCTTCAACCAGATAGCCACATCTTTTACCTCCTTCAGGTCTGTGTTCAGTGGCTGTTGATCAGATTATCCCATAAAAATGCTAGAAGAGGGTATCAGAATGTACATATATATATATATATATACATATATATGTATGCATACTGTTTCCTCTAAAAAAAAAAAAGAATACCCCAGAGCCTACAGAGTACCTGGTTCATAAGACACTCAGCTAAGTGTTTGTTAAATGAACAAAATGAAAGGACTGGAGAGATGGCTCAGAGTTTAAGAGCACTGGCTGCTCTTTCAAAGGACCCAGGTTCAATTCCAAGAATACATATGATGACTGACAACCATTTGTAACTCTAGTTCCAGGGGATCTGATGCCCTCTTATACCATTTATTTCCAAGCACCAGGCATGCACATGGTGCACAGACATGCATGCAGGCCAAACATGCATTTACATGAAAAATAGAATGACAGAGAAAAAAAGAGTAATAAGTTAATCTGTTCCTTAATCAGTACATCAATGGCATGCAATAGATAGTAACCTTGTAATGTGTCAGCACAGATTCATTTTCAGTTTTGAGAAAAGAAATGTGTGTCTGTTGAGGAGGCCTGAATCAGGCCGACATGTAAGTTGATTGTATAATACAGTGAAAACTGTCCATTAATACGGAGAAAAGATCCTTATCATTAAATAGGACCTCAAAATATGCTACTACCCAACCTATCCTAGGCATGAACACAATGTAATACGGTAGTGCTGTTCCCAAGGCTTATCATCTTGCTTAGGCAAAATATTGCATAAAGTGATTAGACACGGCTAAGTGCTCAGTTGTAGGGACTGCAACTGAATTGCAGCAGTGGTCCAGGGACAAGGGAGGCATGAGACGCCAAACCTCTAAGTCCAGTTCTCTAACTCAGCTGGCCTGACAGCTGCCCTTGCCTTTTCCTCAGCCCAGTTCTCTCCTATAAAATGATGATTACTAAAAGGATTGAATGATGCAATGTACATTAAATGTCTCCCATAAAGATGAGTAATTCTAAGATTCTATTGCTCCACCTGTTAAGCAGCCACATAGGAGTGCTTCCACAGCGGTGGCAGGGCAGAAAGAATCAGTGGAGGAGATAGAGATGGAGACGATGATGGAGAAACAGATCCAGGAGCAGAGACAGAGGTACACAGCAGGTACCAGGGAGTGTGCTCCCAGGAAACAAGACAGGAGAAAAAGCAGAGAGGAGGGACACAGCCAGGTCACTTGAAGGGGGTCTTGGAATTTAAATCCAGCTGTGTTGCTGGGTTTTGAAGATCCTGGGGATGGAGTAAGAATGAAAAGAAAACAGGTGAATAAAGAGCAGGAGGAAGGGACGGTGGGGGGGAAGTTGAGAAGCAAATGTAAAGCCTGGCCATTGGACATAAATAGCTTTCTCATGTGTAATATTCTCTTAGAATTTATTTAAAGCATTGAGATGAGAGGACAGTTCAGAGCACTGGATTAATTCCCTTTTCTCTCTCCCCATCTCTTTCTCTCACCCTTTTATTAAGAAAATAAAAGAGACTTTGAAATATTAAGAGATAGTGGGATTAGAACCTTCTTCTCCCAGCCCCAGTCTTTCCTCCCTATTAATTTCCCCTTGATTAGAATTCTTTTTGAAGTATTTAAATATGGACAATGGGATAGAGAAGGGTGAGTTATTGAATATCAGTTAGGCAGTATTAATATTATCATGGCTTCCATTTTTATATAGACACTTCATCTATATGTATAGTTTCCATTAGGAATAAAGTAGACACTCCTTCTCCCCTTCCTCAAGTAATTATGATTTTAGAAAACTATAATGAAACTCTTAAAAGTTAATAGCTGACTTGTAAATCCTTGGCTTAAATTTTTTAATTTAAAATATAAGTTTTAGAACTCTAGAAAATTGAAAGTTTTTTTTTTTCTTGCTTGTCTTAAAAAAAAAAATACAAGAACTCCCTAACACTAACCTCTTGAACTGGGGAGGGCTTTTACTGCCTTCTCATTCTTAAAAAGAGGCCTCACTCTTTGGATGGAAGCTGGGGACCTGGGAGTCTTCACTTCTGGGTAATGTGGGAGGGTATTGGTGTTCAAAAGTCCTTCAGGAACACACAGGGGCTGTGTCCATGGGGAAAGCAGCTGCTCATTTTTCTTTAATAACCCAAGGCTCCCGGCTGTCTCACTTGACGTCCGCTTTCACGCTGACAGATTGGTCTAAAGGTACTTGTAGAACACAGTGAGGCTTTCAAAGTTCACAGAGAGTGCGAGTTTTCTGAAATGATTATTGTGGAATCCTTTGGGGTTTTCTAACGTTAAGGATCTACATCTTTTAAAAGAGAAATTCTTTGAGGTATAGAAATTTGTTAAGATTTTTAACATTAAAAAAAATTCTTTAAATGTATGTGTATCCTGTGTGGACACATATAAGTGAATGCAGGTGTCCGTGGAGGCAGGAAGGAACCATCAGATCCCCTAGAGCTGGAGTTATAGGAAGTTGTGAGCAGCTTCATGTCGATGCTGGGAACCAAACTCCCAGCCTCTGAAAGAGCAGCAAGAGGTCTTGACCTCAGCCAAGGCATCACTCCAGCTCTTACAGATGCTTTTGAAAACTTACAAATGTTATTGAATTTACAAATCTTATCCTTTCACATTGAGATCTCAAATGTTTATTTACTTTACAAGCAAGAAATCTTTATAAGTTCTTAACCCAAATACAAACTCTTCTAAATATTGTTATTTTAAAGATGATGTCTCCTTGACATACATGAAAACCAAATCCTTTCCAGCAATGTAAGACAGGACATAGACCCAGGGCTTATGTTGGAAGAGTTCAGATCCCTTTCAAATGTTGGAATGATGAAGTATAATAAAGGAGTGTTATGGGGCCTTGGGCAATGAAAGTGAGATAAGAAAGATAAGAAATTCTATAAATGTTCTTTGTGTCAAACTAAGCAAGAGAATACCAATTTGAGTGAGTGAAAAATTTGGCTGACATTTAATCTTAGCAGGACATGAGTAAATACTATGTGCCTCATGAGCTGTCTTCCTTCTAAATTGTTCTGCACCCTAGAACCATCCCATGATTAGATGAACGATGAGAACACCAAGTTCCAAAGCCACAGTAAAGAGTGGATGTGAAGCATGGACCAGAATGTGTGCCTTCTCCACCTTAGCTTATAGCCTGTACTAGTTTCTCTTCTCTTGCTGTGCTAAAACGCCATGTCCAAAGAGATTTATGGGTGAGCTCATTTTGGTTTATGGTTCCAGGAGGCCCATAATTATGGCAGAGGCATGTCAGCAGACAGCACGAGCAAGAACCCGGGAGAACACATCTTCAATGACAAACACATACAAAGAGAGAAAACTGGAATCGGGGTGAGACTATGAACTCTCAAAGCCCACCCTCAGCGATATATTCTGCCAACAAGGCCACCTCTCCTAAAGATCCCCTAATATCCCCCAAAGAGCACCACCAACTGGGGACCAAGTGTTCACACATTCGAGCCTATGGGGGCATTTCTCATTTAAACTACCAGATAGTCCCTGATACAGAGCTGTTCTCCAGCAGAATATTTTAACCAGAGCACTCTGGCCCATACATAAGACTGCACCTTCCAACAACTGACAACTTCAGAATGATGCTTCTAGACCTGCTTTGATAAATGGATGATCATTGACATCCTATGAAGACAATGTACTCAGCACTTAACAGACCTCCAGACCACAACTATAGTACATACTTTTTGTATGGAAATGCATAGGCCAAAAAGTTATGAATGTAGTTGATGTATTTCTTTCCTATGCTTCTGGACAATACAAACATTAAAATACTGAAAAGCCATCAGTCAGTAGGCATTAGTATAGGAGAATGCCTTAAATTAAAATTACCTGGGAATTTTCTGTCTTATATTCACACTGTATCTAGACCCCAGAGAGTTGGACACTATGTTGAGCTCAATGCACACAACATCCAAACACCCTCTGGGCCTTCCTCATTCTACTGAGCATCATTGCTTCTCTGAGAAGGTATTAGAAAAGATTAACTTCATAGGTGATCAACCTATGTGCAAGGATAAGGACCAGTATTTATTTTTTAAAAAACATTCTAGGTTTAAATTATATGGATTCTGTTCTGAGGCTCTTTTCCCATATTTTCTCTTCTAGTGTTGCATTGTAGCAAATCAGCCCTCATTGGAATACCTACCTAAGACTCTCCCCTGGAATGAAGTTGCTCACTCTCATGACTAGAAATTCCTAATCTTAGATTCCTGCTTGGCTGTCATCTACTGTCTCCCACGGAAATGAGAGCTTGAAAGTCCTGCAACTCAGGAAAGGGTGTTTGCCATTGTCATCTCTACAACTCCATATGCTGTCTTTGGGCAAGTATGCATGCCTGACTTCCTGGCAATAGCCAAAAAAAAGCATTCTGATGTTTCATGTTCAAAGAATCTTGGGACCCAGCTAATATAATCTTCAGACAAGGCATGAGAGACTTGGGATGAGAAAGAGGGTGTCCAAGGCTGAGGCTAATGGTATATAAACGAGGAGGACAGGGCCTGGGTGTCCCAGCCTTGGGATCTCTTCTGATTTTCTGTGCTTTCTTATTAGTATATTGGAATCCTAGCTGAATTGGAGAAGGTTTGTCATTACTCTCTTTCCAATAAGAAACAAATCAGGTACTAATGGTACAAGAGCTAATGTCAACCCAGTGCCCTCCAATATAGGCCAACATTCTTGTAGATTCAAAATAGGACCTAGAAGCTGCATCAGTCTTTGTTGGGGAATATTATTTTAAGGTGTGTTACTTTTGTTTATGTTGCATTTGTTTGACTCTGTGAAGCTGTGTTACTGTGCCTGTCTAAAACACCTGATGGTCTAATAAAGAATGGTGAGGCAAGAGAAAGGATAGGCAGGGCTGGAAGGCAGAGAGGAGAAATCTGGAAGGAAGAAGGAACAAGAGAGGGAGGAGGAGGACTTCAGGGGCCAACCACCCAGCTACACAACCAGCCACTGAATAAGAGTGAAAGTAAGGTTACAAGAGTAAGAAAAGGAAAAGCCCAGAGGCAAAAGGTAGAAAGGCTACTCTAAGTTAAGAAAAGCTGGTTAGAAACAAGCCAAGCTAAGGCTGGGCATTTATAATTAAGAATAAGCCTCTGTTTATGATTTATTTGAGATTGGGTGTTGGGCCCCCCAAAAGAGCAGAAACAAAAAACAAGTCTTTGCTTTCAGGACATCTCACAGAGTACTTCAACTTTTTGACTCAATAGGCTCCAGGTACATACATTCACAGAGCAACCCTTCCTTGAGGGATGACTGAATGTATGTGGCTTTTCTTTGGAAGCCCATAATTGTGAATATCTCTTTTTATCCATTAGAATCCAACTAAACTCATCTCTCTCTCTGTCTCTCTCTCTGTCTCTCTGTCTCTCTCTCTGTCTCTCTCTCTCCCCGCCCCCGTGTGTGTGTGTGTGTGTGTGTGTGTGTGTGTGTGTGTGTCACACACACACACATCCTTTTGTGACAGTGTTGGGAATTGAACTCAGGGACTTGTGAATGATAAGCAAGTATTCTGCTATTGACCTACATCCCTAACCCCTACCTTGTCCTCAAAGGAAGCCCTACCTAGATATACCACCACCATTTTCCTGGTACTATGGGTTCTACCAGCACCTGGCACTTATACTACATGACCTTGAACTTGATCATGATATTGTGTTATCCATCTAATATCAACCCACCTGTGCTAACTGTAAACTAAAGTTATATTCCAAGGTGCCAACATCCAGCTCTTATATACCTTCTGGTATGAGCAGGCATATGCTCAGTTTGATTCACCATAGAATGGCTTCAAACAATAGGCTAGCACAAGACTAAAATCAACCAGAGCTGGTTGATGCTGACCCAGGTTATTCTTCTACATCTGCATGCCTGCTTCTGTTTTTACCAAGCAGGAAATCGAGGCTTCATGAAACACTGAGGACACAAACCAGTAAACTCACTCATTTCTGGGATTCTTTAGGCTAAGCATCCTAAAGTAGCTAAATTCAAATATTTTGTCATAAATTGTATTTGCACACAATGTGCACAAATTAATCACTCCTGAATTTGGCTAACTTCAGTCAGACATCTTCCATCAAATCCTCCTAGCAGAAAGAAAAGAGAGGAGGGAGGAGAAATGGGAGGGGGGAGAGAGGGATGGACGGAGGGAGAGAGAGAAAGGCCTCATACCTAACAGATGACAGGCAGTGCAATACAAAGAGACAAGGAAAATTCCACAAAAGAAAGACCTTGGATTTCTTTCTTATTATTTGGTTTTGTAAAAGGTTTTTAAAGTCAAAGAATTAGGTAGGTAGCAAATTATACAACTGGAGGGAGACAGGGGCCAAAATATAACAATTGTTCCTGCGCAGGTTCTTTCCGCACATAGCAGAAAGGAAGAAATCTGAATGAGAAAGGCAGAATTATTCTTAAGACCTCTCATACTACAAAATCAGTTGGTGAACAGTGTTACTAGCTTGGAGCTAAAAAAAATCATTTCTGAAGTGCATGTTTAGAGTGTGTGAGTTTTTTTTAATGCAATAAAAATGGAAAGGAATTTGAGGTAAGGTGGGGGAGGCCCTTCTGCAACAGTGGCTGCTTCTGTCTTCAGGCTCTGGGCAAAGATGTTTCGTCCCATCCTTTCAGCAACCCATTATCAGGCCTCTCTCCTCAGCATTATTCTCAAGCAACCTTATCAGACACAAGCATCGGCCTCAGATGCTGTGACTGGAGTCTTGTAATTGTCCCCGTTAGAGCTCAATAGCACCTTGAACCATCAGAGCAATCTCAGCTTTTAAGGAAAGGTCTCCACAAGGAGAAGCGGGGAAGAGAATTTGCCTGTGGCTATGTGCGCTCTTTAATAGCTAACTCTCTTCTGTCCGCCTGCACCACAGAGCCTGTGGAGAGGCAACGAGTCTCTCTATTTATCACTCGGGTCTTCCTAGCAGTGCCTGTTAGGCAATGATCATATTATTTATGACCAGGTGTATGGTGCTGCTGGGGGTAGGGTGGGAAATGATTTCTTTAATGGGCCTTTCACAGATGTGGGAACTTGGGAGATCAAGGTAGGAAAAAATAAAAAAAAAAAAAGAATGTGAAGACACCAGCAAACCGTTTGCTGGTATGTGAGAGTCTGCACAGGAAAATAAAATTTATAGCACATATATATGTGTACATGATTAATTATGCAAATTGAGGAGTCAGGGGAGAGAAGTGTTCTTCAGGCATGTGTCTATCTGCAAGTAAGTAACAGAGTGTTGGCAGAAAGTTTGGCATAGACTTTCAACTTTTAGCACCCTCATCCCTTAGTGCCTCAAAAAAACATACTTTTTCCTGCTATAGAACTAACAGAAACTGGATTTATAACCAGAGGACTAATTTTCCAAAGTGAGAAAGTTCAGGACATGATCAGGAGTATCAGGCCCTCGGAAGGCTTGTTCTTGAGACCCAGCATTCTACAGTCGCCTTTCCCCACGCCTTAAACGCTACCATATCAACAGACTAGTTATGCCCAGTTATAACTCCGGAGTGCTAAGAACGACCCTTGCCAGAATCGCTCCTCCTGAGCTGTGTTCTAAATCGAGAGGCACGCTACAATAGTAGGAAGGTTGGTAAGCTTCCATAGGAGGTCAGGCTGGGAGTTCCCTGACTCAGCAGCCCTCTGGGCAAATGAGAAGGGACAGGCACAGGCAGGTAGGACGTTCTGGATGGAGCTTCTGGCCAAATGTCTGATCTGTTTATTCTGACTGGCTGTCAAAACTTATAGACACTGTTTCTCTAACCAACTGTAAGCTGGAGATGGTAACCAAGTCAGGGATCTCCTCAAGGGCCATTAAGAGAACAGTTCTGCCAAAAGGATTGAGACTTTTCCTCTCTCCATGGAACTTGCCATTCTTTTTGTAAGTGGCCCAGCTGGTAAAAATATGCATTAACAAGATTAAGTCCAGCTGCAAAGTACAGATGCCCAACCACAGTGACTTCAACACTGTGTGTTGTGAAGTCTGAGATTGGGATCTAGTGGATGCCATCCTTAGAGCATGGTGGCTAACCTCAGAGTTGTCTCCCATTTATAAAATCATGATTGTAGTCCTGGTAATCACATCAGAGTTCCAGTATGGAATCAAGGTATAGGAAAAAGGAAAGGAAGGAAAAGAAGAGAGAAGGTACAAAGAAAGGTGTAAAAAGGCACATGCCCAGTAACCCTCCCTAACACATGTGTCCTGGAAACACACATTGGTCAACAACTTCCATTGCTCAGGGCATCTTTACCCACCAACTTCAGACTGTATGTTCTTATCCAGAGTGGATATTAGGGAACAAATGGTCACTAATCTTGAAAAAAACAAACCTAGGACCATGGGACCAGGAAATGGAAGATTTTACCTAAATTGAGAGGATGCCTCTATCCCAGGAGACTTAGTCTCGGGTCCTGAAGAAAGACTTTGCAATGGGCAAGGCCAGAGTCCAACAACAAGAACAGAACCATCACAGGTAGTCCTTGTTGGCATGGATTTCAGATCAGTGGGTTATGTACCCTGCCCTCTCTGAGGCCAATGTATGTAACAACTCCAGACTCGTGTTACCTGGTATCCCTGTGTCCATCTAACCATTGGAAGGCAAGCCCAAGCTCACACTACATGTCCATTTCTTCAGTAGCAACTGATTCTTGAAAGCCCGTGTTTGGCCAAATTATCCTCTTAGATTTCCTGCAGTAACTAGCAACCAAGGATTAGGCCTATTTGTGCCCTATATCCATCAGGCCTATTCAGTCCTTCTGAGTTTGCAGTCTGGTAGGACTTGCTTCTGCTTAAATTCCAGCCTGGACTCAAGTTCCAGGATCATAGCTCTACACTTACTTTCTATGTCTAAACCTTCACCTTGGACCTTAAATTCTTTCCATAATTCCTGGATATGGACTTGCCTTCCAGAACCTCTCACTGGCAACAGTTCAGTCATGCTCAGTCCCTGAGACCAGACCTTCCTAGCTTTGGAACGTGAATCTCCATATCCAATCTTCCATGCCCAAGCTTTGGTAATAGATAATGGCACTCTGTCTTGGTTCCTGAAATGAATAAATGATTGTTTGTGGTCACTGCCAAACATCGTTATCAATTTGAAGTATTTCTAGACGATTCTCATCAGGAAAGTAGCTGTTAGCTTTTGGCCCCTAGGAAGGAAGTCTGTTCTGCTGTGGTATGCATCTTGTTTAGTGCCTACTTCAGAGTAAAACTAGTTGAGCACCACTTAATAGAGTCAAAATTCTGATAAGTGGACAGATGTAAGTACTAGTGTGAAAAGTGCCTGGAGGACCAGCCATATGTATCATAACATAACTTTACATTTCTATCAATGATAACAGAAGTTATTTCCTTCCAAGCCCATCATCTCTACATTATAGAGTAAAAAATGCCCCCGGCACAGCTGAGATTTCCTGTATATACCTGATTTAAGCTCTCTATAAGAACCTAATACTTTAGATAAGCCTTTGAACTTGAAATATCCAAATTATGCTTTTATATCTTGTTTCATTGTTCATTAAATATCTCGAGGAGACCAAGATTTTCTTTCTGGCTGACAGAGTTGATAACATAGAATTGAGGATTAACTTGTCTAACAGAGAAATCTAGAAAATTCCAAGAAACCTTGGGCATGCAATAGCATCGTTGTCTTCATATAAAATTCATTATTAAGCACCTACTTATGTATGGTATTTCTGTGTTCATGGTGATTTGTACAATGCTTATCATATCTTCTCCACTCCGCCCTAAGCCCAATATTCAAACACAGCCCAGCTTCTTATCTCCATCTCATCTGAAGAAGGAGAAATGAGCCTTCGTCTACAATTGGAGTGGTCAGAAAGTAGGTACTAAGCCATGAAGAGAGAAAGGAGGGCTGCTGGATTCAGCAGCTCCCACCTTCCCTTTCACACCAACCTTGTCTTCTTTGCGATTCGGTGAAATAAGGAGACTCACAAAAAAGCAATGTGGCTGAGACTTCCAAGTGTCATCATGTACGCTCTGCTCAGCTAATGCTGATCGTGAGGTGAACAGATGTCTAGCAGTGACCACAATTACCAAGTTTTCCCGTTAGTGCTGCATGTCACATCCTCAGTGTCTTCTTTCTGTGTGGAAGGCCGACAATAAGGACCCAGAAATGTAGGACTTTATGATTATTCCTGCCTCCCTGGCTCAAAATGCTATAATCGTGTTCATTTTTCAATCCACAGAGTGTCAGTAGTTGGGAAGCCTCTACCACATCCTTCAGTTGGCTTCCTGATCAACATAGCCACCCAAACAGCTGGAGAGTTCTGGTGTGAAGGCAGAAGCACACAGACTAAAAGTTCCTGTAAATGTTCAATGAACATGAATGTTTAATTGTCCCAAGGTTCCACCCGTGGGCCCTGAGTACAGAGTCTCATCACCACAGGGAGCAAGGATCTGGAGGGAAGGAGGGTAGGGATCCCTAGGGAGGGGTCTAGCACCACCTCAGTCTATAGCTGTAGGGGATGCATCCCAGCTCCATAGCCAATCCCAAGAATACAGTGTCCCACAGCTTAATAAAAGAGACCAAGGTAGAATGGTAATTCTTTCCTGCTTAAATCCATCATGCCATGGTTATTAATCAGAGAACAAGAGGCCACATGAACACCTAAACCAACTCAGTGCCCTTAACAGCTCTTCCTCCTTCACACTCTAAAAATACCCTCTGCCACACTCCTCCCTTCCATGACGACATACTTCTTTCCCACTGATGATATGGACCATGTGCTTGGATCTCATTTTTAATTTCATCCACAAAGTTATTCTCTCAGATTACCATTGTATCTATGCCCACAGCCAAGACCACAGCTCAGCCTAGGCTCCAGGGCTTGAGATCCCAGCTTCATGTTTAGACTGAGTAGAATTTCAAAGTGCGAAACCAAAACCAGAAGCTAAAACATGAGGACTCTAAAAACACCTTGGGCCACCTCATTCTGTTTTAATCTGGAAAACTGAATAGCAGCATCAGAGCGTTATTAGATCTCTATCTTTTGTGAGTCAAGGGGAAGGGTAGAACGTGTTGCCTTATGTGCAACTATGAAGTAAAGCAAGCCTCCAAACAAAGGCAGATAGGTCCAATAGAAACCTAAAGCTGGGAATCACAGACCCATGTAGGTGAGAAAGTGGTCACTTCAGTGGCAAGAATCATGGGCTCTCAGAGAGAAGCACTGGCTAACTAGAGCAGCTACAGGCCATAGTTACTATTCTCGATGCTTTGGGCACCCCTTTTAGTGTCTTGGCACCTGGTCATTGAGTTGCACCATAGTCTTTAACCTAGTTAGATTGCTTCTGCATTTCTACCACTCTCCCTTGAGCTCAGAGTCACTCACACCCATTAAATGCCCAACTTGGAGCAGAGGACTATACAGACTTGCTGGTCTCTGGAATCTCTTGGCCAGAGAGGCCAGACTCAATTTATCCCCACTGTGGCTTAGAGGGATATACCTTCCATCTTTGCTGGGTCTTTATAGCTCCACATACTTATCTATATCTTTCAGAAAAGCCATGAGAAAGAATGTGACCATAATACCATGTTCCTCAGAGCTCTGTAAAAGAAATATCTCACAGATCCCACACCATGGCCCACAGTAAATTTGCATTTCAGAGCACTTTAAAGAAGTCAAATGGAGTTCAAGCAATTCACACAATTAATATTTATACTTTAAAAGAGACAGAATTATCAGGTTTCTTGCAAATTCTAGACAGTATGCTAGACACACCCATTGTTAGAATTTACAATTTAATGCTTACTTAGACTTCACACTTAGACTTCATTCGGGGGTTTTTTGTTTTGTTTTGCTTTTGTTTCTGTTTTTTTTTTTTTTTTCTGATCGATGATGGGACTAAGAGTGAGAAAGTTCAAATAATTTGCATCATCTTACCATGCTAAGAAGTAGCCTGGCCAGTATTCAAACTACCTGACTTAAGTATGTTCATTCCTTGACTCTGTATTCCATGATGGGTACGATCAAGTTCAAACTGATGCTATGACGGTATTGCCCACCGACATTTGCCTACCTGTCTGCATCCAACACTAAAGAACAAGGGTCTTCACCTTGTGAAACATAATGATCCTAGTGAACTGATAGTAGTTAAGGCAATACTTCTTAACTTTCCTCTAAACTCAAAAAAGATGGAGATCTAGTAACACTCTGAGGCTACTGTTCAGTTTTTCCAGATTAAAACAGAATAAGGTGATTTTAGATTCTTGATTTGCCTGACACACAGGGACATTTTGTATCTTTTCACTAATTAAGAAAATGCCCATTGGCTTGCCTACTGCCTGATCTTATGGAGGTATTTTCTTAATTGAGGTTCCCTCCTCCTGCACACTCAGCAATCAGTTTCTATGGCCTTCCAAGTGATGCACCTGGAATCTGAGGATCACTAGCCTGAGATAAAAGGGGGAACCAATCTTTGTTAAACATTTATTAAGCACTGAGTCTCAGCTTTTCTGCTAAGAAAATTTAGCCTGCTATGTTCAGAGGTTGTAATACTGTGGCTACCAAGAGGACAGAAAGGATCATGTTGAGGAAAAACTTCTCGGTGGCTGTTGTTTCTATTGCCAAATATCTACAGGATTTAAAAAAAAAAAAAAAGTGGCATAACTAGCAATCCGGAGCAAGATAGCAGAGCATCCCTCCTGGGGCACAGGGGTGGGGTGTGTGGGAATTGTGGACTTTAAGGTAAAAATGGGTCCTTAAATATTTGATTTTCTTTCCAGTCACTGGCCACCTTTCTATTTGGTTTGGGGCTGAAATTAGACAGCTTGTAAGTAACTGGAGAGGGTGTTTACCCAGAGAATTAGTCCAGCTTTCTTTGTGCGGGGGATTAGCGCCAAGCAGTGGATGAGGCTCCGTTTCAGGTTAGAGGGGTTCCGGGTTTGCTAGCTCCAGGCCAGGACTAATTATCATAGGATGGGGGCCATTAAAGGGCTTAACTACCAACGCCCCCCTTCCAGTGCCGGATTAGCCTTTCGCCTGCAGCTCTGGGCCGATAACCATTCCCAGGTCTGTCTGCCCCGGGTGGCTATGTGAGCCCCCAAACGGCAGCTACTTAAGAGTTCCCACTGCACAGCACGTGGACAGACTGGAGGGGGGGCACTCCACCTGTGCAGATGTAGCATAGCTCTGGTGCAGGTGTGGCAGCAGCATCCCAAGAGACCAGGCAGGGAGCAGGGGCGTGGCTGACCCAGCCAGGAGACAAGGTTGTGGGAAATAAAACCACCCCCACTCCCAGCCCTCCCCTCCCCACTCCATTGACCCCCACCCTCCCACCCCCATCCCACCCTCACCCCCGCCTGGGATGAGGCAAGTAAATTGCTTCACTTTCCAGAATCTCCAATAAGAAATCAAAACAAAGTTTTCTCTAGTGAAAGGGCTTGGAGCCTGGGTATCCTGGCTCCATTAAGGACACAGTGTGAGAGCTGACAAGGGAGAGTCAAGCGGACAAACCTGCTGGGATGATGGGGCTCACAGCACTTCTTTTCCTTCTTCCAGAACTTTCCAACAGGAAGACCACGTTTTTTGTTGGTAGCATTACTGGAGGAGGGAACAAAAACAGGTTTGAGGAGCGTTTACAGTCACTGTGTGGTCCAGGACACCAAAGCTCAGATTGCTACCTTTCCACTGTCGGCCTCCAAAGATAGGTTGTTTGGGGCAGGTTGACCTCTAACTCAACATGTAGTCCAGCAAAATCTTGAACTCCCCCTGGTCCTCACGCCTCCACCTCCCAAGTGCTGGGAATATAAGCATGCACCACCATGCCTGCCTCTTGGGGTTATTCTGGTTAGAGAAACTCTGCTTTCAAAAAGTACATAAATGGTGGTTACCAAAATAATACAGACAATTTTGGGTTGGTAGAAATATGGGTGATCTTTTAAATTTTCTGTGTGTTTGCAAAAGTCTGTAGTCAAAACGTACAAAATATTAAACCAAACCCCACACCACTTAGACTCTTGTTTTATCCCTTTGTATGGGTAGAGAGGTCTCATATTGCCCAGGACCACTCTTCAGGTATGTGAAGTAATCACCCGGGGCCGAAGCATTGCATAGAAGGGCTTAGAGAAAAAAGCTGGCTCGGAAGTGGAACCTGAATTGTGGTCTTCAGGTCTACATTGCTGCTTCATTTTTCCATGAAGACAACGAGATTATGAGGGCTGTTTAATAAATCTCAGTCAGTCAACTATGGTCACTGGTCATAATCACTCCAATTATTCTGGTTAGTTTTGTGAAATCAGCTGCTGTGGGATGCCTTTCTGTATGTTGTTCCCATTGGTTAATAAATAAATAAACTGCTTTATCCTATGGCAAGGCAGCTTAGAGGCAGGCAGGAAAGGCAAGAGACAGGAAAGAGAAAGGTGGAATCTGGAGAGACACTAGCTAGCCGCCCAAGGAGCAACATGTAATGGGACTCAGATAAAGCAACAGAACACATGGCAAAACACAGATTACTAGAAACGGGTTAATTTAAGATATAAGAACGAGCTAGCAAGAGGCCTGCCATAGACCATGCAGTTTGTAAATAATGTTAAGCCTCTGGATGATTGTTTTATAAGCGGTTACAGGACTGCGGGGCTGGGAGGACCAGAGAAACCTTCTACTACAATCAACTTTAGTAATTTGAAAACATACCAAGAATATTTTCAGTTGCCAATTTACTTTATAAACACTTGAAAATAATCTGGACATGGAAAGGATTCCACAATATGTGGAAACTCTGGATCTCCATTGTAGCAAACAGAAGCAGCACAGTGGGTTGAATCTGTAGATGTAAAGACCTTGCCCATGCTGCATTTGGCACTCAGTTAGTCACAAAGCACAGGCCCTCACTGACATTTTGCCAAGTGATTAGCCCTTTGTGATATGCTTTCTAGGACATGCCAGTTTTGATTCTGGTTTATGAGTCCAGGAGCTAAGAGCAATTCAACTCAATTCATTAAACATCAATTGAGTGCCTACAATGTGGTACCCACCATGCCAAAGGATGATAAGGCAAGGTCTTGCCAAAAACAGTGAGCAAGAGGCAGCTCATCCTAGAAGACTTGGAACAATTATATGACAGTGTCCCTATGACCTTACCAATCTGCTCACATCCCACCTCCAGGCTCTATGGAGGATTCAGCTGACTGAGCTCAATACAATCCAAAAGTTAAAATAGTGAGTAGTGTTTCTGGAAAATTGCCAGTCTCTGAGGTTTGTTTTCATCCTGTGCATTGTTAAGCAAATAAATAAACAACAGAACTGAAAAGAATAGAATGTACTTTGGCTATTATTTCAAAAAACAAAATACAAAAATCAGGCAATGGTAAGAAAATCAAAGTCAGAATGAACTAGTGTTGACTATTGAACATAATCATATTTGCATCCCTTTAGTGAATATTTGTTGAGCAAATTCCATACAAAGGAATAGTACTTGCTATTATAGAACTGAAAAAAAATACAAAGAATAAAAGATGAACTCTAGACTCTTGTGGTGGTTTGAATAAGCATGTCTCCCACGGGTTCAGGTATTTAAATGGTTGGTTCCCATTGTTGGAACCCTTTAGGAAGGATTTGGAGATATGACCTTATTGGAGGAAGTGTGTACTGAGGGCAGGCTTCCAGGTTTCAAAAGCCTGACCTGTTTCTTTCTGCCTCATGTCTGTGGATCAGGATGTAAGTTCTCATCTACTGCTCCATTGCCCTGCCTGCCTGCATGCTGCCATGCTCCCTGCCATGATGATCATGGACTCTAACCCTCATGGAGCTGTGCACCCCAATAAACCCTTTTATCAGTTGCCTTATACAAGGTGTCTCTTCACAACAATAGATAAGTGACTAAGACAATATTTTGGGTTGAAAAGTATACATAAATAATTATAATCAAAACTAGGCTATGATAACTACCAAACTACGAAGTGCTGTAGAAATTTGAAGGAAGGTGATGTAACAGAATCTGAGATGGGTTCTGAGAGATGGAATGACTTGAATTGGGCCTGTTCAAGATTGCAGAATAAATAATTCTTCTAAGTTTTTCAGGTCAGGTGTTTTATCACAGTGACAAAAGATGAACAACACATAATAATGAGAGCAGAGCATGCATTGTCACACGTGGAGATACGGAAAACAAACCGAAAGAGCAGCAGAGAAAAGGCAAAATGCCTGAAGAGCATAGCTATCAGATTATGAGGAGCCCAGGACAATTCACAAAGGTGAAAAGAATCTTTTATTCTAAGAGTTTTCTCTGAAAAGAATACTGCGCATGCTTTAGAAAAAGAACTTTTTTAATAGGTATGTATGTATGATATGCCTTTGCATGGATGTGTCCACATATGTGGGGCACACATGTGTCGGATATGTCTGTGTATGTCTTTGCATGCATGTGGAAGCCCAAAGTTGGTATCAAGTATCTTCCTAGGACACTCTTCATTTGGTTTGTTGAAGCAGGATCTCTCACTGAACTCAGAGCCCATGGACTTGAGTTAGTCTAACTGTCCAGCTTGTCCTAGGATCCCCTATCTCTCACTCCTGAGTACAGGGATTACAGGCAGCCACTACGCCTACATGGCTTTTACATGGGTCTTGGGAATCTGAACTCCAGTCTTCACACTTACACAACAAGTGCTGTATCCACTGAGCCATCCTCTGAACCCAGATAAAAGGAATTGAATCCACAAGGAGTGCATAATGGAAGGGACATTGATGTTTGCAGAAAATGATAAATATTTTGGCAAATTCAAAAGTATTGACTAAATGAAACAATAATAATTATACAGGAAAATAGTAACTGCATGACAGAGAGAGACAGAAGAGGAAGAGAATATTAAACAACAATAATTAAAGTAAGGAAATTGAAATTGGTGCATTTTTGCATTGCTCACAATCAGAAGTATTGCTCAGTTATTTTCTGTGAACTCACACAAGTGCCAAAAACACAGGAATAGAAGGCAAATTTTCTAAAGCATTGTAAGGAGAAGTAAATTCAAAGAGCTCACTTTAAAAGATAGAAAAAAGAAATAAAAATAATTAAATAAATATAACAATTAGAGTAAGATTACAAAATTAAAGTATTTAAAATAATAGATATAAATGTATACCAATGTGATTCTGTATGTAAAGGAGAAAAGCTGAGACTCAAGAGCACACTTTGAAGAACAAATATTACAGATCAAAAGACACTTTAAAACAGTTACAGAAATGTTAAGAATATTGGTATGGAAATAGATGCTTCAAATCAAATGCTGGGGAAATGAAAGGCAACATAATTTTGCTAACATAAGAAAAAGGCTTAATGGTTAAAAAAAAAAAAAAAAGATTCAGGGAATCTATAGAAAATGGTTAAAAGAACAATTCAATGGAAAGATAAAATAACCCTGAACCCAATTTCAACTAACCATCTTAAGTCACAAAACAAATTAAGCAAATTAAAAGCAGAGATTAAAATCCTTTACATTGTATCTCGATTCTCAGTAATTAATGTATCAATTAGACAAAAGCATTGGGGATACTGAAGTGTTACTAATATAAATAAAACCTTGATTTTAATTGACATGTAGTTTTACACCCAACATCTCCACAATGTGTGACCATTTCATGCATATGTGGGACATTCATAAAGATTGACTGCACATGGGCCATGAAATAAGCCTGAGTGCACTGAAAATAATATTGTCTATAAAACATGTTCTGACCAAAAAGAACAAAACATGATAAAAAGAAGTCATGGTGGTTCATGCCTGCCAGAACTTGGGAGGTGAAATCAGAAGGATCAGGAGTTCAAGTCAGCTTCAGCTACATAGCAAGATCAAAGCCAGCCTGAGCTTCATAAGATCCTGTCTAAAACATCTCACACATATAAAAGTAATAAAACAATAAATCAGTAAGGGAAATGTTATAAAATCTTAAATATCCTGAAATTTATATAAAGATACAAATAAATGTATCATAATAAAAATATTTAGAGCTAATCAAGAGAACAAAAACAAAAATTTAAATAGTTAATAAAATAATACAAATTTTAAAAAGAAAATGAAACAATGTATCCTTAAGATTAGGCTGCTAGAAAATGGATGGAACTAGAAAAAATCATCCTGAGTGAGGTAACCCAAACCCAGAAAGACAGTCATGGTATGTACTCACTCATAAGTGGATTCTAGACGTAAAATAAAAAACAATCAGACCACAACCCATAGAACCATGGAGGCTATATATATAGCATGGAGGTCCCTAGGATGACTGTGGCTTATAATAAATTTCGGTTTTACTCAATTATTGGAAAAAAAAGTAGCCAAACGAATGGAAACACATCAACTATGAACCAAAGGCTGAGGGGCCCCCAGCTAGATCAGGCCCTCTGAATAGGTGAGACAGTTGATTGGCTTGATCTGTTTGGGAGGCAACTAGGCAGTGGGACTGAGTCCTATGCTCATTGCATGAGTTGGCTGTTTGAAACCTGGAGCTTATGCAGGAACACTTGGCTCAGTCTGGGAGGAGGGGACTGGACCTGCCTGGACTGAGTCTACCAGGTTGATCTCAGTCCTGGGGGAGGCTTTGCCCTGGAGGAGGTGGGAATGGAGGGTGGGCTGGGGGTAAAGGGAGAGGGTGGGAGAGGGGAGAACAGGGGAACGCATGGCTGATATGTAGAACTGAATGGTATTGTAAAAAAAAAAAAAAAAAAAAAAAAAAAAAAAAAAGATTAGGCTGCTAGAGTAAGACTTCAGAAAGCCACAGCCTTAAGTTTCTGGGCAATGATGGTGGATTTGCCTAATTTACCTTAAAACCACTTGAAAATTGACCAGTAAGGTTGAAGTGAAAGGCAAAAGGTAAGGCAGCAATGTAAGATTACCAACTGGCCACCTCAGGAGGTGCAACCCCCTTAATACCAGAGGTGTGCCAAAACAGTGGAGATCTGCGGAGTCAATATCCCCAGATGAAGGAAAGTCGGGGGCACAGACATTTTCGGCACTACCATTTCTCTTGCGGCATTTACTAATTTGAACATTGTGAATGAAAAGATGAAAGCTACGCAGAGAAAAGTGGCTGAGAGGGTCAGAGTGAGCAGAGCTTTTAGCAGGTTTGTGGGGCTGGGAGAAACAAAACATCTTTTACAAAGGACAAGAGGCCCTCCTAATGAAGTCTCAATTTTCTCCTGAAAACCTGAAGGATTAGTCCTTGGGAATAAGAATGAATTAGCAACATAGGAGCCTATAAAAGGAACCAACACAAAGGGGAAATGCCACAAAATACCAGAAGAAAACTATGACCTATTACTTATCCTTTTAAACTATAGCCCTAGTAAGAGGTTAGGCTAGGGATATTTTCAGTTATTTCTAGTATCAAAATCTTACACCTGCCTGGACCTTTTCTCAAAAAGACAATGGAGCATATGCTCCATCAAAATAAGGAATATAAAATTAGGGATTCAAACAGATTTGTGGCAGGAGAAAGCCCCTGAATGACAGTCACAGGAGTTCTTGGCAGGGCAGTGAAGGAGTGGGGACAGCAGTCTAGACTGGAAGAGGTTGGAAGTCTTTAGAGGTATTTATATAGGAAGGTAGAATTAGTGTGTGGTGTGCCTGCAGGTACCAAGAGAAGTTTTAGATCGCTGGTTGGGAGGACAAATTAGAACTAATAGACAACTAAGCAAATAAGAAAACAAGAAATCATAAAGTCCAGGCATAAATGCAGGAAAATGACTCTTATGCTACAAAATAAATACTTGGTTTCTCTGCCAAGGAAATTAGATAATACTATAATTCCACTACTAAATAATAGAGATTTAACCAAGTAAAAAATGAGTTGTATGTAGAGGTTTGAGTATAGAGGACAGGAAAGGGTATAAAAGAGTGATGAATCTTCAGTTTTCAAAGAAGAAAGTGACAAGTAGTGTCTGGAAATGAAAAAGTTGAAAGTAGCAATATAATCACATCCTCCAGAGAAATGAAGATTTAAAAGGTACCTTAGAAGGCTAAAACAGATGTGTGGTCTTGAAGGAGGAGCATATGGATATTCTCGCTTGCTTGCTTGCATGCTTGCTTTTTTACAATGACTTCTGGAAAAAGTCATCTCTCTAGTTATATAAATTTTTATTTGATAAACATTTAAAAGGAAAGCATGGAGGTGAAGAGATGGCTCAGTGTTAAGAGTGTGAACTACTTTTGCAGAGGGCCAGAGTCTGGTACTCAGCACCCACATCTGGTGACTCACAACCACCAGTGACTCCAGCTGCTGGGGATCTGACACCTTCTTCTGGCCTCTGTGGGCACATGGACACAAACAGATACACATACACATAAATAAAACAAATAAACCTTTAAAAATTCTAAGCACATAGCTAAAAAAATTGGAAAGTTAGCAGTTTTTAATGCCACTGGATATGTGTATATATTATTTACTGTATATACTGTAAAGTTAAGGGCATATGTGATATATAAATGTCCAACTGTCCATATTCCACACTTAGGTCACAAATATGGCATACTCTACTTACCTTTTTTCATTTCTTTTCTAACAATAAAGCTTAAGCAGATGTCTACTACCAAGCACAAAACTACATTCTTGTTTGGTGGTGGCTGCATGGCATTCCATTGTAGAGATTTGCTGTCTTTTACTAATCAGAGATACAGTAATAGACTTATGTCCCCCACCTTTTTTACTTTTGTACACAATTATTAAACTTAAAACTTATTTATGTAGTATGCATGCACATCTAGAAGTTAAACTCATACATAAAATCATTGAGTTGAGCCTGCCAAACTTCCCTCGGAAGAATTTGCATTGAGTTTCTACCTCACTTGACAGTTGTGAAAATATTTACTTTCCAACTATTCAGTATGTTCAAAAAGTTTGATATGACAGATAAAGCAAGGTATCTTGCTTTTATTTCAATGCATGGGTTTATGATTATATGTCAGGTTGTGCTGACCATCACATATATCCTCTGGTTGTTTATTATTATTTTTATGAGTTCATAGTTTATGTCTAAAAATTTGATCCAAGTAATTTATTTAATGTAATAAATAATGGAGTAACTGGGGCTTACTTTGTTTCAAATGGTTAGCCAGTTTCCATAACATCATTTGTTGATAGTTCTATCACTTTTAAACTAATGCATAATGCCACATTTCATAAATCAGATTCCTGTGTGTGCCAGGATCTCTCTGAACTGTCTTTTCCAGTGATGTTTGCTTCATGTGCTAATACTACATAGTTTTAATTATAGTGAATTGTATGCTTACTATTTGGCAAAAAAAAAAAACCTTATAACTAATTTTTTTATTTCAAAAATTTCCAGTTGTCTTTCTTTTACATTGTATTTCTTTGCTGTGAGTTCCTTTCTTTGTGTTTGATTCCAGAATGTTCATCATTGAGCAACATTCAGAAGCATTGTCAGATAATTTCAATGTCTGTGTCAGCTCACAATTGATGTTTATCGATTGCTTTTTCCCAGGCTTGTTGCATTTTGTGTTCCTTCAGAGGCCATTTAATTCTGATTGCACCCTGCATATTTTGAGTATCATATTAGGAGACTCTGTGTTGTTTCTAGCCTATAGCAATGTGGATACTTTTACTTCACAGTCTGTATTGGTTGCTTCTCTGTAGCTGTGATAAAAGAACCACGGCCAAGGCAACTTAAAGAAGGCTCCAGAGGGTAAGAGTTGGTAATGGCAGGGGAACGTGGCAGCAAGCTGCAGACATGGTAGATGGCTGCATTAGTTACTTTGTATCTTTGATTGCAAGAACAAGGAAACAGAAAGAGCAAAGAGGAAGTGGGGAGAGTCTATAAATACCCAAAGTCCACCCCACCCTTCACCCAATAAGTACTTCCTCCAGCAAAGGTTCCATGACCTCCCCAAACAGTGCCACCAGCTGAAAAGCCAGTGTTTAAATATCTGAGCCTGTAGGAGACATTCTTATTCAAATCACCATCTAGTCCATTAATTTGGACGGTTCTGGGTTAAAGCGATTATCACATGGCTGTTGCGAGGCTCTGGTTCCAGCATCACTTTAGATGTCAATGGTGTCTCAGGGCTATTTGCAATACTCTCACTTGAACTCAATAGTTTTTGGTCTTTAATCTGACCAGATCCCTGGGTTTCGGCTGTTCTTTAAGCCTGTGGGATACAAACTAGGAACAGATTCTTCCATGTCCAGTTTAGAGGTGAACGTAGAAATTCATCAGAGATACGTGATGTCACCTTCCCAAGTTCCTCACTCACCAGGATCTCCTCAATACTTTTCATTTTCCAAGGGCCCCTTTCTTAAGTTCTATGACCAGAAAATGACCAATTCCCTTCTTGAAGCCCATTTGCTAGCCACTGAAAGGCAGAAAAAGGAAAAAAAGACATGTAACCAGGCTCGACTCTCTCTTCTTGGAATAGTAGCTTTCTTGGATAGAAAGAAATCTCCCAGTTTTTACTCTTTCAAGCTCCCATAGCTATCATGGTTGCTGCTGCCCCAGGATTACCTGGGGGCTGGCATGCAATAAAATGGAAGCAGCAAAGTGAGGGATTTGTGCAGTGTCTCTGAACATTAGGGAACAGGCTTTTCTTTTCTCAAGTGAGATTTAGAAGGATTTTTCTGAAGCTCTCTGTCTGTATCCTCCAGTGGTCACTTTTGGGTTTCTGCCTGTATTAAAATAACATGGAGCAAAAACAGATTAGAACACACACACACACACACACACACACACAGAGAGAGAGAGAGAGAGAGAGAGAGAGAGAGAGAGAGAGAGAGAGAGAGAGAGAGAGTAAACTCAGCACTCCTTGTGCGGTTTCCTTGTCAAAATCCTTGGGCTTGTAAAACATTCTGTGAAGGATAAGTGTTTATGTAGTAGCAGACACTGGGAAGGAAAGGGTGGACTGACTTATGCTGTCTTACCCAGAATCCAGACTCCTATCATTTTTACTTTTCATCTTTACCTTGTATCATCCTGTTCTTGTCTTTTTTCTCCTAAGAATTAGCAGCATTTTTGAAATGCTGTAAGACCTAGGTGGGATGAAATGTACAGAGCTTAAGAAAATAATGCCATGTTTTATTTGTTTGTTTGGTTTTCTCTGGCTCAGTAGTGCAGGCAGGCCTCAGACTCACAACCTTGCCTCGGCCACCTAGTGCTACAATTATGCTTAAGTGCCAGCATGCCTGGCTTGTTTTGACTGCATTCACTTAATCACCAAGCTACTCTAGAAACAGTTACCGTCATTCCAAAACATGAATTTACTCCCTGTCTCGGTGAGCCTTCAGTCCCGCTAAGAGTAGCCACTAACTGTTTCACATCCCAGAATTGTCTCATCTGCTCCAGCATCACTTACCACTTTTCTCTTGGGTAGTTACTTCTTTTATGTCTGATCTGTTGTCAATATCATTCAAAACAGACTTTGTTTCGGGGATTTTTTTTTTCAACTGCTAGTGTTCCATTTAGATCTTTTTAGAATTTCTGTATCTTTTCTGATAGCCTCCATTTCTTCATCCATTATATAATAACGTATACATTATTTACCATTTTTATTACTACTCCAACATACAGTTCACTCACAAATTTGTTTCTATTACCTACTTTTTCTCTTAAAAAAATTTCTCTTTCTCTCCTCTTTTAAGACTTACTCTTTGTTTATCTGTGTATGTGGGGGGTGGGGATTTCTGATAAATTCCCCAGGGATGCTGAACTGGGATGACAGAGAATTGTTGGTTTAAAATTTGTCTTCAAGAAACCAAGTACAGACCCATCTACCACTTTTTCAACAGACTTCCTGCACATGTGGTCTGTGTTTCCTTGTCTTTCTTAGGCCAAGAGTATACTGCCTGCACACCTCAGCTTCTGAAACAAGGGATTTAATTCTCATGTGTGGGATGAGTCACCTATCAGACAGAAACCTGAAGACTTCCTGACATCTTCACTGGCCTGCAAGTATTTTCCCTCATCCACGTCCACTAAGAACTTTGGTAGCAATTTTCCATGGCTTTGCCTCAGTCTATTTCTCTTAACAACTTTCATATTATTTGAAAGGTTTGTCCACTGTCTAGATATTCTGAATTTCATTTTCAGGCTAATTACATAAAAGACATGGAGATGGGAATACTGTCTTAGTACCAGGAATAAATTTACCAGTACTGCTCCTACACCCACTTTAATTCCCAATATATTTTATGTTTAGATATACCAATCATTTGCCTCTTTTAATGTATCAGTCAGTATATGTTAAGGATATATACAGTAAAAAACATTCCTACAAATCTTAGTAACATTAAACATCAATTTTTTTCCCTTACTTTGTATGTGTGTTATAGCGTGGTGGAGCCAGGTTAACAGACTAGGCTCACCAAGCCAGATACAAAATTAGAGAGAGCAAGGTACAGCAAGATTCTTAGATCTATTCACATCTTACTCAGCAAAGCAAGTCTTTTTCACCTTCCCAGGATGGTCGATGTGTCCCTATTTGTGTCTTTCTTGTTAGCTAGCTTCTATGGAGTTGTGGGTTGTTGTCTGGTTATCCTTTGCTTTACCTGTAGTATCCACTTATGAGTGGGTACATACCATGTTTGTCCTTCTGTGTCTGGATTACCTCACTCAGGATGATATTTTCTAGTTCCATCCATTTGTCTGCAAATTTCATGATGTCATTGTTTTTCTCTGCTAAGTAGTACTCCATTGTGTATATGTGCCACATTTTTAAATCCATTCTTCAGTTGAGGGGCATCTAGGTTGTTTCCAGGTTCTGGCTATTATAAACAATGCTGATATGAACATAGTTGAGCATATGTCCTTGTGGTATGATTGAGCATTCCTTGGGTATATGCCTAAGAGTGGCATAGCTGGGTCTTGAGGAAGATTGATTCCCAATTTTCTGAGAAAGAGGCACACTGATTTTCAAAGTGGCTGTCTCCATGAGTAAACTGGGGATAAGGGGTGGTAATGGAGGGTAGAGGCTAGGGGATGAGAACATAAAGGAATGGGATGGTTGAGCTGGAAAAGGATGGAGTAGGAAAGCAATGAAAGAGATACCATGATAGAGGGAGATATCATGGGGATAGAGAAACCTGGTGCTAGGGAAGTTGCCAGGAATCCCCAAGGATGACCCCAGCTTGAACTACTAGAAACAGTGGAGAGGGTGCCTGAACTGAACTGGCTTACTACAGTGATCAGATTGGTGAATACCCTTACGGTGGTATTTTATTTGTACTGAAATGTGATTTTATTTGTATGTTAATAATTAAAGTTGCTTGGGGGTCAGAGCTAATAGCAAGCCATAACAGAGCTGGGCGTTCGTGGCGCACGCCTTTAATCCAAGCACTTGGTAGAAGAGCTAGGTAGATCTCTGTGTGGTCAAGAATACAGCCAGCATTGGAGACACACGCCTTTAATCTCAATACCATAGAAGACCTAGAGGGCTGTACATTCAGGCAGTGATGAGGCAGTCACGTGTTTGGGTTTGCAACCAATGAGAAGGCAGAACAGAAAGACTATATAAAGACAAACACACAGGAAGTAGCTCTCTTTTGGAGAGGTCTCTTGGCTGAATAGGCTAGCTACAGCAGGCAGTAAGGCTGTTAGCTCTGATCTCTTGGCTTTCTTCTTTGCATTGGTTCTATGTTTCTTATTTAATAAGATGGTTGGTTACATCTACATACCCTAACTGTAATCACAGAGCTTTTCTCCAATGACTGATGGAAATAGATGCAGAGATCCACAGCCAAACACCAGGCAGAGCTCCAGGAGTCCAGTCAAAGAGAGAAGAGGAATTCTATGAGCAAGTGCATCAGGATCATAATGGGGAAACCTGCAGAGATGACCAAACCAAACTAGTGGGAACTCAGGAAAGTTGGATCAATGGCTGTGGAGCCTGCATGGGAGTGGACTAGGCCCTCTGCATGGTGATATAATTGTGTAGCTTGATCTGCTGGGGGGCCCCCTGGTGGTAAGATCAGAATCCATCCCTGGTGCATGAGCGGGCTTTTTGGAGCCCACTACCTAGGATGGGACACCTAGTGCAGCCTTGACTCAGGGAGAAGGGCTTGGACTTTCCTCTACTGGATGTAGCTCCCCATGGGAGGCCTTGCCTTCTTGTGGGGAGGACTGGGGGGTTGGCTGGGAGGGAGAGGCTAGGGGGTGGGAGAAGGGAAGAGAACATCCCTGATAGCTCTCATACACAGAGTTCCCTATGGTAGATCCTGAGTCATAGACTGAGTGTATCTAAAGATCTGGCTTACTGTAAGTGCTGGTTACTTTTTTTTTTTTTTTTAAATCAGTTTGACATGAGCTAAGGTCATCTGGGAAGAGGGCACCTCAACTGAGAAAATGCCTCCAGCAACTTGGCCTGTAGGCAAATGTGTGAGGACATTTTATTGATTAATTATTGATGTGGAAAGGTCCAGCCCACCGGGGATGGTGCCACCCCTGCAATGGTAGTTCTGAGTGGCATAAGAAAGCAAGTTGAGCAAACCACAAGGAACAAGTCATTGAGCATTGTTCTTCCATGGCCTGTGCTTCAGTTCCTGTCTCCAGGTTCCTGCCTTGAGCTCATGCCTTGCCTTCCCTCATGATGAACTATAGGCTGTAAACTGGAATAAACCCTTTTCTCCCCAGGTTGCTTCTGGTCCTGGCATTTTATCACAGCAATAACAAAGCAGGACAGTGGCAGTTGAAATTCCACTGTATGAACATATTCTGAAGTTGCACTTCCCATCACTGTAGGATTTCAGGATCTGAAGAGGTTGCACATGTTTCCATGGTTCTGGTCTCCCTCCACTCCCAGACCCACAGTTATGGAACATATGTCCACACTTGCAGGTCCATGGTGGGAGAACACACATATGCATCTGCATGTCTTGTTCTTTCTCAGGCAAAGCCTGGTTTTACAACTGAATCAGAGCAGTCACTTGGCAAGCAGAGCTCTTGGGAAACTGCAAGACACTTCTTGGCATCCTACCACTCCCTGGCAAGCTGAAGAGCACACATCCCAGACAGCCATCTCACTCTCTCTGTGTCAGTTCCAGGAAACACAAATTTACATCAAGCTTAAAAAGTAGCTGAATTCCAGGACAGCCAGAGCTATGCAGAGAAACACATCTCAAAAAAAAAAAAAATGAGCTAAATTACAAATTTAGAATTCTTGAAAATGAGTCCCAAAAGGAATGGTAGTAGAGTCTTGACCATCCAGAAAGCCAGCTCATCAAGAAATAATTTGCCTGTCATATTCATGGCCATCCTCTGGGATAGATTTTTCCAGTCCAGAACATGGCCAGGAGGTCCTCTTGTCAGGTAAAGTCAGCCCCAAATTCCAAGTCTATTTCCCTCTCAGTTTTACTTCAGATTCATGTGTAGCTTTGCTGCATGTGGCTTCTTATGTTTCACATACTCAATAAACTTAAATATGAGGCCTATAAATCCCATTTCATATTCTGCACAAAGCCCCTAATTCAAATGCCAGCTTCCCCCTAAAATCTAGGCTAAGTCCACTGTGGAGGCTCTGGTGGACTGTGTAAAGGGATGAAAAGCAGAACAATAAAGTTGTCTACAAGTCTTTTCACTCGAGGCCATTTCAGGAGCAAAAATTAATCCTGACCTTGGGTGAACATCACTGCAGCCAACACTGAAGGAGTGCTTTGTCACACAGATGCTATAGTGCCAGGAAAGACTACTAAAAGAGCAGTAGGTGAGGCTGCACTTGAGTAGCAAAGCATTCTTTGCTTAAAAAACAAAAAGCCAGCCCCTGGCACTGATGGAATTAAAAGGAGAGTCTCCTGGAGAATATGGGTCTTCAGGACTCTCAGCAGTTTTGGGAATCTTTCCTGCAGTTTTCTGAGGTGTCTTGTCTTACACACTGTGACATCTTGGCTGTTGGACTTGTTTAGAGGTAGAGGAACATGAATGAGCACCACTGGACTTTTGCTAGTCCCTCTAGATGGGCTCACAATGATCAATGTGGGCTACACACACAGAACAATTCTCCCATCCAGGCTCTCAATGACCGAGAAACAATTACCATTTCATGTTATTTTAAAACTCATTGTTGGGACCACTGGCTTCCTTAACTTTTAGTTTTTTTCTAAAAAACTAAAACTTTTAGTTTTGGTTTTAGAATAACCAGAGAAGACTTTAGGTAGAAGGAAATTTTTTTCAGCTGTATAATTTTTCGTTTTGTTTTGTGGTTTTTTGTTTTGTTTTGTTTTGTTTTTGTTTTTAGAAAAGGGTCTTACTATGTCGCTCTGGCTATTCTGGAACTCACTATGTAAACCAGGCTGGCCTCAAATTCATAGAGATCTGACTGCCTCTGCCTCCTGAGTGCTGGGATCAAAGGCGTGCACCACTACGACCAGACATCTTTAGGATTTCAAGAGCCAATATACAAAACAGTCCTAAGCATAGCCTTAGATTGTCTGGGTTCAAATTGATCTGCTCTGTGCCTTGGATAAATGTACAAAACTCTCTGTACTACTGACTTCTGTAAAATGTGGGCAACAGTCCTGTCCATGTCACAAGATTATTATAAGAACTTAGTGTGTCAATATACAGAAAGCCCTTAAAATAGTGCCAAGGGTGCTTAATGCAGCTTAACCATTATTATTGCTATTATTTATACTTTGTAGGACAAGACACAGGCTAATTACATGGTACTCAGTTTGCTTCCCATCACATCTTTTATTTTATTCAATCCTCAAAATAACATTAAAACATAAATGTTGATGTTGCTCATGTGTTTATTTTTCCTGATTTATCTATTTCATTTGCATATTCAGTGCACACTTACTGAAGACCTACTACGTGCCAGCCACTGTTCTGCGCTAGGAATAGAGCTGTAAAGATAGTAGCAGAGGAAAATTTCTTCCTTCGTGAACCTTACAGAACAGGGACACAGAGACTACAAATAAGTAGAGTACACAGCTCGTTAGCTCACAGTCAGTAAGTACCACAGATGGGAATCAAGAGGGTATATCAGGAGGGAGAAGCCTGAGGTGTTCCAGTCTCAAGAAGACTAGTGAGTGACAACCCCCACCCCAAGAAGCTCAGATATGAGAGACAAAGGATTTGAGGAATGAGACTCTAGCTCAGCAGCAGTGCTGGCATCCCACCAGGCAAGATGCCTAAATCAAGGTAGAAGTGGACTCGGGGACCTTTGAGAAAAGTCAGAGCCATATAAGTGTGTGAACACATGTGTGACAGGGACCCAGAGAAAGTGGGGCTTATGTGGTCTTGCAATTGCCTCCTGTTCTGATTGTGGGGCATCGTTGTGTTTTTATAAGGGATTAGACTGATAGAGGTTAACATTTAAATATATTTCGCAGAAGGGTTTATCTATTATAAACCATGATTTTATGTATTTTATTTGTTTTACTATGTCAGGCAGAGTAGTAACTCTGGAACCTGTCCTGCCCCTTCCCTCACAGCTTGGTTAGAAACAGGTGTTTGCCAACATGTTATTGTCTTTTCTAATATTTCATGTGTGTGGAGTTCAGCATGGCACAGTCTTCTGTGCCGGGCTTCTTTCATCCCCAGCATTGCGTTTGAGAGAGTTCCACGCTGCTGTTTGCATCAGCAACTGTATGGGTGCACCAGTTTGTTGGTTATTTTGAGAGGCTAGCATTTGTAAGCCTTTCACTGAGATTCGGCTGCCGTTCCTTAAATTATACACGATTAAAGTGACAAATATCTGAGTTTTCCAATGGTATATACCTGAAGTGGTATGACTACAAACCACATGTTTCCCCACACCTTATTATAATCTATTCATTTCAACCTTCTGCACTCTATACAGAGCAGCTTTTGATTGGCTCCCTGAATCCTCTAGAATTGTATAATGCATACACAATGTATACTTCGTTCTGCCTGATTTTCAATACAGAATGAAAATACATTTCCAATCAAATGAATTTTATTGGTGGCTCTATCTGCAACAGCTAAAACAACCAAAAAACAATCTAGTCGTATGAATGAGTAGGAAATTATGGGATGAACATATAATGAATACTATTTAGCAATGAAAAATGAACACCTAAAGCATAGAAAAAAATCTCAAAATAATTATGATGAGTGAAAGATAACATAAAAAATACCAAGACTGGGGGCTGGAGAGATGGCTCAGAGGTTAAGAGCACTGCTTGTTCTTCTAAAGGTCCTGAGTTCAATTCCCAGCAACCACATGGTGGCTCACAACCATCTGTAATGAGATCTGGTGACCTCTTCTGGCTTGCAGGGATATGTGCAGACAGAACACTGTATACATAATAAATAAATGAATCTTAAAAAAAAATACCAAGACTAAGGAAGAAGGGAAAATTTTACTACAGACTGCATAAGTCCATTTGTGTGAAATTCCATATGTACAAAATGAAGATTACATTTGCAGAAATCAGGTCATCAGTTGATTGTGTGATAGAGAGAGATGGAAGAGGATGATTACAGAAAGACATAAGGAAGATTTCAGGGTGGTGTATATGACTACTGCCTTGCTTGTGATAATGGCTTCATAAGTATAAAAATATATTTAAAATAACTTGTGCAAATAAGTATGTGTGCTTTATTGTATAAGCCTTTATTCAATGACATTTATTGGAAAAAAATGCTACTAAAGTAGGCCAGAATGGCATTCCAAAATCAAAAATTAGTCATGCACATAGAAATCAGTGTAGCTCAAGTTTTCCTGGTCCTGCCTGGCCCATGGTCAGGACAAATCTCTCTCAATGGCCCGTCCCACAGCTGCTTGGACCCAAACAAACACACAGAGACTTATATTACTTATAAACTGTATGATCATAGCTCAAACTTCTAGCTATCTAGTTCTTATATCTTAAATTAACCCATTTTATAAATCTATACCTTGACCCATGGCTCGTGGCTTAACAGTATCTTACATGTTGCTTGTCATGGTGGCGGCTGGCAGCATCTCCCTGCCTCAGCCTTCCATTACCAGAATTCTGAGAGTTTATGGCACCCAGAGCTGGTTATTTCTGTCAACTCACATTTTTTTTTTTTTGAAGCTGCTTGTGTGCACTTCTTGTTTTCGGGGTTTTGTTTGTTTGTTTGTTTGTTTTTGTTTTTTGGTAATATTATTTCCTTCTTGGGTCTCTGAAGGAGTTGAAGATTAGATAGTTATAGTTAAAGATTAGATAGTTATAATTTTCCTTGTTAAGAATTTTAGAAAAGAAACTCACTAAAGAGGTGTAAGTGTATAAATTTGAAAGACATTATAAGATAGTTCTGTTAGTAATATAAGTTAGGATAGAAAGTGAATCAGGTACATTTGGACTTACCAAAATAGGATAGATAATGGAATTATTTTCTCTGAGTTTGTCAAATGCAAATGGACTAGACATTGTTTAAGTATTTAATGCTTATATATATTGTATATTGTTGTTGTACTTATTATATATAGTTTTTTCTTATATTAGTTATAACTTTTTTCCTTTTTTTCTTTTTATTAGACTAGAAGGGGGAAATATGGTGATATTTTATTTGTGCTGAAATGTGATTTTATTTGTATGTTAATAAAGTTGCCTGGAGATCAGAAGTCACAGCGAGTCATAAGCAGAAGTCTGGCAGTGGTAGCACATGCCCTTAATCCGATCACATGACAGGCAGAGTCTCTGTGTGTTCAAGGACACAGCCAAGCATGGTGACACACACCTTTAATCTCAGTACCAACCAGAGAGACCTGGAGGTCTGTATAGATAGGCAGTGATGAGGAAGTCATGTGGTTGGGTTTAGAGCCAATGAGAAGGCAGAACATAAAGACAATAAAAAGACAGGACACAGGAAGAAGGTCTCTCTCTCAGGGGAAGGACAGCAGTGAGTGGTAAGATAAGGTGGTCTTAGCTCTTGGCTACTGCTCTGATCTCTGGGCTTTTAACTCTGCATTTGGCTCTGTGTTTCTTATTTAATAAGACTGTTTAGAATTACATCTACAAACCAGAGATATAACTTACAAGACCAGAACGAGGAGGAGGTCAATTAATAGAACAGTACAGGGGAAGTATAAGATGATGGGAATGATGCCTATTATAATTGAGGAAACAGCTGTACAAGCATCTACATCTGCTTTGTGGTTGTGGCAGTGACAGCATGGCCATATACATCTGTGTGATGACTGTGGTAATGGCTGCATGACTGACTGTCCACATCTGTATCATGATTGTGAGTGACAATGGGTGTGCAACTGTCTACAGTTGTCAGAATTCTCACTGCACTGTACAGAGGGTGATTTTTAATTATGATTTAATTATAAATTTTTAAGCTTTTAAATTGTTTTTAAAATTCTCAAAAATAATGTAGAGTACTAATAGAGGTACTGTATACGCAGAAATGAATGAGAGAGGCAGTGGGTATAAATTCAGTGGAGGAGATAGAAATAAAGTAATTGTGTCAGGGGCTACACTAAAAAATTATTTTGTGTGTGCACACACAGAATCTGTTTCAACTTGAGAGTTCCAGGAAGTCTTAGCTAAGAAAAAAATATTGGGGCTGATACCTGAGTGACATCAAGGGACACGAAACTATGAACAAGGGCTGAACTTTCGCACATAGGGAACGGCTAGCATAAGCAGGTGGGGAGAAGACCATGGGTCTGGAGCAGGTGCAAGGGAAGAAGCTGTGCAAGAGCAAGACAGCTCTACTGTGCTTTCTCTTCTGACTTCGCACCCTCTTAAGCAGTAGAATCACTGGTGTTTGTGGGGCTGTGGATCAAAGGGCCTTATGCCTGCTAGGGGAGTGCTTGACTGCTGAGCCACACTCCCAGGTCACTATGTTAATCCTATCACTGTGATTATAAGGTAAAATGAAAATGGTTCACTCAATGGTCATACTTTTGGACTTTTCTAGGACTCAGATGAATCTGTAGTGGATGTGTTAGTATTTGTTAATTAATATATTTGCTTGTCATGTGATTCATACAGCAAACACACTACTTACTCTCCTTGAAAGCCATCCTATACTTTCTCATGCTCAAGTGAACATTACATGTGGTGTGTGTGGTGGGGGCATGTGATGGCGGTGGCGGCAGCGGCGGTGGTGGTGGTCAAGCTCAGGGCACACTCCTGCCTTTTCATTCTTTCTTAAATTATACTCATCCTCCTTCCCTATCCCAGTAAGCGGTCCTTTGACTTTATGGGTTTGATGTTCCCTACACTCTGAATTCTGGAACTCTTACTCTTGACTCTCTGACAGGCAGAATGTCATTTAAAAGGAAAAGTGGAGGCTACTTGTTAAAAATTTCCTTGGATAAACTAGTCCCTAGAAAATGCATCACCTATCTTTAGATGCACAGCAGGTGCCCCTAGATGCCAGACCTCAGTGACATGATGCCATGGAGCTCAGAGTTCACCTCTCAGTGAGTCCCAGGACTTGGAGCACATTATTTAACCTGTCTTGTCCTGTGTTTCATTTTCTATTAAATGGGGGTGTTAACCAAACCTGCCTTACAAGAACCAAGATAAATAATATCTGTGGAGCAATTGGAACAGTACCTGCTGCATTTTCACAGAACACTTGAAATTTAGGCCACAGTTGTTTTAAGAATTTGCAATACCCCAGATGCGGGCCCTAAAGATGTGAGAGTCTGTCCACAGTGATGTGCTCTGGGGCCCAGAGACAAGGGCTAGTCAGGTGTTGCCAGATGTCAACATGAACTACAACTGCCCAGAATCAGCTCTGCACAGGAGGGCCATCTCCGAGCAGTATTGACCGGGCCCTCATGAGTTGCCCATCTTTTTGTTTGACATTCGATTAAAATCACAGCAGAAATGAACTGGAGGTTAGGGCTGTGTCAGTTCCTACTTCTCTTTCACTGCATTATACTAGCATCTTGGGACTAGGGCCATAGAAGGACAGTTTTTATAAGATCAGTAAATAACCTTCACGGAGATGAAGAGTTAGTACATAAGGGATGGCGCATCATTAATTATTCTCCATTTCCACAGGGGACAATGAAGTAGGACTCAGTGTTCTACAAGCAAGGAAGAAGTTGGCTAATGGGACCACTTCCTGACAAAGCATTGTGATATTCTGGAATGTATCACCAAGTGTGGTGGAGAATTTCCTTACTAGAAACATAAAAGTAGCAAAGATGGTTGTCTGTCTGGGATGGCTCACTCAGTCCTGCTTGCTGGCAGTGGACAAAGAAAGGTTCCCAGTAACCGTGGAGGATGTGTTGTGGAGAGTGGTACCCAACAGGGATTCCTGTTCCATGCTGGAAGTCCTGGGTGCTGGAGCTGCAGAAACTTGGTTGTCAGGGAGCTCAGTGGATGTAACCAAATACCCTGGGCACTGAGGTACAGGGATGGTCAAGACCAGGGAAGACAAGTAAATGGCCAGGATTTTCCAGATATCGGAAAGCTGAGACATGCCCAAGGCTGAGAGTTGGGCAGGAGCTGACTCCTTCAGCATCCTCAAGTAAATGATCTGAGTCTTCCTAGTTTCTATTGGAAATGGCTCTGAGTTGGCCCTTCTGCTCACCTGTCCTAGTGACTGGCCTAAGGACTTGATCACAAGTACTGGCCTCCAGCGCTTATAAGAATTTAGTGAATCGAGAAAGGATAATTAAAGAAAGTCTGCTATCAACAATTTACTTGCCTCTAAGAAGAACAGCCCTGAGGAATCCCACCCCACTGATGGAGTACACAATTAACAAACAGAAAGACGAAGAACGTCCCTGTCTAAGTGTTGGCATCTACTTATTTTACTCCTCCATACATCAGCTCCCATTTCTTTACTAAGGTTTTATTAAATTTATCCATTCCTGTGTGTGTTTGTGCACCCTTGCACACATGCATTCATGTGAGTGTCGGAAGACAGCTGGTAGGGGTCGGTTCCTTCATGCCAGAATTGAAGTGGGGGAGTCAGGCTTGTCGGCAAGTGACTTTACTCATGAAGCCATCTTAGGTGGCCAGCTCTGGCTTCTGTAAGGAAATGAGATAACATTCAATAGTAGTAGTTACAGAGTGCAAAGATCACAATGAATAATAACTCAATACATTGCATTTAGGTTTTATTACTGTTGTTCTGTAACCTTGCATGTGAAGACCATAGACTCCTTCCTCTTGTCTCATTCACCTGTCACATCGGCCAATTCGGTCTTTTTATGAAGGAAGTATGGCAAGCTGCCTTAATTTGCCATGGGACACAAGATTCATTTTATCAAAACCTCTGAAAAGCAGGGGGAGGGGCTTGGGCACAACCCTCAGCAGCCCTGAAATACCTGTCCTCCAGAAAAATGAACTCCAAGAAAGGAAGGATAAGGAAGTGGAAGGGAAGAAAAGCGTGCAGGGCTCCAAGGACTCCGAGAGTTTATGGACTGCTGTGGTGACACAAACTGCTTCCTTGTGTTGTCATGTTTTGCTAACAGTATTTAGTGCCAGTTCAGTTTTACAATTCAGTTCATAGAGATTAGAAATACTTCATGCCAATATCCCTTACGTAGGTTGACTGTTACAAATGCCTTACCAAGGATGCTTCTAGAAAACGGAAGAGCAGCCAAAATCCCAATGTCATTTCCTAGATTTGCACAGCGGAAGTAGCTTCTGATTTTGGTACTCTATAAGGCACGCAATATCTAGTAGCAACTTTTCCAACTCTCTAGAGTCCATACAGACACGGAATTTATCACACAGACAAGCAGACAGTACTCTGAGAATGGTGCATAAGAGCCCATCACTTTCTTTTCAATGAATTTCAGTGGCCAACACAGTTCCCCACTCCTCTGAGAAGTTGACCACAACCTGTCCCTCACCCTCTCAGTTCCACTTGGCCCCTTCTCACCTTTTTTTTTCTCCCCTGCAACCTTTTCAATCCTGCAGTCAACATAGGAAGAGCCCTTCTTTCTGGTCATTACAGGTTCCTCCAGTTCCTCACCAAAGTCTTGTCCTTACTATCTTGAAAATGAGTGGTTTGGGAAAAGCATGAATATCAGAAACATTTTATCCTGTGTGTGGGGAGGGAGAGAGAGAGAGAGAGAGAGAGAGAGAGAGACTGTCTGTCTGTCTGTCTGTCTGTCTGTGTATATGCAGGAATGGGTATGAGAAATGAAAGTTCCGTGCCAGCCTAGGCAGCAGTCCGTCGTTTCATATCTCAGTCACAGATGGGTGACGCAGGCTGTTTTGTTCTCTGTCCAGCTGCTGCCTCCAGTAACATGTGGAACAAATGTCTCCTTTGGACGGTGATGAGGCAGCATGGATGTGTCTGGAGCATCATTGCATTTGGACTCTCAGCTGGTTTTATTTCCTATTGAACCTTTAATGGAAACGCATACACAGCAAGTCAAGGCCTGTCCCTTTTCCCTTTTTTCTTTTTTTTTTTTCTTTTTTTATTTTTTTTATTTCTTCCAGGAGTGCTGATGATAAGGAAAGCGATGTCTAAATCTTCTTAATGGTGTTTATGCAAGCAGTTTTGCTTAGCTGCAGACTGCACAGCCCCCCTCCCAGCTCCCCTCCCCTCCCATCGCCCTGCTAATATTGCTGCTTCATTCCTTTCCCTGTTGGCTATTACTATGGACTACAGCAAATCTAAAACTAAATAATCCCCTTAGTGTCAAGTTTTCGGGGCTGAGCAAATAAATCTAAGGAAATGCATTATCTAGGCGGAGGAGGCTGTTGTGAGGGGGAAAAGATGAAAGCTATTTTATTTTAAGGCAGAGAATAAACTGTCGAACACTTGGGGCTCAATTGTAATTTTGAGTATTGTCATTTTATCTTACTTAACTATAGGACATGGCCCTTTTTTGATTGCAATTAAAATTTCCCCAAGCTTCTAAAGGCCAAAATTAATAGAGGTCTAGTGAGCTATGCAAATTCCTTCTATTCTACATAGTTCGGATATTCTTTTTTATTTAACACTTTCTTTTTATAAAATCTTTACAATAAGTACCATATTTATGTTATTTCCACCCCTCCCTCCTCCAACTCCTCCCATATTCTACCCATCCATTCTCAAATTCATAATTCATGACATCTTCTTTTAAAATTATTATTGTAGGAGTCCATTTAGCATTGCTCATATGTACATGTGTTTAGGGCTGACTACTTAGGATTGTATAAACTATAAGGGATCCCATCCCTGGAGAAAACTGATTCTCCTTTTTTCAGCAACATTGATTTTCTGTAGCTCTTCATCTAGGGGTGGGACCCTGTGAAATTTCCCTTGTCCACATTGGAATGTCAACTGACATTGTCATTATGTAGGTCTTATTTAGGTACCCATATTGTTGAGATTTCATGGGTGCGGCATGCCTGTCATGTTTTAAAGACACTATCTAGCAGCAAGCATCGTGGTCCTCTGACTCCTACAATCCTGCCTTCCTGTTCTGCAATTTACCAGAGCCCTGGGTGTAGGGATTATATTGTAGATGTATCAATTAGGGCTGGACACCACAGCCCCATTTATCCCCTGCATTTTGGCCAGTTGTGGGTCTCTGTAATAGTTTTCATCTGCTTCAAAAAGAAGCTTCGTGCATATAAGGATGGGTATTTAGAATACAGTTAGAAATAGTATTGGTTTAGGAAAACAGCAGTAATGGGTTCTCCACTCAGGTCTTATGTCCTCTCCAGCTATTAATAACTGCCTAGGTTTACAGTATCAGGCATGAATTCCTTCATATTAAGTGGCCCTTAAGCCCAATTAGAAAGCTGTTGGTACCCCACAAGATAAAAGTGCTACTATGACACCATTGGGGATATAGTGCCAGGTCAATCATTGTTGTGGTCCATAACCTTTTCAGCTGGGTAAGAATAGTGATTGCATTTTTCTCCCTTAGCAGCTTTTAGCATGTTTGGACACTATAAAAGCCAGTCCTCAGAGATGAGGATTCCAGGTCAGTTCAAGCTTGATTCCTCCAACTCTTGTGTCTGAAGCGTGTGCTGTCTTCAAGTCCTAGGAGGCAATGAAGGGCAATGGCAATAGCCTATATTGTTTAAAGAGTTTCTTGGACTTCCCTACCAATAACTCAAAGAATGCTTTCTCGTGACTGGCACTGGGATTTGTGTTAAATAGTCTCTGGCTTTTGAATGGAGCATTATCATCCCACATGGCATAACTCCATATAAACTTTATTAGACATAGACATATATGTGGTGTGTGTAGAATCCATATAATATGTATGCATTTTTAAGTAACTTATGAAATAAATTTTCCCTATGGCTGTTTCAAGCACCCTCAGTGTTACCTAGCTCTCCTGTCTCCCTCTCCCTCTGTTACCTTCCCTCCCCCTCCTCAGTTATAACCCCACCCCAATTTCATCCTCAACTCTACTTTCATAGAGTCCAGACTTTCTGATTAGAACAGGAGTCTTGGGAACAAACAGTAGCTGCTCGACTTCTTCCCGTCCACCCCCCTCCACCCCCCACCCCCCAACCCCGCTTTCTCACCCATAGGCTAGGGATGGGGCAAGAGCAAGGCCAGCAGCAGATAGAGAAACAGAAGATTCCTTCTATTCACCTTGGCTGCTGGGTCAAGGAGCTTGCCACTTAGTGGAAGCTACACCCTCCTTGGCCACCCATCTCCAGGTCAGCTGGGTCAAGAGTGAGGGTCTAAGAGAACTTCAGTGACCTTGGCTCCCATGTGCTTGGTGGCACTCTCTCCTCATACTGGACAGTGGGAAAAAACTGCCAGTCAACTGTTAGCAGAAGTATGGAACTCTACAGGATACTGCACTTTCAGGTTACAATGTTCAGTAAGTACATGCTGGACTTAAAATATCTCCATCATATAATGTGTGGTGATATATTGTGTACCCTAATAAACTTATCTGGGGATCAGAGGACAGACCAGCCACTAGATTAGACATAGACATCAGACAGTGGTGGTACAAATCTTTAATCCTATCACTCGGGAGGCAGAGATCCATCTGGATCTCTGTGAGTTCGAGGCCACACTGGGAACAGAGCCAGGCACGGTGGCACACACTTTTAATCCCAGCACTTGTCTTTGCTAAGAAAGCACACACACCTTTAATCCCAGAAAGTGACATGGCTGGGTGGAGAATGGTATATAAGGTGTGAGGAGACAGGAACTAAGCAGCAGTTCAACAGAGACCCTCAGGTGTGAGGACTCAGAGGCTTCAGTCTGAGGATTCGTGGAAACAGGATTGGCTGAGGAGCTGGCAAGGGTGGCTGTGGCTTGTTCTGTTTCTCTGATCTTTCAGCTATCACCCCAATATCTGGCTCCAGGATTTTTTTTTTTTTATTAATAAGACTGTTTAGCAATTCATGTTACAATAATGGGTTTGTTGACTTGCAGTCTCATCCTAAGCTGAGAGGCATCTGCATATATTACACAGAGGGGCACACCATTCTGGGCTGTATAGGATCTGTACAGGCAAGAGCATTGGGGCAGCAGTGCACAAGACTCCACCACAGAGCCCTTTTAGCTAGTGACACATCACGTGGGAGCATTAAGGAGATCATCAGGCCCTTCCTTGACTGAACTCTGGAAGCAGAACTCACTTCTCAAAGTTGTGGGACAATTCTAAAGACAGAATAAAGGCTTGGGAAGAAGACTTTGCACATCATGTTCCTACGTGCATAATGGTACACATGTAACTAACTGGAAATTTTGAAAAGACGAGTCCTTATTCTGCCCTAAGAAAATGAACTGGGTTAATCAGATTCTCAGCATGTTAAGGTTGCACATCCATATAGTCTCTACCTTATGTGCAAATCCATATAGTCTCAACTCCGCTCTTGCAGCACAAAAGCATCCATCTGAAATTTACAAAAATGTGTTTCGTGGAACCTTATTTGTGAATGCTAAAATGTGAATTTAATATAAAAATTTAGATGTCATCAACTATTATTTTTCCCAACTACATTGCTCATTTGTATTTATATTTTTACTTACTATGGCATTAATCTACATATTATATCATTCAAGAAGCCAAAAGTTAGACAGCTACTGGATTAGTTAATTCAGAAGCACACTATTCAGTTTGTAAATCAGTCAGTCATTTTTGGGGCCATGGTCACTGGGCACAGGTCAGGGATGTGGCAGTAGCTCCAAGCATCCCATCCTTGCCAGTATCTATTGAGTTTATGCCTGTGTCAGAATCACCTGGAAGATTTGGTCAAATAGTAGGGCTGGCTTCCATTTCCCAAATTCCAGAGTCAGGTGAAGGGGCCTCAAGAATTTGTGGGTTCTGTTTCTTTTTTGTTGCTCATAGGCAAGACTCTTTACAACAAAAGGATGTAAGGCAAAAATCAGCAGAAGAAAAACCACATGGAGGGGAGCCTGCAGAGAATGGAGCCAAGAGCCCAGGGGTCCCCTCCCTACAGTGTCACTGTCAGACATTTAATTTCTTCACCAATGCATCACAACAACTGTGAGTGAGCTGTTTGCTTCTGGGGATGTCTTCTCCCTTCAACCCCACAAGCTGTGAGGTAAACAGAAGCAGGAGTCTTAAGAGTCAGCTAATACCCACGCCCTTACCTCACTGCCCTATGAGGTCAGCAGTCTTGATCTAGTACTTAGGGTTAAGGGGGAGATAAAATCTGCACTCATGAGCAATTTTATCAGCCTTTCTGTCATGCTTTGGCTAGTATCTGATTTAAACACAAGATTTTCTTATTCTCTAGGAAAATTTTTATGATCATACAGACATAGCTAATTATTTTATTCCTTCAAATATTAAAGTTGTAATAAGCCTGGTCCATGAACATCAGGTTCTAGAATAAGAGAGGGTTTAGAAATAATAAAAATAATATCTCATTCTGTTATTTCTTCAAAAGACTCAGTCCTCCACTAACATTTTTATTATTACTTTCACATCCTGCCTCAGTTGAATTATATTGGGTCAGATAATTTCCTCAAGGCCATACAATGAAGTGAGAGTCATGAGGTTTTACAATGTCTACCCAAGAAATATTCTATAGTGAATAAACTGTGTGTGTGTCATTACTCAGAGAATCTGAGGATCACTTCCCTAAGAAATAGCCATCCCATAAATTAAGACTCAATATGGACTCAACTCCCCAGAAACAGTATAAAATCCTGGAGAGATTGACCCTACTAAATTATCTTGGCTGCCCTTCCAGCCTGTGCTCTTGGCTTTCTGGAACTTGAAGGCAAACATCAGCCATTGTTTCTAGTAAACTAGATTTGGGAATCGGAATTTTAAAATGTAAATGGTTACATTATGATTCCCTTCTTAAACACAGAGAGACAGGCAGTAAGAAGCAAAACAATGACTTGTTATGTTTTGAAAAACAGTCCTGGCTATCTCAGACTATAACAAAACCGGCACAAATTAACCCTTCCCCTCCCTGCTCTGTACCTCCAGAAAAGGTAGATTCGGTGATCACAGAGTCACATTAAGGTTTTGGTAACTGGAATGATGCTTGGATTATGTAACATTTTGCATATTTTTTAAAAAAAGAATCTTAAAAGGGGCCATGAGTTTGAAAGAGAACGAGGAGAGGTACATGGGATGGTTTGGAAGGAAGAAGGGGAAGAGTGAGATGATGAAATTATAATCTTAAAAACAAAAGAAATATTTCTAGAAGAATCAGATTAACTCCTTCAAAACTCATTCTAGCTTAGAACATGATGTCAGAACAATCATCTTAAAGCTGTGAGTTCTAGGTGTGTGGGTGCATATCTGTAATCCCAGCACTTGGAAAGCTGATGCAGGAGGATTGATGCCAGTTAAGGTCAGCTTAGCTACATAGTGAATTCAAGGCCAGCCTGGGATGCATAGGAAAACTGAATCTACAAAAAAAAAAAAAAAAGGAGGAGGGGTGGGCAGCTGGAGCAATAGCTGAGCATAAAGTGCTTGTCAGGCAAGTACAAGGACCTGAGTCAACTCCCAGGACCCACATAAGGAACACTGACTGGTAAACCCAGAGCTGGGAAGGTGGTCTCACTGCCAGCCAGCCAAGCTCACTTGAACTCCAGGCCAGTTAGAGACAGACAGTACCTTAAAACAGAGGTGGACAGGGCTTGCTGAATGACACCTGGGCTCTCCCTCTGTAAGGAGTAAGATTACATCCTAAGACAGTTGGCGTTGTTCATCTGTGCTTCCAAGTAACACAGCTGATGATGGAGTCGATGTTTGCTGTTTTTCTTTACATGAAGTAGCCAAGATAAGGCAAGCCCCAGAGTAAGTGTGGTGATCTCAGGGCCTAGGAAGGACTCCTTTGATGCACAGAAACTTTCCTCAGGGTCACAAGTTACATCTGTTGAGGAAAACCTTTAGTAATATCACAAATCCTCAAGTCTCTTTTCTTCCGGGTAAATATTGAGATCTTTCTGATGCAGTCCCAGCAAAAGCACTCAAATTTGAAGTCAGGGTAAAATGGCAGAACAAGTCCTGGTTCTGGCCTAAACCAGCCTGACAAGTAGAGCGCTGTGCTATGTCCCATTGCAGACATGACTAGTCAATCAAAGACCTCTTTCCTGCTAACACCATCAAACACCATCTCAATCGTCTCTACAAGAGCCTCTAGCCAGGACCTGTCCTATTTATTTATTCAGCACTGAATGTGTGTGCCATTATATATGTATGTTCACAAGTGTGGAAGTGTGTGTGTGCGCACGCATATGTGTGCATGTGTTGGGTGTTTTCCTCAATCACTCTCCACATTATCTATTGAGGAAGGATTCTTCCCCCAACCCAGGGATCATCAGTTTGGCTCATCTCGGCTTGCTCTGGAGATGTCCTGTCCCCAGACATTGTAACCTCAGCCCTTATGCCCTGGTAAGTCAGGCACTTTACCAGCTTCTCATGGCTCCTCATTCCAATTTAATAGGCACATATAGGCTCTGGATATTCAAAATATGGGTAGTTTTAGTTGAACTGTGAAACACATTAGCTTTTGAAGGCTAATATAAACGATAACGTAAAATGACTCATTAATGATTTTAAATACTGACTGCATATCAGAATGATAGTAGTTCATATTTTTTGAGTCACATAAAATATTTTAAAGTTAATTTTGCCACAGTTTCTTTGTCTCTTTTCAATGCAATACACAGAGAACCCCTTTAAGGTACCTTGTAATTGTATAGGTGACACTGGCTAGGACAGCCACTGCCAGGAGGACAGTGTCCTCACAAACATGGAACTACCATTCACCATGACAAGTGGAACAGCCCTGTCATGTTTCTCAGGTATGGCGCTAAATCAAGACCTTCTACCTTAATTTTAAAAAAATGGTTTTATTAAAATATTTTGTTGTAAAACATTAAATTTTTTTTAAATGTAACTGAAAGGTAATGTATAGGGAAAGAGACTGACCCCATAGATTTGGAGATTGAGTCATAGTTTTGATGGGCAATGGAAAAGACCATGAAGGAGTAGGGAGGCATTGGTGGAGACTTCATTCTTCATTAGTCAGAGAGTAAAGGCCAAGATGGCCAAGGAGCATGGATAATGTCGCACAGGGCTCTGTGAATCCAGACGCTGCTCCCACACTCCCAGGCCACCCCAATAGTGCAGTTATCTTGCCCCAGTCGGAATCTTTCCTAGTGGTGGTCCTGTAACTGCTTCCTTCAGACTGCCACTCTTTACTCCCCTAATCCTTCCAAGGGACCAGAGACCCACAGGATGCATCTCTCCACTTCCTCTTATCTCTTCCACCTCCCCGGTCATAATAAGAAAACGAAGTTCACATAAATGTCTCTCCCCGGGTCTTGGAGGCAGAACCGTTAGGCATGCTTCCCAGCTCATGGCTTTTGCACACTGACCATGAAAGTGGTAGGGACACATCTCATGCCTTAGCTTTTCCCCGTGTATCTGAATAGTCTCACTGATGACCACTAAGGACCAGCTGTGGTGTTTCCAACAGTTCCCTTGGCAACAACTACATCACAAAATTTCTTCAGGCATGAACTTCCTATTACAGAGTTGTAAGTCCATTTCTATTACATGAAACTTTTTATAATCACATCCTAAAACAGTTTTAGAATGACTTGGGGGTCAGTTCAGCTTTTCTGATGTTTTCTCTTTTCCAGTATCATTTCATGAAGGCATGGAAACCTAAAGACTCACATTGCTCTGAGGAAGGAGGCTATTTCCCCCACCCTGTTTCCTTTTGGACAAATCATCAAGGAGGGTTCCCTTCTGTGCCAAAGAAGACTAGATAGGTTTGGCATGAGACACTTGGGACAATATCAGCCGGGGCTCAGAAACGGAGTTAAGAGTAAGGGGCAAATTTTTTTTAAGGAACAAAGCTGAGGTATTTTTTAAGATGCTGATTTAGTGAGTTATTGAAAATGCTGCCCACATAGCCTTTTAACCCTCAAAGATATCAGATAACTTTTTTCTTGCAGTGAGATGAAGTGGCTGTCATTATCTCCGAAGGTCTGTATCATATTGGAATCTGTCAGTGCAGGTCAGGGAGTCCGCGGTGCTCTGGGCCCAGCTCGGGGACTGAATTACATTTCCCGGGCACAATGGCTGCAGAATGGGTGGGTGCTTTGTCATTTAAACTGCATAAAGAGGCAGAAATTGATTTTTATTGTGGATCTTCATATCTAATAAAGCTCCAAGGGGCTCTTTTCTTCTCCGATTGAATAGCCATTGAATGCTTTCAATCTAGTTCTGTGTTTCATGCCTAAACTGAATAGCAGAAAGGCAGAAAATAGATGGGGGAAAAGAGGCCAAGTCACTTTCCAGATTGAAAAGGATATGGCAGAGAAATAAATAAAAAAAATAAAATAAAATAAGACTATTTGGAAACGCATTTAAGTGGAGAAGGGAACTTTCTTAATGCTCAGGGGGAAATTGCTTTTCGAGGGATGTGTGCTCGTGTGTATCCGCACGCACGTGCAAATCCACTTGTGGGTGCGTGTGGGCCATCGGAGTACTTTGTGTGCACGTGTAAAAATCTATTTATGTTCAGCTGGGCCAGAGATAAAGCACTAACCACAAATGGACCTCTTGAAGCCCACACTGCCTGTCCTCACAGCCTTGCCCCAAAGAAACAGTGAGACAGAGCTTGAGGGTAAAAGCTGTAGTGTGAGGTAGCAGGTCATGTGGGAAACAGAGGCATTGCCCTTGTTCCCTGTATGGAGGCTTTGGAAGATGTCAAGTCTCATCTGTGCATAAAGTCAGAGCATCCTTCAATTTAGTGATCTGCAAGAAAATTAAAATTCTTCTAGATACTGTTATGGTCTGAATGCTGACTTCCATGCCTAAACAAGGCCTCTGATGACCCCCAGTTACAAAACGTCTCTGAGTTTTCACCCCAGCCAGTCTCCTAAAAGTAGCCTAATTCTTCACAACTGTATATTTGTGCTGTCAGCCACCAATCTAAATAAATATCCATCCATCAGGTGGGTACACAATACTTTCTCTCGATAGAGCCCTACATTAAGACCTAGTCCTCTCTTGTAAAAATGTCCACACTTCTAATGTTTAACAATCCAGGATCTAGTCTACCTGCTCTTGGCACTAGCCAGGGATCTTCCTCTTTATTTCACAGACTGGTGATCTGAATGGAATCCATCCTTGTCATTAGTCTTAAGCAAATAATGGTTATTTCTCCCAGCTACCATGACTGGTGTGAGATTAGGGACATGGCATAAATTCATCTAATCAGATTCACACATTTTTTCACATATGAGAAAAAGATATGCTTTTATCTTGGATTGGCGTCTAGGCAGCTTGGACTGTTGCCACCAAGCTGACCATATGAGAGAAAGTCTCCCCCAAATGGAGACAGAATAGAGTAGAGAGAGGAACTCAGCTGAGAGCTGGAACAGTATCAAAAATTCTTCCTGATTTCTGTATTTGTTTTCATTGCCTTCAATTTATTTTGCCTTGGCTTTTGCTCTTTATACACACACACACACACACACACACACACACACACACACACACACACACACACACACAAACATACACAGCAAGTAAGTATTTATAAAAATGTTTTCTGAATTCTGCTTAGAAAGTCCATTCACATATAATTGTGTTAATGTAATCATTTGAGTATTTTTTTATTTAAAAAAATTTTATTCATTTTACATACCAACTACAGACCCCCCTCTCATCCCTCCTCCCGCTCCCCACTCTGCCTTTGCCCCCAACCCACCTTCATTCCCTCCTCCAAAAGGTTAAGTCCTCGCATGCGGGGGACAGCAAAGCCTGGTACATTCGAGTATCTTAATGAGGGGAATCTTTGTTCTCAATAACACTCAACAGATCTCTTTTTAAATAACAGTTCCATACTTCAGAAAAGCTGGACTCTTGAAAAGTTGTGACATCCCAACTTAGAACACCAAAAATCAGTACTTCTAAAAACAAACTCTGCCTCTTGTGCACTCCCCCACCCAGCTCTATCCCAGATGCTCCTGACTGCCTACTGAGGGTCCAAAGAAGCTTGGTAGCAAATGAGACTTCCTGCCTGTGTCAGCTTCCACATTCAAGGGGCCGCAAGCCTCTGGGTTGTGCCTCTGTAACCCTGGTTTCCTCCAGAGTAACGTCATCCTGCTTCCTTCCATTCCAAGATGAGCTCAGGGCAGCGGCCCTTTCCAAGTCCTTTTCTCTGTGCTCCATGCTCCTCACAGCTGCTGCGGAAGGTTTCTGAGGCCCAGAGAACAAAAGCTTTAAACCCTTTTCGTGACTCCTATGTCCCTTACTGCATCCCATTCTTCCTTGCTACCTAATGTTACTCTCTTGTTCTCCTTTTTAAATTGCTTATAATTTTAAAGTGTTCTGAACTTCTTACAGCGAGGTCTGAATTTTAGAAAAGTATTCTCTGTGATTACATCCAAGATTTATGGGTTTTACACTCACAATGTCAATAAATTAGTATCCCCAAAGTTTCATGGCATGGAGTTAAATCTGATATAGTAATTATTTAATAAATTATACTGCTCTGTATAAAGTTGATAACCAGTCTCCAAGCCCATGAATGAGTGCTATTGTTGTCCACGCCCAGTTCTCTGTAGTCTTTACTCCACGTCCACAGGTTGTATTTTACTCAGGTTCACTAGAGAAAAAGAACTAAGTGGGTGGATATACATAAAAACGTATTAAATATGCTTTAAAATAATAATGAGACCCATATCACACCTAGGTTAAAGAGAACCTGGCACTTGGTCCTTGAGGCTGGCACCATCCACAGTCGGAGTAGTCCCATAATAACTGTCTCTCACTGGGGTCAATGACCCATAGTTATGCAGTCCACAAGGCTGGGAGTCTCAGTAGTCCAAACCTGTTTCTGGAAACCCAGAAAGCTCCCAGGGAGCCACTGGTTCCTAATTCCATGACAAACACTTAGAAATGCTGGTTCTTCTATCAGCAAATGGCTCTGCAGCCATGGGACAAATCAACTGGCTGGCTAGAGGAAAGGCCAAATGATCCAAAGGTTGGAAGAAACTTCCTTCTGAAATACCTCTTTCAAAAATCTGGGGTGCTACCTGAAGGTGCCACCCACAGTATAGGATGGATCTTCTCTCACATCAACCAAAGCAATCAGGATGATTCTGCAGGTGAGGCTTCCTAATCAGGCGATCTGATTTGTGGCAAGTTGACATTAAAATTAACCAGAATAGATTGCTACCCTACCCTAGTACCCTCTGGGGAGTGTGGGGCCCACTCTGAGGAGTGAGACTGCCTGGCCTTTCAAGCAGCTTGTTTTGACACCAAAACCAAGCCAGATTCTAAAAATGAAAGAAGGTAGCCATGTAAGGCATTTCCAAGAGCCACAGACTGTTCATGGTACTAGGCCCATCAGTCTGCCCATGACTGGCTGTGTCCAATTCTCAAGTTAACACACTTTCTGGATGGATTCTTCATGCAGAGTCCAAGAGCAAGGATAGCGAATTCTCCCTATCTTACCCAGGAAATAATTGTCTGTCTAGTTAATTTGTCCTTCTATGCAGGTGGGAGGAGGGTCTAAGCCTGCACACCTGTACCTGAGCTCACACAGTACGGTCATCTGAACACTCAGCCTTTCTCTCCTGCCAGCATGGTCTGGTGATATAGCTCTGATTTAAGTGGCTTGCATAGAAATTGTTTTTTGGTTTGTTTTTTTTTTTTTTTTTGGTTTTTTTTTTTTTTTTTTTTTTTGTTTTTGGTTTTTCAAGACAGGGTTTCTCTGTGTAGCTTTGCGCCTTTCCTGGATCTCGATCTGTAGACCAGGCTGGCCTCGAACTCACAAAGATACGCCTGCCTCTGCTTCCCAAGTGCTGGGATTAAAGGCGTGCGCCACCACCGCCGCCGCCGCCGCCGCCGCCACCGCCACCACCCAGCGAAATTGTTAATACTAATATCCAATGCAGACATTCTCTTCTGTTTTCTTCTTTCTCTTCCTTGAATTTTCTAGCACTTTCTTTATTGTTAGAACTCTGTTACTGAACTTTTTCTTTAAGGGTGCAAGGGAATTTAAAACATACTTGACTCCATCCGTGTGTGTCTGCATTTGAAGCTGCATAATGTAAGTAATAGAAGTTGAAGATAATTGCAAACTGTTCTTGATTTTACTAGTGTTTTATTAACAGATCTGCCTTAATCCAGGATTAAAACTGAGTGAGATTAGAGGATTTCTCTCATCTGCAGCTTGGAGCAAGAGACATATGTAATAAATGTGCCTCCCTGTTTGACATAAAACCATCCTATTATACTCACGGCAGCACTGAGTGCAGACAGCTTCCACCCTTCCTGCAGTGTGCATGTTCAGTAGCAAGCAGGAGAGATGCCTAGGCCTTCCTGTCCCTGTCAAGATGAAGACCACACTCCCTTACCTCGGAATGGAACTGAATATTATGTCAAGAGCCCGTCGTTCCAAGAAAACAGGTTCCAACCACAAAGCATTCTCAGCTGTTGATAAGAGAAACACTAACAGGAAGAAGGTCACAGACTCAGCTCTCACGGGGACTCTTCAATGGCTTCTGCAGCACCAAAGTCTCTGGGTGTACCTGTGGACTGAACCAGCTGCCACCGCAAAAAAGTCACCATCCTCCAAGGGATGGTGGACTCAAGAGCGCCTCTGTGTGGGAAGCAGGAAGCAACATCAGATCCATAGTCAAAGACTTTACTAAGTGTTGAGAATCATCAAGGAGAAGTTGCATGCCCATCAGAAGCGACTAAAGGCAAAGTAAATTGGTGATACTGCAACCCGGAGACAGCCATTCTTATTCTCCTTCCTCAATGTTTCTCTCTCTCTCTCTCTCTCTCTCTGTCTTTCTCTCTCTCTCGATACAAGTTTTCTCGGTGTAACTCTGGCTGTCCTGGAACTTGCTCTGTAGACCAGGATGGCCTGGAACTCAGAGATCTGCTTGTCTCTGCCTCTCCAGTGCTTGGATTAAAGGAGTAAGCCACCATTGCCCAGCCACTATGTCTCTTTTGATTCTGTTTCTAAGTCCATGTAACAAGTAGCCACCTGCAGTATAAAGTCATCAGAATAAAAAAAATCTCATCAGCTGTTTATAAAAATTACAAGGATAGGAAACAAATTAGCAGTTGTTTGGGGTAACTTCAGAGGGCAAGAGAAGGCATCTCAGCCCTGTATGGTCCTAGGGTGGGGGATACATCTGTCAAAACTGTTAGACCTCAAGCAGGAAGGCCTCTGTATGCTAATTTTAAAAACACTAAACCAGAAAGTTGCAAAATCCTAGGGCAGAATGCAGACAGACAAACCAATCCTAACTGTGCCATCATACGCCAGTGGTGCTGAACAAGGTGTGATAAAGAGAGGCTTACCTGAGACACTCTGGGAAGAAGGTTATAAACTGGACCTTAAGATTAAGCAGAAAAAGAATTCTGCACCAGCACTTTGCTCTGGCTGATAGGTTTTGTTGTTGTTGTTGTTGTTTTAATAATTTTATGGATGAGCAATCCTGAAGCTGTGTGTGAGAACTGAACAAAATAAGTAATGAAGTAATCAGTCATTTTCTTTCACTGCCAGAAAAAGAAATCACCTATAAGTGAAGGTGAACAGCTATTAATAAACCCCATGGTGTTGGGTCTAAGTCAGGGATATAAACTGAACTCCTGATTTGGAGAGAGAGAGAGAGAGAGAGAGAGAGAGAGAGAGAGAGAGAGAGAGAGAGAGAGAGAGAGAGTAAGAGGGCAGGGTCTAGCTCTGTTGTCTGAACAGGCCTAGAGGCAGTGGCACCTGGCACTGCCCAGAATCTGGCTTCCAAACACCATTCTCTAAGAAAATGAACCAAGACTCCTAAGGGACATAAACAACATTTTGGCTGAGTGAAAGAAACTACAAAATGAGTGTAGAGTGTCTTATTAACTAAGAAACTAAGAAAAAATCAAAAGAAGAAAAACCGAAGGATGGGGTCAGGTCAAAGAACCATGGGACCAATCAGTAGGAGCTTCCATGGCCAAAGCTACAATGCTCTGAGTAACAAAATTTGCAGCATTGGTAGTAGATTATAACCTCACAAATAAATTAATCTCCTATAACCCTTGTTAATACAATGTATTAAATGGGTAAATAAAACAAGGGACAGGCTTCCCATGCAGAAGAATCCCTGGTAATACATCCAGACACGTCCTTCCTTACAAGGCAGAACTCTGTCCCTCTCCAGGACTTGTGCTGGTTATATCCATTGAATACAGAAAGGAAAAAACAGTTCACAGCAACCATCCCTGGAGGACAACAGCCACAACAAGCCAGAGACGAGTGTTGATATACTGGTACCCCTAAGTGAGATTCTCCCTCAAACATTTAACTCTGTTCTAATCCTAAAAACAGACAAACAGGAGAACCTGGCAAACAAGGAACACAGACTCATTGCCACCGAGCAGAGAAAACTGAAGGAATAAAGAGGATATGTAAACTAAATGCACGCAAACGCTAGACTGGATCTTGAAACCAAACAGGAGGATGTGAGTGGAAAATCACAGTGAGGTGTGAACAAAGCCCTTACTTAGTCAGTAGGACCTGACTAGTGCATTACTTAATTTTGACAGATTTGCTGTGGTTCTGTAATATGTCCAGACTATGAGAAGTATTAGGTTGACTAAATTGGAAGCTCCAAACTATCTTTGTAATGTTTGTTTCAATCTAAAATTATTCCAAAATGAAAATAAAGCAAAATCACTATCACCCGAGTCTCACAGGCACACTATTTTTATTTTTAAAGCATGAAAACATCACTTATTCAAAAGATAAAATGAAAATTAAAGAAGTCTTGCATTCATTGTGTGGTGCTTCTCAGAGTGGCTGGCTTACAAATTGGCTTTCTTTCTTATTCTCCATTTGTTTCATATTCGCTGGTTTTGTTTCCACAATAATTCACATTTAATCCAAAAAAAATGTCAAATTGAGCTTTGGACAAATGTTAAAGGGGTCTATCTATCTTTTTGTGTGTGCACACGCATGGGGGGGGGGGGTGTTGTCTCCAGGTAACCTTGAACGCCAAAGATCCAGAGATAGCAGAAAAGGATCCTGCATGAAACCATTTTCAGTACCTGAATTCGGGCCCTCTCCTGGGTCTGCCTGGGCTGTGAGTGTGACACTTGGGGAACGCTGGAGAAAGCGAATGCACACCCCGAGAAAGCCCATCACATGGAACCTCAGAGCAGCGTCGGCTTTCATGGTGCAAGGTCGGTCTGAGAAGTGATTTGGATATCTACGTCTGTGCAGATTTGTTCTGGGCTCGTGTCAGCTGAAACATGCCGGACACAGATGACAGATGGACACGTGAGAGGCTCAGCTACAACAGGTGGTTCTGGGTAGACAACCTGGTGTTTTGTGGTTGTCACTTCTGATGAACGCCACCGACGATACAGCCTGACAAAAATATATGAGGTGCCTTCTGCCATTTCTGGTGCCAACGTGTCAGGAGACACCTGCCATCTGTGACAGGGTGGCATTAAGCAAATTAATGTCTGGGAGCTTTTTTTTTTTTTTTTTAATGGTTTTTCTTTTTTTCTTTTTTTCTTTTTTTTTCAAAAGCAAAGAATTTCTTTTTTTTTTTTCAGTCATGGTTAGAGAGAAACATGAAGATCAAATGCAGGACAGTTCTCTGCTAACACAAACAGCTTCTACTGGGCTCTGCTCACCCTTCCTGCCACATTCCATATTCTTGAATTAGGAGGAGAACTCCAGGGAGAATACCCATCTTCCCTCACCATCCACGGCTGTGTAGAGGGGAAGGCACACATCTTGTGAGGAACCTGCTGTGCTGGGGCTCACCCACATGGTGGATGGTGAAGGAGCGGTGCCAGGGACAGAAAGGTGGCAATCTTTTTTTTTTTTTTTTTTCTCTTTTCTTTTTTTGGTTTCTCAAGACAGGGTTTCTCTGTGTAGCTTTGGAGCCTATCCTGGAACTCACTTTGTAGACCAGGCTGGCCTCGAACGCACAGAGGCCCTCCTGGCTCTGCCTCCCGAGTGTTGGGATTAAAGGCATGCACCACCACTGCCCAGCAAAAGGTGGCAATCTTTACGCTTGTCTCTGCTCTCTGGGGAGAGAGCACTAGACAGGCACAGTATTTCTAAGGAGTCTTCATGTTACCACTGTTGCCCCCTATGGTTTCTCTCAGAGCAACCAAGACTTTTTAAAACTGTAAGTTAAGTCATACCTGTCCCGTGTTTGAAGCTCGTCAGTGGCTTTGTAGTACAGCCAGGTTAATATTCACAATCCATGACCTACAAGGCTCCCCACCTGTCACCAGTCACCTCCCCTCCTCATTACATGCCAGCTCCCTTGGCTTCTTGGCTGTGCTAATATGTGATGCCCCTTCCCACCATGGGAGTTTGTTCTTGCTCCTTTCTCGCAAGATGATTGTCCATTAGAATTTTCTGTGACTCATTTCTTCCTTAGTTAGCCCCTGACCCCTTATCTAAACAACAAAACCCACACTCTACCCATCACCTGCATCACTGCCTATGTTTCCAGGCCTTTATTTTTAGTAGGTCCATGGGTTCCCATATGCCTTTCCTAAAGAACTTTACTCTGAGGAATTTACATGGTATCTGCAGTACCAGGAATGGGGCCTGGCCATCATCGGGGCTTTGCATATGTGTGCACATGTTTCCAAGAACAATTAATCATGTGATTTTCTTTCATCAATGAGATATCACAATAACGTGATATTTCTAAATGGGACCTTTATGAAACAGTGCATGATTTACCATGTCCCTTCCTCTGCTGCGGCGGTCAGGCACATGTCAGGATGAGATCAAAGTAGAAGCCCTAAGCCAGCTTGCATTGGACATAGGTCACAAAGACATAATGTTTTGTTGATGCTTTGGAAGATGCTCTGTCAGGTAATGTAACAATCTATTCTGACTAACAGGGTATGGATGAACAAATGAAGGAATCATGATACCACGTAGCTAGATGGCCAACTCAGACAAGTGGCATGCTTCCCAGGTAGTTGCAATCCCAGGCAACCTCAGACTGACCTATCACCAACAATATGGGAAACAGGACCCAAGACCCAAATAGTGAGCCCCAAATGGGGGCTGCAAGGTAAAGTGAAGGTGAGTTACATGTCCAGGCTCACTCCATAGTCAGGGGCCACACAGTGTGAGCTTCTTTTCTGTTAAGTTCTTGCTGGAAAATCAATTGAGCAAGAGGTGGAGTACAAGGTGATCTCACTTGTGGGAACCCGTGGGGCCATGGAAGAAAGAAAGCCAAGCACTCCCTGTTCTCTCCATGAATCCGCCCTGCCCCCATGAGGCTAGATGCACAGAGCTGGGTATCTTCTGGTCTTGGGCTCCATCTCTATTTCTTAGCTACCCAATGCTGGGTACAGAAGTTTCTTAACCTCTCAAGCTTGTGCTTTCTTCTCTATAAAATGTAGGCACTAATATTCCCTTTCTTGCAGGGCAGCAACAGATAAATAGCCTTATTTCAATGTCCGGTGTTAAGTACGTGCTCAATAAATGTTAGCAACTGATAGGAGTAGTTTTCTTAAATCCTAGAACTATCTCAAATAATGTTGAAGGCCAAATTCCAGGGGAAATTAGTCTTGGAGTGTAGCAAACATGGTAGAAGCCAATGAAGGGATGTGCTTCCAAAACCATCAAAATAACAAAAATAATTTGAATTCATATAAGAGCACAGATGAACACACAGAGAGAGCTGAGTCCAAGCCACTAAGGAGCGTGCACATTGTTCATGTGTGTTACTTTCAGTGTTATCGTATTTTTGCACAGACCTTTTAATCTCAGGAATTAAATGACTACTCTAGAAGGTTACAGGACTTCTTGCCTTCTCTCCCCACCCTGGTTGTATTTCCTTTAGAGACATTCTATATATTTTTTTCCAGGAAAAAAAAAAAACAACACTGTGAAAGGCTAGGGTGAATTATATGATTCATTGAAATTAAAATGAAATTTTAAATTATCATGCAGTTCAGATGATGTAGAGTGAGTGATAATAAATAAGGGTTAAAAGGAGGATGGCAGATCTTTTTTCATGGTTTTTATTTTTTCCCCTTTCTGTTGTTTATAAAAGCCTTCTTGGAAGATTAAAAATAATATTTCTTTCCCTATTGATTTTTTTCTTTTCCCATTTGGCAAACATTAATTTATTTTCTGTGTTTCTAATAGAGCTGATAGCAATACAGCTGTATTTATTTACTGTGTCCTCTGGACACTGACATTACTGATGACATCACAGCAGAGGGACAACAGCCAAACATCTCCTGAGGCAACAATGTAGAACCCTGCTTCTCTGAGCTTCTCTGAGGTCTTTGTGGAGAGGCCTGTAGCCTCTACCACCCAAGAAGACTCAACAGACTTCTAGCCCACTCATCTAGGCTATATAGGCTGCACTAGAATCACCTACACAGGTGGTGCCTCTCGTTGGGGCACTTCCTTCTCCCTTCCCCTAAGTCTCAGCTCAGATCTTATCCTTTGAGACAGAGTGCCCTGGTTTCTTCTTCCCAATGTAGGACACAAGCATCTCCATCAAGTTGATTGCCAACATATTCCACATACTTTTGGTATGCTAGACCCTGGACTAACTGCTAGAGGGTCAACAACAAAGATGACAGGGAGAACATCCAGTTCAGGTGGGAAGACACAACTATGGTACCAAAATTCAGTGCTTCTCTGTGGGAGCACTGAGACAGAGGATCCATTACCAAAATACCCATCTGTGAGGTTAAGAGAGACTCCAGGAGGAAGTGACATCTGAAGTAAATCTAGAAGGAAATAGGGAACAGAGAGGAAGTTGGAAACCAGTTGGAAAACAGGGTCTTCTCCAAAGTAACACACTTAAGTTGACCAGGCTAGGGCTGCAAGTGAGGTTTCCACCTGTATCTGCTGTTCCTGACCTCTTCACAGCTCTCCCTGCCAAGCTTTCTCATATTGCAGATATCGCCTGTTAGTCAAAACAGGATTTGAGGAATTACTGTTTCCTTGACTGACAATTTTTCTTACAATTTAACAGAATCTTCTGGGGTCAATGGCAAAGCTTGAGTGCGCTATTGTCATGGTGGGTGTTTGCAGCATGTGGTGGGTTCCTTACATTGAGCACAGCTATTATCTCTCTGCACATCACCCTCAGTTCATGGTGACCAAGTTTATAGTTCTGTAAAGCTCTCTGCTGACACAAACTGAAGAGAATCGCATTTATTACACACAGCATCTTCTCTCTCTAAAAAATGGAGCTGGCTGGGAAGCCAGCAATCTTCTCCAAGTGAGACCTCCTACTGTTCCACTCTCCATCTTCTACTCTTCTGTTCTTGGAGAACCTTCTACCATACCTACAAGCAAATGATCTCTTCAAAGAGCCTCCTCATCAGCTAAGCAAGTCCTTGCCAAAAACTAAAGACATCCACAACAGTTAAGGAAATGCTGACTGCTGTAACAATCAAACAAAAAAAAAGAAGAAACAGATTGAACATGTCAGAAAATTTTCTTGTTCAAATAAGATTCCAGACAGTTGCTTCTGGTTGACAGGTGGCTTTCCTTCAAGCAATAATTTAGAGATCCAGGCTCCTTCTGTCTTATGGCTCCATGAGCCTCAGGGCATCTTCTGAGGTCACCACATTTGCCTGCACTGGATGATGCTTAGCTTGGTGGCACATGTCTTATTTCTGTTCTACACTAACATGGCACAGTTAACTGTGTAGAGTTTAGTTGTGTGCATGGGTGAAAAGGGAAAATAATTATGTTGAGAAGTAATGAACTGGCCGTTGCCAAAACCATAAATTTTGGTTTTATATTCCAGGAGAACTCAGTAAAAATTAGCTACAATTCTCTGGCTACTGTAGGCTTTGAGGGAATGCTAGGATCTGGAATGCTCTGATTTTCACCTCGATAAAACAATAAATCCATACAACAAATAAATCAAGGAGTTGAGTCTGTCTGATTTAAAGCTCTTAGGCACATCAAATTGATGTAAGCATCTGATAAAAATCCTTCTGCTCAGGGAGCTTGCACTGAGAGGCAATGGAGAAGAATCACATGCATACCGAACAAGGCTTTACTATTTATTTCTAACTTAAAAAAATCATTTTCCTTTTTAAATTAACATCGGACCCCTGGTACTACCAATAGATTAGCTATCTCCTGAGCCCTTAGTGTAGTTATAGGTATTTCTCAGCAAACATTCCTGGAAACGTCTACTTGTTGGTATACTTTCTTGAACCTGGGAATCAGTTGTGCCTTCCCTGGGTAATATAAAAATGGGTAGAGGTGACATGTAAGTTTTGGAGGCACTTTTTAAGAACCAGAGCACATTGTCCAAAGTCCCCTTTTCCTCTATGACTATCAGCAGTACTCAGGAGGTGGATATTCCACTTGCCTGGTGCCTGGATAAGAAGTCATGGTGAAGAATCTCAAAAACACTTGCTATGGGCAGATGACCTGGGCAGAAAATGTTTATTATGAGAAACCACTAAGTTTTTGCTGCTTCTTTACTAATCTAGAACCTAGCCCATTTTGCACTCCAAATAAGTACTTAGAAGTGTAAATGCATAGTGGTTTACTTCATGTAAATCTGGCCTGAAAGAAATAGAGACTGTGTAAGACAAACAATAGTTATAACCATGTTAGAGAATGCCAAGCTATCAACCAAACTTGATAATGTACTCCCTGGCAGGTGGCAGTCTTGTACACTAAGTAAACACAACCTATAGGTAAAGTGAGCAGCTCATCGAACAGAGGTACAAAGGCTCTTAGAAGCTGTTGTTTAGCAAAAAGATACAAAACCTCGAGTTCTGCAGCATGGCAGGAGCAGTTCTACTAGACACTTCCAGTGTCAACAAGTGGTTTGCCTCTCATACTCAGAGGAAAGAAAATAACCAAATGTGGTGTCGAGGTACTGCAAAAGTTGAGAAGATGGCTTCTATCATTTCTCACCTCAATGTGGTTTTTCTTTTAATCCCTTCTTAGAGGAGAGAAAAAATATTCTATAGTACTAGACTTCAGGATGTTTTCTCCCTCAATCAGAATCCTGTTTAGTGGAAAATTTGACCTCTAAATGTCCTTGCTGGGCAGACATGAGACTCATATACCTTGATTTTGACAGTGATGTTGCATCCATGGACCCTGTTGTAGAACCTGTGTATCAGAGAAGGCATCTGCATTTGTTCAATAAATGAGGAATTCTTCAGTGTAAAGGTCCCTAGGGGAAGTCAATGTTTGACCCAGGTGGGAACCTGAGATGTTGTCTGTTGCCCTGCTAGTCTAACAGGTGGTAAGAAAGAGGCCAGTGAAGGAACTGCAAATGAGATGTCAGTATAAGACATGACAGCCAGCTAGGCAGTGGTGGCACACACCTTTAATCCCAGCACTTGGGAGGCAGAGCCAGGCAGATCTCTGTGAGTTCGAGGCCAGCCTATTCTACAGAGTGAGATCCAGGACAGGCACCAAAACTACACAGAAAAACCCTGTCTCCCCCCCCCCCCAAAAAAAGACAAGACAGCCAGTGTTCTTCTAGGCTTAGTTGACCAAGTAGACCTGGAAGTAGAGGCAGAGGGTCTGCTACCACTCCAAGCTCATCTGCTGCATCTGTTGTCATAAAATAGGAAACTAGAAATTCAGGTCACCTGGATAATGTGTTTAAGTCATCATGACTGAGACTTTTCATAATATTTTCTCAGTAATCATTCATTCTACTTCATTAAAACTTATTCCAAGAAGAGTTCTCTTTGAAATGTGGGCTTGGTGTCTCATGGACAACGTCTGATTTCTTAGAAACCATGTGTATTTATCTAGAAAAGAAAATATGAGTGGATACTCTGCATAATTTCACCTTGCAGTCATGCCAACAGTTGGACAGTCACTGCTAAAGAGTGGCATCCCTTAAGGCCCAAAGCACAACAAAACCTAATAAGACCAAGAAGTATGCTTTGATATTTAGCGAAATGTAATTAGCAAGAGTGTCTGCAGTCTTGGAAGTACCAAACAGAAGAGCATGACTATAGATGACTATAAGAGAAAAACAATCATAGGTAAATGAACCAGAGTTAAGGGTACAGGTATAAACAGATTGTATAAGGTCCTGTCTGTGTCTATATAGTAGGCTGACTGTAGCATGAATTCATCCCTGAAATCATGTACATACAAGTAATATTAAACAGGTTCAGCTGGCTTTGTGTATGTATATACATGTGTGTTTCTATATATATGCATTTATATATACATGTAATAATAACAAAGAAAACAAAGGCCATAAATTTTAGAAGAAGCAAGAAAGGAGGTATATAGAAGGAGTAGGAAGGGAGGAAAGGGAAGAAGTGTAATGATATATTTTAATTAAAAATAAATATATATATTAAAAACTCAATGAGCCAAATAATAACACACTGGAAATCATTAACATTAGTTTTAACCAATCAGAAGAAAAAATAATAGGAAAAGGGAGGAGGAGGAGGAGGAGGAGGAAGAAGAAGAAGAAGAAGAGGTGTTGGAGGAGGGGGAGGAGGACAGAGTCAAGGTAATATTACATTTAAACATAAATAAATAATAAATATAACAAAGGAGTATGACCAAAACATCCAAAACATTCATCCATTGCTACCAGGAATGCAAATTTGTACAGTCACTATGGAAATCAGTATGGTAGTTCCTCAAAAAGATAGAAATTTATCTGTAGATACAGCTATATCACTCTTGGGCATATACCCAAAGAACCCACAGGACCTTTGCTCAACTATGTTCATAGCAGCTTTATTCATAAGAGTCAGATACTGGAAACAACCTAGATGTCTCCCAACAAAAGAACGGATAAAGAAATGTGGTACATTTAAACAATGGAGTGTTTTTCAGCTGTTAAAAAACCTTGAAAAACATCATTCTGAGTGAGGTAACCCAGACCTAGAAAGATAAATATGGTATGTATTCACTTATAAGTGGATATTAGTTGTTAAGCAAATGATAACCAAGCTACAATTAGTAGACCCAGAGAAGTTAGGTATAGAGGAACGGACTTGGGGGAACACATGGATTTCCTTGGAGGGGGAAAACAGTGTGGACTCGAGATGAGGGGATGGGAACAGGAGGATCTGGTCAGGAGAAGGATGGGAGGAGGGGTTGAGGGAAGGAATGTGGGGACAAACAGCTGGAATTGAGAAGCATTTGAGAGGTAGAAACCTAGTACAGTGGAAATACCCTAGAATATATGAAGGCAATCCTAATGAAGTCTCCAAATAATGATGGAGATGGAGTTCCAATTGGCCATCTCTTGTTACCAAATGAAGCTCCCAGTACTGGGAATGGGTTATATCCAGTTGAGTTGTTGGTCAAAGGGGTTCCATGGAACTTCCAAACAATCCAGGCTTTTGCCAAGACAATAGATTTCTCATCACAAATTGACAGCAAGGCCCTATTGCTAAAGATAACACCCACACATGAACATGGAGAGGTCAAGCTGGTGCCTATATAGAACCTTCATCCCTATATTCTAGTGTCTTTGGTATGAGTAGGTATTCTGCAGGCTACCAAAAGAGAAATATAAGCACCAGTCTAGCCACAAAACCTTTGTCTACAATCTGTCCTGTCTGCAAAATATGCTAAGGCAATGGTGGCACAAAGCTTGTGAGAGTAAGCAACCAATGTCTGATCTGACTTAAGGCTCACTCCTTAAGATGGAACTCATGCCTGACACTGCTTGGGTGGTGAGGAACCAGACCACGGACAACCCAGAGACCTAGAGTAAAGCCAAATAATACTCGTCTAAAAAATGGCAATAAAATTATTCCTAATTATATTTGCTTTATTCATAAATCAGTGCCTTAATCAGTCATCATTAGGGAGGTTTTCTTTTGAAGTGGAAGGGAGCAAATGCAGAGACCCACAGCCAGACAGAGAGTCCATGACACACACATATAGCTCTAGGTGGGATGTCTCCAACAAATTCCTCACCTTGGAGCACAGGAAACCCTGTGGAGTTAGGGAGGAGTCAGAGGGGATAAAAGACACCAGAAAAACAAGGCCCTCTAAATCAACTGAGTTCATATGAACTCACAGAGACTGAAGCAGCAAGTGCTGAGAAGTACCAGCCTGCACGGGTCTGCACCAGGTTCTCTTTCTCTCTCTCTCTCTCTCTCTCTCTCTCTCTCTCTCTCTCTCTCTCTCTCTCTCTGTGTGTGTGTGTGTGTGTGTGTGTGTGTGTGTGTGTGTGTGTGTGTGTGTAGTGGCTTTCAGTTTGGTAGGAATCCTGAGTGTATGAACAAGTGAGTCTCTGACTCCTGTGCCTTCTCTTGGGACTTTTTTCATTCTGTTGGTTTGCTTTATTCAACTTTGATGTGATGTTTTTTGATTAACTTATTATATTTTCTTTTACTGTGTTTTGTTGTTATCTCTCGGAAGCCTGTTCTTTTCTGGTGAGAGGCTAGGCAGGTAGTCCAGGCGGGACTGGAGATAGAGAGGAACTGGGAGGAGTAGAGGGAGGGAAAGTTGTGATTGAGATGTATTACATGAGAAAGGAATCTATTTTTAATGAAAGGGTGAAAATTAAATCAAGAAGATAAAAACAGATTAATAACAAGTACTGAGATTGAAGCAACAATGAAAAGTCTCCCACCAAAAAGCACAGGACTAGATGACTTCACTCCTGAGTGTAAAAAAACATTTGTTTATTAAATTTTATGTGTATGTGTGTTTCCTGAGTGTATGTATGTGTGCCACATGTGTGTAGGAGCCCACAGAGGTCAGAAGAGTGTTGTTGGGGTTTTTTACTTTTTGGGGGGGCCCGCCATCCAGCTCTCAAATAAATCACACACGGAGGCTTTTTCTTACTTATGAATGCCAGGCCCTATCTTGGCTTAGTTTCTATCCAGCTTTTCTTATCCCATCTACCTTTTGCCTCTGGGCTTTTCCCATTCTCTTACTTCAGAATCTCACTCTTACTCTGTGACTTGCTGTGTGTGTAGCTGTAGCTGGGTGGCTGGCCTCTGGAGTCCTCCTCCTCCTCTGGCTGCTCGATCTTAGATCTCTCCTCCCAGTTTTCTCCTTCTATGTAAACACTCTGCCTGCCAGCCCCACCTATCCTTTCTCCTGCCTTGCTATTGGCCAGTTCTTTATTAAACTATCAGGTGTTTTACACAGGCATAGTAACACAGCTTCACAGAGTTAAACAAATGTAATATAAACAAAAGTAACACACCTTAAAATATTCTACTACATTTCCCCCTTTCATCTTTTAACACGCAGGGGCTGAAATGGAACGGGAGAAACTTCCAGCTACATTTGGCACCCAATGTGGTAGCAAGAATTTCCACCTAAAACCTGAGAAATCTTTAAAAAAGTGTTCTAAAATGGAGCCAAGAGCAGCTTCCTAGTTATGTCTCCCAGGCAAGCCATGATACAGAGACACTGTGGCATGGCACGTGGGCTTGAGCTACAGTATGGAGGGTTTGCGGTGTGTGGGCCTGACCTACAGCAGGACAGATTCCTGTCCCGGTACACAGAGGTGTCTCCAAGACATGCATCACACTGCATGGTGGATTTAGCTTCTACTAGTACAGACCAAAGAAGAAGAAGGAGGAGGAGGAGGAGGAGGAGGAGGAGGAGGAGGAGGAGGAGGAGGAGGTGGTGGTTTCTGGGCTACATTCTACTGAATGAGGGCATAGACCCACTGCTTCCCAGACTCAGTGATGAGCATGGATTCCAGAGCTGGCGGTAAACATACCTCTGCCATGTTGGGAAGCTAAGGTGGTCAGTGTCAACAGCCAAAGTCATCACACAGCTTAACAGTTTAAAATCTCTCCTGGTAAGAGAAGAAATGTAGATTGGCAATAAGACAGATTCAGATGGAATAAAACTAAATGGTTTACAGCATGTATAAAAATGTATGTAGGCTTGGAAGAGAGAGGAAAAGGAGTATATACAGTTACATAAAGAAATAGTTTTTAAAAACAATAAAGTCTTTAAAGGGACAGTAAAAGTAATATAAAAGTTAAGCCACTTAAAGATGGAAATTACACAGAGAGTCTGGATTATGTTGTCTTCGGGATTTTTAACTGGAGAGAGACATTTGACTGTAAAGTCTGCTGAGTTAAACATAATTAAATATATATGTGTGTGTATATATATATATCTTAATGTATCTTGACTTCAAAATTTGGGTCTAAGGGTATATGGCTTTGGAAAGGAGGCTCTGCTTTTGTTTCTACAGGAAGCAAGAGGCTGTAGATTTGTTCCAGGTTAAGATGGATCAGATTTGATCAAGCAAGACCTCCTGAACCTTGATAGATGGTATCTATCAGCAAAGGTTATAAATGGTCTTCCCAGGACTTGACCATTATCTTGAATTTTCTCAGGACCCCATAAGATGCCTCCAATCAGCAGGAAGTAACCTAGAGGACTACATCCACATTCCCCCACCAAATGGATTATGGATGTTTGTCTTTTTGTTTAGGGGTTTGGTTACAAATTATTATTGGCCATAGTCAATCTCTTTCTAAAAGAAGAAAGGGGGATATGATATAGAATTTTGGCTTTGTTTAGGGGTTTGGTTACAAATTATTATTGGCCATAGGCAATCTCTTTCTAAAAGAAGAAAGGGGGATATGATATAGAAATATAGGTTATAGATATAATAGGATAAAAGAGTAGATTATTGTTTGAAATGTTTTACATTGCTATGGATTTTAGTTTACTGATACAAATTTAAAGTTAATTTTGTTATACTATATATATATATATTTCTACTCTTGTTTAAGGTATTATGTTTATGAAGCTCATTTAAAATTATAATATATAATTACAAAATACAGATTAATAATTAATCAACTATGATAATCAAACTTATAGTCATGTTATTTAAGTTTTCTAGGTTTACATAGATATATTTCAATTAGGTAGGTAATCTTCAAACACTTCAAAGACCTACAGAATATGGCATTTAAAATGTTTTAAGAACTTAGACTTTTCTGAACATTGAAACATGTCTACTCCTGGCAGCACCAATCTACTTCAGAGAAGATGATGGGCATCAAAGAAACTCCATACAGAGTTTATCTTCTTCTTGGCAAAACTGGCCATTTTGGGCAAGAAACTCCTCTTGCATGGACTGCTTGGCAGTATGTTGTATAGACTGGACATGCAGAACCTATGGGAAAATGACCACTAAGCTTTGCCTAAAGAGCAAGATGGTCCTTCATGTTCCTGATTCACAGAAGATACTGCCAAACATTCTGTAGGACACAGAGAGAAGAAACTGATGAACTTTGCCAATAGGCAAGACAATCCTTAAAATTTCCTGCCTCATTGAAATCAATGCCAGAGACTCTAGGCCTATAGGCTGAAGACAGATGTCCCAACATTACAGAGGAACTTTGAATGACTGCCCAAGCAGCCAGATGTCTCTGTCATTTCTAGAATTATGGAAGTTGCTTGCAATGCTCTTCCTGTTTATTCAGGTAATATTATATCTTTCTGGGTCTTTGATGAGGTTGAAGACCAAATAGTTATAATTTTCATTTGTTATGATAAAAGATAATATGAAACTTTAGACTCACAAATATAGCATAGATGATAGAATATTTTCTTTAATTTTGTCAAATACAAATACACTAGATATTGTAACTGTAATTCTTGCCTGATAACTTTTGTTATATATAATTTTACTATGTTAAAGTTAAAACCTTCCTTTTTGATTAGACAGAAAAGAGGAAGTACTGTGGGATGTCTTTCCATATATTGTGAATATGTGTGGGTCCTTTGGATAATAAAGCTGTTTTGGCCTATGGCAAGAAAGCTTATAGCCTGGTGGGAAATCCAAGCAGAGATACAGAAGAAAGAAGGGTGGAAGTGGGAGAGACACCAGCCTGCCATCCAAGGAGCAACAAGATGCCAGCAGACCGATAACACCATGGACATGAGGCAACATATAGTTTAATAGAAATGGGTTGCTTTAAATTGTATGAGCTAGCTAACAAGAAGCCTGATACATAGTCCATACAGTTTGTAGATAATATAAGCCTCTGTGTGTTTACTTAGGACCAAGTGACTGCAGGACAGGTGTGGGAGAGATTTGTCCCAACTGTGGGGCCGGGCAGGACCGGAGAAACTTATGGCTACAGAAGAGGTCATCAGATCTCCTGGAACTAGAGTTACAGATGATCGTAAGCTGCTGGGAATTGAACCCAAGTCTTCTGCAAGAGCAATAACTTCTGAGCCATATCTCTACAGCCCTCATTTCTGCATTGTATCAAACATTTAAGGAGGAACCAAAAGCAAACTGTTCCATAGAATAAAGTAGGAATGAACACCACCAAACTTATTCTACAAAGCTAGCATTATTTTCATGTCCAAAACAAATAAGAATACAAGAAAAAAAGGAAAACTATAGACTAATTTCCTTGAATAACACAGCTACAAAAATTCTCAAGAAAATTCTTGCAAATCAAATTTAAGATTGTATTCAAAAGATCATATTTATGACTTGTTCAGTCAGAAAAACAATGCTAGAGAAATCACAATATTTGATCTCAAACTATACTACAGAGCCATAGTAACAAAATAGCATGATACTGGCACAAAAATGGACATGTACACCAACTGAACAAAATAGGGGACCTAGAAATAAATTCATAAAGCTATTATATTTAAGTTGCAAGGGATGACTGTTTTTCTGGGTATAAAATTCTAATTCAATATTATTTTCTTTCTGAATGTGAAAATTGCCCCACTGCCTTGCAAGAAGAATATTACTGGTGGAGATAAGACTTTCATAGACAAGGTAATTTTTTTTAACCCTAGAGGCTTTTAGCCTTGCTATCATGACATATTATCAGGATATATCCAGTTACTGGGGTTAGACCTTGATTTCATCTCAATAAAATTCATATGTCTTTATCTATAACAACTCTAAATTTCTTGTGTCATTTTCATATTGGGAGGATAGAATAGTTCTGGCTTGACTTGAGAGGCTGAATTTTATAGTATTTAATCTTTTTCAATTTTTAGAATATTTTATATAGAATTGGTAGTATATGCTTGGAATGCTATAAGGAAGTTTGAAGCTGCTTATATGTGTGCTAATGTTTTTAAGTTTAAATAGAATTGAATTAACATATACAGAGGGTAATTTATACTTTCTGTTACTTAATAATTATGTTAATTGCATATATAAAACTATATACATGTGTGGGGTACAGTGTGATGTTCTAATAGATGTATGTATTGTATAATGTTCAAATAAGAGCAAGGAGATCTACCTCCTTGAGAATTTCTTACTTCTTTGTGTTGATCCTTTCTTGTAACTTCACTGAAGCATATCATATACTAGTTAAACTGTAGGCATCCTGCTGTGGACAGAGGCATCAGAATTATCTTATATGTTAGCCATGTTTTTTGATTACACTTAGGCAGTCTGTATCTTTCAAGTAATTTGACCACCTCACCTAAATTACTGCCTTTGAACAACTTGAATTAATGAAGTAATTCAGAGTATTTCCTTATTATCTTACTACTGTAGAATCTGTAGTTATATAACCACCCCAGTTGATATTTTTAATTTCTTTTTTTTTGGGGGGGAGCGTGGTTTGAGACAGGGTTTCTCTATGTGGCTTTGCACCTTTCCTGGAGCTCACTTGGTAGCCCAGGCTGGCCTCGAACTCACAGAGATCCGCCTGCCTCTGCCTCCCAAGTGCTGGGATTAAAGGCATGTGCCACCACCGCCCGGCTTAATTTATTTCTTTTCTCTTTTTCTTTCTGAATGAGTCTGGGTAGATATTTATGAACTTTATTGATGTTCTCAAAGAAATTCTTCCTTTCATTGATTTTTCTTTGCATCTTCTTTTTTATTTCATGTGTGTCTTCTTCTGATCTTCATGATTTTATTCCTTTTATTTACCTTGATTTAATTTACTAACTTATTAAAAGCAAAGTTATTGGTTTGACACCTTTCTACTAAAGGTATTTGGTGCCATTAATATTCCTCCAAGTATAGCTTTAGCAGCATTTCAAAAATTATGATATATTATTGCCTTAACTTGGTTCAAAATACTATGTGATTTCCCTTTTAATCTAACACTTGACATATGGATCACTTAAGTACATGTTTCAGAAACATGTATTTTATAGCTAGTAGGTGAAATATTCTATAAATCTCAATTAGTTCTAGTTGGATGATAATGTTCAAATCATCTTTATTAAAATTTCTAACTATAATCTTTGGCTGTTTGTTTCTTTTGTAGTCTATCAGTTTTACTTTGTGGGTTTGGAAACTCTGTTATCTGGTGTGTGAGTAGTTAAGAGTTGTTGGTGAATTGACCACTTTCCTCTGTGGAATTCCTTTATTCCTGGTGGTAATATCTTGTCTGAGAGCTGTTCTATCTAACATTAACATATCCATTCAACTTCCCTTCAATAAATGTCAGTATCCTTTCAAACCTACCTTATTTGTGTCTATATTTAAAGCACATTTTTCTCAGATAACATTTAATTTGTTGATTTCATGAGATTATCAATAGTGATAATTATTCCCTATTTTTCTTACATATCTTTTATCTCTGATTTTTCTTTCTTTTTATTAATTAAATATTTCTTGTGGTTTTTAAAACACTCAACATTTGTATTCTTTTTGTAATGATAAGGTGATCTAAAACAACAGCAACAAACCCATGTTGCTGGCTTTTGTGTTTTGAGTTGTTTTAAGACAGTTTCTGCACCTAGGCACTGTTGACCTACATAGAAAGTCCCTTGTTTCTTCCTTTTCTCATGTGGTCTTCATTTACCATGGTCTCCTATTCCTTGTTCTCCCTCTCTTTTCTTGATCCAGCTGGGATCTTCCGCTCTCTTTCCCTTGACCCTCGCCCTGCATTGCTCCCACTCATGTCCAGGCTGTTCATGCAGATCTCATCCATTTCTCCATCATTGGGTGATCTCCGTGTCTTTCTTGGGGTCCTGTTTTCCAGGTAGCCTCACTGGTGATGTGAGCAGCAGTCCAGTCATCCTTGTTCCACATCTAGTATCCTCCTATGAGTGAGTTCATACCATATTTGTCTTTCTGAGTCCACAGAAATCCACAAAGATACCCCCACAAAAGGCTGCTGGCAATGGTCGAGAGACAGCCGGGACTGACCTATTCTGGTGATGGGATGGTCAAACACCCTAATAGTTGGGCCAGAAACCCCATCCAAGGACTGAGGAATCTGGATGCAGACATACACAGCTAGGCCCCGGGTGGAGTGCTGGGAGTCTAATTAGTGAGAAAGAGGAGGGTTTATATGAGCAAGAATTGTTGAAATCAAGGTTGGATAAAGCACAGGGACAAATAGCCAAACGAATGGAAACACATGAACTATGAACCAAAGACTGAGGGGCCCCCAAATGGATCAGACCCTCTGAATAGGTGAGACAGTCGATTGGCTTGATCTGTTTGGGAGGCATCTAGGCAGTGGTACCAGGTCCTGGGCTCATTGCATGAGTTAGCTGTTTGAAACCTGGGACTTATGCAGGGACGCTTGGCTCAATCTGGGAGGAGGGGACTGGACCTGCCTGGACTGAGTCTATCAGGTCAATCTCAGTCCTCGGGGGAGACCTTGATCTGGAGGAGGTGGGAATGGGGGGTGGCTGGGGGAAGGGGAGGGGGCAGGAAGGGAGAGAACAAGGGAATCTGTGGCTGTTATGTAGAACTGAATAGTATTGTAAAATAAAATAAAATTAATTTAAAAAAAAAAGAATCCCTTGTTGTGATGCTCCCAAGTGTTGCAGGTTTACAGTATTCCCAGCCTTACCAACCAGAGTCCAGTTTCACTCTCTCATTCATCACAGCCAAGATGTCACCAGCCTTTTACAAAGATTCCCCAGGGAAGAAGAAATTTTATAAAAAGATCATCCTAGTTTGGAGAAACTGGGCTTTAAAATGGATCCTTGGCTTAGAATAGTCTGCTTTCACACAGTGCTGTAGTACACATGCAATATGAGAAGCATTTTTTCTTCAAATTCTCTACCCTTGTTTCCACGTATTTTACTTTAAAGTGGGTTATATACCTCAAAGTTCATATTTTAAACTGCTGGTTGTCTTTTTGAAATCATTCAGATATAAGATGTACTGTGCTTACACATAGACACCCTGTCTTAATTCCCTTGTGTAGACCCAGGCTTTTATCTATGGAACTTTCTATTCACTTAAAAAACTTCAGTGATTCTCATAATGCAAGTCTGTTCTTGGCAAACTCTTTGAGCATTCAGACACCCAAAAGCATCATTTTACCATCTTTTTGAAAAGGTATTTCTGCTAGAAAAAATTTAGGTACAGAATAGAGAGTGACAGACAATGTCCCTTCCTTCATAAAACATGTGTTCTAAAACTAGTGACTAGAAGATAACACATATGGACTAAGGCAGCCATGAAGACAATCCAGAAGATGACACATATGGACTAAGGCAGCTATGAAGACAATCCAGAATATAACACATATGGATTAAGGCAGTTATGAAGACAATCCAGTCATGATGTGGTAGAACTGACTGAGTGGCTACCGTGTAAAGACCAGCTAGAGAAGGCTGTGTTTGATGAGAAGTTAGGAGTCAGTTGTGTGACCCCGACCATAGAAAGTAGACTCCAGGCAGCAGGAGTCATTAAATCATTGTTTTTATCAATGTGTAGGATTTCAACATTTAATCTCTCCTCTATGATATATTTGCCATTTGTAATTTCTTATTTTGTATGTTGCATATTGTTGTGATGACAAGCATGCGCGTGTGCATGTGTGTGCATGTATGTGAGCACAGATATGTGTGAGTTCATACAAATGTATGTGTGCATAAATGTGATTGACATCAGGGGTCCTTCTCCATTGTTCTCAACTCTATTAATTTATTAAAAATCTTTTACTAGTTCGGAAACTCACCAATTCTGGCTAGTCTAGATACCCAGCTTTACCCAGAGATGCCATTTCTGCCTCCACCATGCCTGCCTGGGTTTTATGTGGATGATGAGGAGCCAAACTCAAGTCCTTACGCTTGTATGGCCAACACTTTATCCACTGAGTAATTTCCCCAGTCCTGCCATTTGTAATTTTTCAGTTTTACCAATGTTATTTCCTTCATGCTGACTCCTAAGGCCTCCCTTTCTCTTTCATTAATGCTTCTCCTTAGGAGGAGGGTGTGCTTGTGTGGCCAGTAAGATTGGCCGACACACTGCAGGTTGAACACTTTTCTTTCTTGATCTGAGTTCAACAAGGGTATTCATGTTCTCTCAAAGGTCTTGTGTGGCATCTACTTGCACATGGGGCTTGTTGTCTACTCTCATCATCTACCATGGGAGAGAAACTGCCACATTATTTTAAAAATCTCTCTCATGAGCTCTAACATGCCTATATGAATAGCTTTTTCTTACAAATGCAATAAAAATATTTAAGATCATTTTTATTTATGGCTTTTACATAAAGTGCTATTGTTCAATCCTCAAAGATAGATATTGTGTAAGTAGGCAGTTAGAATAATAATTACATTTTAATAAGTTCACGTTTAGCTTTGTATTGATTTCTCAGGTTAGATGCATGCCCATGAAGAGCATATGGAGCATTCTGAAGACTACCCCAAGATTTGAGAATTGAAGCAATAAAGTCAGACTTCCAAATCCCAGAATTGGCATGTGAGTTACCTTGTTGTTCCCTTCCTGGCAACTGTTTCTGGCTCTAACATTTTCAAATGTTACAACAAAATATAGTTTGTTTGTTTGTTTGTTTGTTTGTTTCTCTTGGGGGTCATTCTTAAATGTCACTCACTGAAAAACAGAGACCTTTAAAAAGGCCATGTATGTATATAATGTATCTTGATCATATCCACTGTTCACTACCATACTCATATCCATCCAGAAGCTTCACCCCAAACTCACATCACATTCTATCTCCCTCCAGCTTCTTGTCTTCCTTCATCAATTATTTATTTATTCAAATCCACTGTGTCCAATCAGTGTAGTGCCCGTATATGGATGTGGGTTTATCTACTTGGACAACAAGGATCTTGCTTTAAGAACACTCTTCAAGGAAACCTTCTAGGCTTCAATCACTTATATAAAATGAAGTTTACTTCATATAATTAAGCTTTTGTTCCCTCACCTTCTGGTTCTGACAGTCACAGGACTGGACTTTCCTCTAGGCATCCATTTATTTATGTTTTGTCTGTTACCACAATTTTAATCAGATATTTAGACAACCTGCACTTCTGGGCTTCTGTTCTTCAATTTGTTCTTTCTACACGATTTCCATATAGTCTGCTGTCTTCTGGTTTTGTAATGCCTTTGTTCTTAGCAATCATTGTTTATTTCTTTGATACTTGTAACTTAGTCAAGCCTCATCCAGGAGCTGCTCCACCTCTGTTAGCTCCTTCCAATAGCAACACAGAATGGCATTTACCTAGAACTGTTTTCATTGTATCTCATGTCTACACTGGGAGGTTTTGCTTCTTTTTTTCTCAGACAACAGTAGCCAGGAGGAAGAATTTTGGCCTCTTTTCAATCTATCATCTTCTAAGTCCCTTGTTATCTTTAAACCTCTTGTACCAGTAAAAACTCTTGCTCTTAACATTTTTCTGCCTCCTGAAGTTTCCACTAGCCAAATGTCTCACTTGCAATCTTAGGTTCGCAAAAATGTTTCCTTTCTTCTAAAGAAAGCATTCAGTGCTGTGCCAATATAAATACTGGATTTGCTTCTGATAAGAGCCATTACAAGGTCACCTCATCTATGTAAATCTAATCCTTTAGAACTTTTGCAAGGTATTGCTCTTATTAAACAAAACCCAGGAAACAATTTTGTGTAAGCTTTTTTGTGGGTGTTATTTATAAATAGGTCTACATGTGTTGCAGAGATGTACACAGCATAGTTTTGTGGTGGGGGGATATACCATAAAGACATGGCACGCTCACCCCACAATTGGACATTTAGGGTGTGAAGTTGTTGTTGTTGTTGTTGTGTTATTGTTGGTGCTGCTGCTGCTACTCTTCCTCCTTCTCCTCCTCCTCCTCCTCCTCCTCCTCTTTCAAGTAATTGCCCTGTTACAACTCCTCTGGCTTGGAAAATGTTCTTCTCTTCTAATACACAAGGCTCTTGTGGCACCAATGATAGCACTCAGCATCTATACCCAGAGGTGGATGGCATATGTCTCATGCCTGATAATCTCCTGTGGTGCTCCTCCGTCATTACATCACATTTGGTGTATTTGTTTTTAGTGACAGAAAACCTAACTAACAGTGGCTTTATCTAAGGGACACTCCTCATTTACTTGACTAATAAGAAAAGAATATATGCAGTGATTGTCACAGGTCTGTGTCCTTCAAAGAGATATGATTAAGCCAGAAACAATGGCACACATCTTTTAACCCTAGCACTAAAGAGACAAAGGCAGGTTGGTTACTGTGAGTTTGAGGCCAGCCTGGTCTACATACTGGGCAAGTTCCAAGCCAGCCAAGGCTACAAGGTGAGACCCTATCTCAAATAAACCAAAAACAAACAAAAAGATATGTATAAGACTTAGCCCCTAGTACCTCTGGATGTGACCTTATTTGGAAATATTATCTCTGCAGATATAATCATTATGATGAGGACATTAGAATAAATTCTGAACTGATATAACTGTCTTTATAAGAAAAGGAAACTGTCATGTGATGACAGAGACAAGAAGAAACCAGGTGACAGAGGCAGAGAGTGTAGTGGCTACAGCTACAAGCCAAGGAACACAGATCAGTTGCCTGAGGCTTGGAAGAGGTCAGGAAGCACTCTCTTCCAGAGTCTCTCTTCCAAGGGGAGCATGGTCCTGCTGACACTTTTATTTCAGACTTCTGGCTTCCAGAAATACAACTGAATAAACACCTTTTGTTTCAGCCTTCACATTCCATGGTATTTTGTTATAGCAAACTAATAGAACACATTAAATCCCAAGATGTTAACATGAATCAAGAATGAAAACCTGTTCTTGTAAGCACATGGAAAAAATTGGATAATGAAGGCAGAGGATATATAAGCTAATGAGTACTAACTCATTAAGAATATTCTCAAATGTTTATCATATTCCACTAACTACAAATCCAGAAACATGAATGTGAATCAAATGATGAAATATTCGAAAGTTGTTATGACCATTATCATTTATCTCAGTTAGGGTTTCTATCGCTGTGAAGAGACATGATGATCATGGCAACTCTGATAAAGGAAAACATCTAATTGAGATGGTAGCTTACAGTTTTAGAGGTTCAGTCCATTATCATCATAGCGAGAAGCATGGCAGCATGCAGTCAGACATGGTGCTGGAGAAGGAGCTGAGAGTTCTTATATCTTGACTCACAGGCAATAGGAAGTGGTCTCTCTCACTGGGTGTGGCTTGAGCATATATGAGACCTCAAAGCCCACCTCCACAGTGACACACTTCCTCCAACAAACAACATATACTCCAACAAGACCACACCTCCTAATAGTGCCACATCCTATGGGCGAAGCACTCAAACACATGAGTCTATGGGGCCACACCTATTCAAACCACCACACTGTTATTTTTTGACACAATCTACCATTATGTAAATGCTTATGATATGTCCAACCCTGTGCTTGATGCTTTCAATATATTATCTCATCTAGATTCAACAACTCTAAGAGAATACCACCACCTGACATTTCATATTTCTAACAAGGTAGAAACTAATGCTTCCTGCAGATTCATTCTATGGCTATTTTAGTTAGAAAAACATATCTCATGACATCCATCTACTTTGGTCTTCATGCATCCTGGTTCATGTAACTGACCCATTTGATCCTTATAAATGCATCAAAACAATAAAAACTTCCCTTGCAGTTATGGGCATGGCCAAGGACTTACTTTTGGTTTCTTCATGATCTACACCATGAGCTCTCTGTCTGTGCTGATGATCATGCTGATTGGCAACTCCACAGAAAATTCCTTTTGTAACAGTTCGAGGACTGAGTCCCTATCTCTTGCAGGTTAAGTGGTATTCATGAGAGTCCCAAGTTTCTATTTGCATTAATAGTAGTATTAGTATATAGCACTCGGTAATTATAAAGTCCAGTAGTGCTGTGAGAGGGTGGTGTTGGAAGGGAATGAGTATGCTCACATGTACCCACACACAATAATTAAAAATATACTTTGAAATGGAAAATGTGCCAAGGATACTTATACATAAGAGTTGAGGAATATTCAACCAACTGTTACAGGCATATTCTTATAAGAAATGTTCTCCAGAAAACCCCCAAACAGATTTCCTGTTTAATAAATTTGAGAAACACTGCATGATACAGGCTCTTTAAAGTGCTGCTCTCAGGAAGCCAATTTAACGTAGCTTAACTGCATTTTCATGCTTCCTTGCCTATGGATGTAGCTCTCTGGCTCTCTCTCTTATGCGTTCTCCCTTCCCTTCCTTCCTCCCTCTCTCCCTCCCTCTCAATTATCTATTAATGTCCTTTAAGACTGTGTCTGTAGGACAACAGTTATGAAGTCCCCAGTTACACTGCATTATAAAAGTGCCCTAGAGACACTCATATGAAAATAAAGAGTGGAATAACTGTGTAGCATCACAGGGAAGTTCTGAGCCCACGTGGTAAAGTACAAGGCTGAGTCCTTAATGGTGGCATACATATATGATTACAGTATTTTGTTACAGGATTAAGTAAAAAAAAATTCTGTATTGTGATGATAGATTTTTTTTGGGGTGTGTGCTCCTGAACTGTAACAGTTTCTGAAAATATGTTCTCAGAAAAGGAACTCCTTGACTAGGCATCTCGCAGGGGGTACAGGTGTCTCACAGCCATGTTACCTGAGTGATAAGACTCATTGGACATAGACACAAACACTTCTTCCCTTTAGTAGTAAGCATGTGCATTAGTGAAAAATGCTCGCCCACATACTTTGTCAAGCAGAAAACCACAACCCCTGCCCATGACAGGCTCCTAGTCTACCGGGAAGACAGAGACATGACTCATGGAAAGAATGGAGTTAGAGATGGATACAGAGGAGGGGAAAGACCATGTGCAGGCTCAAGAGGCATTCACCCAGGAGGTAAGAACCTGAGACTTGATGGATAAGTGAGATGCTTTCAAAAGACGAGGAAAGAACAAAGGTACAGAGGCCTGTAAGGTAAGACAATTTGGTCTGTGGAGCTGAGAAATGGAGTGGTAGACGTATAAGCTGAGAGCGGCTGATAGGAACAAGGAAGAAAAGAGGTCAAGGCAGGGTTAAAAAATCCAGCACACGATTCAGACCCACCATTGATTCACTTGGGTGATATTATCTAAAGTACTCTCTCCCCTTTCTGGACCTCGTATGTTGAATTAAAAGCCCTGTTTCCAGAACAGTCTTGGGCTTGACCAGTATTTGTTATGAGACCTTAAGCAAATCACTAATCTTACTTATCTTTGCTTCAGTTTCTCCATCTATAAAGTCGACCAGAGGTGAGTTGAAAGGATTAAATGTGATATATACACTTGACACAATAAGCAGAGCCCACTTATAATCCCAGCACTAGTAAGGCTGAGGCAGGAGGATTGCTGAGTTCAAGGCTACCCAGTGAGTGCTAGACCAGCCTAGCTACATAGCAAGGCCCTGAATTAAAACATCTAACATAGATAAAGAAATAGTTTCTGATTATTGTTGATGATGATATTATCATTGCCATTATACTCATCATCTCAAAGCTGGTAAGATATAAGATGAGGCAGAGAGGTAAGATGATGTATGTAAAGTGCATGGTAAACCAAAAATCAAAATATAACCATGGTCATCATCATCATCACCATCATCACCACCATCATCATCATCATCATCATCATCATCATCATCATCATTCATGATGGCCTCATAGTCTTGGGTCCAAGTGACTCTTCCCTAGGGTTGTCTGCAGGGCCATCACAAATGTCAACACAGCCAGGGCAGCATGAAGTCTTCTCCAGATGGAGGAGACAGACATCTTCTTAGTGTTGACTGCAGAGTTGTAAGCCACACATTCATACATGTGGTTCACTTGGCACCCACAATTTTTTTCCTGAATAACAGCTTGGAGTCAAAAGCTTGGAAGCTCCAAGGCTCAGTTCAGCTCAAAGCTACTCAGCCTTTGAGCTACGAATCCTAACGACCCTCTGACTCAGTCTTGGAACAATGTCAGTTCACTGCAGAGAGGAAAGATCTCAAATAACCTTTCTCCCACCATTCCCCACCTCCAGTTCTCTGAGTCTTCAGAGAAAGAGATGATGTAGGAAAGCCCACTTCTTGCTTCCACATGAGAAGAAGCTGGGTACAGTCTATTTTATCTTCTGTCTTGACACAGCTAGAGGGACTTGGCTTTTCAAACTTGCCATGGAAAAAAGAACAAACTGTCCCGGGTTTAAGAATTTTTTAAAGCCCATTTCTTTTATTTAAAAAAACTTAGAAAATCCAAGAGATTTATTTTTTCACAGATTTTTAAAGTGCTCTAAATCACCAGTACTCCCCAGCAGGGCACAGTATAAGACTTGGCCATCATTATCAATCTAGGTACTGGGTCTGTGGTGAGCAGGGCACACACAAAACCAGAAGCACAAATTAAGGACATTTTCTGGGCTAAGCCCCTAGTGGGCATGGGCCCTGTCTAGCTAAATTGCCTTGTGCCACACAGAAGAGAAGGGGAGAAGCAAGTAGTTTTTTTTTTTTTATGTTAGTGATGGCCCCGAATTTGCTGCCAGCCTGTGGAAGTGAGCAAGGAGCAGAGCCCTGTGGGGTTTTTGACAGAAGATTTTCTGGGGGAGGGGGGTAACTGAAGACTTAAATCCTTGAGCAGGTTGAAATTTCCCAGAAAGAAATCATGGGACTGGAGGAACCTAGAAGTGCCTCTGAGTTCTGTATGTCTCTCACGTTTGTTTATGATTCTTGGAAGAAATGCCGTTAACTCGTAATGCCTACAGAAAACCTAAGAAAAAGTGTAGGCTTTAGAGGCATGAGCAGGCAGCTCCCACATACAGAAGCCCAGAGAAAGCCAGGTCCCTGTGCTCACATCCCCAGCCCTCTTTCATACAGCCTGCATTTTCCTGACACGCCTGCGTTTGAAGAGGGATCACCAAGTAAAAGCAGCTGTGTGTCTTCCTTTCTCCTTCTCTCCCTCTGCCCTTCTCTCTCTCTCTCTCTCTCTCTCTCTCTCTCTCTCTCTCTCTCTCTCTCTCTCTCTCTCTCCCTCCCTCCCTCCCTCCCTCCCACTGCTTCTCTCCTCTCCTCTCTCTGTAAACCTTTTACACTGCAGTTGAACAAGCCCCTGGATAAAGACTTTATCCAAAAACCCCCTCTTTAAAGTTATTTCAAATTTCTCTGCAAGGCTTTCAGAAATCTGTTTGTTTGAGGGCAGAATTAGATGTGACCGGCGTTTTATTGTGACATAAAACCATATTTCTTCCCTGGAAGATTAAAAAATAAAATCGGTTAATAAGAAAAGCTGTCAGCAACAGAAAATGGCTGACATAATCCGTTTATCCTCCGAGCAATAAAGATATTGGTCCTTGGGAGTCTATCCTCTCTCTCATGTTATTTCGCCCAAAACATTATCTTCCCAGCATTCTGATGGATTAAGAAGTCATATGGGAGATAGCAGGGAAATGACAGATACAAAAAAATATATAATATCCTTTCATTTCCCCGCCTCCCCCCACATTCACTCATAGTCCCCCTCTCTCTTCTTCCTCCCTCCCTCTGATCAACACACACATACACACACACACACACACACACACACACACACACACACACACTTTATTTTCCTCTTTTCCCTCTCCCTGACACCCTCCCATTTTTCTCACCCTTTGCCAAAGAAATAGATCTTCTTCTACCCACAATTCCAGGGCGCTGATAATCCTAGTGGGGTGGTGATGCTGAATGGCACAGAAGTCCCTTCCTGACACATGTGTGCATGTGTGTGCACATGTGTGTGTCACTTGCACACAGCCACATAAGACACACACTACCAAATACAAGTGATGAACTCTTGCCAGGAATTTAGAGAGGAGCCTTAACTATATGTAGCCATCGCACTAGACATTTGATCTGGACATTCTGACAAGAGTACAAATATTGGGAACGGAGGTGAAGGCAGCGCAAACCAACAGAAACAACAGAACGGCTTTGCAGAGGCTACAGTTAAAATAGTACTTGGGGACCTTGAAAACTAGGGAAAAGAGTCCAGTGTCATCACACTCATTTCCCTCTTTCCTAGTTAATATTGTTGTCACCATTTGGGGGAACAAAATTTTCTTCCGTTGTTCTAGGGGGGGCAATGCTTGGGATTAAACATTAAAAGCCTATGCAGCATACTTTTAAAACAAATTTAGAAATAATCCTGCCCCCTTCCTGGGACTTGCAGGAGGGACACAATGCAAATACTTATGGGGCCAGGCTCCCAAAAGCATTCTTACTCCCTGTCCAGATTTACAGAGGTGGAACTGATCAGAAATACCTGCACCTTGTCAAAGCGTGTGATGGGCAGCTGCAAGACTGATGGAGTGACAGCCACCTTAGTGAAGGCTTCTGTTTAGAAGTTCTTCTTTGCCACCGAGTCTCAGCACTCTCTTTTCTAACTCATCAGCTTCTCTTGAATGAAAAATCAGCCGTGTGTGTGTGTGTGTGTGTGTGTGTGTGTGTGTGTGTGTGTGTGTATTTTTTTTCAAAGAGCTGCATGTTTAATCTTCTGGTCAAGCTTTAGTTGAGTTTCATGGAAAGTGGACCAAATGAGTTTACTGCTGGCTAGTACATGTGTACTCTCAAAGTGACAAGAGGCTGTGAAAATAATAAACTCCAGGAAGAGACAGTGGAACGGAGAGGGGTTTGGAGTGGAGGACTTCTGGAAAGGATTTTCAACATGCCCACGAAAGTGGACAATTGCACGTGTACACTTGTGCACGCATGTATGTGCTTTAAAGCCCAAAAGTATCCAAAATACACCACTCACAATTATTTTTAAGTCTAATATAGCTTCACCTACATTTCCCCAAATAGAAAGTAATATTTACCATCTATATAATGGCTAATCCTCAGATATGTATGTGACTGCACGGACTTTGTGTGGGTCAGGGATGAGGAAAAATGGTTACGATGAGAGAGGAGGTGGGGTGACAGAAACAGAGGATCTGGCTTTGGCATCCTGAGACATAAATCACTATTTACTTATCTAATTGTTAAAGCATTTGACAATTTGCACTCGATATAATAAATGTGCCACAGGGCTCTAGAGAATAGCTCTCTTTTCATTCAGCCACCTGCTCACCTGTTCATATATTTCTACAGAAAATGTCTTTGCGAACTGTAGCATGCTGCGTATTTTGAAAAGCAGTTGCTCTAGAAGACATTAATTGCATTGTACAAGATACACTCCAGTAAAAACTAATGATAGCACCCAATACAAATCTACACATTTTATTACAGCAACATCTCTAGTTAAATGGCTATAAAAGCAGATGTTGAACAAATGTCTACAGCAATTAAAAAATAGAGTAAATTCATGAGCCACATTACTGTAGCTAAATATTTAATTGAAGGAGAGATCATCCCTCAATTATAGGCCTTTGGTAAATAAAGCTGCTTGAATTTAGCGTGTATCTGAATTCTATGCCATGAAATTGGACTCCTCAAACACTTCCACTTGTCCCATTAATAATAAAAACAGAAACTTAAATTCCTAGTTTGTCACTTAACCATGCCTAAAGCACAAGTTTATTATTTTATCAAACATGTTATTGTCGTTGTGTTAAACTGGTATTATACATCATCATAATACAAGTTCTGACATGGCCAATAGCCTTGGCTAGAAATTGACTGAGATTTAGGTTGGAGTTGAATAGAACCCCCAGTTTACGCATATTACCTACAACACTTACTCAGCCTTCTTTCAACAATTATTTATTGAGCGCTTACCAGTCATCATGGAACTACGTAGAAATAGGATGGGGTCACTGTCCTCAGGCACATCTGAAGGCAAGACAGATTAGTGATAGGCAATGGTCCACAAGGATCATCCTGGGGTGGTACCAGGCAGACCCTCCTCCTCACGTTGCTGGCCACATCAGGTGCCCACCATTGTCCCAGTTTTGGGAGACAGATGCCAGTGTCTCACTTGATGGTCCTTCCAGGGACTTTATGTGGGAAATTCTGCAGGAGTTTGTCTGAGGTACACATGCCCCATCACAGCTATAGCCTACCTACCTAGCACTTACCTAATCCAGTGGCCCTCAAATAAGTATTACTTGAAAAGTGAGACAGGCTCAAACCTAAACATGGGTGTTCTGTCTACCATCACTTTAAAGACTGAGGGCTTGGCTGGTTCTTCTTATTACAGAAGATGTTCCTAACACCTGGATTGTCTTGACCAATGCAGTGCTGGTAACACTTTGGGGAAGTTCCTGATATGTCTGTTTGTCTGTCTTTGCCATGACACTGTAAGGTCTTTGAAAACTGAGACACCTCATGGTGGGTGGTTTAGAAATGACTTTCAAATTCAGTCAAATGGACCTGATTTCCAGTAAGTCACAAGTATGTCATCAGTGTTGCAAACTACAATTGCTTTTCCCTTAAGGCCATCGTAGCAAGATCCCCAGGCAATCGGCCTCTATACAGAACTGCTGGTTTGGTCGTGGAATGGGTTGTCCTATTTAATTAAGGTATTGAGTTTTATGGAAGATTACCCAAAATACTTTATTTGGCTTGTCAACTTAGAAAAGAGATCTGAGAATACAATGTCACTCACTTCCCACTAAGGCTAAATGGACAGGATTAACTTGTTGACAATTTGGGAGGTAGGTCACTGTGAAGATCAACTGTCAGTTGCTTAGAGAGTGTGAAAAGGCCAGTTAGCAGATGTTTTCAGGCAGTTATCACTGGAGTAAGAAACTATTTAAAATTAAACCCCAGATTTGTTCAGGTCTATGTGTCATCTTTTAGAAACTTGTTGGCAATTTCTTCTCGTGGAGAATTTCCTGATCATATGCATTTAACTGAGCATATCTAGTTATACAGGATATGAAAATGAATCTCTCTCTCTCTCTCTCTCTCTCTCTCTGTGTGTGTGTGTGTGTGTGTGTGTGTGTGTGTGTGTGTGTGTGTGTTACTAAACACTCATTTAGACAGGACCACAAGGCAGGCACTGCTATAGTCAATTTATAAACAGAGGAACTCCGACTTAGATTTTGTTCACCAAGGTTACATTACCAGGACTTTTCATAGTGAGAGCTGGGATGCTATCTGTTGGATTTCAATGTTCTGACTCTTAATTACTATTTCATACCACTTCCACTGATTTACAGAAACATTAGGAAAACCTTGCAGAATTTAATAGCTTTTTGCTAGGTGTATAAAACTTAAGAAGAAAAATGTGAGCTTTCTCTCGGAGATTTGGTTTCAATTTTTTTTCCCATTCGAGTCCTTTTGGGTCTTTGTCGAATCCTTTTTCAGGCTTCATCACATTCTATAGTAACATATCCATGTTTCTTTTTTTCATTGGAGCTATGTACAAATCTAAGGTCAGACAAAAGTCAGTCTTTGCCTCCTGGTCAGTCAATAGGACCTGCCGTGTACTTAGCTTTATGATCAGTGGCAGAGGGAACAAAGACAAATGGGGAGGAAAAAAAATGTCCAGGCTATGTAGTATTTAAAATACCAATGCCCCAAGATGATGGATATCAGCTAATGTGAAGAATGGAAACAAGGCTGGCTTCTAAGATTGGGGTCACACTTTATCCACACCTCTCTGTCTCCTTCATTTCTCCAGGAACACACAAAGAGTAGCAAGAGGAGGTCTGCATTCTGCAAGGTAAGTTCTGGGAAATACTTTCCACATCTTTTGAATTCTAGTGAAATTTTCTCCAGGTTCTAAAGTCAGTCTCCAATTGGGTCACTCAATCTTCAATTCAGGTCAGACCTCTTAACTCAAATGGTTCATCGTGCACTTCTGACTAATGCTTCTCTCCTCAGGCCTGGCACACAACAGAAAATTCTGTGCTAGAGAATTCCTCTCTCTCTCTCTCTCTCTCTCTCTCTCTCTCTCTCTCTCTCTCTCTCTCTCTCTCTCTCTCCCCTTAGTATTTCCTTTGTTAAATAGATACCAGAACCTCCCAGGTTCTGAGGATCATGCTACATGACATTGCTAGGGAATATGTTTAATGAAATAGTGCAAGCCTACAAGCCAAATCAAGACAGATGAAGTCAGGATGAGGGTTCTTTGAAAATTAAGTTGGATTGTTCTGAAAAACATTTTAAAACATCAAATTAGGAGTAAGCAATAGAAGCTTGGAAATTATATTTCAACTTAGAGTAGTGGTTCTCAATCTTCCTAATGCTGTGACCCTTTAATAGAGTTCTTCATGTTGTGGTGACCCCCAACCATAAAATTATTTCACTGCTACTTCATAACTGTAATTTTGCTACTGTTATAAATTGTCACATAAATATCTGACATGCAGGATATCTGATACAGGACCACCAAAGGCATGACGACCCACAAGTTGAGAATCACTGACTTAGAAGAATTCTGTTCCCATGTTGCTTCCTAACTGTCTTCAAGTTCTGACTTCATTTAAGTAAAACTGAAACTTGTGCCTGCCTCATTTCTTTGTATCGACAGATACAAAGAAAACCCACCCAGCAGACCTCCCCACGCAGTGGCATATACTCAGAGAAAGGCTTAGGTGGGTCCTACATCAAAACTCTGGCAAGAGAACATGACTATATGTGTTTTGAGTTATAAAAAATTAACATCTATGTGCATCACTTTTATAATCCCTCATTTTGATTAACTGTCAATTATCTGAGCAAGCCTCTAGCACTGTGATAAATGGGCCTCTCCATACACAGTAAGACATTTCTTAAGAGTCTGGGCAAATAGGAAAGTTACTAGAGATCTTGATGAAAATGCAAAGAAGCATCCATGGTTGCCATGTGTGGATTCCACAAGTGGGAAAAAATATGGTGATTTTAATATATTATACTCAAATGTTTTTTTATTATAAAAATCACTTTAGTACAATGAACTTACAACTCAAAACACCACACAGCAAGATTTAGATCAAATGCATCTTAAGAAGGAAATAGGTATATAAGTTGTAGACATAAAGGTCCTTTGGAAAAAGTGGGCTTAAAAACACTGTTGTACATTTAATATAGAGTTTACTCTATAGAAAGTAAAGTAATTAAAGAGATAGCTTCCAGCTTGAAAAGGGACTGCATGGGTAAAGTAAAAGTCATTTCCTGATAAGGAATAATAAAGTCACTTTTGTTCCTCTGCACATGTGTATAAATGTCCCATGGAGATAAATTGCTTTTTACTGATTGAAAAGAAGCACACAGGAAGGCTTCTGGTGGAGAGAGAGAGAGAGAGTAGTTCCCTCATGGGCAAAGATGGTACATGAAATGGAAATCCTGCAGATTGGGCACAGTGCTGAAGACAAGGCTCCTTTTCAGCACCAGACAGACCATCACATGGATATTAATGGTGACAATGAAGAAAGTTGTCAGACTGAGATGACTTTGGACATATTTGCAACACCCAACTTAAAAAGCAAGATATATTTTAAAGTGAGACGAGAAATTCTAGGATTGAATGAATAAATCGTGATACTCTGTAGATGTAACGGTCTTATTAAATAAGAAACACAGAGCCAAATGCAGAGTTAAAAGCCCAAGAAGTCAGAGCAATAGCTAAGAGCTAATACTAAAGACCCTTTCTTACCCTTCGCTGCCGCCACTGCCGTCCTCCCCCCCCCCAAGAGGCCTGCTTCCTGTATGTCTGTCTTTTTATTGACTTTCTGTTCTGCCTTCTTATTGGTTGTAAACCCAACCACATGACCTCCTTGTCACTGCCTGTCTATACAGATCTCTAGGTCTCTATGGTTGGTATTGAGATTAAAGGTGTGTGTCTCCATGTTGGCTATATCCTTGAACACACAGAGATCTGCCTGTCTTGTAATTGGGATTAAAGGCATGTGCTACCACTGCGAGACTTCTGCAATGGCTTGCTATTAGCTCTGACCCCCAGGTAACTTTATTTATTAACATACAAATAAAATCACATTTCAGCAAATAAAATATCACCATAGTACTCCTGCTTGGTAATCTGTTGCTTGTATTTCTTAAATCTTGAATCTTAAATTTAAATGAGTTACCTTCAATTTGCAACTACAAAACCTGTAATTAGAAATAGTGAACCTGTCAGCCAATGTCTCATTTGTAACATGTATCATAGTCTATCATTTATTTGAAACATTTGGATAATGGCTTCTCTGTAAGTAGAGATTCTCAGAAGTTGGGAAGAAAAAAAAGCCTAAAGATTTTTCAAAAGATGGGAAATCAGAAAAAAAAAATTCAAGTGACCAAAAGGATCTATTGGCTATTAAAATGGAATGAGGAAAAACAAAACAGTTGTCAGAGCAGCAGGGGCTATCTCACATGCATAGATCAGTCTGTTGGCAAGTAGAATCATGACTCCTGGAGATGGGGATAGAGTGGAAGGAGGGTGAGGAGAAGAAGCTGGACGTGAGGCATGCTGTGCATATGGAAACATCACACTGAACCCCATGAATGTGCTAACAATTTTAAGTCAAGTTTTAAAAACAAGTGTCTAGGACATTCAAATTCCAAAGCATACCAGGCACACTGAGTGTTCTTGACACCCATTCTTCCAGTTGAGAGGATTACCATCTCCAGTCTGCCAGAGAGAAGTCTGAAGAAGTTCTCAACACACCACCACACTTCCCTCTCCCCTTTCTCCTTACCTCCAGCTGTCCAGAAAGGCCCATAAGGAAACAGCTCAGAGAGCATGACCTAGGCTCCCCAGTCTGCAGTGGCACCGGAACTGGAATTAATGTGTGAAGGATCTAAACTCATAGAAGAGTTGTTGAATGAGAAGCTCATCCTCCTCCAGCAGTGCAGGTCAATAGATCCAGTGGGAGGAGCCAGAGGAATTTTGTAAATGATTTCATCTAAGCAGGCTTCTTGCCAGGGACTGGACAACACTCGCAGAAAAAAGAGCTCTACTCAGAGGTGGTACCTAGCTGAAGGGACCAACATTCAAGATGCTCTGTCGCTCATGGGAGCCATGCAGGGTAGGAATTCCAGTACCCACAGAGACAGCTGAGCCCATCTAGTTGGAGCTCACTTACTCTGGACTGACCCCTGGGGAACCTGCATGGGACCAACTAGGCCCTCTGAATGTGGGTGACAGTTATATGGCTTGGGCAGTATGTGGAACCAAGATTTATCCCTAGCGCATGAACTGACTTTTTGGAGCCCATTCGCTGTAGAGGGTTACTTTGCTCAGCCTCCACATAAAGGGGAGGGCTTGGTCCAGCCTCAACTTGATATGCCAGACTTTGTTGACTCCCCATGGGCGGTCTTATCCTTTCTGAAGAGTGGATTGGGGGAAGGGGGAGGAAAGGGGGCAGTGGGGGGAGGGGAGGGAGGGGGAACTGGTTGGTATGTAAAATGGAAAAAAAAACTTTTAATGAAGGAAAAAAAGAAAGGAAAAGAAACAGCACAAGGCTAGACTGGGCTCCCTTGGGTCTGTAGGGAAACTGAGTTGGAAGAAACTACCTCTCACTAGCCCATACAACTTTAAAATGCCTTTTCATAGTAAATTTTTTCTTTTAACTAATGTATATGTTTGTACAAGGCATGAAACTAGCCGTACTTCCACCTCCAAGCTTCCCACGTAGAGTGAGCCCAGATCAAGGGAAATAAAGCCTTTGAGTGAAAAGGAGTACAGAGTTATATGACAGTGGACTACTTACTGTAATTTGCGGTGTGAAGCTGTTCTTGGAACAGAAATGATGGACTATTTATAAAAGTTACGGAACCTGCCAGAGGCGCCTTCCAAAATTCATGATAAAATGAGCTGGTGAAATGTTCTGAGCAGACAGTGAGAACATGATGAAAGATGCTTTTATTTACGCCCCACTGGGGCTATCTACTCAACACAGGAAGGAAGGGAAGGGAAGTAGAAAGACAGAGGAAAAGGGAGGCAGGAGGACAAGACCTGCTAATAAACACAAACCACGTCAGTTCCGGTTCAGTTCCCCGCAGCCCTGTGTCTGAAGTGTGTGGTGTCTTCAGTGATAGGGACTTAGCTTCGGATGCTGGGAAGCAGCCAAGGGTCATGGCCTATGTTGTTTGGGGACTCTTTGGACTCTCCTGACCAACAATTCCAAAGTGGCTTTCTCATGCCCAGTACTGGAGTTTTTGTCAGGCAGTCTACCGCTCTTGAGGGGAGCATTATCATCCTGAAGTGGTGTAACTGCATTAAACATTTAAAGCACATATATATGCATGTATATATAGTGTAATTTAAAGTAAAATAACATGATTCCTTTTGACTTTTCAAAGATTCTTAGTGTTATTTATCTTCCCTCACTCTCCCTCTGTATTTACCACCACCCCCTCCCTACCCCACCCCCTTCATAAACCTAGCCAACTACCCGCAGCTGGTGAAGTCACGGAACCTAGAGGATGACCTACTACTGCCACTATTCCTGAACCAGGTTAATTTCTAACTGCATTCCAAATCCTTATCCTTACAGTCACAAATAAGTATAGCTTTCACTCTGTCATCAGTGAAGCTTCTTTTGGCACCAGAGGGAGGACTTTCATAGAAAGCTACAACTGATCAAACACAACAATACATTGTGGGGTACCCAGCCCCACTGGATACATTTACAACACACCCCCTACCCATAAGGCTCAGGGAACACTGCAGGAGAGGGAACCGAAATATTGTAAAAGCCAGTGGACAAAGAGGTCTGCTGCAAGATTGTGTCCTCTACACAGGACAAGGAAGTTGCATCCATTAAATCTCAACAATATGGTAGCCTAAACAAGACCTGAACAATGACATCTCACAAGGTTCCACCACTAGACAAAGAACTATCAGCAATTAATGACTGCTGAGTGAGGGAGAATCAGTCCTTTCCAGGGGATGAGCCCCCTAATTGTTTATCTAATCACAAGAGTTCAGCCCTTAAAACATATACACATGAGCAATGCTAACATGAGCTGCTTGCCTGATAGAGCTGATTAGCTCATTCTAGTCTCTGTATCTATCTTCTGTGCAAAGTTACATGACTCTCCTGCATTGCAGTATTGCCCTGCTAATGATGCCTAGCCTTTTCTGATTGGCTTTATGTTAACTTACTTAGTAACTTATCCGAGAGCCGCTTAAGGGAAGTGTATTTATCCTGACTAGATATGGGGTATGGAATTGGAATCCTGTCTTAGTTTCTCATCATAGTGACCAAGTATCTGGCAAGAAGCAACTAAGGAAAAGAATTATTTTGGTTCACAGCTTAATGGTACATCCAAGGATGATGGGAAGGGCACAATGATGGGGCTCCACCAGCCGGACTATACAGCTGAAATCTCCCTCCACATCTGGGGGAATAGGGAACAGAGAGAGATGAACAGGGATGCTCAGATGGCTTTTTCATTTTTTCCGATTTTATTCAGTCCCAGACCCCAACCCATATGATGGTGCTGCCCACAGTGGGGCCTCACTAATGCATTTGATGACAATCAAAATTCATCATCCCTCAGACCAATAAGAATTTGTTCACATAGTTTGAGAAATTATTTCCTTTATTTTTTTAAAAAAAGATGCAACTCATGTACAATGCAACCTATTGATTAAAACATAAAATAATGATTGGACCAAGAGGTGAGTGACTCTTCTCCACCCAGAGAGTCCTACCTCTGGACCCAGGCCAGGGACACAGCCAGTCCCCAGGAACCCCCACTCAACTCTGGCCCTGTTGCCAGCCAGCAGGGAAAACTCCTGTGGGCAGGCTCTCCCACCAAAACCCCCCATCAGACCCTGCAATATACAAGACCCATACCCTACCCCAATACCCATCTGCCTGTGACCCCAACACTTTTCTGAGACATGGAATCCACCAGCTCTCATTGGACCAAGAGGTGAATGACTCTTCTCCAACCCAGAGAGAGGACTAGGACTACCCATTGCCCTGCAACACCAATGGCTTCCTGAGACACAGAATCTGCCAGCTCTGACTGGACCAAGAGCCCTGATAAGACCAAGATCAGCTCCCTGAGCCACAGAATCAGGTAGCTTGGATTGGACCAAGAGCAGCTCCCTGAGATACAGATTCTGCCAACTCCAATTAGACCAAGGGCTCAGATTGGACCCAGAGGGGCCCCCTGAGACACAGACACATACACAACAAGCAAAGATTGGACCAATAGCAGCTCACTCAGACACAGGCACCTCTTGCACCTATTGGAGGAAGAGATGGGTAGATATCAGTGCAAAAATACATACAACAACATAAAGAGCAATATGGCATCACCAGAACCTAGCCCTTCTACAACAGCTAGACCTTAACATCACAGTGTAGAAGAAGTAGAAGAAAGCAATCTTAAAAATAACTTCATGATGTTAGATGTCTTTAAAAAGGAAATGAAAAATTCCCTAAAGAAATTGAGGAAAAGACAAACAAAAAAAATGGAAGAAATCAATAAATCCCTTAAAGAAAGCCAAGGAAATCATGAAAAAGCAATTAAACATATGAAGGAAACAGTTCAAGACCTGAAAAGTAAAATAGAAATAATGAAGAAGACACAAACTGAGGGAATGCTGGAAATAGAAAATCAGAGTAAACAAACAGGAAACACAGATGCAAGCATAACCAATAGAATAAAAGAGATGGAAGAGAAAATCCTTGGTGTAGAGGATACAATAGAGGAAATAGACTCATCAGTCAAAGAAAACACCAAAGCCAAAAAAGTCATAACACAAAATGTTCAGGAAACCTGGGAAACCATGAAAAAGCCAAACCTAAGAATGATATGAATAGAAGGAGAATACCAACTCAAAGGCACAGAAAATATACTCAATAAAATCATGGAAGAAAACTTTCTGAACTTAAGGAAATACCTGTGAAGATACAAGAAGCTTATAGAACACCAAACAGACTAGACGCCCAAAAAAGTCCCTTGCCACATAATAATTAAACCACTAAACATAAAGAATAAAGAAAGAATATTAAGAGCAGCAAAGGAAAGAGCCCAAGTGACTTATAAAGGCAAACCTGTAGCTAGAGTTTTCCTGCCTTGCCCACAGTCAGGACAATCTTTGTCACCAGCCAGTCCCACAGCCACTCAGACCCAACCAAGTAAACACAGAGACTTATATTGCTTACAAACTGTATAGCCATGGTAGGCTTCTTGTTAACTGTTCTTATAGCTTAAATTAATCCATTTCTATAAATCTATACCTTGCCACGTGGCTCATAGCTTACCGGCATCTTTACATGCAGCTTGTCCTGGCGGTGGATGGCAGTGACTCCTTTTGTCTTTTTGTTCTTTTATTTCTCCTCTCTGTTAGTCCTGCCTATGCTTCCTGCATAGCCATGGGCCAATCAGTGTTTTATTTATTGACCAATCAGAGCAACTTGACATATAGATCATCCCATAGCACAGCCAAGTACAGACCATCTCAGACACCTGCACTCAGGCCCGTGGCCCTAATCATCCTCTATGTGGACCTGCTGGGTAAAGCCAGGAGGAACCCGAGAACAGGCTCCCACAGGACATACAAAACATCCCACAGCACAGACCCATAAAAATAATACCCAATTTCTCAATGGAGACTTTGAAAGGCAGAAGGTCCTGGACAGATGTAATGCAGACACTAAGAGAACATGGATGCCAGCCTAGACTAATATACCCAGCAAAACTTTCAATCACCATAGACGGAATGACCAGGACATTCCAAGACAAAACCAGATTTAAACAATACCTATCCACAAATCCAGCCATACAAAAAGCACTAGAAGGAAATTCCAACCTAAGGAAGTCAGATATACCCATGAAAACACAGGCAATAGAAAACTCCACAGCAGTAAATCCCAAAAAAGAGAAATACACACACACTACCACCAGAAGATAACAGGAATTAACAATCACTGGTCATTAATATCCCTTAATATCAATGGACTTAATTCACCTATAAAAAGACACAGGCTAACAGAATGGATACAAAATCAGGACCCATCATTCTGCTGCATACAAGAAACACACCTCAATTTCAAAGACAGAAACTACCTCAGAGTAAAAGGCTGGGAAAAGGCTTTCCCATCAAATGGACTTAAGAAGCAAGCAGGTGTAGCTATCCTAATATCTAACAAAATAGACTTCAAACTAAAATCAATCAAAAGAGATCAAGAAGGGCATTGCATACTATCACAGGAAAGATCCACCAAGATGAAGTTTCAGTTCTGAACATTTATGCCCCAAATACAAGGGCACCCACATATGTAAAAGAAACATTACTAAAGCTTTATTCACACATCAAACCCCACACATTAATATTGGGAGACTTCAACATCCCACTCTCACCACTGGACAGTTCTGCCCAGATAAAAACTTAACAGAGAAATAAGGGACCTAACAGATGTTATGACTCAAATGGACTTAATCAATATCTATAGAACATTCCAACCTAACAAAAAAGATATACCTTCTTCTCAGCACCCATGGAACCTTCTCTAAAATCGACCACATACTCAATCACAAAGCAAATCTCAACAGATACAAAAAATTGGAATAACCTCCTATATTCTATCAGACCACCATGACCTAAAGTTAGATTTCAACAACAACAAAAATTACAGAAAGCCTACAATCTCATGGTAACTGAATAATGCTCAACTGAATCACCAATGGGTCAAGAAAGAAATAAAGAAAGAAATTAAAGACTTCCTAGAGTTCAATGAAAATTAATGTACTACATACCCAAACTTATGGGACACTCTGAAAGCAGTGCTAAGAGGAAAATTCATAGCACTAAATGCTCACATAAAGAAGTTGGAGAAATCTCACACTAGTAACTTAACAGCACACTTAAAAGCTCCAGAACAGAAAAAAGCAAAGTCACCCAGGAGGAATAGACTCCAGGAAATAATCAAATTGAGAGCTGAAATCAATAAAATAGAAACAAAGAGAACAATACAAAGTATCAATGAAACAAAGAGTTGGTTCTTTGAGAAAATCAATGAGATAGACAAGCCCTTATCCAAACTAACCAAAAGACAGAGAGAGAACATCCAAATTGACAAAATCAGAAATGAAAAGGGAAACATAACAACAGACAATGAGGAAACCCAGAGAATCATCAGGTCATACTTCAAACACCTGTACTCCACAAAACTGGAAAAGCTAAAAGAAATGAACAATTTTCTGGATAGGTACCACATACCACATACCAAAGATAAATCAAGACCAGATAAACAATTTAAATAGACTAATAACCCTAAGGAAATAGAAACAGTCATCAAAAGTCTCCCAACCAAAAAATGCCCAGGACCAGATGGTTTCAACACAGAATTCTACCATATTTTCAAAGAAGAGTTAATACCACTACTCTTCACATAGTTCCACACAATAGAAACAGGAGAAACATTACCAAACTCCTTTTATGAGGCTACAGTTACTCTGATTCCCAAGCCACACAAAGATGCAACAAAGAAAGAGAATTACAGACCAATCTCCCTCATGAACATTGATGCAAAAATACTCAATAAAATATTGGCAAATGGACTCCAAGAACACATCAAAAAATTATCCACCATGATCAAGTAGGCTTTATCCCAGAGATGAAAGGATTGATCAACGTATGAAAATCTGTCAATGTAATACACCATAAAAAACAAACTGAAAGAAAAAAAAAACACATGATCATTTCATTAGATGCTGAAAAGGCCTTTGACAAAATCCAACACCCCTTCATGATAAGGATCTTGGAGAGATCAGGAATACAAGGAACATACCTAGACATAATAAAGGCAATTTACAGCAAGCCTATAGCCAACATCAAATTAAATAGAGAGAAACTCAGAGCGATTCCACTAAAATCAGGAACAAGACAAGGCTGTTCACTCTCCCCATATTTATTAAATATAGTACTTGAAGTTCTAGCTTGAGTAATAAAGCAACAAAAGGAACAAATAATATATAAATACAAATAATAAAAACAAACAATAAGACAATAAATTGGAAAGGAAGAAGTCAAACTTTCACTATTTGCAGATGATATGATAGTATACATAAGTGACCCCAAATATTCAACCAAGGAACTCCTACAGCTGATAAACACCTTCAGTAATGTGGCAGGACACAAGATTAACACAAAAAAAATCAGTAGCTCTCCTATACACAAATGATAAATGGGCTGAGAAAGAAATCAGAGAAACATTATGCTTTACAATAGCCACAAATAATATAAAATACCTTGGGGTAACTCTAAGTAAGCAAGTAAAAAAACTGTATATGGTGATATTTTATTTGTACTGAAATGTGATTTTAATTTTATGTTAATAATAAATTCCTGGTCAGCTATTAGAGCCATAGTAAGACGTGGTGGTAGAAGAGCTAGGTAATTTCTGTGTGTTCAGGATACAGCCAGTATTGGAAATACGCTTTAAGACCTGAGGCAGTACTTACAGCATGATGAGCATCATGTGTTGGTTTACAACCAATGAGAAGCAGAACAGAAAGACTATTTAAACACAGACAAACAGGAAGTAGCTCTCTCGCGGAAGTTGGAGCACTGCAGAGGTAAGATTTTATCTCTGAGCTCTGACCTCTCAGCTTTCTCTTTTACATTGGCTCTGTGTTTCTTATTTTAATAAGACGATTCGTTACATCTACACCTGTATGACAAGAACTTTAAGTCTCTGAAGAAAGAAATTGAAGAAGATATCAGAAATGGAAAGATCTCCCATGCTCATGGATAGGTAGGATAACATAGTAAAAATGGCAATCTTACCAAAAGCAATCTACAGATTCAATGCAATCCCCATCAAAATCCCAACACCATTCTTCACAGACCTGGAAAGAACAATACTCAACTTCATTTGGAAAAACAGAAAACCTAGGATAGCTAAAAAAAATCCTGTATAACAAAGCCATCTCTGGAGGTATCACTGTCCTTGACATCAAGCTCTATTATAGAGCGCTAGTAATAAAAACAGCCTGGTATTGGCATAAAAACCGACAGGTAGACCAATGGAATCAAATTGACTCTGATATTTACCCACACACCTATGAACACCTGATTTTTGACAAAGAAGCCAAAACTGTACTTTGAAAAAAGCATCTTCAACAAATGATTTGGCATAACTGGATGCCAACATGTAGAAGATTGTAAATAGATCCATATCTATTGCCATGCCCAAAACTCAAGTCCAAGGCGCATCAAAGACCTCAACATAAATCCAGTTACACTGAACCTGATAGAAGAGAAAGTAGAAAGTAGTCTTGAATACATTGGCACAGGAGATCATTTCCTAAATATAACACCAGTAGCACAGACACTGAGAGCAACAATTAATAAATGGGACCTCCTGAAACTGAGAAGCTTCTGTAAAGCAAAGGACACAGTAAATAAGACAAAATGACAGCCTAGAGAATGGGAAAAGATTTTCACCAACCCCACATCTGACAGAGGGCTGATCTCCAAAATATATAAAGAATTCAAGAAACCAGACATCAAAATACCAAACAATCCAATTAAAAAATGGGCTACATATCTAAACAGAGAATTCTAAACAGAAGAATCCCAAATGGCCAAAAGACATTTAAGGAATTGTTCATCATCCTTAGTCATCAAGGAGATGCAAATCAAAATGACTCTGAGGTACTATCTTACACCTGTCAAAATGGCTAAGCTCAAAAACACTGATGACAGCTTATGTTGGAGAGGATGTGGAACAAGGAAGGGGAACACTCCTCTACTGTTGGTTGGGAGTGCAAACTTGTACAGTCATTTTGGAAGTCAGTATGGCAGTTCTCAGAAAATTGGGAAACAATCTACCTCAAGACCCAGCTATACCACTCTTGGGCATATGCTCAACTATTCAACTATGTTCATAGCAGCATTATTTGTAATATCCAGAACCCGGAAACAACCTAGATGCCCTCAACTGAAGAATGGATAAAGAAAATGTGGTACATATACACAATGGAATACTACTCAGCAGAGAAAAACAATGACATCATGAGGTTTGCAGGTAAATGGATAGAACTAGAAAATACCATCCTGAGTGAGATAACCCAGACTCAGAAGGACAAACATGGTATGTACTCACTCATAAGTGGAGACTAGATGAAAAGCAAAGTATAACCAGACAACAACCCACAACTCCAGAGAAGCTAGCTAACAAGGAAGATCCAAAGAGGAATGCATGGATCACCCTGGGAAGGGCAAATAGATGACATCTCCATGAGTAAACTGGGGGTGAGAGGTAGGCAATGGAGGGTAGGGGCTAGGGGATGAGAATATAAGGGATTGGGATGATTGAGCTGGAACAGTGATGCAGTGGGAAAGCAAAGAAAGAGATACCATGATAGAAGGAGATAACATGGGAATAGAGAGAAACCTGGTGCTAGGAAAATTGCCGGGAACCTACAAGAATGACCCCAGCTTGGACTACTAGAAATAGTGGAGAGGGTGCCTGAACTGAACTGGCTTACTACAGTGATCAGATTGGTGAATACCTAACTGTCATCACAGAGCTTTTCTCCAATGACTGATGGAAACAGATGCAGAGATCCACAGCCAAACACCAGGCAGAGCTCCAGGAGTCTAGTCTAGAGAGAAGAGGGATTCTATGAGCAAGTGTATCAGGATCATGATGGGGAAACCTGCAGAGATGACCAAACCAAACTAGTGGGAACTCAGGAAAGTTGGATCAATGGCCGTGGAGCCTGCATGGCACTGGACTAGGCCCTCTGCATGGTGACACAATTGTGTAGCTTGATCTGCTGGGGGGCCCCCTGGCAGTAGGATCAGAATCCATCCCTGGTGCATGAGCAGGCTTTTTGGAGGCTTTTTTTTTTTTTGGGACACCTAGTGCAGCCTTGACTCAGGAAGGGCTTAGACTTGCCTCTACTAGATGTGCCTCCCCCTGGGAGACCTTGCCTTCTTGTGGTTGGGAGGGGGAGGCGGAAGGGGCAGGAGGAGGGAAGAGGGGAATCTTTGATTGGTGTGTAAATGAATGAAAAATTTTTCTTAATAAAAAAATGTAAAAAAAAAAACAACATAAAATAACAGAGCAATGTGTTTAAAGTTTCTTCACCATCACCTCCACACCTGGCTCTCATCACTCTGCTCCCAAGAGGAAGATACTGGATAGGAACTTTGGTAGGCCGCTCCATTATCCTGTCTTGAACCTTTATTATTGATGTCATATAATATAACCAGTCATGTTATCACATCCTATACCCCAAGTCATAAGGACTAACACTGGATGAGTAGTTATGCTCTCTAATCAGGGAAATTCAGAGTCCATTTCTAAGATGGATGTATCAGATTTGAGAACAAAAAGTCTGCTTATTCCTCTTCAGGTACCAAGTGAACCCATGTAAAGCTGCAACTACCGCTGGTTGCCTTAGCTATGGAGGAGTTAAATACACACCAGAGAGAAGACTGGAGGGTAGATAATAGAGAATCTCATTGATAATGATTAATCCTTGGTTCTCCCAGAAATCAAGATTGCTAAGGTAGAGAGAAATTAATATGTATTATTAATACTTAGGGTTCAAATAATGTGACTATAAAATTTTTCCTTGAATTTGAAATTATACAAATATAATACACAAAGCAAACATATAATGTGCATTGCAATTTTGTGATTTTCTTCATGTAACAATATATCTTGCAGATTTCTACTACTAAATATGCAAATCTACTTCATTCTTTTCAAAGATAATAGGCTATTTCACACTATCTGTGATGGTTAATTTTTTGTGTCAATTTGATTGGGTCATGAGACAGCCTCGTGTTAAGCTAAATATTATTACTTCTCATCTATGAGGGTATTTATGAATGGGATGAGTATTTGAAGCAGAAGAGATTCTTTTCCTAATATAGATTCTTCACAATCAACCAATTGAAAATATGAATAAAGAGGCTGAATAAAAAATAGTTGTTTTTTTCTATCTGACTGACTTCAGGCTGAGACTTTAGTTTTAGTTTTGTTTTGTTGTTGGGGGTGGTTGTGGTAGTGTGTATGTGTACATGTCTTCAGATTTTTAATGAATCATTAAATGAATCTCTAGGACTAGAGCTACATCTTCTGAAACTACATAATCCACTATCTTTTAAAATTGAAACTATACTACTACCACTCTTGGTCTTTTGCTTTCTGAGGCCCAACTTCTTTTTTAATGAATAGTAGTTAACACAGAGATTCATGGCAGATGATAGTGCTAAGAATAAATTATTGTTGAGGGCTCAACTCTGAGTAACACAGGCAACATCACAGAATAGGGGAACAGAAAGAATGTAAAAACCAAATGATTGGGAGGACAACCATAAAATGCTGTCTTCTGGGTATGACATGGCCAATGGTGCCTATGAATTCAGAGCAGCTGTGGTTTCCTGCACAGAGCCTACATAAGACTAGATCTATCAACATCCAGTCATGAATGAGGAAAGGGTTCATGGGGCCTACCCCATCTCCCCAGCAGCTGAGGAGAGAAGGCATCATTGTTTTGAGTGAAATAGGTCACTTGCCCATACAGAGCTCCACACCCATGCCCAAACAGGTAGTTTTATTTAAACTCTGTAGCTTACAAAGCAAAAACAAAAGACATGACAGTGGGAGGGGAATCTGTTGAGAGGAGGGGCAGTTGATGGGATAAGAGGGGTGTAAGACAGGGGAGGGGGACCAGTGTGACCAGAATGTATTTATTATATACATGTATGAGAATGTCAAAGAATGAACTGATTAAAAAAAATGTCAAATCTGTAAGATAGGGATGGAGAGATGGCTCTCTGGGTATGAGTGCTTGCTATATAAGCATGAGAACCTGAGTTCAGGTCCCCAACACTTGGGTAAAAGCTAGATGAGGTCACATGCGCCTGTAATTCCAGACTACAGAGTGAAGACAGGTGTGTACCAGGGACTCCCTGACCAGTCAGCCAACCCAATATGGCAAGTTCCCGTTTCAGTGAGGGACCCTGTGTCAAGAAAACATTAAACAGAATAACAGAGCAGGACATCTCCCCATCTCCTCTGGTCTCCAAATACACACACACACACACACACACACACACACACACACACACACACACACACTTTTTTAAATTATAAAGCAAAGAAGCAATGCTAACGGCTTTTTAAAAAAGAGGTCAACTTGCCTACAAAGGCGGAAACATCAGAATAATATGAGATCAGCAGCCCTCATCAGCAGTTCCCAGAACCAGAAAAGCATGGATCAATATATTTGAATCCCTGAAAAAAATAGCTGTCAATCCAAAGTACTACATTCAGCAAAATTTTCTTTTAAAATTCATTTAAAGAAATATAGGAATGTCTTAAGACAAACACAAACCAAGGCAATCTATAACCACCAAGCCAGCACTGCAGAAGAAGGAGACAGACAGCATCAATAATGAAAGCATGAGAAGGAAAACATTTCATGAGTGGAATGAAGGAACAAATGGCAGAAGGGACTCTGTTGTGCCTAACCCAGTAAAGCAGCAAACTCCTGATACTAACAGGGGAGAAATTGGAAAATAAATAATTGAAACCAACTGGTCAAATGAGATTACAGGAAATAATGCACATCTCTCAATAATAACCTTGAATGCAAATGGTCTCAACTCACTGATAAAGAGAAATAGATGGGCTGACTAGATTTTTTTAAACTTACAACTATCTGTTGGTTCCAAGGAACACATCCTACTGGCAAAGGCACCCACAAGCTAAGTAGCAATGGATAGAAGTCAGTCTAGAAATGAATAGAAGGCAGAACCAAAATGACTTAGCTATGTTAGTTATTTGATAAAATATACTTCAAAAAATTAAAAGAGGTAAAGAAAGCCATTGCATATTAATAAAGACAACAATTCATCAAGAAGGCATAGCAATTATAAATATATGCACCAAACACTAGGACTTTGAATTTCATAGAACAAACAGTAATAGATGTATAAGATCAGATAAATCCTGGTACAATACCCCACTAGCATATTTAAATAGGTCATCCAAACTAAAAATCAAAGAAATCTCAAAGTTAAACTATGCAGAGAGCAAATAACAGATATCTAGAAAATATTCCATTTGACAAAAATAGAATATGCATTCCTCTCAGCAGTCTGTGGAACATTCTCTAAAACATACCATATTCTGGGCCACAAATCAAGTCTTATCAACTTTAAAAGAATTAAAATAATATCCTCTATCACATCAGTAAAACTAGACACTAATAGCATGAGCAAAACTGAAGTCCACAATATGTGGAGAATGAAAGATACATTCTATAGTAATCAGTATGCTCTTGAAGAAACCAAGGAACACATTACAAAGTTCTTAGAATCAAAAGAAAATGAAAACATAGACTACCAGAACCTGTGTGTACAGCTAAGGCAGTTGCAAGAGGAGAGTTCATAGCTATGAGTGCTTACTTTTCAAAATCAGAAAGATCTCAGAAAAAGTCTAATACACCTCAAAGTCATAGAGAAAGAAGAAAATCCCAAACCCAAAAGCAGTGGTTGGAAAGAAGAAATAAATATCAGGGTAGAAACTGATGAAATGAAGATAATAATACATGAATTAATAAAGAGTTGGCTCTTAAAAAAAAAAGAATTGACAAACTCCTAACCAAACTAACCAAAGCATAGAAAATACCCAAATTAATAATATTGGAAATGAAATAGAGGAAGTCACTACAGATTTCAATGAACAACAGAGAATCATTAGGGAGTAATCAGAAATTTTATGTCCTGCAAGCCCTGCAAAATCTAGAAGAATTGATAAATTCCTAGAAACATATGGGCTAACATAATTAAACCGAGATGATACAACAAAAACTTAAACAGAACCATAACAATCAATGAGACTGAAGCCAGAACAACATACAAAAGTCCAAAGGAAGTCACTTCCCTAAAAAAGAGCTAATACCAATCAATGTTCCTCAAACCAAAAGAGAAAGAACACTATCAAACTCAGTTTACAAAGCCAGCATTACCTAGATTCCAAAACTGGATAAGAAAACAAAAAATACAGACATACACCAATTTTTCTGATGATCATTGATGCAAAAATTCTCAGTAAAATTCTTGCAAAATGAATTTAAGAACATGTTACAAAGTTCATACAAAACGACCAAATTGATTTTATTCCAAAGATGTAATGTGGGTTCAAGTTAATACGTATAATTCAGTACATAAACAGACATAAAAAGATGGTCTCAACTGATGTAAAAAGCCTTAATAAAGTTCAATACCCTTTCATAATAAAAGTCCTAAGACACAAGGAATAGAAAGAACACATCTCAACACAATAAAAGCTATGTATAACAAACCAACATCCATCATTATACTTAGTTGGAGGAAACTGAGAGCATTTCTTCTATAGTCTGGAAGAAGAAAAGGATGCTCATTCTCTCTGCTCCTATTCAATAGGAGTGCTTGAGGTCTCAGCTAAGACCAGCAAAAGGAGAGGAGGAAATAAATTGACGACAAATAAGAAAGGAGGAAGTCAAATTACCCCTATATGCAGATGACCTAATCCTATATATTTAAGAGACCCCAAAGACTCCACCAGAAAGCTGGTTTAATTAATAAATGCTTTAAGCAAAGTAATGAGATACAAAATCAGCAGTTTTTTTTCTATGTACCAATATTGAACTGACTGAGACAGAAATTAGGGGGAAATATCTTATTCACAATAGTTTTAAAAATAGCTAGAAATAAACCTAACCTAAAGTGGAAGATACTCTCCATTGAAAGCTTGAAGATACTGAAGAATGAAATTGAAAAAGACACTGTAAGGTAGAGAACTCTTGCATGCTCATGAGTGGTCAGAATTAATATGGTGAAAATGCCTATATTACCAAAAACAATCTACAAATTCAATACAATCCCTATCAAATCCCAATGACATTCTTCACAAAACTAAAAAGACTAATCCCCAAATTTGTACTGAACCACAAAAGACCCTAAACAGCTGAAGAAACCCTTCACAGGAATAATGGTGTTTAGTGAATCATATCCAATTTCAAATTATATTACAGAGCCACATATTGAGGTGTGAATGTGAAATATCTCTCATAAGTTCGTATGTTTCAACATTTGGTCGTCAGCTAGAAGCAGTATTTGGGAAGGCTATAGGATCTTTATCAGACCCTTGTTGGAAGAAATGCATCACTGGGGACAGGGTTTAGACTTCTATAGCCTGACCCCACTTCCTGTGATGCCAATGCAAGGTGATGGGCCAGCCTCATGCCCCAGTGCCATGCCTTCCCCACTGTGATGGCCTGCATCCCCTCTGGAACTGTAAGGAAAAAAAAAACCCTTTCTCCCCTAGGTTACTTTATCAAAGCAACAGAGGAAAAAATTCTAAGAAAAGTTAAGATACCATGTAACAAAAACATCCTGGTATTGGCACAAAAGCAAACATGTAAAACACATAAAGCAATAGAAAAGGAACAGGACCCAGAAATAAACCCAAAATTAACACAGAAAGTTCTGTATTCTCCCTGTATACAAGCTACAGGCATACAAAAGAAACAATACATTAACAGTAACCTGGAATATATCTTTGAATAAATCTAACAAATGAAGTGAAGGCTTATGCAATGAAAACTTTAAGACTCTGACATAAGAAATTGAAAAAGACAGCAAAAAAATAGACAAGTCTCCTATACTAATGGACTGGTTGATTAATAGTGTGAAAATTGTCATCCTACCAAAAGCAATCTACACATTCAATGCACAGAAATTGAAACACCAATCTTAAATTTCATGCAGAAACAAACACAAAAGATCCAGGATAGCAAAAACAATCTTAAACAATGAACTAACGAACAAATGAATGAACAAGAAGAGAGAGAGAGAGGAGAGAGAGAGAGGGAGGGAGGGAGGGAGGGAGGGAGGGAGGGAGGAGGGAAGGAAAAAACAAGGAAGGAAGGAGAAAACAAGGAAGGAAGGAGAAAGAGAAAGGAAGGAAAAGAAAGAAAGAAAGAAAGAAAGAAAGAAAGAAAGAAAGAAAGAAAGAAAGAAAGAAAGAAAGAAAGAAAGAAAGAAAGAAAGAAAAGAAAGAAAGAAAGAAAGAAAGAAAGAAAGAAAGAAAAGAAAGAAAGAAAACTGAATGTACCACCATCCCAGCTTTCAAGTTTCACTAAAGAGATATAGTAACAAAAACAGCATGGTACCAGCATAAAAACAGAATTACAAAAATCAAACACCAGAAAACTAAATCAGACACTCAATAAATGGACTACTTATATGGATATATGGTCCTTAAAGGAAGAAATATGAGTGGCCAATTAATGCTTATTAAAGTGTGCAACATCTTTACTTACCAGGGAAATGCAAATTGAAAGTGCTTTGAGATTCCATTTTATCCTGGTTAGAATGGCTATCATAAAGAATGCTGGGAAAGAAGAGCCCTATGGATGTAAGTAAATATGTACAGCCCCAAAGAAATCAATATGGAAGTTCTTCAAAACCTGAAACTCGAACTACCATACAACATAGTTCTATCACACTTGCTTATATTAAAGGGCAAGTGACTCTAAGTCAACATACCACAGAAATACTTTCACATCCATGTCTGTAACCAAATTGCTCACAAAAGCCAGAGACTAGAACCAACAGATGAATAGATAAAGAAATGTGGTGCATATACATAATGGAATTTTATGCTGCCATAAAGAAAAATGAAATCATTACATTTCCTGGACAACAGATGCAGATACCACATATTCACTCTATATGCATAACTTAAATTTAAAGTTATACATATGCATACATTTGTGTGTTTCTGTCTGCATGAAAGAGAACATGGTCTTAAGAGAGGTGGGAATTAGAAGGAGTAATGGAATACATAAAATGAGAAAGAAGAAGTAGGAACTAACTGGGAGAATAGAAAACCTGCCAGAAAAGAGGGGGGACATGAGGAGGGGAGAGGAAATGAGAATGAATAAGAATAAAATACAATAACACATGTATGAAAATATATAGCCCATGACTTTGTATGTTAACCTAAATAGCAAAACATTTAAAATATATTAATAATATATCTTTTTACATGCAAATTTTGATATATAAAAAATTTTCTTATAAGAAGGTTTTTCTATTCCTATCAACAGTATATCACAGTAACTATTTGTTTACAATTTTTGCATATTGGTTATAAAAATATTTTAAAATTTTAATATTGCTGAGTTACTAGTGAGTCTTTACTTAGGTGTTTGCAGTTCTTTTTATGATAAACTGTTCCCTATACTTACCTATTTCTCCTATTAAGTAATTCACTTTTGTCCCTGCAATGAGTAGTTACACTTCATTATTATTGATATTAATCTTATACTTGTTTGAGGGGTTGCAAATATTGGCTCCCAGTTTGTCACTTGTTTTTTAATCACTTGTGACATCTTTTTTATTTCTTTTTTCTTTTTCTTTTTTTTCTTTTGGGTTTTCAAGACAGGGTTTCTTTGTGTAGCTTTGCGCCTTTCCTGGAACTCGCTTTGGAGACCAGGCTGGCCTCGAACTCACAGAGATCCACCTGCCTCTGCCTCCCGAGTGCTGGGATTAAAGGCACGCAATGCCGCCACCACCACCCGGCTCACTTGTGACATCTTAGTACAATGCTCATAACACAGTAAAGATTTGCTTTGGAGTCTCTAGGATCAGACAATTAAATTCAAACGTTAATCCCGTGACTTATTTGCTGTAATATAACCTTGGAAAAAAAAGTATGCTTTCTGAGACTTAGGCTTTTGTCCTAAAGTAGGCATCACACTAGTATTCCTACACAGTATTATTCTGAACATGAAATGAGATTAATCCACAGAAAGTGCTTATCATCACCATGCATTAAAAGTGCTCTATGACATGCAGCTATTATTGAAATTATTATTGCAATTATTTAACCACTTGGTGAGTACATTTTAATGTAGTCCTATGTGTCAAATGCAAGGTAGATATCTATTAGAATATCTCTAGCTGCAAAAAAAAAAAAAAAAAAAAAAAAAAAAAAAAAAAAAAAAAAAAACAAAACCAAAAGCATGGCTCCAAACAACCAGAATGTACTTTCTCAAATAACAGGAATCCAAGGTCCAGTCTCTGAGGCTCAACAGAATTAAGAGCGGTTTGGACTCATTTGCCCTCTTCTCTTCCTTGCCATATTATATTAGCCTCTCTTAAGGGCCCACATCAACTGGCATAGGATCACATCTAGGTAGAGTATCAAGTCAAAGAGAATAAACAATTTATTTCTCTTCTCTTCCTAATAAATACGTTTCTTAGAAATACCTTTAACTCTATTTGCAACAAGTAAATTAATATTTATTTTATTTTTTTTTCATTCCCCTCCACTCCATTAAAATAATACTCAACCTTTATATTATAACTTATGGTCAGTTTTTTTTCTTTTATCTTATTAATTTTTTTTATTTGAGTTGTCTTATTTACATTCTTTTCCTTTCGTTCTCTCCCCCCCCCCCCCCCTCTCCCCCCCCCTCCTCCCCCTCTTCCTCCTTCATGGCATCATGTTTATTTATATAATTTCAGAGGAAATATATAGGGAACATGATATTCAAATAAAATCAAGAGTCAGCGACTGTATCAGAACTAGGTTTTAGTGCATACAACACCTAAATAAAGAACTTTAAATAATACATCAACTTTAGTTCTCACTCATAGAAATGACAGTCAGAAATAGGCACTCTAGTACAGGTAACAGTGACCACATGATTGTTAGAGACTCGGTCTTCTTATAGATTCCATGGCATCATTTTTACTCCTGGCATTCATCCTAGTTTGCTGAGAAGGTTCATAAGCTCCAGTTGTCGTACCTACCTCCTACTCAGGAAGAGAGAAAGAGGACAGAGTGGTGCCATCTCCCAATGAGTCTGTGACTTTAAAAGATTTCTTTTTCAAAAGCTCCACTAAATTACTTTTGAATTGTCCACTTTTAAACACAAGAAAGGTTAAAAATGTGTTGCTGGTGCTGCTCTTGTTTCTGGTGCTGTTGTTGTTATCGATGTTTCTACTTTCATTTCTGTTGTTGCTGCTGCTGCTACTGATGTTTCTGTTTTTATTCTTGCTGTTACTGATGTTGCTGTTGTTATTGGTGTTGTTGCTGTTACTGCTGATGTTGTTGCTGTTATTGATGTTATTTTTGTTTCTGTTGTTGTTGATGCTGCTATTGATGTTTCTGTTGTTATTGTTGCTGTTATTGATGTTGTTGCTGCTGTCATTGTTAAGTTGGTACATGGCTACTCTAACTAGTATTTGGAAACCACAAGAAAGGGACAGGGGAAAGGGTGTTATTGCATAAGCAGCTATGAATGTCTGCCACAGCAGTGTAATGGCCTTTGGGAGGACAGGGACAATATGCAACATCATTTCCCATTTGCTTGGGAAACATCTCCACATACAGGTATCAGCCATCTCATCTAGTGTGCCTTCATTTCTTAGACTCCCTACAACTTGAATAAAGTGGTGATTTAGGTTCTGTGGATTCTCCAGAAAGACTTGGAAAGTGGGCTGTGCAGTCAGTGATGACTTTGACAGCTGTCAGTGGGCAACTGTAGGCGTCATTTGCCCACAGGAGCAGCAGAGGCAGCTAAGATGATGGTCAGTTAATGACAGTTCCTGTTTTCTGAGAGGAACACTTCTAATGTTGTTTTAAGAGAATCACCTTCAGTCCCAAGCTGCCATCCCCTCTATAGACCTTAGGAGATTAACTCTTGGAGATCAATTCTTTTCAGGATCCTAGAACATAGCTCATTGTCACTGCACTTACTTAGTAAGTGTGAGGTCCTCTGTTTTACCACAGCATAGAGAAAAGCAAACAAACCAAATGTTCTGCTTGAAACAACCAGTGTGGTCTCTGTTTTCTACAGTGGACCCCTATATAGTACCATTCAAATGAAAATGTTTTTCCCATATGTTTTAAACTCTTGTTTTTACACAGATTTCTTTAATCTATCTAGGCTTAATTTTGAATATAGTGTGAAAGACTAATATAACTCCACAATATGAGCAATCAGTTCACCTGGTATTTAACAGTCTATTCTTTTACTATTTTTAAAATGTTTGATCATATGCTAATTTATCTTATTATGAAAAGCATCTGACTAACTGCTAGAGAAATATTAGTATATTAAAATAACTATGCTAGTATGTAATGAAGAATAAAGTATTACATTTGAATGAAACACTTTCAAAAAGGGAGAATAGAGGCTGAAGGATGGCTCAGTGGTTAAGAGCATTGGATGTGCTTGCAGAGGACCCAGGTTTAGTTCTCAACACCCACATCATACAACCACCTGTAACTCCAGTTTCAGGGGATCTGATACTCTCCTCTGGCCTCTGTGGGCACCTACATACAAGTGGTATACATACAGAAAAGTGGACACACACAAATTCACATCAATTAAAAATAAGTGAAATTCAATTTTATAAAAGAATGGATTTGAGGGATTTGGGTTTCTTTTTTTTTCATATTTTGTTTTGACAAAACTGGCTTTAAATACTTGGCATGGTATTTGTGGTTGTTTGAATGAAAATGGCCCCCATAGGCTCAGAGGGAGTGGCATTGTTTGTAAAGATTAGGACATGTGGTCTTGTTGGAGTAGGTGTGGCCTTGTTGGAGGAAGTGTGTCACTGTGGGTGGGCTTTGAGATTTCAGATGCTCAAACCAATCCAATGACTCACTCTCTCTTCTTTCCGCCTGTAAATACAGCACCATGTCTGACTGCCTACCACCATGCTTCCCACCATGCTGATAATGGGCTAAACCTCTGAACCTGTAAGCCAGACCCAATTAAATGCTTTCCTGTGGTCATGGTGCCTCTTCACAGCAATAGAACTCCTAAGACAGTATTCAAATGTAGTAGACTGAAAGAAATAAGATAAATAGGGAAAAGGCTAAATGATGCTAGCATATATACAATCTCATGAGACAATCAACCCAGAAACAGACAATGTCCAGGAAAATGTCTACTCTTATTTTGATTAGAATTTCTGTTAATTCCATTATAACAAGAAAGTCACCAAAACTGAATTTAAACCAATAAAGGACAAATTTCCACATACTTTTGGCCACTTTTACTTGAGGGAAAGAAGAAAAGATACTGTGGTAAAGCAGTAAACAGAGAAATTATGACTGGGTAGACTTTGCTGAGCTTTGAAAGTCTAGGACAGTGACATTTGTAGATGTAACCAACAGTCTTATTAAATAAGAAACACAGAACCAATGAAAAAGAGAAAGCCGAGAGGTCAGAGCTCAGAGCTAAAATCTCACCCTTCCTCCTGCAGTGTCCCAGCTTCCCGAAAGAGAGCTATATCCTGTCTGTCTGTCTTTTTATAGTATTTTGTTCTGCCTTCTCATTGGTTGTAAACCCAATCACGTGACTGCCTCGTCACTGTCTGTATGTACAGCCCCCCAGGTCTTAAAGGCATATGTCTCCAATGCTGGCTATATCCCTGAACACACAGAGATCTATGGGATTAAAGGCGTGTGCCACCACTGCCACACTCTTGCTATGGCTCTAATAGCTCTGACCCCCGGGTAACTTTATTTATTAACATACAATCAAAATCACATTTCAGTACAATTAGAATACCACCACAGACATTCTTGCTGTCTTCCCAGTCAAGATTTTCTTTGGTCAGGACTTTGAACTTCACATTTCTCTCATCCATTCTCTCTGCCGGCACTTCTGGGTTTCCCCTCATAGCTGTGTGCACTGGTCAGTGATGGTGACAATGTCATTCCACTTGAATATTACTGTTTCTTCATGTGCTGACAAAGGAGTCAAGCTGAATCTGAAGCTTGTAAAAGAGGCAGAAATAGTACAGCGTCCCTCCATTCATCCTCGGATTATTCTATTTAATGTATTTTTAGTGTCAGTACAAGTGTTTAAATTGTTGTGACATAATAAAATGAGTCAACATATGGCAAGCTGATAGACCTTCATTGTTCTCAATTTTCTCTTCTCTTCGTGTGCATTTTCTCCTAGATGAGCTTTATAACGATCCTTTCGGGGCACTTTGATTGATATTTATGCATCAAATAAGTTTCTGAAGAATTATCATCCTTAAAACTTTAAGTATTTATTCTCAAATCATGACCAGCTCTTTTTGTGACTTTTTTTAAATGAATTTTATTTTCTTTGATGTGAATCCTGCATATTTTCCATTAGGTCTGCTACTGCATATGTTGGTGCTGTGTGTAATGCCTTTCCTTGTGAAATGCTGTCTCTCTGGCATTACTGTTATTTATAATAAAGCTGCTGAGTTTGCATGTTGGTTTTATATTCAGGTGCCTTACTGAACTGTAGTAGTAGCTCTACTGAATTTTGTTTGTTTCTCTTGGAATTTTATACAAACAATTATTCCATCTCCAAATAATACTTCATCTCTTCCTTTCCAGTAAGTGTGCCCACTTTTCTTGTTTTATTGCATTTTCTAGCCCCCCTAAAGTAATGTTGAATGACACAGTATTTGTCCTTTCTTCTTTCCTCTTTTTTATTTTTGAGATTATAATGTAATTACATTTCTCCCTTCCCTTTCATCCCTCCAAAATTTCCCACTTAACCAATCCCTGCTCTCCTTCAAATTCATGGCCTCTTCTTTTATTAATTGTTAGTGTGTACACTTATGTATATACATATATATTCCTAAACATAACATGTTAAGTCTGTGTAATGTTTCTTGTATATATTCATAGTCAACCACTTGGCACTGTCCCAGGGAAGAGCACCTCTCCTTTTCCTAGCATTCCTCGGTTGCTTATAATTGTTTGTGTAGGGCTGAGGCCACATGGGCTTTTCCGTGTCCACTTTGGCCTGTCCATTGGTGTCAACCTTGTTCAACTCACATCTGGCCAGTCCTGTTGGTGAGACTTTATAGGTGTAGTTTCTGACATTACTAGGAAACACAATCTCACAGTAATCTCTCTGATCCTCTGGCTCTTATAATCTTCCCTCACCCTCTTCCACAGAGTTCCCTGAGCCTTAAATGCAGGAGTGTTTTGTAGATGTATCCATTTGGACTAGGGTTCACAACTCTTCATTTTGATTGGTTATGGTTTTCTGCAGTGGACTCCATCTGTTGCAAAGAGAGGTTTCCTTGATGATGGGTGAGGATTACACTTATCTGTGGGTATAAAGACAAATATTTATAGATTGTTGTTAGGGATTATGTTAGTTTAGTCAAGTAGTGGTTATAGATTCTCTTCTGATAACCACAATTTCATTAGCACTAAGCAGTTAGCTAGGTTTCCAATACCAAGCATGGTTTCCCCTCTTGTTGGGTGGGTCTTAAGTTCAATTAGAGAGCTATTGGTTACTGTCAAGGTACCCTCAGGATTATCGTGCCATGCTGGTGGTTGCTGTGGTTCTGGGGGTATTAGCTAAGGGGAGCTCTTGCATTCAGGCTGAGTGGCAATACAACTATTAAAGTCTGTGGGAAAAGCACTGTTGCTCACCTGCCTTAGCTTTATCTTAAGGAGTAGATCTGACATTGTTACCTTCCTTGTCATCATTGTTGCTGTTGCTGCTACCTCTGTCCTCTACTGACATCAGACTTCAGCTTCCAATGTGACATGAATACCAGCAACTTTCCCGGAAGCTTCTAAATCTATAGCACCAGACTGAGAGTGTTGAGGCATACAGTCTCATACATCTACTAGGTTCTTGTTACTCAGATAGCCATGGTCTGGCTTCTCTATCATATAAGTCAATCCAATAAACACTATTTCATAGCAAGTATACTTTCTATAGGTTATGTTCTTCTAGAGAACCCCGTTTAACACACTTTTGTGGCACAATATTTTTAATTTTCATAAGGTCAAATTTATCTCTTTTTTCTTGGTTATTTGTGATTCTATTTTCATATCTAAGAAAGTGTTGAAGATTCCAAAGTCACAAATCTTTACTTCTATCATTTCTTTTAAGGGTTTGGCTTTTATATTTAAATCTTTGACTCATTTTACCTAACTTTTGTATCTGGTATGAGGAAGTAATCCAACTTCATTCTTATGTATGTTACTATATAGTTGTCCAATCAATGTTTGTTGATTCTTCCCCCCAAAGAATTGTCTAAGCCCTCATACTGAAAATCAACTGAGCATATTCACTTGACATTTTTTTTCTTGGCTTCTCAGTTTTATTCCATTTATTGATAGGTCTCTTCTTAGGCCAATGTAACATTCTTTTGGTTACTATATAATTGGTATGCTTTGAAACAAGGGAGTGTTATTTTTTCTGAAGTTCATACATTGTCAATAATTTTTGGTTAATCTAAAACCCTTAAATTTCTATATAGATTTTAAAATAAGCTCATGTATTTCTATAGAAAAGTCAGCTGGTATTTTAATAAACATATTATATATGCATGTATATTATATATTATGTGTTATATATAATATATTATATAGATATATATGATAGTATTAGCATTTAGCATCTTCCAGTCCATAAACATAGACTGTTTTTAACTTGTTTTATTTAATTTTTAATTAAATTTTTATTGTTTTCAGAGTATATCATACACTTCTTTTGTTAAAGTGCTCCTATTTTGTTCTTTGCCATCTAATAGAATGTAATTTCATTTTTTTCTGGCCTATTTCTATTTCTTCTTATGTCATTTTCAATCATCTATGTCATCTAGAAATGTATCTGTTTTATGAACATTATATAAATTTAAGTTCAGAGCTGTCCTTTCTAGTCACTTTTATTGACACATAATCCATAATAACTCTCATTCCTGATTTTAGTGATTTGACTTTCCCCCACTCTTTATTAGCCTAAAGTTTGTGATTACAAGGATTTCTTTGAAGTACCAGTCTTCCCAGGCTGTCCTCCAACTCCCTTTGTATCTGAGGATGACCTTGAGCTTCTGAATCTCCTGCCTTCACCTCCCCAGTGCTAGGATTATAAACATGAGCCACCACACCTGGTTTATGTGGTGCTGGGCATCGAACCCAGGCCTTCCTGCATGCCAAGCAAGCATTCTACCAACTGAGCTACATCTCCAGCTGTGACATACCAACTCTTGGGTTCGGTGATTTTATTTCCTGTTCTGTTTCATTAATTTCTGTTCTCCTTTTTTGCCCTGAGTTTTCTCTGCTTTTCATTCCTTGGTTTCTTTAGTGTAAGGGTAAGCCATTGATTTCTTATTTTTTAAAGTGACCATGAAGTTTTTCTCTATAATTTTATCTATGAATTATCTAGAAATATATTACTTAACTCTACAAAATAAAAGTGAATTATTCTTGAGACACTTGTGAGTTTTCTAGGCACAATTTTTAAATGAATTTTGAGCCTAATTTTTTTTTGTGATCATAAAACTGATTCAGTCAGTACTTTGAAATTTATTAAGTTTTGCTTTACAGTCCAAAACACAGTCAATTTTTACAAACAGTCCTTTGGATACTTTAAATGTATATCCAATATACCTTATGTCCGTGGTCCATGTCACCACAGGAGTTAACTGATAACCAAAGTATCTTCATAACTCAGGGTAACAGCTGAATATCTGAGAGGAGTTGTGGTGAGGGTCCAGTGATGATGGTGTGCCAGAGGCCTTGAACCAGACCAATGACTCATTGCAATGAATATTTGCAGATGTGTCTGATCAGACAAAAGTGTACATATACTATGTGACACACCACAGTTCCCAATGCTACCAGGGCAAATGAAGAAGTGTTAGAAAAACGGAGGAGCAAGGTGTTTTGTTTTTTTTTTTTAATTAATTTGTGGAGGCATGCTGAAGGGGTGAGGGGTGGATATGGAGGGACTGGGAGATGAGTAGGTTTGGGGTGCAGGATGTCAAATTTCCAAAGAATCAATAAAGATTTGGTTTTTTAAGGCATATTTACCCCTAAGAAAATGGGTAGAGTGCCTATATGTGTTCATATTTCATAAAACTTTATTCATTTTTTTTTCTGTTTTTAAAGATGAGTTATTCAAATATGTCATAATCACCCATTGTGATTATGGACTCATTTCTCATTATTGTAGTTCCATAAATTTTTATATTATAACTTGGTTCTATATTACTAAGTGCATACAAAGTTAGATTATATAACCATTTCAAGTTAATCATTTTATTATTCTACAATGTTCTTCTTCAGCTCCAAAAATGATTTGTCTTAAGGTCTATGCATTCTTTCTAATGCTAATATAATCACATCAGCTTTCTTTTGGCTAGTGTTTTTTCTTTCACGTTCAACTTTTTTATTCTTGTGTCCTACACATATCTTTTATAAACAGAATATAGATGAGTCTTACTTTTTATTCAGTCTGAATAACTTTTAATTAAAAAATTTAGCTAATTGATTTTAACGTAATTACTGATATGTTCAGGTTAAATTTATCATACCTGCTCATTTTTCTGCTCTTTTCTCCCTTTAAAAAATAGCTACTGTTTTATTTTATGATTCCATTTTCCATTATTGTGGTGGAAATTATACACTGCTTTATTATGATAATGGCAACACTGGAAATCACCTAATGCATCCTTAGGTTCGAAGTGTCTAGTATTAATAGGCATTATGCTATCTACTTAGGCAATACAAGATCATTAGAATTCTTTAGTCCCATTTATATAACCTACGGACTTATTACATAACATTGCTGCCATGCATTCTAATCATCTCTATATTTTAAATATAAAAACAAGTCGCAATTATGTTATAGTTAGTGTTAATTTCTATTGACCTACATCATTTTCAGTGTACTTCATTATTCCTTTATCTCCATGCTTCCCTCTAAGATAATTTTCTTTCAAATTTTACAGCTGAGTTTCCCATAACAAATTCTCATATTTTTTCTTTTGACTAGATCAAGCAAGATCATGGTGGTGCGGCCATAGACTTGATTTTTTTCTTCAAACTATGTCATTATTTCCCCTTCACTCTTGAAAGATATTTTAGCTAGATATAGAATTCTAGGTTAGTATTTATTGTCTCCCACATAACAAAATGTCACCATATTTCTATTAAATGATTGGCTATCAATCTAATTTTCATTATTTTTAAAAATTCTGCCACATTTTCTTGTAAAAGTCTGTGTATTTTTTATTTTGAGGTTTAAGTAGTTTTTCTATGGGTCTCAAATTTCCTGTACTGGGCTCAGGGTCTATGAGGCCATTTATTTATTTATTTATTTATTTATTTATTTATTTATTCATTCATTCATTCATTCATTCATTCATTTATTTATTTATTTATGGATAATTGCAAATAGATTTTTTTCATACAGTATATTCTGATTACAGTTTCTCTCCCCAAACTCTTCCCAGATCCTTCCTACTTCCCCTTGCACCCAAATACACACCCTCCCCCATTAGAAAACAGACACTTAGAAACAAAAAATAATAATGAAAACAAACCAGAACAGGACAAAACTACAGGAAAAAGGAACCAAAGAAAAAGTATAAGAAACATATAGATGCAGAGATACACACAAATCCCATAAAAACGCAAAACAAGAAATCATGATATAAAAGCAAAGGACCTATAAGGTTAAAAAAATTAAAAAAGAAAAAGCAATCCTAAAACCTTTAAAAATACCACTGATTTTGTTTTATGATGGCCATCTATCTACTGCTGAACATGGGCCCTGGACTTATGTATGATTTGTATACCAGTAAGACTCCACTGAAGAAAACTGACTTTTCCTTTGCAAGTGGCTATCAATTGAAGACAGCTTCTAGGTTAAGGATGGGGGCACACAGCTGCTGTGGGATGGTCTGTATGTCAAATTGCTCTGATTTGTCAATAAATAAAACACTGATTGGCCAGTGGCCAGGCAGGAAGTAGGTGGAACAAGGAGGGAGGAGAATTCTGGGAAGCGGAAGGCTGAGGCAGAGAGACACTGCCAGCTACTGCCATGACCAGCAGCATGTGAAGATGCCGGTAAGCCACCGGCCACGTGGCAAGGTATAGATTTATAAAAATGGATTAATTTAAGATATAAGAACAGTTAGCAAGAAGCCTGCCACGGCCATACAGTTTGTAAGCAATATAAGCCTCTGTGTTTACTTAGTTGGGTCTGAGCGGCTGTGGGACTGGCGGGTGACAAAGATTTGTCCTGACTGTGGGCAAGGCAGGAAAACTCTAGCTACACACAGCTCTCTTAAATCTGCAGTCAGTGTGATTGACAGTTGCTAGAGAGCTCCCCCACTGCTGTCTCCCTCCTCTCTCCTGACCCTCTCCTTAGAACCTCCCCTGGGCTTCCTGCCTCTCTTAGACCCTCTACTGCATTTCCTATTTTTGTTCCTCTCTTGTGCTGGACTGTTGTCTTCTTACCTATTCTCCAATCCACTGATTTTGTCAGACACATAAAATATTAATGATATTAAGCCCATAGGGAAAGTTCTTTGGTTTTTTTCTTTTTTTAAGTTCCATAATTTTTATATACTGTTGCTGGTTATAATAATTTTCTGCTATGGGGAAAACATCTTGTTTATTATCTCCTTGAATCTACTAAACACAGTTATTTAAAAATCTGTCTGGTTCTATATTCCATGTTAGACAGGGCTGACACCACCACATTTACACAAGAAATATCTAAAAACAAGTCCATGTATTGTATTTTCTGAAGAGGAATCTGAGGTTCATAGCAGTCATATAGTATCCAAAGAGTCAAGAACCCAATTCAAATATATATCCTAAGCCTCAAACTTGTGCTCCTACCCATCTGGCTACAAGGTTGCCCAAGTCCTGAGTCCAAGTGTCTGGTACAAACCAGAGTCCAAAAATGGTAAGACGGATTCATTCCACAAGAGCAAGATTTTGTCTACGATTCCTTCTCATCAGACCCCATGAAAATATACATTCTGATTTTGTCATCTTTATCATGTACTGCCCCCTATTTATTCACCTGCCACTCAATGCTGCCTCAGTTCCTTTTCCTGTTGCTGGCTTTATTTTGACTTTGAATGCTAGGTTACATCCATCATGGTGGGGAAGTCACAGCAGCTAGAACTGACCACATTTCGTTCTTATTCAAGAAGTGTGCTTGCTAGTGTTTACCACATTTCCTCTGTTTCATAAGGACCAGGATCTTGTCCCTGAGGAATGGGTGCCACCTGCAGTAGGCAGGTCTTCCTATATCAGTCAGCATAATCAAGATAATCCCCTACAGGACTGCCCAGAGAGCAGGATCCTATAGGATTCTAGCTCCTGGTAAGTTGACAATCACAACTAGCGGTCAGAATCACCCAGTGGTTTTCAATTATCTATCACGCTGTTCCAACCCTACCAAACATAGTTAGGAAATCAAGCATGGATTATGTTCCATGGGACTTTCATTTCAGTGGGAGGTAAACAATAAACATGTGAGAAAATATATGATCATTACAGGAAGTGATAACATTGATGAGATAGAATGTCTTACAGAGTAAACTGTTGTTTTAGGTAGTCAGGATAAAGTGACCTGCAACCTGCAATCTGAATGAGACGGTGTCTTATTCAGAAGAAAGAGTAAATACTGGGGTTAGGGAAATAACTCAGTAGTTTAAATGGCTTGTTGCACAAACAGCAGGAGCAGAATTCAGATCCCCAGAACCTACAGAAATGCTGGACAGATGTGGTTGCCTGAAATTCCAACATCCAAAGGCAAAGAGAGAGAGGCTCCCAGAGCAAGCTGGCTAGTACTACCCCATTAGCACACTCTGGGTTTGACAGAGAGACCCTGATCCAAAGAATAAGGTGAAAGGGTTAATAGAAGAAAATTCCTGACATCAACCTCAGCAACTGCGTATGGGTGCATGCACGCAAGCACACACACACACACACACACACACACACTCTCTCTCTCTCTCTCTCTCTCTCTCTCTCTCTCTCTCTCTCTCTCTCTCTCTCTCTCTCTCCCTGGGGGTGGGATATCCAGGAGGCCAAAAAGAATGTGAGAGGAAGAGAGAGGAGCTGGAGCTACAGGCGGTTGTGACTGAGTGACATGGGTGCTAGGACCCAAACTCTGGCCCTCTGCAGGAGTGGAAGTGCCTTTGACTGGTGAACCATCTCTCTAGCCCCATAGGTAGTATTTGTGACAACATTTAACCTTCTCCCACAAGACATTTAAAATTGGACAAAATATGTGGTGTATTTTCAGATTTGGGAAAACAAACAACATAGAATTGTTATCCAAGTAAGTGGGGAAACAAAACCAGTAAGCTTTGTAGTCTTTTCCCATGAACGGGATGAAATCACATCCCAGACCACAAACGGTTAAGAGCATGTGGTCTCACACTGGATGGAGGAGATGCTTACAGTTCAGGGAGGGATGGTGGATGGAGGAAAATCAGTGCAGGACCTGCAGGCAGAAACTGAAGCAAGAACCACGGAAGAAGCCTGCGTAATGGCTTTTTTTCTCCCTGGCTTCCTCTTATCCAGCCCAAGACCACCCACCCAGGGGTGGCACAGTCTACACAGGACTGGGCCCTCCCACATCAATCAGCAATCAAGAAAATGTTCCATAGACATTCCCACAGGCCAGTCTGATGGAGGCAACCCTTCAGTAGAGATTGCCTCTTCCCAGGGATGTCTAGGTTCATGTCAAGTTGACAAAAACCAACCAGCATACCTTCTTCCCCCAAGGCTATATGGGTGCATATTAAAATTTGAGAATCACAGCTACAGAGACCTAAGAAACTAGAACATGTCAGAAAGATACAATGTCCCCAAGGGGATAGACTGAATTTCTTATTGCCCCAGCTATGATGATGAATCTCATTACAGTAAATGTGTACTGACCTTGTTTTAACTGATGATAAAAGCGGTCAAGAAAGTCTCTTGACTAATGAGATTTCACAGGGTTGAAGAAACAGCCTGGCAAAGATGCCCTTCTCAACTCTCTCTGCCTCAATTTTTGCAGCCATTGCATTGATTAGAGTTCTCATCTCTTCGTCCTGGAACATGTGCTCACTGGAGTGTATTTTTGCATTTCCCATGTGTGGGTACATATTTGTTTGCTTGGTAAATGAATTAACTAGCTATGAGACCAGTATCTCAGAATAGTCATTTCTATCTCCATCCTGATAAGGTTGGCTGAGGAAGTCAGTGGTATCAACTTCTGGTCCATTGGGAACTTTCCTGGGCCCATGACTTACTCATTCCATCCAGCCCTGGTTCAAGGTAAACAATGACCCACGATTCTGCACATCCAAGCTAACGCCACACCCCTGAGGCAAAGGATTGTAACTGAGAAATCTCATCATGACTGTCACTGTACCCAGGACCCAGCATCCTGTCAAGGTTTGAGATCAAGTTCAGTTTTGAAAAGAGCAAAGAGAACAACATAATTTAAAAATCAAAGAAATTCATTTTAGTAGTAAAAGGTTAACAGGCTTTAGGAGGAGCCATTTTTAATCACCCTCGTCTAGACTCTATCACTGGAATCACCAGCCTCAGAGTGAAATATGGCCCAACTGCCGCCACCAAACAGCTCCTAAAGACTGTTGTATTTAATCATGTCTGTGCACCACTTATGGATTTTCATTATGATTCCCGATGCTGTTGCGCTGGGTAAAATATTAATATCCATAGTAATGATGCATGAAGCTTGGAGTGTAATTTCTTCACTCTTCTTGTCTGATATTAAATTGTTACCACTTTATCATTTGTGTAGAACTGCACGTTTCAATTAATCTTTCCATATCAGCAGCCCTGATTAATATAGATCATGATTCATAAGCTTATCGTCACTATAGTTTTAACAGATCATTTATAAAGATCTTAAATTTCAGGGTCTGGGAGGCGCAGCTGCTGTGTCCAATGTGCCTCTTTATTCTCTCTTCCAGCAGCACTGCTACACACCGGCTGTCATCTCCTGTTGAATAATTAATTCCAGGAAACCAAATTTGCCCAAAGGGGGGGGAAAGAACAACAGGACTGGCAATTGGCAGGGCAGCAGGCAATGTTTGCTCACCTTTCCATGCCCAGCCCGGATGTTGCCTGCTCATCATTGGCCTGAACTATGGCTCTGGGGGATTAACCACAGGTGGGGGGTGGAGGGTTGGCTGCAACAAACCAGTCCAGCCAACACAGCCATCCCAGGACAGTTGTTGAGGTTTGATGGAGTGTTGGATAACTTCCCAGGCAGCTGCTATTGCTTGCATGAATCTACAGACCTCATCAGGTCTGGCACAATGCCTGGACCGTATGCTGGTCCTGGAATACAGTCTAAACTCTGCTGAGTGTAAAATAGGAATAAGCTGGTAAAGCAGTAAGTGAGGGGTTCTCAGACATTCTAATGAATACTAGAGGCTTGGGAAATTTCGTTGGACGAGGTTATCGAAGCTCAGAAAGGGTTTGGGGCCTGTAGCTATGTGGTCCATCATTGGGAGCCTGGGAGTCTTAACCAAATCCTGCAACTGCATTGCCTCTTGGCCCCTGTGATGCTGAAATGGACCTGTGAAGACCCTCAAGAGACCATCCCCTTCTTCCAGCAGAGGGAAAGAGAAAAAGAAAGCTCCCCTCACTGACTTTATTCTGCACCTGAAGCTTGATTTTCCTAGCTCAAATTTCTTTAAAAAAATTACAAGTATAAGGAAAATACCTAGCTACAAAATTTTAAAAATATCTATTCTGGTAAGTAGAAACTAGTCTGGTAACTGTTAAAATGGTGACATTCTGATGACTTCAAAATCTAAGTATTTTGTTTAACCTCAATGAAATGAAGTATTTTTATTTTAACTTGGTCTGAGTAAATGTATGCTCTTTGTAAGTATCACTTTTGTGCATCTTTTCTTACATGGCTTCTGTGTGAAATGCATTGTCTTAAGCCCTAAGGCTTGGGTCTGTATCTGCTACACTCTGAATATGTCTCTCCAAATTTATGTTAAAGCTTAATCTCCACTATTCTAGTGTTAAAAAATCAGATCTTCGGAGAAATGATTAATGATGGCACTGCCCTTTTGGGTAGATTAATGCCTTAAGAAAGGGCCTTAGAAAACTAGCCTAGCTTGTTTACACTTCTCCCTTCTGCTGAATGAGGACACCAGTTTCAAGGTGCCATCCTAGACACAGAGACTGAGGCCAGATATCTAACCTGCTATTCATTCATCATGGACTTCCCAGAGTCCAGAATTATTAGGAAACACATTACCTACCTAAACTGACTAACCTCAGGTATCTTGTTAGAGTACCACAAATGAGCTAAGGTGATACCTTAATCTACATTCTGCCAAAGGATCACCTTGAGACAAGATAAGTGATTCACTTTGGGAGGTGATTGAGGCATGGAAGGGCAGACAGCTGGCATAGGCTGCATTATCAAGTTTTACCACAATGAGCAACAGGGAATTCTGGGAAACTCTAGAACATGCCTCAGCAATATTTCAGTGATGGAGAAAGGAAGTCAAGCTATTTATTCACAAAGCCCCCATCTATCACTGAAGGAAGTATAGGTTTCTGAAGCATGAATTCTCCTGCATTCAACCCTGGCATGCCCTGCGTCTGAGCACAATCATTCCTGCAGCCTCAAGAGCAGCTCTCAGATGGACAGTGTGAAGGATTCTCAGTAAGCAGTTTGGATGTGGAGAGGTGGGGCCAGGAAAAAGTAAGGGGCCAGTGGTCCTCTCTGCATCTACTCTAGGCCCTTGCTTTCATTGTTCACTCATTAAGTAAAGTAGTTATCAAAGCGTTTCTTATCTAGCACTCTACAGATAGGAGACAGTGGTTAGTGAGAGGCCCATGAAAACTATTTCAAGTATTAATTTTATTCTTTGAGAATTTCATACAATGCATTTTGATAATATCCTCCTCCCCAAACGTGCCTTCCAGATTCACTCCCACATTGATACCCACCCAACTTTATGTTCTCTTTTTCTTTTTAACCCATAAAATCCAATTCGTGCTCTCCAAATACTCTTAAATGTGGGCCTGCCCTAGAATGTGGTTGCTTACCAGGGCTCATACTCACAAAGGAAACTAGCTTTCTCTCTCCCAGCAGCTATAAAATGCCAGCTCCTCAACTAGGGGTGGGACTTTGTGCCCACCTCCTCCTCTCCATGCTGGGATCTTTGCCTGGCCTAAGCTTGTTTGGGTCTTGTGCATGCTGTCATAGTTACTATGAGTTTATATGTGCATCCACCCATTTGCTTCTGGAAAATGGTTTCCTTGTAGCCCTCCACCCCCTCTTCCGCAATGATCCCTGAGCTTGGGAAGGAGCACTGGGGATTGGTACAGATGTCCAATTTTCAGATGATTATTACACAGTCTCATATTCTCTGCTCCTTGACCAGGTATTGTGCCATACACTGCAAGAATAAACTTCTCTGCTGAGGATTGAGAAGCACACTATCTATGGGCATAGAAACAAGCCATTATGAGTCCTCTTAATAGTGTGTCCTTCAGCAGTGTAATAGTGGTAGGTTCCCCCTAAGGGCCTGTGGCATATCTAGCCACAGGATCTTGACCCATTAACAGTAACAAGAATGGATTACATCTCATAAAGATGGCTTAGATCACATCTTGCCAGGATTATTGTTATTGTGGCTCACATGGTTCAAGGCTAGGTAAGATTAATGATTACTTTTCTCCCCCAGCAGCTTACATAGCATCTTCCAGCACTATGAAAGTTAGCCAGTAGTGATGAAGCTTCCAAATCCATACCACCTTGATTTCTCCATGTTTTATGACTCAGGATATGGTATCTTAAGCAGTATGGTCTTACCATCAATTTCTGGGGTATATCTTAGTTAGGGTTTCTATTGCTATGATAAAACACCATGACCAAAAGCAAGCAGTGGAAGAAATGGTTTATTTCAGCTTACAACACTCAGGTCACAGTTCATCACTGAGGGGAGTTAGTGCAGGAACCTGTAGGCAGGGACTGAAGAAGAGGCCATGGAATAATGCTGCTCCCTGGATTTTCTCCTTATGGCTTGCTCAGCCTGCTTTCTTAAACACCCAAGACTATCTGCCCAGGAGTGGCACCCTCTCCCATGGGTAGGTTCTATTCACATTAATCATTAATCAAGAAAACACTCTGTAGACTTGGCAATTAGGCAATCTGGATGGAGGTATTTTCTCAATTGGGATTCCTCTTCTCAAATACATCTAAGTTTATATCAAGTTAAAAATACCCAAACAGCACAGAAGGTAACCAAGAGCAATGGCAATGTGCTGTAATGTTTGAGAGTCTATGGGACCCCACTGGCTAACAACTAAAAGAGATGCAACCCATTCCTGGTACTGGGGTTGTTATTTGCTAGCATGTGGTATCTACTTAGGGTCTTTTCCCACTACTACAGGGTAACTCCATTTAAGCTCTATATATGTATATATTTTAGGAAGTATTTACAATAATAGGCCTCCATATGGCTTTTCATATGGTCTTCATTTTAGTTATCTCTCCCCATATTCTGCCCTTTACCCTGCCCTCCCATCCCCCACTCCATTTAATCCTTCCTGTTCCATTATTCCTTTTCCCCCTTTATATCACTGTATCTTATCTCCCTTCCTCCGAATGATCCCCTCCTGATGGCCTCTTACTAGTTTTCTACCTTTTATGGGTATTCCAAATGAAACACATATGTCTAGAGATTCAAAGCTAGCATCCACATATGAAAGAAAACAATATTTGACTTCTTTGGTCTGGGTTACTGAAAGTGGCTTTTAAGGTAATCTACTTGAAGAAACTTCTTGGATGTTTATGATTTTACTCCTGTCTTTTTGAACAATTTTACTAACATCCAATTCAACAGCTATTTTTCAGTGACTCACCTTTAGCAAATCAAAAGCATTCAATTTAATGTTCAAAGAAGCAACAATTCCTCTTTTCACACTCATCACCAGTTTATGTAACACTTAATTCAATTGCATGGTGACATTATTAAGCACAACTGTTATAAAACAGATTTATGAACAAAAACAATTAATGCTTGGTAAGAGTGTTGCTGGACCAGTGGGTACCGCACCGCACAGGCTTTCTGTTGGTGAGTGCTATTGTTGAAACCCAAGTGAGTCTTTACATGATTAATCATTCAATCCTAATAACTCTCACATGAGTGAGGGCTGTCCCTACAGAGGAGAGTCCCCAGGCATGCCTGCTCAGGGTCACAAATCAGGAAGTAGATGTCTCTCTAACCCCAGATGTCTGAAGCTCTGCTAAACACAAAGCCACATTGTCCTGACCCGAAAATGGGCTGTTACTGGGATAGTCAAAATACCCAGCAATAACCCAAGCCCCAGTGGGAGCACCCCGCTTGTTAGCCCTAATGGCCAGTGTATCTGTGTACTGACCAGATGAGTATGCTGGCAAGGGAGGTGGTAGGAGGGACCTGTTCAGGTCTCCTCACAACAAGGAAGATAAGACTATGTGAAACTTCCAGAGCAAATGGGAATAGAGCGGGTCTACCTTAGGTGCCAAGAAACATGGTGAATTTTAGGATATTGTGAGGATTTGGAGGGAGAAGAGCCTCTTCACAACTCAGGAGGCAAGGCAGCCTTTACAGAGAAGGTGGCATTTCGGTGGCTCTTAAGTGTTCGCAGATCTGGGGATGCAAGGGGGAAGATGTTCCAGGTGGAAGAGAGAGAAACCAAGGCAGAGAGGTAGGAAGCGAAGGACTACATCAAAGACTGTCAAGTAATTTGGCTTGCCTGGTAGGAAGGTGAATGGATGTTACTGGCATTGGGGAGGGGGTCTGTCTGGAGGCTGCAGCCAGATTACAGGCTAATATTTAGATCTAGTTGAAAATGAGTAGTAAGGCAGGTTATGTATTTGCAAAGCTTGTCAACTCTTCTCTTCACTTGTCTGTGCCTTGAGACAAGTCATGTCCCTAGGTCTCAGTTACCCCATGTGTAGTATGGGGGTAAAGATGCTGTCTGCCTCCTTGTGGTGTGCAGATTATTTTATACATCTGTAAGAGCTTAGAGTGGCACACGGTGTAAGGACTTTACAAGTACTGGCTCTTCTTACAACTGAAGCTGAGCCTCCTAGACTTGTAGCTGGGGCATAGAGGAGAGTGGCAGGAAAGGAGAAGGGAAGAGGGAGGCCATGCAAGTCCAAACAGGTCAGGAAGACCAGTGTGGGGAGAGCGAGAGGGAGCTGCTTGCCACACTATGAGGACTTTTAAAACTTTCTCTTCCTATAACCACCCTGTGTTTGTCATGTTTGGGTCACTGTGACTGCAATACCTCCCGGAAGCAACCGGAGGCGGAAAACAGTTATTTGTCTCGTGGTTTTAGAGGGGTTCTGTGGTGATATTATTTGTGCTCTAACAAATAAGGCTTACCTGAAAATCAGAAGGAGGACCTAGCCACTAGTAAACCATAGAGGTTTGGAGGTCTGTACAGACAGACAGGAAATGATAGAGCCTGGTAAAGAGAGGAAGTGATAAGGCAGGGTGGAGAGAGGAGCTTGCTCTCTTTTGGCGGAGGATTTCATAAGGGTTAAGAACTAGTGGCTGGCTGCTCTGCCTCTCTGATCTTTCAGCTTTCACCCCAATATCTGGCTCTGGGTTTTATTATTATTATTATTATTATTATTATTATTATTAATAATAAGACCTTCTAAGACTGTTACAGGTTTTGGTCCATCCTAGCCACTCAGTTCATTGTGGCAGAGACTGTTCACACCACAGTGGACCAGGAATCAGGAAGTAAAACCAGAAGCAGCCAGGAATAACATACCTCTAACACCCCTTCCCAGGATTTACTTCCTTGAAATAAGCTTGCCTCCTGAAGTTTCCAGAATCTTCCAAAATAATGCCATGAGCTGGGACTCAGCACTCAAAACACAAGCCTCCTGGGGACATTTCAAACTCAAACTGTAACTTGGCCTTTCTTCTTACCCAGCCTCCAGATTCCCCAATGTGATCCCAGAGAGCTGTTTGCAGGTGCCTATCTCAAACATGATGCCGCTTCATTCCACAGGGCACTTGGCCTCTCTAATACTCACAACTCCCGTGAAGCTGGCTGTATTTCTACACAAATCAACTCCTTTCCTGGAGTCTCCATCAGAATTATGTGGTGATATATTGTGCCCCCAATATATTGTGCACCCTAATAAACTTATCTGAGGTCAGAGGACAGAACAGCCACTAGATAGACATAAAGGCCAGAAAATGGTGGCACACACACCTTTAATCCTAGCATTCCAAAGGCAGAGATCCGTCTGAATCTCTGTGAGTTCGGAGCCACACTGGAAACAGCCAGACATGGTGACACATGCCTTTAATCCCAGGAAGTGATGGCAAAAAACAGAAAGGAATATAAGGCATGAAAACAGAAACTAGAGCTGGTTAAGCATTTAGGCTTTTAGCAGCAATTCAGCTGAGATTAATTCTGGATAAGGACTCAGAGGCTTCCAGTCTGAGGAAACAGGATCAGCTGAGGAATTGGCAAGGCGAGGTTAGGTGTGGCCTGTTCTGTTTCTCTGATCTTTCAGCATTCACCCCAATGTCTGGATCCCGAGGTTTTTTTTTTTTTATTAATAATACCCTTTAAGACTCGTGCTACAGAATTATACATTGCCTAGTGTCTAACCTTGCTTTGCATTTTCTGATTGACAGCACATTTTGCTGCTGAACATCGGCTTTGCCTTATTTATTTGTGTGTCTTTAATATTTACTACAGTGATGGGAAGAGAGTAGCAGTCTACAAATGTTTTCTAAATGAATTAATGAACTACCGAACATGTGTTTTCTTATCTCTTTTCCCCACACTGATCCATGTCTTTGTTAAATTAAATAATTTAGTCAAAAGACTCAATAGATGGTAGTTATTATATTGTGACTTTATCCTAGCACACCACTGCCTCAGTCCAGCTGGCTTCTGGCCTTGTTTGAGGGGCAGGATCTTCTTAGGGATAGGGCCTAAATCTCTTCCTGGGTAAACTCTCACACAAGCCAGAAGCACCTGATTCTGTTCCATCACACTAAAATGATTAATTTTTTTTGTTTATTTTGTTTTTGTTTTTGTTTTTCAAGACAGGGTTTCCTGTGTGGTTTCAGTGCCTGTCCTGGATCTCCCTCTGTAGACCAGGCTGGCCTTGAACTCACAGAGATCTGCCTGCCTCTGCTTCCCGAGTGCTGGGATTAAAGGCATGCGCCACCACCGCCCAGCTTAAAATGATTAATTTTTTTTAAACCTGCTGATTTGGGTGGAAGATGAGTTAACAGTTTGTTGGTCATCGATGTCCCCTATTGACCTGTCACTGTACTAACCCCTTTGCTTTTCAATTCAATACCCACACCTATACCTCTGGCTTCCCACTGTAAAGGACAACCAACCAGACGAGCCCTGGGTTGAGCCCCTCCTCTTCCAGGATCTGAGGACATCGTCCAGACACAGTGCTTTACGGCTGTTCCATGGCACTCACTGTGCTATCAAAGCTGTAGAGACTGGCTTCTAGATGGCCCACTCCTACCATGGGAGTAGCCAAACTGCTTCAAAAATTGGTTTATTCACTGATGGAACAAAGACTATTATAGCCATGTCTAATCCACAAGCATAAGAAATAAGCTAACTGGATAATTTGAAGCTTTTCTGAGTTCTCTTGAGATAAAGCATTACAAAAGAAGACCCTCATTTTGCAATTGTTCAAAACTAACTTCCTTTAAAAAAAAAAAAAAAAACAGTGTCTCACCACTTTGGCAAGTGTGCTATTATAGTTTTCATTAATTAGTGTTTTACTAATATGAAATCACCAAGGCTGAATTAGTAATGATGAATTCCCTAAGTTTAGAAAGGAAATAGTGTTGTGATTTAAATGCAAGTAAGAAGAGTTCAGGAAAATAAGTAATAGTGCACAGGACAGCAGTGTATGATAGGATTCAGACTTGGCATCAGATTTCCAGCCAACACCTCTGAGCTCCAGCTTCTTGTGTGGAAATAATGGGCTGGATCATCCCTAAGCTCTTTTTCTGTGATCTGAAAAGTTAATTCCTGCTCCACAAGTATGTAAAACTTTTAAAAAACCTTTATTTGGATTCAGTTTCTTAGAGAATTAAATGTTTGTTCAATATTTGATCACACTGTTCTAGGCATCATCAATTCTTTATTCATGGAGAAGTATTTCTTGATCTTAACCTGATTCATCACATGGATAAAACTCATTCTGTCACAGTGAAATGCGAACAGGACAACAGTCTGGGGTCCAAACCTATTCTACATCCAAGCACCTCCCCACCCTCCCACCACCCTGTGCCCATCTTATTTCTGTCCAACTCTAACAGCAGAGTCCATGTGGGTGTGTGACCTTTCTTTCATGGAGGAAAGAGTCTGAGTATATCTTGACACTATGGCAGGAGACAGAGAATACTGAAACCCAGCCCTGCCTTTCTACCCTTGCTTGCGGGGTACATAGCGAGCAGTGACAAGATGAGTCATAGTACCTTTTGTAAAACAGCTTTATTGAGATTTACTAGATATGTTGGGTAAGTATATATTGTATATGTTTTGATGAGCAGAAAGTGCCTCCGCGTTGATAGCTACACCAGCATCAGCTCTGCTCACTACTCAGCTCCCTTGTAAAACTTAATGGAAGAAAGCAGAATTTTAGCTGGGAAAATGGAAAGAGAAAGGAGCACCAAGCCCTCCCCTACATTTTCCCCAACTCCAGGCTATTGACTGATAGAATGGACTCAGGAGAGTGGCTGGCTCTGCCAAGCTTGGAACTGAGATAACTTTAGTCATGGACACTAATCTTCTTTTTCTTTATTTATTTTTATATAGTTTTACTTAACAACTAGAAACAAACATTTATTCATTTATTATTCACTTATTTATGCATTTAATGTGCATGAGTGTTTTTCCTGCTTGTAGGTCTGCATGCTACATGTGTGCCTGGTTCTTGCTGAGACCAGAAGACAGCAGTGGATACTCAGGGACTGGAGTTATAGATGACCGTGAGACACCATACAGGTGTTAGAAATGGAACCTGAATCCTCTGCAAAAGCACCAGTGTTCTTAACCACTGTTCCCTTCTCCAGTCCCTGTGGGCCCTGATTGTGGTAATCCCACACATCAGGCAGCAGAGGTCAATCCGATAGACCTAGAAAGAAGGCTTTTCAGTGTGGCCATTTCCTCTCTTGCCATACAGTTAGTGAAACAATGAGACTAGATCTCAGGCAAAATGGAAGTGGGGACAAGAAGTGTTTGCTTGCGCTCCCACCTTCCCTAGCAGACTTTAAAGGTACTTTTTACTCCTGACTCTCAGGGCTCCCAGCACAGCCTCCTCACTGGTTCTAACTCCTAGTATTCCTTTGGTTGGTGCCTGGCCATGTCAATACCCAGCACAAAAAGCTTTAGTTAGGTCTATGGGAGATTTAATAACTACCTGTGATTTTTAGGACAATTTAGCCACAAGTGGAAGTGTTTTCGTGTGGGGGGGGCGGGGGGGGTACGAGCACATGTGCGCAGATGTCTAGAGAAAGACAGAGTATTGCTCTTTTTAAAAAAACGAGATGAACACTTGACACAAATAAGAAACTACAGCAACCATGAAAGTTTCATGATCGTGCAAACAATTATCATTTGTTTTTACTGCCTGAGAGAAAGCAGGGCCGATTTATCTCTATTCCAGGTCTGGATGTCTTCACCCTTCATCCCCCCCCCACTTAAAGGATTCCCAACCTCAAACCTACCCAATTCCAGACCATTTGGGCATTTCAGGATTCTAATGTTGCCTCTTAACGTCTTTATTGCTCCTTTGATAGAGAAACTAAAAAAAAAAAAAAAAAAAGAAAAAAGATATGCAGAAGAACAACAAAAAGCTATAATTATGAAGATTCAATTTAATTTTAAAGCTTGTGGACAGAAAAGAAGAAGCCAGAAAAGAAGGGCCCAAATTAATTTAGCAGGGAAGCATTGCATGAAATATTGTTGAAGTTTAATAACCATGCAAAGACAGATGATATGTGTGGAAAAATTAGTTGTAGGACCTCATAATAGTCTATTAATATTTCCTACAGGCGCAAAACCTTTTTCTGAATAATTGTGACAAAGTAATCTTTTGAAAAGGAGAGAGTTGGAAAAAAAAGAGTCTTCAAAAGGACACAGAGATGATGAAGGCGCTGGAGGGAGAGGCGACTGTCAGCGAGGGAAGCTGAGGGGGGTGTGGCTCACCACAGCCAGACCAGAGAGATCCAGCTCAGAGGGGACCAGAAACCAAATGGAAGGCACCCATGGGCACATCAGCACCCCAGAGCTGAGACATTTGCCAACATTCTTAGTTGTTTGTTGGGTAAAGTCTTTATGCAAAGTACCTAGGATTCTTGCCCACAAGGTCAATATGACTGAGCTCTTAATCATGCACATGAAAAAACAAACAAACAAACAAACAAAAAACATACAACTGTGGATTGACTGGTTGCTGGAGCTCTATGAGATACACAGAGAGGACCTCCAGGGAGCTGACAGTGCTAGGGCTTGACTGCTCCCCTTGGTCCTAGGAATAGAATGGCTCCTTCCGGCTACTTCTTCCTGCAGAGACCTAGTCCTGTTTCTGATTTTACAAAGCCTGGGCTTCTAAGAACAAAGGATCTGAGTTCCTTTATTCTGCTTTAGCAGTGGAGAAAATGATTCCATTCAATCCAAATGCCAGAGAGTATTACTCTAGTGGAGACGCGGGAAACACGCATTGGTTGAATTGGGTTCTGTTTCGGGGAACAAAAAGGAAAGCAAAGGAAGGTGATACTTGTTAACAGCATGTTGTTTGCAATATGAAAACACAGTGCCTTCTCTAACCCTTCCAACACACTTGCAAAGCTGTTGGCATCGTGGCATCATGCCCATTATGCCGAAGACATTCCCCACTTCACCCACATTTAGGAACTGGCAGAGCCAAGGTTTAAGCCCCCTGCCTCTAGAAAGGTCTTATCTGTAGAAGGTTTGGTGAGGTTGGCTCCCCTTCCATTCTACGGGGTTCTCTCCTGCTCTTTGTTGACTCACGGATGCTGCCTCTAATTTTGGTCCAAATTCTTAAATTTGCTTCTGTTTAAAAAAAAAATAACTTGGAGTGATTCCAAGTGAGCAGGGGTCCACCCCAACTCAGCCTCTAGAGTGCACCCTTCCAAGAACAAGAAAACCATGGGGCATCTGGGACAGGAACACATGAGGTAAAATCATTGCACATCTGTCAGGAAGGCCTGAAGGTGTCTGAACAGCATGGTCATGGATGTGGGGTTGTACTTGGGTCCCACCTGACATCATTCAGATGATGCCATTTGGATGCTTAGAGGGTTTGAGATTCTTTCTCCTGTTTCATCATGAGACACAGAAAACTTACTTTCTATTAGTTACTGAATCAAGCCATGTGTGCTAGGCTAGGACAAGGGCATCCATATCATTGCATTCTCAGAGGGCTGTGCTAGCCATGGGCATTAAAGGAAATCTACAGAGCTGAGATTTGTGTGACATATTCACAGCCATCACTAAGTTTCAACCTTTAGCCTTTTTTTTTCTTCCCATAATGGACCACACCAAGACCTACACTGTCATCCTTAAGCTCTTTAGTATTCAATACATTATTCTTTTTGTTGGGATTTGGTTTTGTTGTTGTTGTTATTGTGTTTTGTTTGTTTGTTTTGTTTTGTTTGGGGAAGGGGTTTTGTAGGTGTGGCTTTGAAATGAGTTTTTTTGTTTTTGTTTTTCTTGGTTTTGTTCTGTTTTTGATGCAAAGACTTTGAAGCTCAGGATGGCCTCAAACTAAGTATGCTAGCCCTATGGTGGTCCTCCTATTTCCAGGCTCCCAGGCACTGAGATTTAAGGTGAGCACTACCATTCTTAGCTCAGTAAGTTGTTCTGGGTCCATTATACCAGAAAGGAGTGGTCCATGGTCCTGATGTGGGGACAGGACTATACTTGTAGCTCAGAACCACCCAAAGCTTTCCTGCAGTTGCTTCTTTATATCCCCCTTTTCCCTAGGAATATTGATGTTTTTCTAGGAATATAGAAATCCCGTCACTAATTCAGATGTCTTCCTGTGAATCTTGAGCCACTGCTGTAGACCAGGCAAGGAGAATAAGCACTCCTAGGCACAATCATTTCTAGGAGATGACAACTTTGAGGTGTGTGATATATTTGATAAAGCCTGGGAAGCACAAAGATTTCTCCTGTTGATGAAGCAACAGTACTAATACTTGAGGCTGTATGGGATGGTCATCCTAATGGATCCCTCCTGTAGTTTGGATATAAACTATCCCCCAAAATATCATATGTTGGGAGCTTGGTCTGCAGCTGGAGGTGTAATTGAGAGGTAACTGGATCATGAGAGTGCTGGCTGAAACACTAGATTAACCTACCGATGAGTTCATAATTTAGTGGGCTAATGGAGGTAAGCTGAAGTGGAGGAAACAGCTCTCTTGAGATCTTTGAAGAGCATATCTTGTCCCCCACACACCTTCTCTCCTCTTTTGCTTCCTGGCCACCTTGAGATGAGCAGCTTTGTGCTGCTACAGCATAATGTACAGCCTCACCTCAGATCCAGCCAAACACATGCTGGAATCTCTGCTGGAGAAGACAGATAAAAACTGTGGTGTATGCACAGCTATAAGTATTACCTTTCAGTGAAGCAGTCCTGCCTATCCCTGAAATTTTATCAAAACTCTTCCTGAGGTATGGCATCAGATTTGCATTTTTATACAGCATGCAAAGATTTAAAAAAAAAAAAAAAGAATATCCTTAGTAGGTAAGTCAGTGATAAAATCCTTAAGGCTAATACATACACAAATTAGAATTATCAGAGAATAACATCCCATGTAGTCCTTCATCTAACATCTACTGGGAGCCTCCACTAAGCGCAGATCAGGGGCACCTCTAGGGGGCCATTGCCTCACTGTAGATAACAAAGAACGCAATAGCATCATGTTAAGCACTCAGAAGTGCTCCTGCCTCCCATGGCTTTCCTAGAAGCCTTCTTCCTTCTGGGAAATCATCTTCTTGAAGTTATATGCTCATAAGGGGAGCAGCTGTTGTATGGACTTTGTCTTTGTGTCATTTAAATTTTTGTGTGACAAAACACCCAAAATGGAGTGTCTTAAAGCATCCATAGTTTATGTAGCTGTGGGTCGGCATTTCAGTTGGATCACACCAGGTAGTTCTTTGGGTCCTATATGAACACAGTGATGGCACTAATGGATCACTGCTCAGCTCTGCCTCTTGTGTTTGGTTGCTTGACTGGTTGTCAGTGGGGATGGCAAGAAAGACTGGTCCACACATCTCAGTCTGGAACAGACTGGTCCACACATCTCAGTCTGGAACAGACAGACTGAAATTTGTTTACATACTGGAGACAAGTGTCTTGAAGGACAGGATGAGCTTTCAAGTAGGAAGCTTAGCTACATCGTGCTCACCCCAAAATGAAGGCCAAGGCCAGCCCCAATTCAGGGGTGAGAAAACAGACTTCAGCTCCTGGTGGAGAAACTATAAAATAAGGAGTGGTGAAAGTATGCCCATTTCTGTAGTTGGCTACCACCTCTGGCCAAACTAGAAGGTAAGTAAGTGTCCAAGCTGGACCAATCACAGTATTTCTCTCCCCATAACAAGCTTCACTCACTGGCTTAGAAATAGACATCTGATAACTAGTATTTTAATCAAAGGTCTTCACCAGGCCTCTTCCTCTTGTGGTCAAAGAGCCCTGTATCCATGTGTCTCTGGTAGGAAAATGTGAGCCCAGTGTCAGTAATGTGCTCACCCATCCCACAGCCTCACCTTTGACATACAAGTGTCTCTTTTTTCTTATTGGTTGAGAATTCCATACATGCATATAATGTGTTTTGGTCAAATCCATCCCCCATTCTCTCCCCTCCATCTCCTCTCCTACACCTATCACTACCATTTCCTCTCAATTTCATGTGTTCTATTTGTTTGTTTGTTTGGTTGGTTGTTTTGTAAACCCATAGAGTCAACTTACCACTGCCATTATATACGTAAGTGATGGTTGTCTACTGTAGCATGGGTAGCCTCTCACGTGATATATTCCTAAAGAAAATGCCTCTCCTCTCTCTTTCTCTCTCTCTCTCTCTCTCTCTCTCTCTCTCTCTCTCTCTCTCTCTCTCTCTCTCTCCAGAAGCTCTCAATCGTCAACGGTTCCTCCACTAAGGGTAAGACTTCTCATCTCCTCCTCCACCCGTGTTGGGGCTGTGTCTTCCTTGAACCTGTGTAGGACTCACGTAGGCAGTCACAGCTGCTGTCAGTCCACACGTGCATCCGTCCTACTGTGTCCAGGAAATGCAGTTTCACTGTGCTCCTCCACCTCCTCTGTTTGGATTCCTTTAGCTCCTGCCTTTTCTATGATTGCCAACGCCTTCTGATTCGTTGACATATTGAGCCAAATTAGGTTTTGATATCTATAGCCAAGTTTAGTCTCCAACACGAGACTAAAACCGTATTTGTCTAGCTGAAGGAATATAGAGCAGTGAGAAATGGTGATTCAGAGGTCATTGGTTGGACAAGAGGGGGTACCCAGAAAGAAGTATCAAACCACGGGAGAGTGACAGCAAGAGAACCAACATGAGTAAACAGCAAACATGTCCAAAGAGGGGCGGTTGCTTTGGTGAAGCCTAGATGTTAGAAGAGGAAAAGAAAGGGAGCTAAAAAGGCATTTGTACCACAATATACAGGGTTTTAATGACATAATAAATAATCCAAAATTTGCTTTATAGTTGAGAGGAGATTTTTAAACTAAGAATACCATCATGAAATCAATCTGGGGATGAATCGAATGATGAATTTGAAGGACCAAAAAAAAAAAAGTGGAATCAAGAGATGAATCTTGAGACAATGGGACCTTGAACTGGGTCTGAGGAAAGTGGACAATGAAAGAAAGAATAGGGGACATGCAAGACAAGAATGAAAAGGAACAGAGAACAATGTGAACAGCAGAGAAGCTTGCCATGAAGCCAGATGGTGGGTTCTGGATGAGGGACGTATATTATGGCTGAATAATCTATTATACAGTCAGCCAAACCTAAAGAAAGTTCAGAAAGAGGTTGGGGCCAAAGAAATGTATGTGGAAGTCATCAATCAGTTATCAGATACCAATGGCAGACCCTGTACAAGATTGTCACTGTGAAAGATGCCAAGAATATGACAGTGCACAGAAGTATCTCCTGGACTCGGGCTGATATGAGGACTGTTAAACTGTTTAGTAGCAAAGAAGCCAACAAGAAAAACACTGTTCATATCTGTACAAGCATAGTGAGAAAAGGGAGGGCAGTTTGACTTCCAAATGAATGACTGAGAATGAACATTGAGACATAATAGGGTTTGCAGTAGACCCAAGGCCCCTATCCACACACATTCTGTTTGCACCAGCATCCCTCCTCATTTTCAGTTCTACCATACAGTCCATTTGTAGTTGCTGTTTGCCACAGAACTGGAAAAAAAAATGTTCAGCATTTGTGTTTATCATCTGAGGAGACATATTCAAATCACTATCGGAAGCCGAGTTATAAAAGCCTCTGGTGTCTCCCACCACACCAAGGATGGCAGCTTGAAGGGACTCATTTAGCAAGGATAGAGGAACATGACTCACCAAGATTGAGAACCAAGTACTGCCTCCTAACAAAATTTATAGAGGTGCTCCCACGCCAGGGATCTCGCACATCCCTAGAGCAACTGGAAGCCAACTGGGAGCCTTGAGGATGGAAGAGGCCGGGGGCAGGTGGGAAGACCAAAGGCAGCACCGGCCAGGCAGAAATGGAATTCATGTCTCTAATGTCCCCTTTGCCTGCCTATTTTCATCTTTATAGAGCAGCCCTTCCCTGTCCTCCCCAATTCCCCGTTTTCTTTTCTTTTTTTCCTTTCTTTAAATGCAGTCTAATCCCGAGTGTGAACTGATGTAGTTTGTGTGTTAGGAGGAAAAAAATCTCTCTCTTTTTCTGCCTTTTTTTTCTTCTTCTTCCCCTGGCCCAGTTCATTATTTTTCTTTCTTGTCACTCAGTGTGATAGGTTGAACAGAAGTGCACAGATGAGCACTGAAAACGGTGTCACAAGGCCTTAATCTAGTCTTTAATGCCTGACTTCAGAGATGTCATTTATCTTCTAACTGCAGCAGGCATCCACCAACTTTATCTCTAATAATATATTGATGGATTAAAAGGGTCGGGCAGAAGACCGGGCTGGAAAAATTGCTTATTGACATCAAAATACAGTGCCCTCAACCTGATAAACATGGAGGGCTCGTGTATCTCCCAGAATAGTTGGCGTAGCTATAATTTTTTTTTCTAGCATGTTTCCCCAGGTTCATGGGGTGGTCCAGTAAAATAAACAAATACTAAACATTATTTCTATGCTGACATGGCCGGGGAACACATGAGATATTTTAGGAACACATTTTTAATGTCAGATTTGTAAATACGCCTTCCTTATTTATGGCATGCTATAGCATATTCTATGACAACTTGAAACAGGCCCCTATAGTCTTGGCAGCATTCAAATACTCTCCGTGCAGTTTGCTGGGGCAAAAGCCCCTGGTAGCACCTGATTATGCTTTTGGACAGTCGGGTAAGGCAAGGCTATTTCACCAGGGAGATGAGGCCAGTAATCTCAGAATGTAAATGAAGACAGCCTTTGAAGAGCTTTCCTTTGTTTATTGTTCTCTTTATTTCATTGTTTGGTTGGCAAAGACATGTTTCAAAACAAGGACCCTTATCCCACATAAGCTGTGCCCACATAAGTCAGTTTTAAAATAAGCCAAAAAAATAATCTACAACTTCTAACTCCTGCTTAATGGGTAGTTCCTGAATTATCTCTATTCAAAACTTCCTTCTTTTGGATTGAATTCTGTCTCATTTTGTCTTTACCATATGAATTATTAAGGATGCTCTCCTGGGGGTTTTTCTTTTAATTTTATGAGGTGGTTTTCTTTTAATTTTATTTGGTGGTTTATGCCTGGTTTTTACAAATCAAAGTGACTTCCTCAGCTCAGCTGCCTTTGTTTTGAAAACAAGCTTCAAAAATATGTTTTACTCAGTACTATGTCAAATGAGGACAGATGACCTTACCTTTTTAAATTACTGCATAATTTATATTTTTTCCTAAATATAAGGGTAATATCACAAAGGTTGTCTGGTAGATGTGTCTGAAGGCATTCACACAAAGAACCCATTATTCCAGCATTTTGTACATTTTAAAAACTGTTTCTGCTGAAGACAAGAGCATGTTATTCAGGACCACCTAAGCTGGGGTCCTAGATGTCTGTGTCTAGAGGAGCCCGTAGAAAAAAACTGCACAGTTGAACACTGAGTATCCAGGTGTTCCCCTGGCTAAGCTCACAGATGGCTACCCACCACAGCTCTGGAGCCCAACAACGGGACCACCCTCCCTTGCAGCAGTTCCCCATCTACAAATGGGATATAGAAACTGCATCATTTTACAGGAAATCTCTGAGGAGCAAACACGTTCACACATAACGACTGACTAACATAGTCTCGGAGGCATGGTAAGTGGCCAGGAAATGCTTCTTCTTGCTATCACTATCATCTTTAAACTTATTCTTGGGTTTGTAATGATGTCTCACCCCAATGGAAGGATGACTTGAGACTTGGCTATGTAAGGAGAGCATCTGCTAAGCACAAAATGTAGAAGGAAGAAGAATAAAAGGAGACTTTGGGGATTAAGGGAGGTGGGTGCCAAAACAATATCTGCAAACACCAACAAGTAGAAGCAATAATAGACACAATTCCCAGGCCACTGGCCCTCTACCAAGATCAGCTCCAGGTCTGTTTGACTCCAACACCAGGCTCTCAATTCCAGCATTTCCCTTGTAAGTCATTTCAGACTGCAGCAAACAGGTTTCAGAGCTGGCACATTCTATGAGCACAAGGGAGTTCACAACTTCATGTACCTACCACTTGACCTTTTCATAGTCTTGCACCCAGGCAGATACCCATGGTTAATTGTCCCCAACCTTCAAATCTCCAAGCTAGAAATTTACCCCTTCATACTCTGCTTCAATGGCTATAGTGATGAAGAAATCAAGTCTAGGTGCTGTCTTCAAATGGAGTCAGCCTAGGGCACAACAATAAGCAGGCCCAGAGACCCTGCTCAACTATGAAAGGGTCAGTCTGTGCTCACAAGTGGCTGCTTGCACAGTGGATGGCATTCCTGAAACTTCCAGTTACATTTATATTTTCAATATCTATGTGTGTGTCATTCAGACTTCACAGCTTTCTCCAACAATTCAATATTATTTAATGAAATTTTAAAAAAGCAAAGAAGATACAAACCCAAGCTCATTCCTGGGTAGGTTTGGCCAGATACAAAGAAAAGTCATGGTGTGGTTTAATATTACAGCCTGCTGTCTAATGTAACTATGCCTCAACTTTCACCTTTGACCCTCACTCTAACTCTGCATGATGATGGTAAAATGAGGAAACTGAAGCTGGCAAAGGCCAATGGTGAGCCGCTTGCCCATCGTTACATAGTAGCAATGTTAAGATTCAAAACCCAGCCTCACTGCTGAGTCAAAGACTGCCAACTCCTGGTTCCACTGACCATATTGTAGCAGCTGTTACATCGTAAGTCTGGGGTTCAATAAGGTCATAGGGAAGACAGCTTTTCTTCTCAACAAACTCTGCTGTAGAAAGAAGTACAAAGAATCTGGACACAGCAACAAGGCCCTCAGGCTTATGCTATAAAACTCAATTCTCACTAGTGAGATTTTCCTTGAGAATAGACCATTTCCTACTTTTAAATTCACATTGTACTGCCCTGAGACCTCGATGATACTAAAACTTTATTTTGATATCCAGATGGTCCTGTCATCGTAACTAAGAGGCTCTATGATGCTGCTGATAATTGATCTCTTCTTATGTGATAGTATCAGAAGCCCCTCCCTCCCTTCATTGGAGCAAAAGCACATGTGGGAATTGGTCATGAAGAGCAGTAGGGCAGATGGCAGTCACTGCTACAAAGGAGGGTTCGGCCAGCGAAGAAAGATTGTGGTGACAAGTTACCTGGATAGAAGGACAGATGCCAACCCATGGTGGATGAACCAGAGCAGAATGACATTGAACTGTGAAGAACTGAGTTGAACACCAGAGGGTTGGAGATCAAAAATACAGCCTAATGAAATTAAAAGACCAGAGAGGGCACAGGCCTGGCCTATCATGATGCAGGCCCCTGGAAGCCAGACAGCCAGAAAGAGGGTGTTGGGTGCCACTATGATGAGTAAGTATGTGGTAGAGAGATGGGAGAGAAAGAGAAGGGGAATGGTTCAGGTACTGTGGAGAGAGATGGAACTGGAGATGCCACAGTCTCAGTGAGGGTCCAGTATTGATGGTGTAGCAGAAGCCAGAGGCCCGAAACCAGACTAATGACTCATTGCCATGAACATTTACAAGTAAACCTGTTTGGGCAAAAGGCTATACTGTGTAACACACAGCAGTTCCCAAGGCTACTACAACAAATGAATAAGTGAGGTGGGAAGGACAGAGGAGCTAAGTGATTTTTTTTAATTTTTATTACTATTTTTTTTTTAATTTTCTCTTGCAGGGAGGCTATAAGGATGGAGGACAGACATGGAATAAATAAGGAATGAGTGGGATTGGGGTGCATGATGTGAAATTCCCAAAGAATCAATAAAAAAATTATTTTAAAAAAGAAAGAAATTAAAAGACCAGTGCTGAGATGATTAGAGCAAACAAAATGAATTTTTAAAATATGTAAAGTCTGGAAGAAGGGAATAAATATGCTTACTCACAGTTAAAAGTAAGAAAAAAGGTATTTTAATGCAGTAACATCAAATCTATTAATGAAAGACAAAAGACACTGGAAAGAATTGGAAAGGCAAAGCCCAGCTGGACACCTTCATAAATTCTCTAGAACATTCTTTTGGGCTACCTACTCCTTATGGGCAGGCTAGCGGTGACATACTACACAACTCTCTGCTTTAAAATGATCAAGAGTACAAACATATTGGAGTAAGTTGCCAAGCCTACTAAAGAGAGATTAAATGAATTTTTAATATATTACAAGACCATGAAGACTACAAACACAACTTATATGAGCAACTAGAAAGAGAGTGAAGAAAATAGGCTAAAAGAAAGAAAACAATAGAGAAAAATAGCTAATAGCTTTTTACCAAGATTGATGAAAGGCAAGATTCTTCAGATTGAGGTATCACTGTGAACCTCAAACAAAGAAAATTAGAATGTATCCATCCTAGGCACACCCCAGTGGAACTACAGGAAACCTGTAGCTCAAAAGACTGCCTTGGGGTGACGAGAAAGAAAAGACTGGATGTAAGCTGTAAGGGCTGGCTGCTCATCTCAAGAGTAAACTCCCTGGCGACAGTAAGAGCCAGGGCATGTGTGCATGAAAAACAGTATTACATTTACCCAAATAGACACTTAAAGACAAAAAATACATTTTCAAACAAAAAAACTAATGAGGGGAGTGGAGGGAAGAGGAGAGAAATGTTGTGAATAGAGACCAAAATAAGAATGGTCTTTAAAAATAAACAAATAAACAAAACAAACCATCACTGCCCAGGAATTATATTGCATAGAAAATTTAAAGGAAGAACAAAACAAACCTTGAAAACGTTCCAGGGGAAATTTATCAAGGTAATAGAAGAAAAGCCAAAGTGAGAGATGAAAACCACAGAGGCAGGTAGGAGACCAGCAAGTGCTGTCAGGACGAGCGAAGTTGCAGTTGAGTTATTGGGCGCGCTTTCTTCGTGGCTGGACATCCTCCAAGCAGGATCACTTCCTTTTTTTTCTCTGGATGTTTTGTTTACATGTTTTGTTTAGCTTTTTTGTTTCTATTTACCAACTGAAAACATCTTCCTGGGAAAGTTTTGAAGTCTACCATTTGGGTAAAGTCTAACAGGATTGTGACACACTTACCAACTTAAATCAGCTCCCTACCTTTCTTCAACTCCTTATATAGCCACATCAAAACACACAGGACCTTGCCATTCCTCTCTCTTTGAACACAGCTGGTCCAGAAAAAAACTCAGTTCTACCAGTGTTGATCAGTAAAATGGGAAACAGTTGTGGCATTAGGAGAAAGAGATGAGAACAAGAAATATGGAAATGAAGCAAAACTTAGCAAGATGTAAAGACTTCATAAATTCCCTAGAGCAGAGGAAAACTGTGACTATCTCAGTCATCCTTTGCTATGACAAACTACCTTAAAACAACAATTGTATCTCATATCTGAACAGGGCAGGAATTGAGGCAGGACCAACCTGAGTTATTCTCCCCACACGACTCTGGTTAGGATCCCCTGCTAATTTTCAGGTGTTGGGTTTGTGGCCTGGAGACCCAAAGCTTCAGTCTGGCACTTAGCATCTTGTGGGTAAAGCCTGGAAGCCTGAATGAAGCTGAGCTCCCTCCCATTCTACAGAATCTCAAAGCCTCTCAGTGGAGCTGTGCAGCAGGGTGGTGTTGGAACAGTGAGCCTCCCCGTACCATAGGCAGCTCAAGGTTCCAACAGAAACTTGGGGCAGCTGGTTTCTTAGGCCTGGGTGCTGAGCTGACATAGCTCCATTTCTCCTAGGCTCTATCCATTCTCAGACACAGTCTCTCAGAGTCAAGGCCAAGAGTCCTAAGCCCTAGTTTTCGCTGAGAGGAGAGTCAAAGAATTTTCAGCCATCTTTAGTGCACCCCAAGATGAAAGTTTCACCACGAGTTATAAACAGTGTCTCCAAAGAAAAAGAAATAAAAAGCAGAGAGCATATGGAGAGACAAAGGAGCATATGATGGGTAGGCTAGCCGAAGTCCAGAAGAAGAAAAAGATAAAACCATGATGCTCCAAGGATTAGAATGTGCACAAAACACTGGAAGGCAATGCTTCTCATGTGTACAACTCAGTTGGGGGATTTGTTAAAACATAGCCTCAACTAAGTTTAAAGCAGGCCCAGGATTTTGCATTTCTAACAAGCTTCCAGTTTATGCTTAGATGGTTATAATGCTTTGGAGTAGCAAGGCCATAAACAATGTAGAAAACAACAATCTAAAACCAAATTAAATACTTGGGAGGCTGAGGCAGGAAGGTTGTTAAGAGCTTCAGGCAAACTGGGCTACAGTGAGACCCTGTCTCAACAAACAAGATCAAAAAATACACAGTGATGAAATATTTCTAAAGTCTAAGGATAAAATGATAGCATTAGAAGATAAGAAAGCCACATTGGATATATAAGTAACAAAGCCAAAACAAAGGCTATAACAAATATGTGGACTAGAAAGTCACAAAGCATCTGTACTTCAATAAAGTAGAGAGATCTAGCTAGCCTCCCACCCAACCACTGAATGGCAGAGAACAGGAAAGAAAAGGTAGCTATGCTTATCTTGATGGCTGGATCTGTAACAGCTGGAATCAACAGATACTATTTAAAGTTGACAAGTCTGTCATAGAAATATAATCCCATACAAAGAAAAGCATAAGAAAACTAGACAGAGAGCATTGCACAAAAAGAAAAAGCAAGCTAATAATATTCTTCCACTGTTAAGGAAGAGTAGAACTTATCAACAGGTAGGCTCCCAGGAATGCTGAGATACTGACAGCCTTTAATAGAGCTTTGAGATCTTAGGAGAAGCTCCACCCCTACCCCTGGCCAGCAACCACCAGATGTTTCATCCATTAACCCAGCACATCCTACAAATCACATCATCTGTTCTGAATTGTGAAACTAAGGATATTACAATAAAGATGTAATTATCAAGAGAACCATTAGACTAAAATTGCATCTTTTCTAAATATCAGAAAAACTAAGCAGAACAGTAGAGGAAAACCGAACATGTAGTGAATGGCTTAGACTGTTGGATGTAGAATAAATAAATAAATAAATAAATAAATAAATAAATAAATAAATAAATAAAATGACAAAAATAATATCAAAAAATACCAATCATGCACATCCATGTAAATGAACTTTGCCCAAAAAGAAAAGATCACAAAACAAAACTTGATTGCAGGCAGGGATATCCAGGAGGTACTAGTAAAGAGTGATTCAAGAAGGTTGAAAAGCCACAGAATGGAGAAAGTGTAGTGAATGCAGATGAGATAAAGGGCATAGGAAGTGAGCTGACATCAGCGAGGTAAAGTTCAGACATGGGGAGGAAGCCTTTCCAATGTCAATGGGCTCGATCCACAAAGAAGATGAACATTTACATACTATCTGGGACCAGAGTTCACAAATATCCACTAATACATTCATGAATATGCAACTAGTAGGCTATTTTAACTCAGCTCAGTTCATGGCATATTAAGAAGAAATAGACAAACAAAGGCCTAACTAACATGATTAATAAGGTAGTATATGAACATATACCAAACTCTGAACCTTGAAAATGTGCCTGAGAGTCAAGTACCACAAAGTATACAAAAACACAGGAAAACATTAAGCTACAAAGAAAATCTCCAAATAGTAGGGAAAATGGCTTCTGATAACTATACAATAAACAAAGTAGTTTGGCTTTTTGTTTTTTGTTTTTGTTTTTGTTTTTTGAGAAACAAAAAAGACATCTTTGCAAGATAGTTTTGAAGTTTTAGCCAACACTTGGTTCAAACAAAAATAAATACAAACATAAATTGGAGAATTTTTTAGATCATTTTACATACCAACCACAGATCCCCTTCTCATCCCTCCTCCTGATACCCCCTCCACCTTCCCCCCTCCTACCTTCATCTCCTCCTCCAAAAGGGTTAAGTTCTACCATGGGGGTTCAGCTAAGCCTGGTACATTCAGTTGAGGCAGGACCAAGCCCCTCCCCACTTTATCAGGGGTGATCAAGGTGTCCAACCATAGGTAAAGGGATCCAGAAAGCCAGCTCATGGCACCAGGGATAGATCCTGATCACACTGCCAGGGACACCTCATACAGACCCAGCTACACAATTGTCTCCCATATGCAGAGGGCCTAATCCGGTCCCATGCAGGTTCCACAGCTGTCAGTCTAAAGTTCATGAGTTCCTTTGAGCTTGGTTCAGTTGTCTCTGTAGATTTCCCTATCATGATCTTGACCTCCTCCGCCCCCTTGTTCATACAATCCCTCTTCCCTCTCTTCGACAGGACTCTCAGAGCTTGGCCTGGTGCTTGGTTGTGGATCTCTGCATCTGCTTTCATCAGTTACTGGATGAAGGCTCATGTTTGTCTTTCTGAGTCTGGGTTACCTCACTCAGGATGATATTTTCTAGTTCTATCCATTTGCCTGCAAATTTCATTATGTCATTGTTTTTTACAGCTGAGTAATACTCCATTGTGTACATGTACCACATTTTCTTTATCCATTCTTCAGTTCAGGAGCATCTAGGTTGCTTCCAGTTTCTGACTATTATGAATGATGCTGCTATGAACATAGTTGAGCAAGTGTCCTTGTGATATGATTGAGCATCCCTTAGGTATATGCCCAAGAGTGGTATAGATGGGTCTTGAGGTAGATTGATTCCCAATTTTCTGAAAAGTTTCCATACTGATTTCCAAAGTGACTGTACAAGTGTGCACTTCCACCAACAGTGAAGGAGTGTTCCCCTTGCTCCACATCCTCTCCAACATAAGCTGTCATCAGTGCTTTTGATCTTAGCCATTCTGATAGGTATAAGATAGTATCTCAGAGTCATTTTGATTTACATTTCCCTGATGACTAAGGATATTGAGCAATTCCTTAAATGTCTTTCAGCCATTTGGGATTCTTCTGTTGAGAATTCTTTATTTAGATCTGTAGCCCATTTTTTAATCAGATTGTTCTTTATTTTGATGCCTAGTTTCTTTAATTCTTTATATATTTTGAAGATCAGCCATCATTCATATGTGGGGTTGGTGAAGATCTTTTCCCATTCTGTAGGCTGTCATTTTGTCTTATTTACCATGTCCTTTGCCTTACAGAAGCTTCTCAATTTCAGGAGGTCCCATTTATTAATTGATGCTCTCAGTGTCTATGCTACTGGTGTTATATTTAGGAAGTGGTCTCCTGTGCCAATGTATTCAAGACTACTTCCTACTTTCTCTTCTATCAGGTTCAGTGTAACTGGATTTATGTTGAGGTCTTTGATGCATTTGGACTTGAGTTTTGTGAATGGCGATAGATATGGATCTATTTGCAATCTTCTACATGTTGGCATCCAGTTATGCCAGCACCATTTGTTGAAGATGCTTTCTTTTTTCTATTGTACAGTTCTGGCTTCTTTGTCAAAAAATCAGGTGTTCACAGGTGTGTGAATTAAGGTCAGGGTCTTCAGTTCAAATCTATTGGTCCACATGTTGATTTTTATGTCAATACGAAACTGTTTTTATTACTATGGTTCTATAGTAGAGCTTGAGGTCAGGGATGGCAATGCCTCCAGAAGTTGCTTTATTATACAGGATTGTTTTAGCTATCCTGGGTTTTTTTGTTTGGAAATCAGTATGGTGGTTTTTTTTTTTTGTTTGTTTGTTTGTTTGTAAATCAGAAAATTGGGAATCAATCTACCTAAAGACCCAGCTATACCACTCTTGGGCATATCACAAAGTTGTCCTCTGACCTCCATATGTGCTCTGTGGCCTGCATGTGCCCCACCCCATACACACACAATAACATTAAATAAAAATTTTAAAATAGAATCTGTCTCAAATTGTTAGGAAAAATAACAAAATAATCTAGATAAAAAGGAATTCATATGGGAGACTCGCCCTTTCCTAAACAGAAATGGAGGAGGAGTGGATTGGGATGGGGGGAGAAAAGGAGGGAAAGACTGGGAAGACCGGCAGGAGAGGAAACTGTGTCGAGGACATTAGATAGATAGATAGATAGATAGATAGATAGATAGATAGATAGATAGATAGATAGACAGATAGATAGATAGATTTATTATAAAAAGAAATTGAAGATAAAGGAAATTGATAAGTTTGGAAACAAACAGAAAGTAATGCTAGTAAATATAAAAGTTTATTTTTAAAAGAAAATGGTTTTAAAATTAAACTATCTGACTTGATCAAAATAAAGAAATAAGAAATCATAAAATGAAAACAAGCAGCCAAAAAGGAAGAGCAAATGAATCTTCAAAATATTAATCTCTGCAAATCAATTAGAAACCCAACCTGGAATACATAGCTGACTTCTTAAAAAATATAACTTACTAAAAGATGCATAGTAAGAGAAGGAAGATAAGTGGTCTCTACTGAAAATGATGTTGACGTGCTACCATTGGCCCCAACTCTCAACCTGCCATTCACAGGAGAGCAATGGTACATGAGTTTGCAAGAGGATTCAGCCAAACTGCAAGAAAAAAACCTACACAGCTACCAGCTCAGGCTGTTGCAAAACACAGGAAAAGGCCCAGGGAGTATTTATAATCTCAATGCAGCAATGAAACCAGAGTTGTGGAGGACTTCCCACACATAAAACAAGTAGCATGTTCATTTATGAATATCAAAGAAAAATCATCAGTACAAACAATAAATAGAACACTAAAAACCACTATACCAAGTGACTTATCTACAAAATGTAGAGATAGCTCAATATTACAAAGTCCATTAATATACTTCATTACATTAATAAAGGTAATTGTATTATAATGGAATTCAGTATCTTCGGTGTTCTGTGAAGAAAATCATACAATCACATCAATAGAGTTTCAAAACTATTTTATTAAAAAATGATAAAATTAAAATATAAAGATAATTTCTCAACCTAATAAAAATATCTATTTTTATCTTAAAAACAAGCATCAGTCAAGAAAAATGCTGAAGCATACAATCTTAGCTGTGTATGAGATCACTTTCAGAGCTTTTAACTGTACTGATTCCTGGGTCCTGCCGCCAGTATTCTGATTAATCAGTATAGCATGATGCCTTCTGATAACATGATTTCTTAGAGCTCTAGATTTTTCTACTGGGCACCCAAAGTTGAGAACCACTGCACTGAAGTAATTCCTTTTATATTCAGCAACAAAGTGAGCAATGTCTTTAATGGGCCATTATTTACTATGATGCCAGAGGCACAACTGTGTGATTAATGTTGTATTGGTGACCAATGCAATATTATAGGAAAGAAATATAAAGGGAGAAGTTACATATATCACTGTTTTTGATCCTTTGAGTTTGGATTTAAAAACAATTGCAAGTAACAATTGAATTCTTTAAGAGAATGGAGTAGGCCGGGCAGTGGTGGTGCATGCCTTTAATCCCAGCACTCAGGAGGCATAACCAGGCGGATCTCTGTGAGTTCAAGGCCAGCCTGGTCTACAGAGCAAGATCCAGGACAGGCACCAAAACTACACAGAGAAACCCTGTCTCGAAAAAAACAAACAAACAATAAATAAATAAATAAAGGGAGGGGGAGTGGAGTAAAACTTAATAGACAGTAGTCAACAGCTTTCATAGGATACAGCCACCAAGTATAAGAAATATCAAAAGGTAGTAATTTTTTCATAATAGCAATAAAAACATCAAAGTCTAACAGTAAAAATTAAGTGGAAATGTATAAGATCCATATGCAGGAAACCTACAAATGCAGTGAAAGATAAGAAAAAAAGATTTGAACAAACCAAGACATAAATGTGCTCTTGGATTAGAATTCTTGGCATCATGGAGATATTCTCTTTAATTTGATTTACAATTTTAAAGACATTTCAATAAATAAGACTACTTTTTTAAAATTAGGCTAGTTGTTTCTAAAATTCATATAAAACATAAGCAAAAATAGCCAGGAAAATTCTCAACAAAAATATCATTGGAGAGTGTGCTGTCCTTAGGAAATATTAAAATACACAATAACTCAATAACTAAAAGTGTGTAGTATGGTAATGCCAAAACAATGAAATATAATGATCCCCAGTAATATATCCAAGTACATATAGAAATTTAATATATGGTAAGTTTGACTCCTCTCTGGAGTCAAAAGATACACTAGTCCATAACTGCTATTTGGCAAATTGGGTAGCTCTCTAAAGAAAAATTCAATTTTACACTATATTTTGAGATAAATTCCAAATGTATCAATGATTTAAGCATAATAGTAAAAATTAAAAGATAGTAGAAAATACAGGAGAATGTATTACCTTGGAGTGAGAGTGACTTTGTAAGATTCAAAATCTAGAAACCTCAAATGTGATAAGAAAAAAATGGCTCCATAAGAATAAAAAGAAACTTCTGCACAGAAAAAAAAAGCATAAAGTCAAAATATTAAGGACAAAATAGAAAAAAAGTTATAAAATATTTGCAATACATATGTCTTGATATCAATAAGAAGTAACTCCTATAAATCAATGGGAAAAGACCATGAAGATAGATAAGGGCAAAATAGAAGAGCTCAAAATATTAACTCTCAGAAAAATAACAAACTATTCAATCACATGAGAAAAGTGTTACTCATAATAAGAAACATACCCATGGAAACTACACAGAGATACCATGTTTAATTATCAAGTTAGCAAAATCTGAAAGGTTTATACTATAATCTACTGTGACAGGCTGAGCACTCTTGTATATAGATCAGTGAAAATATACATTGGAGTAATGCTGATGGAAGGTATCTTAGCAATGACTATCAGCTTACACATGCAGACTTTGGACCCAGAAATTCTACCTCTAGAGACTTCCATTGCTCTGCAGAAATATTTGTTCATAATTACAAAATTTATCTAGTTGTACCATGAGCATCTTTTTTTAGTAGCAAAATATCATACACTATGTAAGGAATTATGGGGCTGAGAGATGGCTCAATGAATAAAGTGATTGCTGCAACAAGCATGGGGAGTTGAGTTCGAATCCCCAGTACCCATGTGAAAAAGCCACAAATCTGTTATTTCACAATGGGAGTACAGAGATAGGAATCTCCTTAGGTTCACTGAGAACCCAGTCTCAAAATTAAGTTGGAAGACTGATTAAGGAAAACATCCTGTTGTCAACATCAAGCAAACATACCCACACACTCACATGAACATATGTATACACACACAAAAAAAAAATTTAAAGAGAACATTGCAGTTCTCAGAAAGAATGGGGAAGTGTTCTGCAAAATAAGGAGCTAATCAGAAAAGATTCCTACATGTATATTTCCAGTGAAAAGGAAATCTCGAGTAGATGAAGTATATTATAGTTTACCTTTTTGTTTTTAAAGGAGAACTGAAACTGTATATTATCTTTTCCTTATAAAATTTGTGAAAGAAGAAACTAAGAACAGTTCCGTGTCTGGTGTGAGATAACAAACTAGGTGAATGGGAAAGAATAGTAAAATAGAGGGGTATGTCCAACATATAAACATTACCCATTCAAACTAACATTTTTAAGAATGAACTGGAGAGTGAAACAGAGAGGGGGAAATCACTTAAAAATGACAAACTATTTGAAACTTATTTAAAATGAACATTTCTCACAAACCACAGGGAGCCATCCCCACCTAAAGTGTTGTGTTCCCAGTGTTTACTGGAACCTAAGATATATTCACTTGTGAATATATTTCTACATAAAATGAAAAAGATTTCCTGTCCATTTTTACTCTATGAGTAAACATATAATAAACTCTATATAGAGATATTTTTATAACTCTAGCGATATACTAAGCTCTGTTATTGTTATAGAAAATACAACTGAATTATAGTATAATGAATTTATCACTTCAAATCACAACATAAAGGAAAATACATTTTATTAAAGGAAAATATAAAAGTAAATTTGTGAAGATTTTAACAACATATGTGGGTTAATGTCAAAAGCTTAAATATTAATATTTCTGCAAAATGCTCCTTTCGTATCTAATTTTGCTTTACAGTCTTGGAATGAGAGGTGGTTTTGGTTATTTTCTGGGGTGGTTTGGAACCAACTATGCAAAGAAAGGACTAGACACAAAGGTCTTAATATTCATGTTACTGTGAAATAATTGGAAAGGAGAAAGACATTGCCTGTGCAGACAGGGCTGGGTAGAGGAGGATGGCTCACTGTCACAAAGAATATCTCACTTCAGGGGCACAAGCACTGTCAGGACTGAATGCTCAGCAGTGAGCCACAGCTGGCCTTGGAGCAGACACAGGATGAGGAAGACCCATTGCACCAGAAACTGTTAGTAGGATCGGGAGTGCCTTCAGGGAGGGGAATAATATTTAAGGCAGTTTCAAAGACCAAGAGCAAGGAACTAGCAGAGTCATGTTTCTTAAATCAGAGTTCAGTCCTCAAAGGATATCTTCATTGGCACTAATAATATATAATTACTTATGATACAAATTTCCTATATAATGAAGCTTAGCATAAGAATAAATATGTATTTTACCGAAGACAGGACATCTCAACAGTCAAAAGCAATCACTGTGAGATGTTAATTGCGTTGCCTCACACCACGCTGACAGGGAAAGGCAGAAGGTAGTGCATTGCTGTCAAATTATGCCAGGAACTGCCTGATTTCTGTCATAAGAGACAGATTATTTTTTAAATGTGCAATTCAATTATTCAGAGTTCAACATACCTACTATAGTACTCAATAAATGTTGGGTGACAATCATAATTTCCTGTCTCAGGTTTGAAATTTAGGGCTATTTAAAAGTAAACCATTTACAGATCTGGATTGTGTGTGTGTGTGTGTGTGTGTGTGTGTGTGTGTGTGTGTGTGTGATTTTGATTTGCTTCTTTATATGATATTTAGTTAACCACAGTCTCTAGATTTTAAGCTGTGGTTATTTTATATGTTTTATTTCAAACTCCGCTAATACCTTCAGAATGTTAAATGTATTTGTTTTAACATATAGGTGGATAGATAGATAGATAGATAGATAGATAGATAGATAGATAGATAGATAGATAGAAGTCAAAGACCAAGAAGAAAGAGTTGCCCAAGAAGCCAGACATAAACCACTGAACGTTTAAACAGCATTTAAAATGTAAACCAAGGTTGCTTTGGCCCCTTGCAATTATTTCAAGTCACTTTTGCCCTACAATAAGCCAGTGGAGACTAATTAATTCGCAGGTATCCTAGGAGTCCTCAGTTCTAGCATAACTGAAGCTGTATGAATTACATACAAGTCCAGCTGTTGCCCTCCTGCAGCATAATGCTTCACTATGCCAGCTTCCTCTGTACGTGAAGCATGCCTGGCCATTTCGTACTATATGTATCTTCGAGATTTATCCCTTGTCACTCTGCAATTAGGTTGTAATAAAATCGGGGCTGTATTTGCAGTGTCTCAATGATGCCACATACTTTAGCTGAACAAGAGGTGTAAATTATTCTCAGCCCGGAGGAAAGCAGTCTGGCAGAGAGAAGGGAAGGACAGGCTTATCTTTGAAATTCCTCACTTGCTATCTCTGACCTCTCCCATGTCAACATTTTGAAGGCACTTTCTCTGATTCTGAGGAGATAAGGAGCACCACAAAGACAGGGTTGATGATTTGAGGCAGCTCGGAGTAATACATAGAAACATTTGAACTCTGGACAAAACTGCCATATTAGAGTCCTCGTCATTTTCTTGGTTATGCAGTAAATATATAATACAAGCATAGTAAATAGCAATACCATGGAGTCCCAGTGTTTGGGCTTTATAAACTTGACTTTGAATTCTTGTGATAGTAATAGCTGTCTGATCAATAATGCAGCTGAGATCTGGAGTTAGAAAATTGTCCCCAGTGTCTCATCCATCCCAAGGTGACAAAACCTCAAACATTTTCCATTTCAAAGTCTGGTATATTGGCATTCCAAGTCATATAAACATAGAGGAGCATGAGATTGACTCTAACTTTGGGGAGATGCTTTCATTTCTCTGTAATATCGTTTCTGTTTCACCATTCATCAGCAGAAACTAGTTCCCTCAGACCCACTCCTAGACGTGGTGCTAGGAGAAACCCAGGAACATGGAACTCCAGCACGTTTTCATTGGTGTGCTCTCTGTCACTTCAAACAGGAGTCTCAGAGCCTCGTTTGTCTGGTATTGATAGAAGCCAAGTGGTGGGGGAGGTTACAAGAAGTCACTTGTGTGGGCTACAGTCCATTTTCAATATGGTTTCCAGCATCCCTTCATTTCTGTATTTTCTTTGTGGTTTCCTGGACACTAAATAACCTTCTGCCCCTAGACTCCAGTCAGCTTGCCTCACTAAGAACTTAGGCTCAGTAAGAAAAGAACGTTGACCAACCAGTTGGAGAGATAGACACCAATTTCTTCGGCTGTGAAGAGTGCCTCTTCTTTATTCCCCTGAAGGCCCAGAAGGCGCAGAAACTCCCTGATAAAAAATCTATCTGTGAGGATGCTCTGGGCCTGAGGACCACTCATAATATTCACAAAGCCCCATAGGACCAGGAAAGAGGGTACAGGTGGGAATTTAGAAGTGGGGGTCACCAGAGAATGATATTTGTTTTACTACTCAGGGCTACCTAGATCACACAAGCAAGAAAAATCCAAGCCAACTAGAAACTGTGTTCTTAAAAGGGGAGGTGCATTTGCTCGTGACACTAAATGCTTATGGGAGCTCAAGGGGTATTGTTAGGTCAGCTCTCTACTGGCACTGATCAAAAACAGGTCCTTCCTGCCACAAAATAAGTACAGCTATTTTACATGTGTCTTTTCAGTTCATTGGAAATAGAACACCATTCTTTGCCTTACATCTCAGAAGTCTCAATTATGTAATAACATACCTTATATTGGTGACTTTAAGGCTGTGGTTGGATCATTTGCCTCACCTTAAATGAAGATTCTGGCCAGGGAAATGAAATGCACTGATGTACTAGGCCCAGATCACACGTCTGATCCCTGATCACTGAGCCAAATGGACTTGATGTGTTGATTATCCTGGGCTTGTATCCTTTCTCTTTCTCTGTAGAGGAAGACCTGTGAGGCAGATATTCTACACACACATACACACACACACACACACACACACACACACACACACACACACACAAAAAAAAAAAAAAAAAAAAAAAAAAAAAAAAAAAAAAAAAAAAAAAAAAAAAACCTCAGAGCTGTAGGACACTACCCCAATGTTTTCCATCATTTATAACTTCTGGCCCTTTACAGTTCTTTGTTCTGAACAAAGCCCCCTCCCCCACAACAGCATCCCTGTCTCTGATGTCCACACCTAGAAAGGCAACTTTCCCATCTGAATCTGCCTTCAGCTAACATCCCTATGGAGTTCATTTGGAAAAAGGTAGGTAGGGATGCAGCTTCCCAAATCACCTCAGGTGTTTCTGGTCCCCAAAGCCTAGGAAACCTGCATAGCCATCTTCAGGGAGATCTGTGCAGCCCAGACACAGGGAGACTTCAGACAGAAGAAAGGAGACTTTTTTCACCAACTAGTTCAGGTTTGTGGAGCCTCAGGCTTGGGGGGTGGGGGGGACGAGCCAGCACTAATGGCTTGGATAATCAGAAACAGTAACCAAGATAAGATCTTAATTTTCTATTCCCTGGACCTTATGGTACCACATCATTTATTCATGAACTAATAACTTCATAGAATAATAGGACCATGGAAAAGTAAAGCTAAAAATCACTCCCCTTACTAGATAAAGAGTGGAAGCCTTAAAGAGGAGTAAAGCACTGCTCAGGATCACACAGCAAGTGGAATTGAGACTTCAGGAAATAAACAGTTCATCCAAATGGAGTATTTCAACACTCCAGGGATAAAAAAAATATTTATGTATCTACATAATGTTTTCATTGTCATAATCTATATCATTACAATTTTGGAAGAGCAATGTGCCAATACAAAAACATTTGACAAACTTAGAGTTTCCCAGACCATGAAGAAAATGTAAATTTGAACCCCAAACTCATCCCATGACTTGATGGCACAAAATACTAAGTATTTGCTTGATACTAGGTTGGTCGGTTTGTTTTGCTGATTTTTGTTGTTGTTGCTTTGAGCCACGGTCTTATGGGACTAAGACAAGCTTCAAACTTATCCTGTAATCAAGAATGACTCTGTTTCCCCTCCCCTCCCCTCCCCTCCCCTCCTCTTCTCTCCTGAGGGTCTTTTCCCCAGTCCCTTCAAGACTGCTTCACTTAGAAGAGTCACTGTATCTTTTTTTCCTTCCCTGTGACCCTGGGCAGCTCTGTACCAGCTAACCCTCGTACATCTTGTAGTCACCTTTCCTCCATATCACTGGCAGCTGACTGAATGCTGCCTGCCCTGTCCTCAGGACTGCTGTTAACTGACTACAACATTTGATGGCAAGTAGAAGAGTCTTCCAAACCTGTAAGGCTGTCACAGCAGCTGGACAGAGTTGTAACGACCAATTACAAGCCTATCACTAACAATCAGTACAATATTGAATATGAAAGGAAGAAGAAGGAAGAAAGTGAGCTTGGGCAGACAAACAACACGTCCTAGACATGCTGTTTTCAGTCTTTGAGAAACATCAGTACTATACTCTTAAGGATTTAGTGGACATCACAAAGCAGCCTGTGGGTTTTAACTGTCTCTGTCTAACTTGGCAGGGTAGCTAGGCAGCCTGTGTCACAGCTTGATGTGCCTGGGATACCTGAAAGAGATCTTGGAAGAAATCAGCATTCGGAATGTAATGGGGATTCACAAAAATACCTGGGAGCTGAAGCCAGAGTACAGGCATCACCAAGCAGAAGAGAAGAGAGACCGAGAAGCACATGCTGGAACAGGGAGAGGGTGCGGTAACCAGCAGCTCACACCACACGCTGACTGCTTGCGGGTCAGCACAAAGTTCTGCAGTTCCTCTCAGTAAACTGTAAAAGCTGGGATCCTTCCATAAAGTTTCTCGAGTGTTTTTTGAAGAGAAAGATGTTATTTATAGACTAAACTTCTGTTAAACCATAGCATTCAGCTGGGCATGCTAGCGCATGCCACATGTCCAACACTCAGGAGGCTGAGGCAGGAGGATGTAAGTTTGAGGCCAGCCTGGAACACACAGCAAGACCCTCCCTCACAAAAGAAAAAAAAAATGTTTTCATGGTATGGATAGGGGTTTGGGAACTAAAACTGCTTTTGCTTTTAAGGGTTAACTTTCCAAGTATAAGTAGGATATTTCCTAAATGAAAACTGTCTGTATTGTTGAGGAACTAATGGGGAGGGCAGTCAACTCCAGAAACTATTAAAACAACACAGAGTCCAAGTTCCTTCTTCTGAAACTGAAGAGGGAATTTGTCTCCACAGAGGTAATGTTCACTTTCAAGCATGCGTTAATAAAGGGATCTGTTCACTTTGTACAAAAAAAAAAAAAAAAAAGACTCTAAACTCCCGATCTTCCCACCTCCACCTCCTGAGCAATGAGGCTACAAGGATGCTTTGCCACGCCCAGATTTTGCTGGTAGCTATTAATGAGTGAGGGAGATTCCCCCATTATGCAAATTAACTGATTTCCTGTCCCCTTTACTACGGAAAGCTTTCTTTCTCTAGTCTTCTCTTTGACCAGGCAGGCAGCACTCCGAAGACCCCAGCTCTTTGCTGTCTCTCCACTGTCATTTAGTCACCCCTTTGCAGAGACTTAAGTAGTTGCTCTCATACGGAGACCATCTCCTCCATGGTTTCTATTTTCCCTTTAATTTTTGGCCTGTGTAATTTTCTTTTACCTATTTCAGTCTCGAGTATTTATTTAAAAGGCTGTTATATTTAATTTTAAAAGTTTAGGAATTTTGGATTGGAAAGATTTTTTTTATCAGAATGTCAAGTCCAGCCACAGACAATATTTATTTTTCTCTCTCCTTATGTTAATAAAGTAATTATAACTATAATTTTCTAGCAAATATCATAATTGAGAGGGTCTTTTCTTTGTGAGGAGCAGTAGACACAAAGAGTCATGACTGGATTACCAACGCTTCCCTATTTTTTAGAAAAGCTGAGGAAGGTGACTAGGGATCTTGAGGAATTTTGAAGAGCCATGTGCTGTGTGACTTTTTCTGGGTGGACATAAAGAAGAAATACCTACTCACCTCAGATAGAGAGAGCACCAACACACTGAAGAAACCATTGTGCCCAAGCCCAGCTTGGTAAACAATGAGTTTATTGGGGTCACCTACAGAAGCAACAGGCAGTTATGCTGGTCCCACCTGAAGACCTCATGTGGCTGCTATCATCAGGAAATCTACTCTGATTGGCTGGTCTAAGATGGCTTTTCTCACATGTCTGGCAGACAATGGTAGTCATTGTCAACTAGACCTGTGGTTCCTGGTTCTTCAAAGCTTCAAGGTAATGATCACAGTAGGCAAACCCTATCCAACCAATTGTAATGATACTCTACCTTTCACCATATTGCAAGAGTTAAAACAGCATTGAGAAAAAGCAAAGAAAGCCTTGCTTTCATATATAAGAACCTTCCTTTGCAAATGGAAGCTGGGATAGACACTGTGTTGCCCATGGTATTTATACATGTAAGTTTAGCTTTAGCTCTAAGTTTCCCAGCTTTAGAAAAGTCAGAAAGTTTCCCAGCATTTCCATACCTCTTAGTTTCTTCTCTTCCCATCTCCAGTCTTCTATCGTGGATATCAGAAGTCTCTAACAAAAACCAGGATATCCTCACATCTGCCCATGCTCCTCTTCAATCATAGAATTTATAAAGATACCTAATCATCATTTATAAGAAAGCTCAAACAACAGGTTGCTGTTGACTGACAAAGAAACTGGGCCCATTTATTCCATTCAAAGAACTCTAGCTTTTACCATGTAGGCAATAGGGAGCCTTAGAAAGTACCAAAGGAATGATACACAGGATCAGTTGTTATTTTCTGTCTCTTTCCACCATGATATTTGTATAAAAAGTAGCCTCAGGGTAGAAAGGCAAGGCAGCAAAGATGACATAACCAGCTAGATTTTTTTTAAATGAAAGAAAGAAAAGGAGAGGATGTACCAGACCTTCAAGAACATTGCTGTTTCAGTTTTGTGGTGGTTACACTGGTGGCTGGTGACCAGCAGTTGAAGGTCTGCAAGTCACCATGGTCCTACTGCTAGGCTGCTGAAGACACAAGAGCTGGTATCCTCCCTGTACTCTTGCCTGAGATGAGATCATCTAATGTTGCTCACTCTATTAGCAATTCATAAGCTGTTGGCAGAGCTTGGGCCCTGCGCTGAAGCTGAGCTGCCTAAGTCCCCAACATCCAGGATTAAATCAAATGCATCACAGTCATCAGCATGGCCCTTGGGCTTGTCACACTTAACAGCATTTCCTACCTCTCTGTCCCGAGAATTAGATCTTCCCCATGGAGGCAATCATATGCATTTGACACTGGCACGATAAATTCCTTCTTATTTGGTTTTTTTTTTAAATTAAGGGAACTGAGTAAAGTAGGAATTCTAGATTGTGTGAGGAGACGCGGTGATAACAACTGGCCTCCTGAACTATGGCTCATATTCTCCTGCCCCTCAGTCCTTGCGCAAAGTTCGCCCTGCTCTGCCACATTAAAGTGAGAGCTGTCTGAAATCAGATCAGCTGGACAGAAGATGCTGAAGCAAAAGGTGCTTTGAGGCAATCTTTTGTCAAACTGTTAAGTTTATAATACAAAAATAAAATTGATCAATCAATGAAGTATCACCTCAAAGCCATTACAGAACATTAAAAGATAGAAATATTTTTGTAATACCAACAGAGTCCAAGCCTCATAAATAGTACATACCTGCTAGATAATAGACTATCTAAATTAGGGATAATAAATTCATAATAAATTAGTAAGAATGCTGATCCCATGTGGTTTATTCTTTATAGCAGATACACTATTTTAAATTTACGAGATGTCTCCAAAAAAAGTCACCGCATGCAAATTAATTGAGAAAAAAATTAAGCTTTTCTCCAGGTCTGCAAGTGCCCTCCTCAGATTGCTGGATTTCTCACCTACTGCAGCAACTTCCACATACTGCCTGATACTATATGTCCACATTTATGATCTATGTCTCTCTCAAACTACCATCTCTTTGAACCCCTTATTAAGCTCTTCTTCCAGCTTCTCAATCCTTTAAAGGAATCTTTCACTTTGTTTCTTTACCTTGGGTTCTACACAGCTAAGAAGAAAACCCTCTGTTCTCAGAAGCTAAAGGCAGAAAAGAGATTGCCTAAACAGATAGCCTCTAGTTTTGGCCTGGTTATACATTAATACCTTTATCCCTGTTCCAAGAGAAGCCAAGAATAATGCAAAATGCATTTTTAAAGGTTGGCACTGGAATTGAGCCATGCTTGGGGAACGTGTGCTTCAGGGTCAATAAAAACTGCACATTGGGGTCCAGGTTCTGCCACACAGGAGTTCTGGGTATCACCATATGCAAAATGGCAATAGGATGGATGAGGACTGAGCAGATTATTTCATGTCATTCCTGGTAACTTTGATTATAATCGTTCATTCTCATCTTGGAGGAAAATAGTCCCCTGGTAATAGGAATTCAGCCCAGAACAATCATTTCTGTTGGCACCAGACATTTAACAATCCAGAAAAGAAGCTGTCCCCTAGAGAAGTAAAGGTCCTCTTCTCCGTGTTGTAAAGTACCCTTGCCTTTGCTGTGGTCATGTACTCGGTACAATTCCTAGCAACTCAATACACATAAATGGAGCAACAAGTATCTAGGGGCCTCCAGAGGCAAACAAGGTAACAAAATGTCTGCAAGTTCTCCCATGTACAGTATAGAGTGTTTCTCCTTGGTCACTCTCAGAGTTATGACAACATGGGTTCTAAATGGGAGTACCCTGCAGGGGTTGTCCTTCCTCCAGGAACTAGCATGGTCAGGGGTTCATTTGTTTGTTCATTTGTTAATTATTCTAAGCTCGACTGTGTGCCAAACATTGGGTTGGGTGCAGGGTACCAAGGAAAGGACAATATTAACTAGTTAATACTCAGGATGTTTCCTTCAGCAGGAGAGAAGATAGACAGCATGGACAGTGCTCCTTCTACATGCAAATCACATGGGAAAACCATAGAGCTCACAGTTCTAATAAGTTCCAAGTGTAACCAATTGCAATCCACATGTACGGTGTTATCCTAAGGGCTCCAGCATCTATTGACCCATGAGAACTGACTCTCCTCTGTTGTTTGGTGACAATTCCCAAATATGCTGTGTTCATCTGATGGTGCAGCCAGATCTAAGAGACGTGGATGAAGCAGGTGAGAGTGGAATTAAAAATAAAACCTTTCTGAGAAACTTCTGGAAAGCTCAGAAACAGTAAGCTCCCGGTGTTCAATGTCATCACCCCAGGCATGTTGTTCCAAAGGCTATAAGTGGAGGGGATTGTGGGAAAAGAGGGGAAGGAGGACTTGAAAACCATGCTACACTCAGAGGGTCTGAATGAAAAGTCAGACTCCACCACTTCTTACCTGAGTCTCACCACTAATTAGAAACCATGGGGCTGGAATGATGGATCAGCAGTTAAGAGCACTGGCTGCTCCCCCGGCAGACCCAGATTCAATTCCCAGCACCTGTATGACCCCTTAAAATTGTCTTTAACTCCAGTCCCAAGGTATCTGAGCCCTCTTCTGACCTCCCCAGCACTGCATGCATGAGGTCCACAAACAAACATCCAGGCAAAGTTTCATACCCATAAAATAAAACCTCAAAACAAACAAAAGTAATAAACAAAACAAGAGCCCTTATAGTTTAGTCTCCAAATCCCTAAAATGGGACTGCTTATCATGCCTACCTCAGAGGGTCACTGAATTACATACAGGTGGCGATTTGTAGAGAGCGCCTTCCACAGTGCCCACAGTGGCCATGAACCTGTGTGTCGTTATCATCATCCATAACAAAGCTGGACGCCGTGATAAACATGCATTATCAGTGCTTTGTCAGCTCGTGCTGGAGACAGATAAATCTAAATTAGAGCCCCTTCTCAGACTTTTAAATCAGACCAGGCACCCTGAGTACAGGTGTTCTGCAGCTTCCTCCCCATTCATATGAGAAGAAAGGATGATCAGAAGAGAGAGAGAAAAGACAATCACTATCTGAAAGCCAGTGAAGGATGCCTGCTCCTCCCTAGGCCTTTTTTCTTACTCTGACATCTCAGTGTGTGTGTGTGTGTGTGTGTGTGTGTGTGTGTGTGTGTGTGTGTGTGTGTCTTTCAGCTATGAGTTCTGGGATAGATGATAACTGCCAGTAATAGGATTAGCATTGATTTCTTTAGCAAGAACAGAGATGTGGCAGTTCCAGCCATTTCCTAAACTGCCAGCTTTGAAATATTTAAAAAAAAAAAAAAAGAAAAGAAAAAAAAAGGAAGGGGGAGAAGAAAAAGAATAAGAAGAAAGAAAATACAGGAATAAAAAGAAAGAAATCTACAAGGGGCGGGTCTTTTAGAGAAAGGGAAGTGGGTGTGCATCTGGGCACACGTGTCTGTGGGTGCAGGCACATGTGTGCATGGAGTGGGCTGTGGGAACACGTAGTGCATGTAGATCATGAGACTGTTTTTGTTGTCCTTTGATAAGAGCTCAAAAGCTGTTTCTGTTCTGCTTCAAACAAGGTTTTAACATTCATTTGGCTTTCTTTTTCTTTCACTGTGAACACATTTACCAGTTGCTCTTTCATAGTCATCCTTGAATCCTGACTCGTTTAACCTTGAAATTCAAACAAAGACAAGAAATGCCTCAAAGAAAGACCGCAGCAGGCCCTGCAGGACTCAGAACACTGTCTTCTCTGAGGCCAAATTACAGGGTGAAATCTCTAAACCTCAGCTGACATACCCCTAACAAGCATCACGTGCACCTCCAGTGAGAGGAAATCTGGTCTTTCCTTCCTAACCAGTGTTTCAGGGTTACCTTGTTTTACATTTGGCACTTCCGCAAATGTGCCACACACAAAGCCATGAAAGGGCTGAGGCACCACCCACCAGTATCCAGCTAGAACAAGGAGAGAGATCCTAGGGCAGAGTGTGGGGTTCATACCCACCCACTCTAGGGAGCCAATCTGAAGACAAAACCATCATAAAAACTGGTGCGAAAGCAGGATATCAAATCAGTCACCTAAATCAGATCTTGCTGAAGGACAGACATAGAAAAATGGCTAATGCAAGGGTGTCTTTTTATCTTTGATATCTCTGAGATTGGATGCAGTTTGCCCAAATCAATACAGTGAGTTGAGAAAGAAAGGCTGGCCAGAAATGATACCATATCCCCGTACTCTCAGCACTAAGAAGGTTGGACAGGAGGTTAGCCTGGTCTACCCAGCAAGTTCCAAGCCAGCCAGGGCTACACCCCAAGGATAGCCATCAAAATAGCTGAATGAGGACTTCACATAATTTTTTCCGTTGTGACATAATATATGATGATTATCATCATTCACTACTATTAATTGGGTAGGAATTATGTACCAGGAATTATAGGAAGTCCTCTGTATGTACTCAGCACTTCTCTTAATCTTCAGAATAAAAGATAGCATCATCACATCTTACAGATTAGTTAAGTGACTCATCCATTAACTCACAGCAATGAAGCAATAAAGTCTGTGACTGACTCCCAATCCAAATGGTTTTAATCTCTATAGAGTCTCTTTATTCACACTGAGTCAGCAGTTCATTTTCTCTCAGGCCACTTTTCCTATAAGGTTACTATATTGTTTGCTGAGATAACACTATGTAAACAAAACTATTTCTCCAGCCCAGGTGTGGTGGCACACATACCTGTAACCTCAGCACCCAAGTACTTGAGGCAATAGGTTGCCCTGAATTTGAGCCCTTCCTAGGCTGTATAAAGAGTCTGTAGGCCATCCTAGCCTACAGAATGAGACCTTGGCTATCTTAGAGTTTCTATTGCTGTGAAGAAACACCATGACCAACTCTTACAAAGGAAAACATTTAATGAGGTGGCTTACAGTTTAAGAGGTTCGGTCCATTATCATCATGGTGGACATGGCAGCATGTAGGCAGACATGGTGCTGGAGAAGGAGCTGAGAGTTGTACATCTTGATCCACAGACAACAGGAAGTGGTCTCAGTCACTGGACATGGCTTAAGCATACATGAGACCTCAAAGCCCACCCCCACAGGGACACACCCTCTCCAACAAAGCCACACCTCCTAATAGTGCCACTCCCTATGAGTTTATAGGGACCAATTACATTCAAACTACCACATTGGCTCAAAAAAACCCAAAAAACAAAAAAACATTTCTCCAATCCAGGTATGTTAACATGCACTACAATCTCAGAAGATGAAGGCAGGAGAAGCAAGAGTTCATGGCTAGCCTGGGCAACTGGGCTACTTAACAAGACTCTGTCAAAGAAGGGAGGGGGAGAATAAGAGGAACGAAAGAAAAGAGGAAAAGCATTATCCTGGTTCATCCATCCATTCACTCCTCATCCAATCATCATGGACACCTGCTGTATTCGTTAACAGAAGTAGACCACTATTAAGATCCCTGACACAACGTGCTCAGAGGTACACAGCACAGATTGATTCAAAGATAACTAAAGGTAAAAGAGCTTGGACAATACTTTCCCAAAAATGGGGTTATACCTGGACTTAAAGTTGAGTTAGATCCATGGAACACACAAGTTATAATGGGTGCTTTGTTCACGGGCTCTAACCAGTACCATCTAAAATAAGGTGAAAATCACAACTAACCATGTATATACAACACAACTAGTTAAAGAACTGGTTGAACAATTAAATATTAACCTTTAGTTATTGCACCACCCCACTATATATATTTTAAATACATTTCTTTCTTTCTCATTGAAAGATAATGCTTGTTCATTAAAAAGACAAAAAATAATAGGTATTATTAATATATCAACATACACATGGAAACTTACATCACTCAAAACTGTGCTATTGAGATTTAGACAGAGTTAGCATATTGGTTTATTTCCTAGCACAAAATTACATTTATAATATGCATACTAATTTCTCGTGTTTCTAACACACATTTCTAACTTTACAATGGACCTTTTGCATTTTGCAATGGTGTTAAATGGCCCTCTGACAGCATAAGTTTCAGTGGCTCCCTAGTGTTTCACCCACTGCATACTCCATTCCATTTCTGCCCCCGTAGAACACTGAGATGGCTCCATGTTCTTGCTGTGCTATAAATTACACTGCAAAGGATATCCTTGTATATGGGTCTTTGGGTTCATGTGTAATTATTTCCTAAAGATACATTCCCAGGGGGATTAGTACCTTCTCAAAAGTCTAAATCCATTTTAAAGTTTTTGACATATATTTCTAAATATATCTTCAGAAATATAGAACCCATTTGGCCTCCAAGAAGCAGGGTGTAAGGCTTCATGTCTTCTCCACTCTCAACAATACTGGGTATTTCCATTTAAACCACCTTAAAAGTATTCCCCAATTGAGAAGGCAGAAAATTGCATCTTGTTTTTATTTGCTTATCATGGAATACTGATGAGGTTCAACATTTCTCATACATTTATTATCCACTTGTATTTCTCCTTTTGTCATTTATTCATGTCCTTTGCCCAGTTTTCAATTGCTCAGCTTATCTTTTTCTTATTGATTGGTAGGTGTTTCTCATAGATTAAGGATATTAACCCTTTATCTGTTGGAGGTGCTGACACAGCCTTAAACGCATATCATCTTTTCCACTCCTGAATATCCAGTTCAGAATTCCCAAAACCAAATGAATCAGTCACATTCAGCCCTGTCTAGCACACATAACCAATTCATCCAGTAGCTTCCCAAGTTGTAACACTCTGGAGCATAAATAAGGCGTATGTGAGTTTGTTGATGATTTCATTTGTGCTAAGCTTGTCCCTATCCCATACCAACTATGCCAAAACTGCTTGGAAAGTTAAAGACAATAAGCTGGAATGGAGAGATTCACCCACGGTTAAGAGCACATACTACTTTCCCAGAGGATCTAGCACCCATGTCAGGAGGCTCGCACCCCTCTATAATTCCATTTCCATGGTTTCTGATGACTGGGACTCACATGCACCTGCATTCATAGGCACATACCAATGCATACACATCATTTAAAATAATGAAACTAAATCTTTAGTAAGAAAATAAACTCCCTATCTCCTTGCTATCTCTGTTGCTTCCTGGCCATAATGTACTTTTGTGTGTGTATGTCTTTACTATTCACTGTCCAGCATACATTCCAGAGACAATGATTTCCAAAAGAACCTCTAGGAATGTTCATCTTATTTCTTTATTGTTCTATAATTCTAAAGAATGATCTTCTAGGAAAGGCATCAGACCACAGAAAGGTAAGAATGGTTGATATGACTAAGGTCCCAGAGATTTTTCTTTCTTACAAGAAATAAAGCTATGGAAATATATGAGTATCCAAAAATCTTAAGACTCTGACTGTTCATGAACTTGTTCTGACATCATAATTAAGGGGGTAAATAGTGTGGGGAGGATCCCATCAAAGTGTGCCCCACGCACTCTGGATTTATTTCCAAATAAAATATATCATCTAATTAAAGTTGAATACAGATAAAAAATAAATAACTTTAATAGAAACATGTCCTATACTTCTAAAATACAATTTTAACTGAGTATTCTGTATTTTTGTTTTCTAAGTCTGTTGATGAGATTTCCCTGGCTAAAACAACAATAGACAATGGGAATTTGAACAGAAGACACTTCAAGCTCTATGTTCTCTGGAACAGACTTAAGAAGGGAATTTGAAGAGTGGGTGTCATGGACCATTTGGAATTTACCCTACAACTAGAAAGTATATTTAAAACAATAGCTCCTTCTGAAAAGGGATATCCCACAAACAAAGAAAGCATCCCAATTCCCCAAAGCAAGAAAAGACTAGAGGTGATCTACTGTTCAACGTTTCCCATTGACAATCAGACTAGATTTCATGAAACAAAGTTAGAAACCCAAAAGGTGTACTAAACCAGGGTGAGGTTTTTAAAGGAGATAGGTGAAGTGGATGGTTGAAAAGAGGTCAACAATTGATTAGCAGAATCAAAAGCTCCTTTGATACAGTAAACAGTAGAGTTACTGCTTTAAAAATAAAAGCCATGTGCATAGAAGAAAAGCCTGAGACTTGCTCCTCCAATGGAGAAGAGACCAGTTCCGAAAGAAGAGTGAAGGAATCACAACTTCAGTGCTGGAGCCAGAGATGGTTCAGAAGCAGCAGAAGGACAGTTACCTTATGCACTACTGAGACAAGCAGAGTAGTAGTGTTGAGGGTTCCACCCTAGACTGAAGCAAGGCAAACATGCCTTCCTCTCCCACTGGGTGAAGATACACAATCTGGGTAAATACATACAGAAATTCCTGGAGAGCTGTACAGTAACAGAGAGACCATATTCATAGAATGGCTGAGTAAAAAAGGAAGCTGCCTTTCAAGGCCTCCACGTAGACACATGTGCAGGGAAATGCCCCATCAGTAAGTGCTGTGGGATGGTCTGTATGTCAAATGCTCTGATTGATTAATAAATAAAACACTGATTGGCCAGTGGCCAGGCAGGACTAACAGAGAGGAGAATTGAGAGAACACGAAGGTGGAAGGAGTCAATGCCAGCCGCCGCCATGACAAGCAGCACATGAAGACGCCGGTAAGCCACAAGCCACGTGGCAAGGTATAGATTTATGGAAATGGATTAATTTAAGATGTAAGAACTAGATAGATAGAAGCGCAAGCCATTAGCCAAACAGTTTAAATAATATAAGCGTCTGTGTGTTTATTCTATAAGTGGACTGTGGGACTGATGGGGCTTGGTGGGACCTGGAGAGAAGCTCTCCAGCTACAAGAAAGTTTCCTGTGTGAGCTCCTGGAGAATGAAAACAAACTGTCTGTGCTCAGACAGAATGTGTTGATCCTCAGATCTTTTTTGTTGTTGTTTCTCCTATTCTTGAGCCCTGCAGCCTCCATGCAAGCCTGTGGTCACAGAACAATAACAGGGACAGAAGTTCCATAAGCCAAAAGTGAGAGGATAATCTTCTATCCAAAGTGCTGTGCTCCCCAGAAGATTGTACAGACTCCCAAACCCTTTTGTCTAGGTCTCTCTGTTTCTGTGTCTTTCTATATGTGTCTCTCTGTCTCTCTGTCTCTGTCTCTCTCTGTCTCTCTCTGTCTCTCTCTCTCTCTGTCTCTCTCTCTCTCTCTCTCTCTCTCTCTCTCTCTCTCTCTCTCTGTCTCTCTCTCTCTCTCTCCTATTTCCCCATCACAAAAGTCTGAACACAGAAGAACAATCGCAGAAGCAGGCAGTATAGTCGGGAACAATTAAGCATGATCTTTTGGGGCTAGAAGATTGAAAGGGGGGCATCACAAATGAAAAGTACCAGGAAGATAGAAGTCAAAGAGGGAAAGCTTGGGAAAGCCATCCCATATAGTTGTTTATGAAGTCATAGATATGGATCATAAAAAGCATACCAAAGAATTTGAGAATCAGGCAGCTAGACCATCACCAGATTTTCCATGGTCATTGGAAGCACACATGGGCCAAATCCAAATGGTATTACTAAAGACCTTGAAAATTTAACTGACATTGGAGCCATAATTCACAAAATTCGAATTGACGCAAAAACCTAAACCCATTCAAACTTAATGCCTGCTGAATAAAAATATCAACATTGTCAATAAATTCAGCAAGACTGAGTCTCATAATACTCAAAATATCCAGGAAATACTGAAAAATTATTCCACTTATAATAAACAAGAAAAATCTCATCTCCCATAGGAAAAGGCAACCAGACACCAACATCAAGATAATACAAATTTCAGAATTATCTAAAAAAATTATTTAAAACAACAGTATGTGTGTGCGCATGTGTATGTGTGTGTGTGCATGCGCGTTCACACACACTCAACATTATATGTATTTCCCCCCTTTAAAAAAATCATGAATGCAATGGAAAATCTCTATAGAAGAAATGTAAGATATAAAGAAAAAAGACAAATACAAAATTTTAACTTATCTAACTGAAATTTTAAAGTTCAATGAATGTTTTTCAAAACAGAATGGAAGAAAAGGCTATTAGACCTGAAGTCTATTCAATATAGATGATCAATCAAAACAGCAAAGAAAAAGTGAGAATTTCAGGCCATTTGGGATAATAACAAAAGTTAAACAGTCATGTCATTTGAGTCACAGAAGAGAGAGAATGCAACGCTATGAAAACCACCAGAGAAAGCCAAAGAGAGTCAAAATAACAATAATGTGTTGAAAAGTTAAAATAGTAAAAAAGAAATTCCAATAATTATGTTGTAAATATAGATAAGTTGATTATAAAATACATATAAGAAAACAATGAGCCGGGCAGTGGTGGCACACGCCTTTAATCCCAGCACTCGGGAGGCAGAGCCAGGTGGATCTCTGTGAGTTTGAGGCCAGCCTGAACTACCAAGTGAGTCCCAGGAAAGGCGCAAAGCTACACAGAGAAACCCTGTCTCGAAAAACCAAAAAAAAAAAAAGAAAAGAAAAAGAAAGAAAGAAAGAAAAAAAAACAATCAGAATTTTTTTACAGCTTTTAAAAGATTAGCGAATTTGGAAGACACATATAAACCAATTTTATGATGTGTTACAGATCCATAGACATCAAAACAATGTAGTATTGACAACAGTGTAGATACAGCAACCAGTAGATCCAAAGTCTAAAGTCCAGAAATAAATACCGCCAATTGTTCTGGCCTCACCTAACACTAGGAAACAAGAAGCCAAAGTGCCTATTTGTTTGTAATCCAGCTATGCCCCAGAACAAAATTCAATAACATGTCTAAAGTATACAACATCTGTCATCAAATAAAAAGTTATCAGTGCATATAAGGAAAAAATATCATATATCCATGAACAAGGAGAAAACTCAATCTATAAATCATATTGCTCATAGATATTGGAGATGGCAGGTAAATATGTTATAATGGTTGTTGTAACTGGATTTTGCATCAAAAACTTTAGCAACATAGAAGTTTTGTTTAAAGGCTCAAGGCAGATATCCCATGTTAAAAACTACAAGGTATAAGAAATGTTCTTATTTTATGAAAACTGTATACCCATAGTTAGAAAATACTCAACCCACACAAGAAACATGATTAAACTTACTTAATAAGTTTTCTTATAATCAAACTCTTTAAAATCAATGATGAAGAGGACCACAAAATACTGTTTTAAACACATACTGTATACAGAGGAATAAAGATGATGACAGTAGATTGATTTCTCATCAGAAGCAATAAAAACAATGTAACAGTGGATCAATATTAAAGTATTAAAAGGAAAACAACCTGGAGTTCTATACTCAGCAAAAATATTTTTAAGTGTGTTTGAAGTTGGGGAAAAAGAGCATTTTTGTTTATTTTGTCATCATTTTTTGAGAAAAGAAATGATGAAAATGTTGATCATCAACAGACCTGACCCCCCAAAAAACATGTTAAAAGGAGAATCTTTAAATAGAAAGAAAATTATATTAGAAGGAAATACATGTCTATACAAAAAAAATTAATTGCATGTATTCACACAAAATATATATATACTTGTATATTGTATATAAATGTCCACAGTAGCTTTATTATAGTGACCAAAACTGGAAACAAATATTCTTGGAAAGTGAGTGCATAAACAGAAACTAATATAAGCTTATAATGAAATAAATAGTATTAAAAAGTGACAAAGTAGTGATACACAGAAGCAGACAGAAACATCAATGAATAATATATTCATAGTTTTATTATGGTGATGGTATTATTGGTATACATACATCAAGTATATCAAATTGTAATATTTTACTATGTGAAATCTACTGCATGCCACCTGAATCTCAACATGGCTAATCTTAGAAAGATTTGGAGGAGAAGGTTCAGGCTATAAAGTTCACTCCCCAGAACCCACATAAACAAAAGCTGAGCATAGCAGCTGTGCATATAATCTCAGTGCTGGGGATGCAGAGGCAAGAAGATCACTAAGGCCTTGCTACTCTGATAATCTAAGCTAAAGAGGCAAGCTGGGGTTCAGAGATCCTGTCTCAAAAAAGAAAATGTGGTAGGAAGTAACTGAGCAAGACTCCTGCTGCCAACCTCCAGCCTCAACACACAGAGGCACAAACATGTGCATATGTACCCACACAAAAGAAAGAAAAAGACAAAAAGATTTGTCCTCAGCCTCTGGGTGAAGTTCAATGGCCAGGCACTTGCTTATTCGAAGCTTCAGGACTTATATTTAAAAATGTCTTCCTTGATAACTGAGCTTAAATAAAGCAACTTGCAAACCTAAAGTAGATCTCAAAAAGATATTCCATCAGTAATGAATTGTGAAGTGTCACATGCTGCTTGGAGTTACTACATCTATGTTATCACCCCAGTATGTGCCTCAAGTTCTCTCTAAACTTAGAAGTTTATGTGTAGCTAGTCATCTAATGTTCCTTAATGCACAGAACATTCCAACGCAATAAATTACTTGCCATTCCCTCAGCCTTCTCAAGCTGAACTTTGTGAAACAATACCCAACAGTGTATGTTTCTGTGTAGACTGAACAAACCCTGGGTTGATGAAATATTGAACTCAAAAGTAGCTCAAGATACTTACTATTAAATAGATTAATTTAATTTTTTATAAAACCATGAACAAAATAATAGCTTATTAAATACTGAAATGATATTATGTCTTGATTCTAACAGGCTTTAAAATTAGATTTTTAGAAAGATATAAATATAAACCAAATACTTTATATTAATCGATGTTTAATTTGGAGATGATAGTGGCATTATGGCTATGCTCTTTTTAAACAATCCTTAGCTTAAAGATATAGTTATGGATACGGCAGTAATGTGTATAGGATTTGCTTTAAAATATCCAGAAAGAGACAATCTTGGCTATTAGTTAATATTTATCAAAAATAGGTGATTAACTCATAAGAGACTTTTTTATTTTTCCACCTTTAAAAATGTTGGGAAATTGCCATTATATTTTTAGAACACATATATTGGTTATATAGATTAATTCCTTTTTGAATAAGATTTTTAATTTTTTTATTTTTTTGGAATAAAAACATATTTACTCCATTTTCATCTTTCTCTTTCCTGCCACCAACTGTCTCCACGTACCACCTTCTTGCTTTTTCTCAAATTCATGAGTTAGGTTGCTTAATGCATCTATAGCATCTCATTGAAACTAATTGACTCAACTAATATTTGCTACAACGCCTCCCTTCACTCACTTGATGGAGCCTGTACATGTGAATCTTTGTTTTTCCAGCGGATTTGTAGCTTAGAGTGGCCATATAACACAACTTTGGAGAGCAAAGTCTGCTGGGATTCCTCAGAAAATTGGGGAAAGGTTTTGCTTTTACAGACAAAGTCAGCAGTGTGGCTGGTATCCTAGCTTGGGTTCTCTGTTGCAGTGATAAATACCATAACCAGAAATACCTAGGGGAGAAAGGAATCTATTTCATCTTACATTTCAGATAACAACAGTTCATCACTGAAGAATTTCAGGGCAGGTACCTGGAGGCAGGAGCTGAAACAAAGACCATAGAAAAGTACTGCCTAGTGGCTTTCTCCCAGCTCACTTTCAGCAACCTTTCTTATACAGCCCAGGTATACCTGCCTAGGAATGGTACCACCCACAGTGGGCTGGGCCCTTCTACATCAGCTAGCTGTCAGGGAAATGTCCCACACATGGCCACAGATCAAACTGAGCTAGAGAATTCCTTAGCTGAGCATCCTTTTCTCAGGAGTATCAAACTGACTACAGAAGCTAACAATGATAGGTGGTTTCCACCTCTAATTTCCCGTCTTTGAATGGGACCTAGATTCTGAGACACTGAGGGAAGATTGTAACCCCGGGGAAGATTGGCATGCTAAATGAAAATGTAAATGTCCATCCTACTTCCACTGAAACCCTAAACTAAAACCTTTGGCCACATATATCCCAATGTTTACAAAATCTAGTTACATTTAATCTAAACATAAAACTTACTTTTATTGAAAACATTCTGAATCAGCTGTTCTGTAACTTACAGTTAAATACTTCCTAGCTTTTCCAGATTGTTATATAGGATATAGGATTTCTCGTCTCCACTTTGAAGCAATGGTAATATCTGTTACTAACTGAAATGTTTCATTAATTTGAATTGCATATTAACATGCCATGGGGGAAAAAATTCTATTCATACTCCCTCAGCACAGTTGGATCATCCCACCAAAGTAGCTGAAAATTATTTAAAACTATTTAGACGTTCTAAAGTGAAATGAATTCTTCCTAATTACTAAGTTCATTCATATATGGTACATTCTTTTCCTGGTTTTAATTCTATCACTACCAACTGTATTTTACTTTGGCTCCTGACCTCAGGTCAATCTTCGACCCAGCTTCCCACAGTAAATTGGCACATGTCAAGAACTCTCAGAATTTGAGAGACAAAAGACATAGTCCCATGGCAGATAAGGGAAAGGGCCTTCAGCCACCAAGGCCAGCTCCGTCTTCAGACTAAAGTCAAAGCTTTACCCTCTGAAAAGATGCTCAAAACTAAGCAATATGCAGGACTTCCTATCTGCCCAAAGTTCAACCAGTTCTAGAATGTGTTTAAATAGAGTCTTAACTACAAGTCAAAACCATCACTTGTGAAAAAGAAGAGCCATTGCCAAATTTCTTTGGTATTTATTTTTATTTAAAGACTCTAAATCCCTTGCCAGGGGAAATAGGCAAGAAAAAGAAAGAAAAGCCATGCAAATTAGGTGAGAAGAAATGAAACTGTCAGCTTTGGAAGAGGATATGTCCATTCATAGATATACAAGCATATATATATATTCATATTCACATATACATATAAATGCAGAATTCATACACACACACACACACACACACACACATATATATATATAATATATATATATATATATATATATAAACTCTGTCCCAGAAATCAAGAAAGGAATCTTACTTATAATAGCCACAAAAGAAAAAAATATATAGTATCTAGAAATAAAAAACTTAACCCAAGAGGTAAAAGATGTGAACAAAGACAATTATGAAAGGCAAATGAATTAACCCAAAAAGAAATGAAAATTGGAACGATATCTCTTGTTTGTGGATTAAAGACTCAGAATCCTTTTCTGGCATTTTGGCTGTTTGATTCTCTTATTTCAATTACTGAGGAATCATGGGCTTTTGGAAGTATCCAGACGGCTTGTTTTCTCACATGCATTGAGTTTCTTTGTTGGTTTTAGCACAACTATTTGAATGGATTTTTTTTTCTGGGCTTTGGTTTTAGGGTTTTTTTAGGGGGGGTGTGTTCTACACTTATTGTTTACCTGATTTTTTTGATATGAGTTTTGTGGATAGTCTTCACTTGGGCTTATGTTCCACCACCTCCCCTGCTACTTTTAGGGTAGGCAGCAGGTAACACTAACAGAAGCACCACTCGGGTCACAGCTGGTATTAAAATAGGTACCTTCAGTCATATCCTCAGGAAGAGGTCAAAACAGGGAAGCTAGGATACAGCTAGAAGGAATGTCCATGGGGTTTTTAAGCTAAGGGCATTAATTATTAGGAAGTTCAAAAGGAGGCAATTGGGGAGAAGAGTGAAGTTGGAATGAGAGGAAACATGTTAGAGGTGGGAGAACAGAAAAAAATAAACTACAGAATTAGAAGGAAATGAAAGAACAGCTTTGAGAGCCTGTCAAACAAGATCAAAGGTAAACCAAGTAGTTAAACCCTTACAACTGCAAAAGTGAAAAGTTTAGGAACTGAAATAAAGTAGAATAAACTACTATATCACCAATCTGTATTTCCTCTTTGCCGTGTAAATGTGTTCCTCCTTCAGCCCCTGGGCTGTCTTTTGACTCCACAGCAGGGGAGACTGTTAGAGTCTATATGGACCAAAATAAGTTAGAGCAGAATGCAGAATGTCTACCCTGTTGGGGTAGAGTCAGCTCTCTAAGAGTTTCCAGGCCTTAAGGCCTGGCCACATTGCCTACCCTGCCCACCTTCCTCCACATACAGCACTCTCTCTGATGTATGGAGTGATGGGATTTTCAGCATCCTGGGCTCAGGAGGCAGAGACTTGTGTTCCTCTTTGTAGGTCAATGTTCTCTTCCCACCAGTATTCTGGTTGTCCCTATCACCTTCCCACTCCATCTACCACACTCCTCACCTAGAACCCAAGTTCTTCCCTATATATATGCATTCATAAGTGTTGAAGGTTCCAATTGTTTCTAGCATTGTGTGTTCGTTGTTGCTGTTGTTGCTCCCTGGTGTATGGAGGAGTGGAGTGTTCTCCTGGGTTTGGGGATGCAGTTGTACCATTTTTTCTGCTTTCCCTGGGCAGCAGCGTGGCAAAATGAGTTACCTCCTTTGGAGTGGCACTCTCCTCCCTTGCATTTGGGGGTGGAAGGGAGAGAACAATATTAAGCAACCCTACAGAGATATCAGGTCCAAAATTGAGTTTTTATAGAATTGTTTCTGTAGTTCTTCTTCCTATCTGTTCACAGAATTGGAACAATGAAAACATTCAAGTCTTAAAAGTAACGCTTTATAAAGTATATCAGTGCATGTAAACATTTTGAATACTAGTATATTTAAGACAACATGGGAGAAAACATTAAAATGTAATTGACAATGAGATAAATATGAATTTTTTTATTATTAACAATATCATTTGTAATTTTATTTCAACAAAACAATCCAATTGAGTAAGTATTACTGATGAGAGATGAAAAACAAAAGTTAAATATCTCTGTGCTTCAGGTAAGACAGTCTGACTTGACAATTGTATTAGGATAAATTCACACCTATCCAAATAGCTAGTAGAGGACATTCATTAGTGGGCACTTGGGAAGTGTTTAAAGCCTTAATTAGTTAATACATAATTCGAATTCACAACTGATTGCATTTTATGACAGGAGCTCTAACACTGACAACCAATAGCCCCTGCTTTCCAAATATAAGATCCCACATGTGTGTGGCCATCATTCCTGAAATCAGCAGCCTAATGTTCTCTAGTGACAGTGAACACTAGAAACAGCTTCATCCATTCATTTTTCATTCCCACAGAGAAGCTGCTCCCTATATTGGGTCATGTCTCACCCCATCCGACTTCTTAGAGCAGCACCCTAACTCTAATAGTGCTGAGGACAACAGGCCCCAGAAACAAGGCTAGATAACAAACTGATGCTCTGCTATCTCTGGGAAGCACAAGAATGGGTCTTTCTGGATTAGAATCCTAACTCCATCAAATTCCTTAATCAATCTGGGCCTTGGATCCTTCATCTTTTACATAGGGATGTTGATAATAGTCCCCACCTTGCAGGGATATAGTAATGACTGGAAGAGATTATACTCTGCTGACAGGTATTAAGTGTTCTGTAAGAATTACACATTACCTGACTCTAGCATTATTTCTTGATCAGAGTTTCCTGTCAGTCTGCTCTGTTACAGCCAGTCCGCAGGATTTCTCTGCAGCAGTTATTTGTCACCATGCTCCAGAGGCAACTGTGTCTCTAGGTCTGGTTCTATTGTAGAGGATAGGAGTCAGCCACTGTAGCTGGAGTTTTCTCCAGACCCTCCAGGGCCTATAGCCACTCAGACCCAAGCAAACACACAGAGTTTTATATTATTTATAAACTGTATGGCCATGGCAGGCTTCTTACTATCTAGTTCTTATATCTTAAATTAACCCATTTCTATAAATCTATACCTTGCTACATGGCTCATGGCTTAACCGGTAACTTTACATCTCACTTCTCATGGGTGCGGCAACTGGCAGTGTATCCTGACTCAGTCTTCCTGTTCCCAGAATTCTCTTCTCTGTTTGTCCCACCTATGCTTCCTGCCTGGCTACTGGCCAATCAGCATTTTATTTATCAACCAATCAGAGCAACACATTCACAGCATATAGAATGACATCCCCAGCAAGCCACAGCATGTCCATTATCACAATTATCCTTGACACTCAACACATCCACACCACAGTCGGTGAATGCAGCAAATGTACAGCAGACAAAGGCCAGCTGCTATAGAGCAAGGACAAGACTGAAAAGAGATGATTTGGATTGGATCCAGATAATCACCTGCCCTCACAGAATCTTTTGTAAATCTAAAATAATACCTACCATTTGTAAAGCACTGAAGGACATACCCTTGGTATGGTGGTCAGTCTTCACTGATAACTTGAGTGGACTTAAAATCACCTGGGAGACGAATCTCTGGGCATACTGAGAGCATTTCCAGAGATATTTAAATAGAAGAAGACCTACTCTGAATGTGGGTGGTACCATGCCACGGACTAAATAATAAGGGGGAAAGGAGGAAGCCAGTTGATCACCAGCCTTTATCTCTCTATGCCTCTTGACCAAAGATACAATGTGACAAGCAGCCTCAGCCGTGTTGCCACACCTTCCCCACCGTGAACTGTACCTTCAAACGGTGACCCAAAATAACCTCTTCCTTCCCTAAGTTGCTTTCTTCAGATATCTCATCACGGCATTGAGAAAAGTAACTAATACAATAATTAAGGATAAGGTTCCAATGGCAAATGCTTTGCCTATTGAGTATTGTTTATTTTGTATCACAAACATCGCTAATTCAAAATATATTCAATTCCTCTCTGCCTACTCTAGATACTGTGATGAGTTCTAGAGGTAGGCTTGGAATTGAGTGACACATATTAGCCAGAATTCAATTATTTTTATTTTAGTATATTAACTGTTAACCATTCAGTTACTATTACTAACAATATATGGGCCCGCTTTGAAAGAGATTTAAGTTAGCCTATTCCAGCCCGACACAGCGGACAAGCAGCTTCTTTTCCTCCATGTGTTCCCAGTAGGCACTTACATCCACAGCCTTGAACAGTCTCTGTTACAATCACAAGTTTACATCCTGTGGCAACCCCCCTCCAGATTATGAGCCCCTTGTGGGTAGACCTGCAGTTGTTCGTTTTGTATTAACGTGTGTCTTCAGTAACCAATCCAAAGTACAATATTCTGTTGGCACTTAGTAACATTCCTGGTAGCTAAGAATAACCAAGCACAAGGGTGCAGGGCAGAAGCAATGTTAAAATTCAATCAAATCCTTTTAGCCAGAAACCCTGTGAATGGAGTTTCATCATCCTGGGACTTGGGCGTGGACCACCTCTCTGCCTGCGTACGAACCCATTCATCTGCATGTGAGCTAATGGGTAAGCTCTTTCTGGAATGTCACTTAGTGGAGGCAGCTTCTGATGTCCTAGGCTTACAGAAAGAGTTAGTATACCTCAAAAAAAAATAATCAGTGTAACCTTCCAACCAATAAAATCAAGCCCCTTATATTCTGTTTAATTTTCTAGGAGTTTTTATATACATATATATGTTCCACGCACATAGTCCTTCACACATATACAAGCACTGTATTTTAACAGCATAGGGTTTCCGAGGATTGAGTAGTTTTAAACAACAGTGTTTTATTATTTCTAGCACACCCACCATGGGAACATCCTCAGGGCTCACGCTTCTGCTATTGGAACATTTGTTTTTTATTCTGAATATTTCAGCACATCTATTTACCTGGCACTATATTTAGTACCACAGTGCCAAGATGGCATATATAAAGACTCAATTGCAATTCCCATCTGATGTCCCTTCCCTCTCCTTTTTACCCCCTTTTTTTATGTCCACACTCTGAATTCAGCACAAAGTTGGTGTGTTTAATTTAAAAAGAAGTAAAACGCTCCAGGAGACGCCTCAGACCACTGCAAATCACCTACTTTATAGAGGCAGTAAAATTGTGTATCGGATTAGAAGTGATGCTGATCTGAAATTTATGATAACTTTTAATGGCATTATAATTTTTTTCCCTGTGCGCTCCATAACTGCGTCGTTTCGATGCACACAGCAGTGAGATGAAATTTGTAAGGGAAGAACATTACCCAGGGAAGCCCAGGAAAGAAAAAAAAGCCAGTGGAATAATGCAGTTGCCCCACACAGGCAGATGCAAGCCATTCTTTCCATACTCCGTAGAGAGGCACAAACTCCACAACAACCCTTCAAAATTAAAGGCAGCCTGGGGTCCAGAATTTGTCGGTAAGACTAGGAAGTGTGGTCAGCTCGACCCTGAAGAAGCTTTCTGTGACTGTCTGCTCTAACCAGCAACACTGCTAGGACAGTGCTCCTCCTCAGCTGGGAGAAGCCCACCCAGCCTCCTGAAGTATCATAGTAGAACAGGGCTTCCCGGGCGTGTCGTGTCCCAACCTGGTTTTCTCTGTGACAGCTCAACTCCCCATTGGTTCCAAGAGGATATGAGGGGCTTCCTGAAAGTATATTGAAACACACACACACACACACACACACAGAGAGAGAGAGAGAGAGAGAGAGAGACAGAGAGACAGAGAGACAGAGACAGAGACAGAGAGAGACAGATACAGACAGAGACAGAGAGAATAACAGAGGAGAGAGGAATAAGGGAGATGTAGAACTATTTTAAATCCTAACAGTAGTGTTTACACTAAGCACTAATCTAAAATAAAAAAATAAAATAAAATGTGAGAACGGCTTCAGAGAAGCCATGAGAGTCAGAGGACTCCTCTTCTCAACGCAGTCCATCCTCAAATCAGGGCTCATCAGTCTCTGCTCGATTATTTCCAAGGACAAGAGGCTCATTACCAGCTGGAGCCCTTCATGAACTGATTTATAACCCTGCTGAACAATTTGTTTGTTACTCGTAGCACAAGGCACCAAATGCTGTGCTGTGGGGAAAATACTTCTAAAAGTATATGCACTTGCCATTCTCTGACCAGAAAAAACTATACAGGTTCCATGTCAAAACTTAAATCTCCCGAAAGTACATACTATCATCTGGGTAATATTTTCATCAAAAATATTAACATGAATCTAATAATGACTTTATGACCTGAAAAGTATTCAAAGAAGATTGGCCTGAATGCTTTAAAAAAGTCAGCATTGTTATTAAAAAAAAAAAAAATGAAGCACTCAGTCACTTTAAAGGAGATCAAAAGGCTGAGGCAGGAGGATTTCCATGAATTCAAGGCCAGCCAGAACTACATAATGAGACACTAGAGACAGTGAGAAAGAAAAAAGGGAAGGGAGGGAAAGAGAAGGTGGAGGGCTGTTGGTTAAACTGCTGGGCAATTTACTATAGACCTCTCTTATTACATGAATACTAAAGTTTGGCTGTGGCTTTGTGAGAATATGAGCTTGTTTTTGAGAGGTGAATGCTGAAATATTTGGGGTAAAATGTCAGATCTGCAAATTACTTCCAAACAGTCGAGCAAGGACAGCTCCGGCATCACTACAGAATGTCAGCAGCTGGGGAGCCCAGGTAAAAGGTTACCAGGGGGTTAACAACACTCCAGGTGAAGGTTCCAGGGGCTCATCAACAATCCAGGTGAAGGGTTACTGGGGGCTCATTAACTTACGGTTTTTTATCATAGAACTGTTTTCAAAATAAAACGTTGAGATAAAACATCTAAAAACTATACTGTTCCCTCTGGGTAGAATTTTCAGTGTCTCGCGTTATCTTCCATGTCCTCCACACACTTCTGCAATGGGGGAAGTGCGGGCTTTACCTTGACAGAGTGTGTCTTTAATGAAGTTTCCTCCAGCCCCCAGCCAGCAGCATTTGCTGCCTCTGGAAAGGGTGGGGCAAGAGCATCAGCAGCCAGGCTCCTGCCAAACTTTGCACTGGGCTTGTTCCTTCATCTGCAAAATCAACCCACATGATAGGGTTGTGACGGAGCTCAAGATGAGAAGACATACGAGTCCAACAATGAGTCCACCCATTTCTTGAGACTTTTACTCCATCAAAACCATACAAGGTTCAATCCACTGTGCATGTGCTCAAGCACACACACCAAGGAAAACTTTGTGAAAATTGAAATGACCTGGACATTTCTAAAATGCCCCTACCTCATGTTGTCTCAAGCATTTTTTTACCTTCTGGGCCAAAACTAAACTCACTGAAGCAGGTCCTGTGCCAGCTCCTTCTGTTTTCTCTAGAACTAAAAGAAGAGCAGGGCACCAACTTCCAGACATCTGAGTTTCAGCAGCCACAGGGAAGGCTCTAGCCCCAAGCCCTACCCCCAACTCCCCAGCCGCAACCCCAGGTCCAGTGTTTCAAGTTTGGCTCAAGGTGTTTGTTGGCTGTGAAAGCAGCCTGCTGCTCCTCTCAGTATGACTGCCTGGAAGTTCTCTGGTTGCCTGAGTGGAGGAGCCAGCTTAGACGGGCCTCTCCTCTTGCTTTCTCTGGTGTCAGCTGATTCTGTCAGCCCAGTTGAGCCAATCCGCATCTGTCCACCAGGCCTAATGACTGCCTTTCCATCTGTGGTAAATTTATATGTACTTCCTTCCTTGTCCAGACCCTATAGAAGTCATTATTTCCAGAGAATTCAAATAAAAGATCATCAGAATGTACCATACTAAGACTCATAGTGGCCATTTAGTGTAACTCCTTCCTCTTATAGACAATGAAGTGAAACTGAGACCAGAGAGGGGAAGCCAGTTGTCCAAGGTCACACAGCTAATTTCCTTGTAAAACCTAAGTTGAAACCTTACATCTGACTCCCATCATGCTCTGCTCCCATTGAAACATGTGGCTTTTCTTTGGAGATTACACACATGGTCCTTTTAGTGTGCAAGTGTGTCTTCCAATGTGTGTCTCGGTGTTTCTCCTCCTCTGGCTGCAAGTCTGTATAGCAGCCTTTGAAGGGTTAGTCAGCCACACAGTCTTAGAACGCATCTGGGTCACTATCCATTCTTAAGTAGGTTGGGAAGTTCATCTTCCTTTGAACATTCTCCATAATCTATTCTTCGCCAACCATGGCCTCTCTTTTCTCTTACGAACAGAAGAAAATTCCCTTCCTAAGACATACAATTTCTTACCCAGAATTACAATTTTTTTGAAAATCCTATTTCTCTCTTTTTCTTTCCCCCAAATGTACTCCTTTCTTCTCGGCTACTAGTGCTTCTCTAGTCTTAGATATTGCATTTTCTGAGGGTCTTGAACACCCCAAGTCAGACCTCCACCACACTGTGTCTCCATTTTAACACTGATAGGAGTTTCCTGGTCCTGCGATTTTGATTCTGCATCTTCTCAACCTTGAGCTCTTGAAGAGCAAATCTACTTAGCCGTTAGCAGTTATTTGTTCAGAACTGGGGTCCCGAGAGCTACCCTCCCGTGTCTGCATGCTCCTGGTGCTGTTGTTGCTCAGGTCTTATTAGGAAGCCATGCTAAGAAGATTCCTGTCCAACTTTCTAAGAGATAACTCTCTCAGCCAACTCCCTGCTCCTCTGGTTCTTACCATCGTTCCTGCCCCTCTCCACAGTGATCCCTGAGCCTTGGGTGCAGGAGTTGTGTTGCAGATGTACAGATACTTGGGAGGGGTTGGAGGAGAAAAGGGAAGTGGGGAAATGATGTCACTGTAATATGGGCTAGGCAGTGGTGGCGCACACCTTTAATCCCAGCACTCAGGAGGCAGAGGCAAGTGGATCTCTGTGAGTTCAAGGCCAGCCTGGGCTACAGAGCAAGTTCCAGGACAGCCAGGACTGTTACACAAAGAAACCTTGTCTCGAAAAACCAAATATATATATTTTTTTTTCCAAAAATAAAAGTAATTGTTATTTTTAAGAATATCTTTAAGCCGGGCGTTGGTGGCGCACGCCTTTAATCCCAGCACTCGGGAGGCAGAGCCAGGCGGATCTCTGTGAGTTCGAGGCCAGCCTGGGCTACCAAGTGAGCTCCAGGAAAGGCACAAAGCTACACAGAGAAACCCTGTCTCAAAAAAAAAAAAAAAAAAAAAAAAAAGAGTTTCTGTGGTCATGGTGTCTCTTCAAAACAATAGAAACTCAAACTAAGACATGTACCATCCCTTCTAGAAGGCCATCACATATCCCTTTAACATTTCACTATATTTGAGATGCTCTCTAGCAGTTGGACCGACTTGAGCTGCTCACAGCATATATAAGTGAGGAAAATGCAATCAGGGTTGTGTCCATCCACTTCTCAACTGTATGACCTTCACTATGTTCATTGAGACCTTAGTTCTCCTTCTCTATAGTATTTTTCAGAGTCACTATTAGCAACAGAGAAAATAGTGTGTGAAAAATGGTTGACTTAGTATCTATCACACACTATACAAGATAACAACAACACAAAATAGTAAGTGTTTCTTTATTATACTGCCACCCTAAAGAGGAACACAGAAGCAGAGTTTCTTTGTATTCTTTGGTTCTACATTAGCCTTGGTACATTGTTGAAAAAATGTAATTTTGGCTGGCTCTTATTTTGCTTTTTGGTTGGTTGGTTAGCTAGTTGGTTTGGTTCAGTTTGTGTTTGTTTGTTCTGTCATTTGTTTGTTTTTTTGACTTATAATCTCTTTCTTGCAGCCCCAAGTGGCCTCCAACTCACCATCCTACTGCAGCTACCTTCCAAGTGCTGGGACTATAATTGTGCACCACAAAATGCATCTGCCTTTATACTTTTAACTCTTGTTTCTCCCTGTTCACTTAGCTGCCACCAGGGCCCATGTTGAAAGGGAAGGGTCCTTCTGAGTCTGAGTAAGAAGAAGATAGAAGAAGACGGAGAACAGGGTAGAACCATAAGAGAAAGTCCAATTTGGAATGGATTCTGCCAAAGAGCAGTCTGTGTGATCAAGGCCCATCAAATTCAATCTCCGCCGGGCGGTGGTGGCGCACGCCTTTAATCCCAGCACTCGGGAGGCAGAGGCATGCGAATCTTTGTGAGTTCGAGGCCAGCCTGGGCTACCAAGTGAGTTCCAGGAAAGGCGCAAAGCTACACAGAGAAACCTTGTCTCGAAAAACCAAAAAAAAAAAAAAAAAAAAATTCAATCTCCACTGCACCCTCTAGAGGCTCTGCTCTGGCACAGCAGCCTTCTTCTAGAGACACTATGCTCCAACACTGAGGCTCTGGGTTCTCAGGCCTCAGGGTCTTCCCTGAAGATGTAGTGAAAGATGAGCTGACACCTCAGACTTTCTCTGAATGATTCCTCTTTACCTAATTATCTACCAAGAGGGAAATCGGATGTATTTGATCAAGTCTTGTCAGTGTGTTCCTTGCCTAACCCTATTAATCTCATTGATAAGAAGGATTCCCAAAGCAATTAAAACAATGTTATCCCCTGAGGGCTGTGGGATGAAAACCTCTTCCCCAGTGTTCCTGCAGCCTCGTTATCTCAAGGGTGAGAATGTCACCATCAGGGCTGTGCAGTGAGTCCCTTATAGAGGCACAGTGTCCTTTGGTGCCAACAAACTGGGATCTGACCTCACTCTAGCACCAGTTTTCAGAAACCAGGGACTCTCTGTTGAGCACTGTTATGGAGGGGTGGTGTGTTTCTGGCTAGATTGCTCACACAGTTCCTTCTTCCAGATGTGATTGCACATACTTCCTGCCAGGTGGGTAGACTCTAGCCCGCGGAGAACTCCAATGACCCACAAAATGCCTTCAAAGGCGTTAGCCCATTCGGGAAGCCTTTAGAAGGCCATTAGAAATGTCAGTGCACACTGAAAAAAAGCCGCCGATCCAAACGCACTGAGGCTTAACCTCATTAAAACGTTGCCACAACACAGGGTCAAACTTATCTTGCCTCCAGATTCCTTTCCTCTCGCCAATCGCTGAGAGGCCATTTTCTTTCTAATTAATTTCATCTAGATGAAACCGGCACAAATGTCAGCACAACAAATTAAGACTTATTGATTATTGGCTTTTTAAAAATAGTTAATGGTTCTGTCCAAAGATAGAATATTTTAGGGAGATCAGCGAGACAGTTTAGCTCAGGCTGCTTCTGGGTTTTCTGATGCTGAAAACAATATCCTAAGCATCCTCTGCAGACCCATCTCATAGTTTTCATCAGAAACCTTACATTTATTTTACCGTCAGAAAATATAAAAAAAGCCAGAAAACTGCACCTTAGAATTGGATACCAAACAAGTGCTCTCTGGTTCTTCCCTTTTCTATGGGGAAGTAGGGATCAGCCACCTTCATTCACCCATTCTGGTCTCCCTTCAAACCTTCAAATATCGGGAGGTTAAATTTGTTTGCCAAGATGGCTGATAGAAAAATAAAAGATAAATTAAAGTTCTGCTATGGGATGTCTTTGTGTATGCTGTGAATATGTGTGGTTCCCATTGGACAATAAAGTTGCTTTGGCCTATGGCAAGAAAGCTTACAGCCAGGTGGGAAATCCTAGCAGAGATACAGAGAAGGGCAGAGTCAGAAGAGACGCCAGGAGGCCCTCATCAAAGGAGCAACAAGATACTAGCAGACCGATAACACCATGGTCATGTGGCAACATATAGATTATCAGGAATAGGATAATTTAAGATTAAAAAAAGTTAGCTAGCCAGAAGATGAAGCCATAGGCCATACAGTTTGTAACTAATATAAGCCTCTGAGTGATTATTTTATAAGCAACTGGGGGACCACGGGGCCAGGTGGGACCTAATAAATTTCCAGGTACAAAGTTCCTTCTCAGAATCTGTTTTCATAGTGACAGAATGGATGTCATAAACGGGACAGTCTCTCAACAGACTTGACTGACCCCTGCTTTGTATAAGGACAGTTATCAGAGGAACACCAGCCCTGACTACTACTCTCAGAAGGAAGCAATCTAGTTCAAAGTATCTATATATGCTTTTTTTTTTAAATTGGGAAATGAGGCTGAGAGGCAGTGCATGCCTGAATCCCATCACTCAGGAGGCAGTATGGATTCATGGAATCTGAGCTTTACAATGAGACCCTGGCCCAAATACATAAAATAAACAAAGAAGGAACTGCAAAGCCTCGTAAATTCTGTGTATGACGTAACTGACACCTGTCCTTCATTTGGTTTGTGAACTTTCCAGGAAGTCACGGGGTCTCCTTCACTGGTGGAAAATCAGGAGCAAAGAGAAACAAATTGCATGGAAGATAACATCATACCACGAAGTAACATCCAGCTCCCAGGTCTGAAATACTTCAACGAGGAATTTTGTAACGTTATCCAGCTCATCAAGAGCTTTTATTTTACCAATTAAGTATATCCAAAGCCTACAAGTAATGTTCCTAAATGGGAGAAAATCAGGCTCACAATCTACACAGGTAAATTGCTGTGAGGAAAAGATTTATAACACCTTTTCTTTTCTTTTATTCTACTCAAATGTTTCAATTTGTCAGGGAACAACAGTATGCTTCCTTCCCACATTCATTCTGGAACTGGAGTCATTCTTCCCGCCATCTATCACTTAGATCCAGGACAGGGGTCCCAGGGACCATCTAGTCCAACCCATCACTTTATAACAAAGAGCTAAAGCCTTGAGCAGCTTCTACGTGCTCTAGGAAACAAGATTTGAAGGGGTGTGTATATATGTGGCAGTATTTGTATTTCACTATTCAATGCAGTTCTGCTATCATGTGCCCAAGACTACATGTTAATTAGTTTAGATGTTTCAGCAAAGATGCCAACCTAAGTGATGTCAACGCCAGAAAGCCAAACAAATCCAATATAGTTTTTTTTTTTAAAAAAAAAAAAAAAAAAAAAAAAGCTGAGAGAACTCTTTGGGCTCAGCCTGGGCCTAAGAAGACTAGAAAATATGAGATCCATGGGTAGATGTCCTGAAACAGAGAGATCCCCGCTGAATTACAGCATAGTTATGTCAAGGCACAGAACACATTTCTCATGCCAGATGAAAGAATAAGATCTTCTCAGGAGCTCCTCATGGGGTCTTTCATTTTAAAGGAGACTTTAGAAATGAAGACATGGAGACAGGGATAAGTATATGATGCCTGGATCATGCGACAGGGGATTGGACCAGTTGATCTTGACATCCCAGATAGCTCTAGAGGACTTTCTTTTCATGATTTATATTTATGTTTGCATTTATGTCCTGCCAACAACCCCATTAGCTCAGGAATTTAAGCTCTAATGAATAAACAATAAACTTAAACATGATAATAATGTCATCAGGAGCAGAAAGCAATGCTGATTTATGATGATGTCTTAATGTATGTTGTGGAATTGGTCACAAAAGACAAGTTCTCTCATTCTGATTTGTCAAAGCTGGTAAGTGTATGATCCTCAGGCTGGATCTCAAGTGAAAGTGGCTTCCTTAGCTGTCCCGGGTCAGACAGACACATCTTAATTCACGCTCTCGTTTATCTTTTTTTAGAGACTGCATGCATGCATCTACAAATTTTGTGTCTCTTGAGCAGCACATTGTAGTGGTGGGACAGGAATTATTGGCACAGAGAAGGGACTTGATGCCATATATCTTGAAAAAGTCACTATGATTTCTCAACACTGTTTAAAACCAAAATCAGATTCAAAATTATGTGCAATAAATGAATAGACAAAAAATGCAACAGGTTACCATAAACAAAACAATCCTTTAATTTATAAAAATGAGGTCCGGTGGGACACTGAGCTCAGTTGAGCCAGCATGTTGACTGGTCACATAAACTCTGTTGGAAAAGTAATTGTTATCAGTTCCTTCCCTGAACCAGTCTCAATCCTGAACCTACTGTACTTTTGCTCAAAGGACATGCATTGTGTACAGACTCCCAATAGGAAATAAAGATGTTAATAAGAGAATTGGCAGATGTGACCCAACACAGCCAATCGGCAGCACTAAGATAAGGTACAAAAAGAAGTAATGATGGAAATGTTTCTGGTGTTCTCCAAAGTGTGTCTGATGGTCAACATCTATGCATGCAAACAAGAAAGGGAAACTCATTAATCAAATCTAGAGCTGTGACTTTGATGTGCAAAAGAAGACAGAATTAATACACACTCCTGAGGGATTGTTAGATGAGAACAAGACACTTTCAATACGTCCTACGGTTTCTCGAGGTGGTTCACTGATACCTTGTGAGGTTTGTTTTTAAGAGCCAATGACTACATTTTTTCCCATATAAATTAATTTAGATATGTGTGCCTAATAAAACAGAACTCATCTTGTTGACCTACGTCAAGAGGTAGATCATGTGCACGCAATAACCCAGACTCTTCCTGTAAGCACTAAGAGCTTCACAAAGGGTTGATGTCTAACACATGCTGGTAGGAGTTAAGAAGAGCAGCCAGAGTGCAGGGAAGGCTGGGGGAAAATGGTTTCATCACTTCATAACACTACCTTTTAAGTCAACATTAAGTTAATTTTACATTGTTTAGGTACCAATATGGTTTTTTTTTTTTTGTAGCTCACAGTCAATAGACTCCTCTCTTTCTCTTTCTCTCTCTCTCTCTCTTCCCCTCCTTTTTCAAGCCTCTGCCGCCTCCTCCTCCTCCCTATAACTTTAGCACATCTCCTTCTGTATTCCAGTCAAGTAGGAAAAGTAGAAGATCCAGAGCCAGCAAGATGGCTCAGTGGGTAAAGCACTTGCCAAGTCTGATGACCTGAATTTGACCCCTGGTACCTACATGATGGAAGGAGACAACAGATGTCCACAAGTTGTCCTCTGACCTCTACTTGCCCACCACACACACACACACACACACACACACACACACACACACACACACACACACACTTTAAAGTAATTTTAAAATGTAATTTTAAAAGGGAAGCAGGAGATACAGCAAAAGGATCATTGAGTGAGTCTCATAAAGTCCGATTGTGTCAAGTGCCCTTTTCCCAGACCAATCTCCACAGGAAAAAAAAAGACAATGCTTGGATTGGCTAAGGCTAAGCCATAGGTTCTAGCATATGACTACTTCCTCTGAAATGGAGTACGGCCTCCTGGAAGGAAGTTGGAGGATCCAAAGACTCAAAAAAACTAAGCAAAACTTACAAGGCTCAAAAGAGTCAAGAAAGTTGCAAGACTAACAGTTCTAACAGTTCTGGTTCTAACAGTTGCTGGAGGGAAGGACACTCTTCATTGGGGCAGCCCACAGACTTTCAGAAGCTCCAGACATGGGTTTTGTGAGTCGTGGTCACACATGCTAGAGGGATGATTTGCCATAATGCAATCGCCTTTGAGTAACTCCTGTAAGTAATTCTTCACCTGTGTTCTTGTAAGTAACCTAAATAAACTCATGGTTCACCTAGACTTGGGTAGAACTCTTTAGTATGTCATTGGTGCTCTATCTGAGAAAATAAGCATTTGCCCACATATTCCCAGTCATACAAACAGTTCACCTAAGCCAGGAGTAGGAATGGTGCCAACACGACACAAGCCAACTTGATTGAGTGTGGGTCAAGGTAGTTTTCTGAAAGAATAATTAGATATTGTTACCAAAAGAGGCTATCTGGATACTAAGCTACAGAACAAACAGCAAATGGATGCCCATTTATCACTGCCATATTCTAGAGTCAGCGAAAGAGTGATTGTGCTCTTCATGTCCCTAGTCTATAAGGTATTTAGTAAGCATGTAACAGTCACTAGCTTGACTAGGTTAGTAAAACTGGGAGTCTAACAACAGAAATCACTCTAGTTTTTACTCAGATCCCACTGTTAATAAGAAAATTGTGATACTCCAGTTCAGGACTGCCTGTTTTTTTAATGAATGAACTATTCTATGACCCCACACTATGAAACACTCACATCAACAATCCTTAACAGCTCTGTCATGGGGCTGTAGAAAATACCCCATGCAAAGCTCCTGACATACCTGGGAGAAAGGCTTATTGTGATCCCTGTTTTACACAGGTAGAAAATGAAACTCTGAAGTGTCTAGCAACCTGTCCAAATGATACAAGTAAATGGCAGGGCTAGGATCGGAGACCAAGGCCATATCCTCATTGTTAATGTCAATTAACTTTGACTTTGTCAAGTCATAATTCGCTGAGTCCAATTTAAATGCCACCAGAACTTCCAGAACCACTGCAGCTTGAATCAGCAAGCACTTGCACATCTTTTGATATTTCTCCCACAGTGTTTATTGTGTTCTGAAGTGTTTACATTTCCTTCTTTCCAAATCAAGACTGATATTCTTAGTGCCACTGAGAACAGCAGAAAACAGAAAACAGAACCCAGAAAAGCAGCATAAAGATATGAGGAGGGGGGCTGGTAAGACAGCTCAGCAGTTAAGAGCACTTCCTGCTCTTGCAGCAGAACCAGGTTCAGTTTCCAGCACCCACATGGCTCTCACAAATGTCTGTAACTCTAGTTCCAAGGAATCCAGTGCCCTCTGCTGACCTCCATGGGCACTGCACACGTACATGATGCATGCAAGCAAAGCATCCATCCACATAAAATAAAAATAAATATTTTGAAAATAGAAATAAAAAGATGTTAGGGGATGAGAAAGGTTGTAGCTGGGGAATGGCTGCTTTGGGATCATCTGCTACCTCTTGGCCTCCACCCTTCTTCTGCTGAGGTTGAACTAGGATCTACCACCAGATCAGACTTCCAAACTTCAGCTTTTATCATGTCACTCCTGAACTCAAATCCTCCAGGGAAAAACTCCATCTTCAAAACAGGCTGTCCATGCTTGTCAGTTCAATCATTAAAATATTCCATTACAGTGTCATTTATCTTGACTGCTGAGTGTTTAGGTCATCCCTTAAATATTCCACTAGAGGCAGATGTCTCCCTTCCTTCACACTGTTGGCTGCCTGCTCAGGAATCCCCCACTGCCTACAGGTAAGTCTTGAAACATCTTGCACAAGTTTCAAGGCTTCTCTCTAAAGAATGACTCCCGTCACCCTTACAACTTGATCTTCAGTCTCGAAGGAGCTAATTGTGTCAGTTCTACCCTCGTTTATGTCTGCGCAATGTCTCCTCAGTACAGAAAACTTTATTTCCCCATTTCCTCCAAAGAAAAGCCTATGCTAAATATTTTACTAGATCCCTCTTCCTGTGTGTCTCTGCTGCCTCCGCAATGTCCCTGGAGCCTGAGACTCACTAACTACATTTTAAATCCCAGAAGTCATATTTAAAAACCATCCGTTTCTTCCATCGTCTTTGCAACTCCTTACCATCACACCCGGCATTAGATAACTGAGCTAATGATCAATAAATCAATTCCTTTGTTGGATATTTCAACAAACTTCAGTTTATTCACATCTAACATCTTCCTTACACCTGACAGGTGCCAAGCAGAGGTTATGACCCAGACATGTGAGCCAGGGATGTCCTTCATTTTTAGTTCACACAGAAGCCCCACAGTGAGTAGAGAGGGTAGTTACAGGGGTTGAATCATATTCTGACTTTGCCTCTCACATAAGCTTGAGTAGTAAGGAGCTCAGAGGGCTCTGGTTTTTGGCTCAGTGTATAAAACAGTAAAACACATCTAAGAGAAAGCTTGGCTTTGTCTATCTGAGGAATAATTAATAAATAAGTATTTGAGCCTAAGGAGAATCACCCAAGTATAAATAGCCAAGGTGGTTTGTTTTAAAATGTATTACTCAAAGCACAGTAGAGCTGACCCTGTTGATGGGGGTGCAGATGAGCCAGCCCCGAGAATGTGAGGGTGGGAGATCTGCTCTGGTCCCTCATCTGCCATATGGTGGCATGGACAATGGAGAGATGTGTCCTCCCACACACACTGCCTGTGGTAGGTGGGAGAGCTGGCCCTGAGGTCATGAGAGCTGGAGAGCTGTCCCCGCCCCTCACCAGCTGCAGCACCCAGTGGCCCCTGTACCTTGCCTGGGCAGCACAGTAGTGCTGGTCCTGATGGTGTAGTGTGGGTAAGCCCGGCTTGAGAGTATGAAAACAGAAGACCTGGCCCCACCCCTTGCTCCTTGCTGCATTGGGTGAGCTAGCCAGGGCAATCCTGGAGAGCTCACCCTGATGGTGAGGACTGGGGAGAGCTGGCAGCCTGATCAACCCTGCCACCACCCAGGCCCAGAACCAGGGTTATGAGTTGGCCCACCCCAACATCCACCCCATCTGTAATCTGATGGAGCATGTGAAAGGGCTAGTCCTGCAGATCCAAAGCTGCAGGATCTCCATGACACAGGGTCTTGTATAATATTAGCGGACCAGCCTTAATATTATACGTCCCAGGGGCTCAGGAGAGAGAACTACTAACAGCGAGGACTATTTTCAGGAAATAGAATCTCAGAACACTGAACTCTATAGTCCACTTGCTTTAATTCCTCTGGCATAACATCCTTTATACACAGCTTCAGTTTTGTTCTCATGCCTAGCTCCTTTCTTGCCTGGTTTCTCTCTATACTTATCTAAGTTCTATCTTAATTCTCTCATCTTAATTCTGCCTCATCTAGGTCCTTTTCAGCTTGTTCTTACCCAGCTAGTACTTCCCCATCTGGCTCTTCCTCGTCTTCTATCTCATTCCTCTAGTACTCTCTTCTAGTCCTTCAATCTAGTTCTTCCCCATCTCAGTTTGTTCCTTGCAAGTTCTTACCCATCTAGTTCTTCCATACTCTTTTCTCTTCTCCGTCCTGCCCTGGAAGTCCTGGTATATAAAGCCAGGCTTCCAGGGTCAAATGGAGGGGTGATAAGAATCACATTGAGAGGCAATAACTGTTAATTATCATTTGCAACCCCAAAGGGAAGTGACCAATGGGGAAATAAATTAACTAAAGACTAAATTCAGGTAATATCTAAGAAGAGGGCTCTTATGTGCTCAACTATAGTCTTAAACGTGATTAGTAGAAAATGTTAAGAATCTATAAATTGCTAGGTCAATGGGAGAAGATAAAACTGTCTTCTTTTTTCCTGTGGCTCCTATCTGTCCAAGCTATCTACCGTTTTCCTGCAGGGTGGGAGAAAGTGTGCTCAGTCGCTAGGCAACCTGTATACTGCTAGATGCCTCTGGTGATAGTTAAAGGGAGATCTGGAACTAGAGGTAAGGTTTGGGAAAGGAGGAAGTAAAGCTTAATTGGCACATCCGCCAGGCCTTCTCAAACAGGTAGCCTGGATGGTTAAGTCTGTTTTTAGAAAATACAGAGGTATCTCTGATAAGGTACTTCCTCCATCTGGGGATGCACCTGGCCGGATGCTGCTAACGATAATTACAGGGAGGCTTGAACTGGGGTTCTGGCTGAGCATAGCTATCAGTGCAGAAGGTTATCCAAATATTCCTAGAAGTGGTTAGGTAAGGAGTTAGAGGTAAGGAGTTAAAGGCACACATGATTTTCATAACAGAATACAGCTGATATATAGCAAGCCAAATAACACTAAAAACTCCTTGGAATTTGGCTTCCTCTGGAGGAATTCCCTGATCCCTCCAGGGAGTGACTTTGCCATAACCAGCTGAGTTCTTATGATATATCCCTGTGGCCCGCAGCAACAGGGCAACAACAGGATATCCAAGAGGAGTCCCAGCTAGGTGTAAGCAGAAACCAGAGGCTTTGAACCAGACCAATGACTCTTTGCAATGAACACTTGCAAGTAAAGATCCATGGACTAAAGGGTAAACTGTGTGACTCCCTGTGTCACACCACAGCTTCCACGAGGAGATTCTTCTCTTTTTTTCCTTCTTTTCCCTTAAATTTTATGTTGTTTTGTTTTGGGGGGCAAGTTGCAGGGGCTGAGAGCAGATGTGAAGGGATGGGAAGATGGGTGGGATCAAGACGCATGATGTGAAAGCCACAAAGAATAAATAAAAAGTTAAAAAAGAAAACAATGTGTGGCCAAACACGAAAACAGTTGCCAGTTTGTTACATTAACTTACTCGCTCGGTGAATATTTATTCTGTGCTTTGGCTAACGTAAGAATGGACTGATGGCCATGACAGAAATCCCCAACCTCATAGACTCTATGACATCATAGAGCTTCCAGCATGCATTTTTAAATCACTTGATGAGAATGTTTTAAAAATTACTTTGAAGCTCTTTAAATCAACAAATAATTGCTGAGGTCATAATTGGTGTATCCTCTAGTTTCTTAGGATATATCAAGAACAAAACGGATAGAGATCCCTATCGTCAGGAAGTTAATAGTCTGCCTGAGTGATGCAACCAACAAGCATGATAAATAAGAACTTTGTAAACTACAGTAGGAGAAAGAGGCACCATGAGAGAGAGAAAGTAAAGAGAGGTGAGAATATATCTGAAGCTCTGAGGGAAACCTAAGGAAGCCAGGAGGACTAGAGTGGAGTCATGCATGAGAAGCAAGAGGTAGATGGAAACAGTGTAGCCCAGTGACTACTGATATGACTCTGGCCTTCATGCTGAGAAAAAATGGGGCTTTGAATTCAGGGAAATGACTGCATTATTACAATCATACCCTTCTGCCTTACTTTTGAGGAATATATATATATAATATATATATAGCATGGGAGAGAAGGAAGAAAGTCAGGTAGGACTCTCTAATTCTAGAATCCCAGTCAGACTGGGGGCTTGAATGAGCATGCTCCCATGGTAGATACTGGAAAGGATCAGATTTTTTGGTGGTGGTATTACATATAGAGAATAAGAATAGCATTATTCCCTATGTTTGGTAAGAATCAAATAAGAGCAAATATTTAGAGTATATAACAGTGCCTAGCATGTAGTAATTACCTAGTACCAGATAATAATAATAATTACTATTGTCAATGGCCCTAGGAATGAAAATAACTCTAGTATGTTAATAGAAAGGCTTGAAAATGGCATTTGAAAATTAGACCTCAGAAGGGAAGTCCTTCTCTTCTTCCTTTCTCCTACCAGTGGGAGCCATGATGGCCCACTTTACAGAAAGTGCCTGCTTTGGTATAGATTGTTTCTGATCCCCCAACCCCCATGCTTTACCTCTGCTCTTCCCTGCATCACCAAATCAAGGCTATGGATTAAGCAGACCAACTTAAGGCAAGGCTCGACACCCTGCATGAGGGCAACCAATGCCTTTGCAGCTGCCTTTAGCCAGAGGAGGGGCAGGGGAGTCATGGTAGACCCCAGAGCCACTGCTAAGGCACCCACCCAGCTTGTCACAGGGGTTCCCAGATGGCCCTTGAGAAACAAACTCTGGCAACAGCTCGGTTCACTGACTGTGGGGTGGACAGAGGCAGCTTCCTCCTGCTTCTCTGGAGACAAGTTTGCCCTAGAGAGAGTGCAGTCAAGGGGAATGGTTGGAGAGTACTTTGGAGAAATTTCGCCAAAAGGGAAAGTGGAGACTGTCTCTTTTTTTAATTCCCTACCAAAAAAAAAATCTCCAGAACTTAAAATTATTTTAATCAGCTGAAAAACATACATGGGCTTTACAGCTCCCAGACAGCTTGCACAGGCCCCGATAAATGCCTATCGCTCATTTGCATACGCTAACAGCTACACTTTAATCAGCCTCCTAATCCCTGATGGTATTAATGAATTTTTTTATGCTTTTTTTTTTTTTTTTAGTATCATGTTTGCTAATTCAAGAATGATCAGCGGCTTCTGTGTGCCTTTTTTTATGCGGGAAATAATGGGTGAGCTGGGTACTCCTGTTATCCCGCTCTCACAAATAATTAAGACTACAAAGGGTACAAATCAGTTTGAATGCGGAGCACAAAGGCGCAGGCTCCGCAAAGGCCGTTCTCTGTTTCTGTTTCTCCCTCCCCACCCCCTCTTTCCTCCCGTTTTCATTTGTTCCTTCCTTCTGACAAGAGGTGGTCAGGCAGGATGCTGGCCAGTCCAGAATGTTTCCCTCCAAGGCCACCTCCACCAGACAGGTCTGCAGAGTGATGGGAGTTTTCATTGAGGTGGGTTGGCCTCCCCTCAAAGCTGGTGAACAGAACCGCAGAAGAGCAGAAGAGAAAGAGACAGAAAGATAGAGAGAGAAAGACAGAGAGACAGAGGGACAAAGGGAGGAAACTTTCTAACTGGTGTCTCATGTTTTCTATCTGCCTTTTTGCCTTCACTTGCCAGGTAAGAACCTCTTGTGGCCAGAATAAAGGAGATGACAGAAGCATCTTCTCCTGCCTTAGGCTTTGCTCTGGAGACCCTGGGCCAGTTTGCTTATTACACGTCAGATTAGCCACATACTAGAACTCGGAAAGGGATACTAGTGATTCATCTAACTATAGCTAGTGATTCATCTAACTATAGCTGGCCCAAAGCTAAGGCCAAGACTAGATGTTTTAAGCCTTTATGGCTGGAGGAAGAGAACTTTTCAACCAGTACCCAGTACTCCAAAGAAGCAAGAAAGCCCACCATAGACAATGGAAATTTGCAAATAATCCAATTTGCTCTTGTCAATATGGCTACCTAACCCCAGACCTTTATGATATGTATATTTAATAAAGAAATTAAATTAAATAATAGGCTAGAAAATGTGCATGCAATTCTGATATGTGCACATCTCTTGGTAAATTACTTATATGTTTTAGAGGGGAAAAAACCTACTAGCTAAAAAATTCTAAAGAACCTCAAAGTAGCTATTTTTTCAAGATTTGGAAGAGATGCCATGCTTTTTATTCAGATGTGTGTGTGTGTGTGTGTGTGTGTGTGTGTGTGTGTGTGTGATTTATTTTAAATGTTTTCTTATTCAGGGGAATGCTAGGAGATACAACGAGACAATCAAATTTGCAAAGCCCTTGCAGTACAACAAGGATCAAATGTTGTGGGAATAAGCATGGCTATCAAAGCAATGGTCTCCCTTTCTTGTGCGGCAATCTCCTGCTCACCCACATTCACTGGAAAAAGAGTTTGTACAACTGAAACTTATAATCACTTTAATTTTGACTTAGTGTTTGACTTCTAGCTAAATTCTTTTCCTTTTGATGGCACATTTTCTGGCACACAGTAGACACTCAACTAAAGTTTAATTTATTTCAATTGCAGTGACTCTAAAATACAATTGTTGGAACGCCATTGCCAACAATAA